>NC_141317.1:252500-852500 GCF_037954325.1 Fistularia commersonii
ATCTTTCTCTAGCCTTTTGTGAGGTAGGATACTTGATACCTTTATCAGTCTGTCTATGTATGTGACAGACCGACAGATAGATTTCAGTGAGAGAGAATATGAGCCAAAATTTTCCAAGTTGATTATAATACCACAATATTAGGATCTGTTGTCAATATTATAGAAATGTCTCACCATAAATAATATAATAGTTTAGTTTATGTACAATGGAATTTCACAGGAATAACATGAGTTTCCTCCACAGATTTAATAGCCCTGATGCTCGAACTCACCTTTCATCCTGGGTCCGGCCTTACTTACGCACCAACTACAATTTTGGGAACATAGTCAGAGAAGTCACTCAGTTTTTCAGGGTTGCACAGAAAATGGTAAGTTTCTTGGTCTTCAATATGTGGAAAATGTTTGGAACCCTCGTATGTATACAAAGCCTTGACAGTTAGTGAAAAAATAATGTATCAAAGTTTACTTATCTCTTCATTACAATTACTAAATTACTGCTTAGCTGTATGACTAGAGAGATGAATGCATCAACCTGAAAAGCAAGTGCAAAAATGGAAAATGTTATGTTCATCTAAAAATTGCTTATTTATAGCCTGATATAAACAGAATTTATAGAATTTAACAGAATTTATTTAAGTTTGTTAACCAAATGAAAGACATCCATGATTCATGTAGCTCACTTGCATGTATGGAGTAGGTTAATAATGTTAAGGGTTCAAGTTTTAATCACAGATACTTTACTGTCAACTGCACTTGACTGTTCTTTGCCTTTCATGAGATATTCCTGCAATGTCTTTTTAACAGACAGAATGTGGTGCAGGGAATTTGGGGCTTGCTTGTTGTCTTCAGAGCTCTGCTGAAAAATGTCAGGATATGTTGTCTATAAATGGTCAGAAGAGGCTGCTAATGTTGCAGCTGCGTCACCACCACTTTATGTAAACAAAGCACATGTGAAAAATAATATCACATTGCTCCTCTTTTCTCTCTCGGCTATCCATGGGGCCACCGCTCTGCTGAGCTCACCCTATGACAAAGGAGTGAGGATTGAGGCATTGCTTGACTGAGAGTACACAGCGACCTTTTGGTTCTGATGTCTGATAGGTTGCCATAATCATGCTATACAGAAGACCATCTAAAATAAGCCCATGCTTTTTTTAACACACAAGCGTAATATCAAACTCTCAAAAGTAAAAAACTTGGATGCACACAAACCCCAGGAAAGGGGAGCACCCTTGAAATGTGAAAAATAGGTAGTGAAAACAAAGACTTACGTTACTTAGATTTGAACTACATGCAGTTATCATTACTAATACTAGATAAAGGGAAGAGCATTTAATGACTTGGCATTATGACTATCAGTCAATTTTCCTGTTTTCTTTTTTTGCAACTTTCAAACGACTCAAATGCAATTCAACAGGGCGGACATGATTATTTTACGTCTGAAAGTAATGTAGGAAATAAAGCAAAAATGTACTTGGTAACCAATGCATACTGACCAATAAAATATGACTACAATAATAATAATGTTTAAAAAGATTGTACTGATATTTTGGAATGTCCCAGAGGCCTTTGGTGTCAGAGGCCCCTGCCCCAGACAGTTGTGGCTCCATGGGTTCACCAGACACTCGATCCTCAAGCTACATTAGGTCCTCTGCATCTTGTAGCGTTTCTTTTACCCAGAAAGCCAAGGTGCTGGACCCTCACCTTCCAAGTTTGAAGAGGAGGAAACTTGGTGAGTGTCATGAGTAAAAGAGGAAAGGCCTATTCAGACGTCTTCACACACACACACACACACACACACGCACACACACATGCATATGGTGTATATGTGCGTGCGTGCGTGTTGCTTCCTTTCGACTTATTCCTTCAGAGGTCGCCACAGCAAATCAACTTCCTCCATCTAACCCCATTCTATGTTTTTTCAACATCTTCTTTACTACCTCCAGCGCTGCTTCCTGTCCTCTCTTCAGTGCCTCTGTCTCCAAACCATACAACATCGCTGTCCCACATATACCTTTCATTCTGGCTGATATGCTTCTATCACATAGTACCCTTTACACTTTTCTCTACCCGTTCCAACCTCCTTTGACCCATTTATCACCTCTTTTTCACATTCTCCATTTCTGGACTTTTGACCCGAAGTACTCCTCCACCTTCTTTATCTCCACTCCCTTTAGCCTCCCTGTTCCACTTGGATCCCTTTCCTTCTCAGTTATATATTCTGTCTTAATGTTTCTAACCACCTCCCTAGATTTTCCACTATCTGGTCCCTCCACTCACTGCAACTCACAGTATCATCTGCAAATCTTATGGTCCATGGGGATTTCTGTTTAACCTCATCTGTCAGCCATCATAACTGCAGAAGAGGCTCAGATCCCTGATGTAGTCCCACCGCCACCTTGAACATCTCTGTCACACCTACAGAACACCTCACCACAGTCTCACATCATGCATACATGTCCTGCATCAGTCTGACTTACCACAGTTCATCGCTCAGCACCCTGTCATATACTTTTTCTCGTTCTACGAAGGCACAATGCTGCTCCTTCTGACTCTCTGTACTTCTCTACTTGCATTCTCAAAGCAAATACTGCACCTGTAGTACTTTCATGCATGCAACCATACTGTTGCTCACAAACGCTGACTTTTGCTCTGTCTAGGTTCCCGCTACTCTCTACCATAACTTCATTCGTTGGCATCATCATTTTATCCTGCATCATCTTATGCATCCCTTCATCCAACTCACTCCAGTTATTCTCCTTTTCCCCTTTAACTCACATCCCACTTGTGGGGCATATCCACTAACAACACTGAGCATCACACCTTCAATTTCCATGTTCAGACTCATAAGTCTTTCTGATACTCTTTTCACCTCCAGAACATTCCTAACATACTCCTCCTTCAAGATAACTCTCACTGTATTTCTCGTCCTGTCAGTAGTATGCAGACGTAAGTTGTACTACACAACTTAAATCTGCTCCTAAGCTTCTAGCTTTGCTACCTTTCTATGTAGGCTATATCATGTCAGCTAACTCTCGTCCCAACATTCAGTGTCCCTACTCTCAGTCCCAGACTGGCTTTTGCCCTCCCCCTGAGGCCACATTGTGCATGCATACATGTATATATATATGTCCTTTGTTTGTCAGATGGGAACCCTGAATCTGATGGTGTAGCCAGGATTTGTATTGATTATAAGTCTGAAAAGGAGGGGAGCCAGACAAAACCAGGCAATCTGTTGGATGCTCTGGAGCAAGGAGGTCACCACCAAGTTGATGATTTCTTGATAGAGGACAGGGTAAGTTAATTTCATTGACAAGTTAATTCTATACATCTGCATTTGGACATTCCGTTTTCTGAAGGAGCAACATGCACAGGTAGATCTCAAGAAATTATGATATCAAAGAAAAGTTCAATATTTATCGTCAGAGAAACCGAATCCCAGATATATAGATTCATAACACATAGATTGAAATATTTCTTGCCTTTATTACATGAAATGTTGATGATTATGGCTTACAGATAATGGTTGCTCAAATGCCAATTCTCAGAAAATTTGGATATTGTGACAAAGTTCAATATTGAAAAGTTGTGGTGTCACACATCAATCAACTACTTATCTTAAAACACTTGCAAAGGTTTCCTGAGCCTTCTTATGGTCTCTGTCTGTGCCAGTAGACCACACTAGGTGAAGACAGTTGACTTGACATGTGTACGACTGACGGTCACCCTCATTACTAAAGAAGCTAGTTGAAAGGGTGCACCACTAAAAGAGATAAGCCATGGGAAAATTCCAAGCAAAATCGATTCAAGAATCAAAATCAAGGAGTTGACTGAAATTTGAATCACTGCATCAAAAGCCACTCTGCACAGCTGAATCTGAGACATGGGCTACAAATGTTGCATTCCTCGTGTCAAGCCACTCCTGGAGAAACACCAGAAGCGGCTTACCTGAGCTGGACTTCTGCTTAGTGCTCCAAATTCCTCTTTTCAGATAAAAGTGAATTTTGCATGCCATTTGGAAATTAAGCCCCAATCTGGAAGTAGAGTGAAGAGGCAGCCATCAACCAGGAAATTTTAAAGCACCTTATGCTTCCTTCTGCTGACTACCAATTTGAAGATGCTGATTTTCATGAGCTCCTGAGGTGGAGGGGTTTGCGTGTCCCAGTGATCCTGGGAGTTATGTTGTTGGGGGCTTTATGCCTGGAAGGGGCACACTGTGTGGCTCAGAAGACCTCCCATGAAGAAGACAATCACTGGACCGAGTTTCCCCTTGCCCATACACAGGTCACTGGGGCCCCCTTCTCGGAGCCAGGCCTGGTGGAGCTCGGTTGTGAGCGCCTGGTGGCCGGGCCTTCACCCATGGGGCTCGGCCGGGCACAGCCTGAAGGAATGATCCCTCTTCCCCTGGGCTCACCATCCACAGGAAGGGCCAAGGGGCTGGGTGGAGTGTGAGCCGGGCAGCAGCCAGTGTGGGGGACCTTGGTGGCCCAATCCTCGGCTGCAGAAGCTGACTGAGAGATTCCAACTAAATATAGTCTGACTCACCTAGAAGCACAGTGTGGGGTCTGGAACCAGGCCTATTTAGAGGAGCTGGACTCTTTTTTTTGTTTTATTTTTTTATCCTGGCATTGTTCCGGGGCAGGTGCCAGCATATTGATTGCCCCCTGTCTTGGCGCCTTCTGGTGGGGTGACGGGTTCTGACTGATGTTTGTGGCTATGCACCCAACAGCAATTCAGTTTACCCATCCTTCTTGGGGTCTCAAGGGGAGCTGCTAGAGAGCGCTCCTACCGGGAGCCCTCCTACTCCCTCATTCTACTAGGAGACTTTAATGCTCATGTGGCCAACGACAGTGCAAGTTGGAAGGGCATGATTGGGAGGAACGGCCCCCTTGATCTGAATCCGAGTGATGTATTGGACTTCAATGCTCATCACTGATTGTCCATAACAAACACCATGTTCAGGCATGAGGTCCCCATCACGAGTGAGGGAAGGATGGAGCGGGAGATCGACAGGCGGATCGGTGCGGCATCTGCAGCAATACCAACTCTGTACCGGTCATGGTGAAGAGAGAGCTGAGCCAAAAGGCGAAATTATAAATTTACTGGTCAATCTACATTCCCGCGCTCACCTATGGTCACGTGCTGTGGGTAGTGACGAAAGAACGTCCGAAATACAAACTGCCGAAATTAGTTTCCTCCGCAAGGTGGCCAGACTCTCCCAGAGGTGGCATCTGGTCAGGATGCCTCCTGGACGCCTCTCAAGAGAGGCATGTCCATCTGGGAGGAGATCACTGGGAAGACCATGACACGCTGGAGAGGCTATGTCCCCAGGCTGGCCTGGGAACCCCTTGGGGTCCCCCACTGGGGAGCTGGACTATGTGGCAGGGGAGAGGGAGGTCTGGGCCTCACTGCGCCAGCTGCTGCCCCCGTGAACCGATTCCGGGTAAGCAGAGGAGGACGGATGGATGATTTTATTTTTGCAGCAG
Organism: Fistularia commersonii; assembly: GCF_037954325.1. NCBI lineage: Eukaryota > Metazoa > Chordata > Actinopteri > Syngnathiformes > Fistulariidae > Fistularia > Fistularia commersonii. The sequence goes on from NC_141317.1 coordinate 257,987, forward strand.
GATGTGGCACCATCCTGCTGGTGGTCTTTTTATACATATTGTGCCAAGATTTTAGCAGCAAGTTGTGAAAATGTTATGCCTAAAAGATATCCAGTTGTCTTTGTCTTATGGATTTTATTACATTAGACTAGTTTGTGCACAACATTGATGCTAACACAAGAGTTAACACAGCAGCTTCCTACGAACAGTGTTCAGAGATAATCAATTTCAGGCTTTCAAAAAAAGCTACAAACATAATCTACCTTATATATGGAGGTATGTTGTATGCCATACTATGAGGTATATCGTATGTCCTCTATTATAGTTTGTTGTGTTTGAGTATTACCATTGAATATTACCATCAAATGTATTACCATCTGAATGTTTTTCTTGGATAAGATTACTTTTTTTTGCAGGTAAGCGGTCTTGCCACACAATCTCTTCAGTACAACAAAAGGATGGATGATGACTTGCGAGTTGGAAAACGAAAAATAAAATTGGTCCAGGAACAAGTATGTTTGTTTCTGTTTTTTTGGTTCTGAATTTGAATCTGGCCATCATTAATAACAAATTACCTATGCACCATGACAGATGTTCTCTCCAACTTTCTTCTCACCCTCTCTACCACTCAATGTTGCATATTTAAAATGAGCCCCTGAGCACATAAATGTAAAAGATGTCCCTGCTCAAGCTGGAGAAATATGTCTTGTATTTTTGGTTAAAAAGCAAAAAGTGCATGAGAGTCTAACGACCTAAAACTTGTAGCCAGATCTACATATGTTATCGACAGGGGCCTACTATAGAATCTAATCCATATTATTTTATTTGTGACTGTTGTATTTGAAAGTATCCACATATTGTTTTTTCTTTGTTCTGTTTGTATATTTTATCTCAGAAAAATACCTCAAAGGATGTTTCTGAAGTAAGGGCCAGCAGGGCTAAGAGGTTCCTGGCTGAGTTGAAGAATTCCCTTAGTCAGGTCAACTTTGAGCGAATCGTCCAGGCCCTTCACACTTACAAGCGGACAGATGACCTGAATTTCCTTCTGCATGAAACTGCTGTCCTCACTGAAGACACAAACACTCACAGTCTGCTGCGGGGTGAGTCATTTGAACTGAAGAGATGTGCGGGGGGGGGGGTGTAATTGCACTTCCACTACAGTAGTTGGCAGTGGCGCTCTCATTGTCAGAGTGTGCACAGAAAGTATTAGCTCTATGGTGTAGGTTGTTTTTTTTTTGCACCGAGCAAGCGATAAGAAGTGCAGTAAACAAATCCTCAAGAGACAACATGAAAATGTATTTAACAGGGATGACAAGAAACGCAGAGAGAGACGAAGATAATGAGACTAAAGAAAGTCACCCAAAAGCTAAGACGAGGAAATGTGATGAAGGCTATGTAGCACTTGGCTTCACTGTGACTGCAGTGGGAAACAAGGAAACTTAACACTTAAAATCTTTTCTGTTACAGACTTAAACAATGTTAATTAAGTTATTCTTTGTTGTAAGTTGAACTATACTTCTGTCTTTTTTAGTTTTCTTTAATGTCAATAAGGATTTAATTTTATGCAGAGGTGTACTTATAACAATTTTATAAACAAATGATATTATTTATTGTTGCAGCAAAGAGTTGGGGGGCGCAAATTGTTTTCCTCTAGCTAGGGGGGGCTGTAACAGAAAATAATTGAGAAGCACTGGTATTAGGACAAGCAGGCTAAATTTTAGCATCTAAAATTTTTGATCAAAAAGGTTTTAAAATATCAATAAAAACCCAAACTGCTTAAGTTGAGTAAAGTCAAGTCAAATTTTATTAACATACTGCCAAATCACAGAGTTGCCTCATGTCTCTGGGACACACTCTTTAAAATAATTTGTAGAAATGCAACACCAGGACAAGGACAGAGATATAAAATAGTGTGTGATAGAGTGAGGGCTGGTATAAGGGATGAATTGTGAGGGACAGGCACAAAGCATCTAAAGTTAGTAACAGCAGTGCTAAAAACTTCAGGATTCTGGTGACGCAGCACAATTATTACCGTAATTTACGGACTATTGAGCGCACCTCAATTAAAACCGCACCAGCTAGCCGATCGCTTTCTTGGGCTTCCTCCTGCCACTAAAACCGTCAAAGTAGTCATCTTTGGTGTCGGAGTTGAACAGACTCAGAATTTCCTGGTCATTTCATCGGTCTGATGTGACAAGGATAAATGTTATAGCGGCGTGAAGCTCATTAGCCCCCCACAAAAAAATCCCGACGTTAGCCGCATTGTTGTTTAAGTGAAAAAAGTCGCAGCTCATCATCATCCGGAAATTCACCCAGCATCATCCGGAAATTACGGTACTTATATATTCATGGATGTCTGGCAGCATGCTGTTGTAGGTCAACCCTGGGAATCGAGAAAAGGAATAGAAATTGCTTTATTCATCACATTCAGTTATTCATACCGCACAGCATCAGCAGAATTTTACCTCTACATTCAACCAATCATGGATGAACCATGAGCAGAAGGCAGCCACTGAGCAGCACCTGGGGTTCAGTGTCTTGCACTTCAACACTGCGACAGGCTAGGACAGGGGTGGGCCAACTTTTAGACTCAGGGGCTACATTGCCTTTTAAAATTTGACAGAAGGGCCAGGTCAGCACAAGATACGATACATATAAAAAAAAAACTCATTTATTAACAGCACATATCAGACTCGTCTGACATTGGCTTTGAAAATTAAAACCAGCTTGGTTTTGAAGGCTCTGACATTTGCTTACATTTCATGCACAAAGCAGTTTTTCCTCGTAGCTTCACATCCAGCTCATTCATGTGTGTCAGTATGTCCACAGTAAATGCTAAATCACAAAGCCATTCTGTGTCATTCAGCGTAGGAAAATTCTCAAGTAGCTCCAAAAACAAAATAATCTCCTGTTCGAGCTCCCACATTCATTGATCCAATCATTCAGTCATTCAATCAATGAAGTATGAATTCTGTACCAATCTTTGGCGGGCCAGATTAAAAAGACCAGCAGGCCTGTGGCCATGCGGCCCGTGGGCTGTACTTTGCCCACCCCTGGGCAAGGAGGAGCCGGAAATTGAACCAGAAATATTCAGTTTCAAGGACAACCATTGGGTTGTGAGGTTTTAAGAATTCTTCACAATATGGGGGTACCTGGCCATTCAGGGCTTTATAGGTAAGGGGGAATGATTTTATAGTCTTATCTAAATTGTGCAGGGAGCCTGTGCACAGAAGCCAATACTGGGGAGACATGATCCCTTATCCAAGTTCTTGTAATAACACAAGAAGGTAACACAAACCCAGAGACAAAAGTATGAATTAGTTTTCCTGTATTTTTGAGACAGAATATGCCTGGTTCTCACAATCTTACTTAAGTGAAAGAGGGCAGTCCTTGCAATATTTTAATGTGGGAGCTAAATGACAATTTTGGTCAAAAATAACTCACAGCTTTTCAAAGTAGCGTTTGAGGCCAATGTCACACCATCGAGTGAGGCTGCATCTTTAGGTATGGTCCTATGATGATTAGAAAACAGAAAGTTGACTTCTGTTTCTGCAGAGTCAAGCAACAAGAAGATGGTAGTCATCTGGATTTTTATGTCATTTAGACATTTTTCAAGTTCAATGCTGTTTTCATCTGGCTTCACTGATTGGTACAACTGTGTGTCATCTGCAAAGAAGTGAAAATGTATGGCGTGCTCCCTAATAATATGGCCTTGCTAAACACCATAGCTAAGTTTTGATGCACAGGGATAATTCATAGGTTTACATGATGACACAGCACACATATTAGCAAGTTATTATGTTAATGTATATATAACACAAATATGAATGAAGAAATACAAATAAATGGAGATTCTGCAGTTTTATGATCTTTTAGCTTTAACAAAGAAATATCAGCATGCATGAATTTGCATCCATTCATCTTCTGCCACTTATCCAGAATTGGGCAGCAGTTGAAGCAGAAAGGCCCAGACTTCCCTCTCCTCGACCACTTGGTCCGGCTTTTCTGGGGGGATACTAAGACATTCCCAGAGCAACCAAGAGACTCAGTCCCGGCAGTGTGTCCTGGGTCTTCCCTGAAACCTCCTCCTGGGTGGACATGCCCAGATGAGGGGTGAAACGTCTTCAAGTGAAGAAATTTAAGTCTAAATGCTACGGCAAGAAGATTTTGACAAAAATTCACCATGATCTGGATGACTGAGAACCTCTACAGACATCCTCACCTTATCTCTAAGGCACACCCTGCGGAGAAAGTGCATTTCAACCACTTGGGTCCATGACTCTGTTCTTTTGGTCATGACCCACAGCTTCTGACCATAGGTGAGGGCAGGAACATAGATCAACAGGTAAATTGATAGCTTTACCTTTTGGCTCCGCTCCTTCTTCACCACCACCAGCACCATTCCACATGACGATCGCCTGTTCCATCCTTCCCTGACTCGTGAATGAGACCCTGAGATACTCGAACTTCTCCACTTGAGATAGGACCTCCTTCTCAACCCAGAGTGGGCCCTCTACCTGTGTTTTGCTGAGAACCATGGTCATGGATTTTTAGGTACTGATCCACATCCCAGCTGCTTCACGTATGGCTATGAACCGCACCAGTGTGAGCTGGAGATCACGGTTCGATGAAGCCAAGAGAACCACATCATCCACAAAAAGCAGAGACCCAATTCTGAGGCCATCAAACTGGATCCCCTCAACACCCTGGGGTTGCCAAGAAATTCTGTCCGCCAGGGTTGCCCTTGGCCACCAATTCTTTTCCTAACTTTTACGGAGTTCAACCCTCACTTGAAACAAATCTGACTTAGAACAGGCAATGTGGACCAAGCTCCGACACCTTTCATACAGGGACAAAACAGCCCGTATTGCCCACAGGAGACACAGTTGAATGTTTTCTCCATATCCACAAAACACATGTATACTGATTGGACAAACCTTCATGCACCTTCAGAGCTAGTAGAGCTTGTCCAATGTTCCGCAGCCAAGAAAAAAACTACACAGGACAAAAACCACACTGCTCCTCAGACCCTCCTGTCCAGCACCCCTGATCCCCCTGCAGTTGGAGCATATCTTCCAATCCCCCTTTTTAAAGATGGGGATCACCACCCCAATCTGCCAATCTAGCAGCACTGTCCTGGTCCTCCCTGCGTCCACACATGACAATACCGTGTGTAACAAGTAACAACTAGGATCGTCAAGTGCAGCTTCTCCTTTTAAAGGCTGACACTTCTCGAACTCATGTCATTACATTGATGTCCTGCCATTGTCAGAGAACCCAGAGAACCCTGATCTTAAAAGTGTCCACTTTGTCACAGGCTTCTACCAGTTTGTCCGACCACATCATAAGAAGTGTTTTGATGAGAAATGCCAGGAGCTCACTGGGTCTGGATGTGGATATAAGCCTGCTCACTCACTGTCCAAGGATGAAAAGAAAACAATCATCCTGAATGGCGGTATGTGTATCTCCCAAGTCTGCAGAATGTCTGCACCATATTTAATGTATTATGAATCTGAAAAGCGACACTTGTTCAGTTGACAAGGTATGTGACAAAAGTGCACAAATGATCAAGAATGTGATTGTAGTTGGCAATTTTTTTCTACTTGAGCTATTCCCCACCAATATTTATTTAATTGAAGCATTTGGTTTTAGTAGCAGCTGCTCCTCAAGTCAACATTTAAATGAAGAAACAGTCCTCAATGATAGGTAGATTTCTGCAAACTTATCTACTGCCCAGGAAACCCATCCAGAGGTCCAGGATGGATTGTTACTCCTACTATAACCATCACAGTAGTTTGGTTTGAAGAGAGTGAGAGATAAAAGTTTTAATCTACTATAGTTGCAGGATCTATAAAATTGGCGACTGTTTCTTTTCTAGAAGCATCAGAGCCACAAGCTAGTGTGACTGTACTTTCCAGTTCCAATGTAAAAGCTACCTGCAGTCACCTTAACACACACCAGCTCAATCAAGGAGGACAGCATCTAAGCAATGAAGGTCTCACAAGAACTCAGACAGGTAAGAAGGAAAAAGCAAACATATTATTTAACTGTTTTCCTTGTGTGGACTGCTCACGAACACAGCTGAGAATAGACTATCAGATAAATCAGTTATTTCAAGTGGTTCACAAAGTAGACAAAGTCACCTGACTGAATCCATGCATTTCTATTTGCACAATCTAAATATGTAGGTGTATATAAGGTGTTTCCTTATTAGGATAAGCCTCCTTGATGCTTCTCCATCTTCCAGGTCATGGTCAGTTATCAAATTTATTGCAGCAACTGGACTACCGTAATTTCCGGGCGATAAGCCGCAACTTTTTTCACATGAACAACGATGCGGCTAAAATATGGACTTTTTACGGCGAGGGACGTTATTGAGCTTCACGCCGCTCAAACGTTTATCCTCGTCACATCGGACCGATTAAATGACCAGGAAATTCTGAGTCCATTCATCTCTGACACCAAAGACAACAACTTTGATGGTTTTAGTGCGCAGTAGGAAGCCTGAGATAGCGATCGGCTAACCAGTGTGGCTTATATTGAGGTGCGTTCAATAGTCCGGAAATTACGGTAACTATTAGCTGGAAGACATCTTACCTCCCATCAGAATAGCTTCTTCATCTTACTTTTTCTGGTGTTTTTTCCCCTATATTTGTATTGATCAGCTGCTGTTGGTCCCAAAATACCCCAAGCCAACACGCGCCCCCCTCCCCCCACACACACACACACACACACACACACACACACACAAAAAAAACAACAAAAAACATACCATTTAGCCTTCTGGAAGTCGATGCCCTAACAAAAAGCGTTATATGTCAAACTAAACATATTTTCCATGTAATATGGATAGGAACAAGAGACGGGCTAAAAATGCCATGAATTTTTATGAGTCTTTATCTCAAGATGACATGTTGAAATTTTCTTGTGTTAATCAGGCTCTGCTCCAAAGGACCAAGTCTATGCTGGTTTTCTGGCTGATGTGAAGGAACTCATTGGATTAGAGAAGTTTAAGCTTTTCTTTCAAGCAATTCAGAGCTTTAAGTGTACAGACAACTTTGAAAATCTGATGACCACAGTCCTGAGCATTTTCACAGAGGAAGAAAATGACTTCAAACTGTTACTTCGTAAGTTCAGTCTAATCACTTACAGTTTTTGATTCAATTGATGGTTCCCAGCCTATATATGATTTCTGCCTTCTCTACAGGGTTTGGCAGCTTTATTCCCTCTCACTATAAGAAGCAGTACAAAGAGTTGTTGGATTCTCTGTCGGGCAAGACTGCTGAAGTTCATGCCTCATTTCAGGATGAGCAAGGTAAACCACAGCTCACATTGTTTTATATCTACGTAACTGTACACACCGTCCACTGCTTATTGTTTTTTTTTTATTTGATGTCGAAAATAGGGCTGCAACTAATGACCATTTCAACTAGTCATCGACTTTTGTCATGTCTACAGATTCTTCTGTATACTTGCTGCAGCAATAAAATACATCTTTCCTTGAACGAGAACATTTGATGCACAAAGAACACGTAACAAAGTTGTTCAGCAAATCTTCAACATATAATTCAAGCAACAAAAACGTATATTTTTGCTTTCATACAAAAGTGTATTTTGTGCCTAACAGTTAGATTGCCAAACAAAATTTGTAAAGCAACAACTAAATACTTGAGTTACAATCAGCAATAAAAGTAAACATTTCTTGTGTTGCATACAAAACCTAAACTTTGGACTGTTTGTTTTGTGTAATCCTTTCTTCATCAGCCTACCTGCTACTGCTTCTCCTATTCTCAGTGACAAGTGTACATTTACTGTCAGTGCCTCAAAGACTTTGGGGAATACTGTGATTCAAAGATCAGGGGAAAGTGAAATATCTCACTCTTACCTACATCAATTGGCTACAAAGAAAAAATATTAAGAGTGCCATTATATGTTGTGGGATACACAACATCCCAAATGACCTGTCAACAACTAAATTAGTCTTCAACTAATTTGAAAAGACATTGACAACTGTTCAATTATGTAGCACACTAAAGAGGCCTCTTCTCCTTTCGGCTTTTCCCTTTAGGTTTTGCCTCAGCAAATCAACCTTCTCCATCTAACACTATTCTCTGTATCCTCTCCCACACCAACTAACTTCATATCCTCTCTCACTTACGTCCATAAATCTTTTCTTTGGTCTTTCTCTAGACCTCCTGCCTGGTAGCTCCAATTCCAGTATCCGTCTACCAATATATTCACTAGCCATTAACTGGACATGATCAGTCGTGTGGTTTTTCACCATGGATGATGTCTGAACTGCAGTTTGTCTGATTCTTCTCCAAGGACCTGTTTCTCCCCGGAACCCTACCAGGGAAATGAAGCCCAGGCAACCGAGCTCGCATGATCAATGAGACTCCCATCCCCGTCCACCACAATAAATTGGTGCTTCGAGAAGTTGTAGTCAGCCATTTTTTATTTTAAATGTCTAATGCACTAATGTGTCATGATTGTTACCTAGTCTACATTTGTCATATTGACTGGTATTCATATCTATTGGAAAAAATGCACAAGCAATAACAAAATAAACAAAAATCTAAGTGGGAAAAAACTTAGCTTCTCTCGAATAGTTGACAAGAATGAAATTTTTTTCAGAGGTATTGTCCACGGCATCAGTCCAGGAGTCCTCATACCTGTCACAACAATATGAGGTCATGAGCGTGGTGTAATTGTTTTGTTGGATGAACTGACTGGAGGTTTACTTTTCCTTTTATTTCCTTATTTTAATCATTTTATTAAGCCTTTCCACCTCCAACCTCTTTCACCTTACGTTTTCTTAAAGATTAAGATAGGTAGTGAATAACTTTTACCCTTACTGCAACGTTAAATCTCAGAAAATGTCTCGGCATTTTCTCAGAATGTTCTTACAAGGACTGCCCTTGGCAAAAGTAGGGTCTATGATTAAAGTCACTTGAAAATGGCTTCGAAATGCTTATTGTCATGGAAATGCAAAAATAAAATTTGAAATAAAAGGACTGAAAACATTGTCTTGGAAATTAAAGTCTTATTATACTGTTGCTGAAAAATTTCTTAAACATTATCCATTGAAAAGGAACCTTGTATAATGAAAATTTCAGTCGCTCCTGACCAGCTCTTCAGAAAATACAAAGCAATATTTCCAGATGATTTATTGTAAGATTTTGGATGTGTATTTGAATTGGAATTATTCATGGTCACAACCATTAACTGTTTGGATGAACTGGTGTCACTAATTTCTGTCAGCATTGAAGTAGCATTTTTCCATTATTTAGCCATCCACAAGGTAAAGTCTTATATAATCTTCTTCTTCTTTCGGCTTTTCCCATCAGGGGTCGCCACAGCTAGTCAACTTTCTCCATCTAACCCTATTCTCTGTATCCTCCTCTCTCACACCAACTACCTTCATGTCCTCTCTCACTACGTCCATAAATCTCTTTGGTCTTCCTCGAGACCTCTTGCCTGGCAGCTCCAATTCCAGCATCCGTCTACCAATATATTCTCTATCCCTCCTCTGTACATGACCACATTGTCTCAGTCTGGCTTCTCTGACCTTCTCTCCAAAACATCTATCATGTGCTGTTCCTCTGATAGACTCATTCCTGATCCTATCCATCCTGGTCACTCCCAAAGAGAACCTCAACATCTTTATCTCTGCAACCTCTAGTTCACCTCTTTTCCACACTCTCCGTTGCTCTGGCCTGTTGACCCTAAGTGCCTGAAATCCTCCAGCTTCTTGATCTCCACTCCCTGGAGCCTCACCGTTCCACCCGAGTTCCCCTCATTCACACACATATATTCTGTCTTGCTGCAACTAACTTTCATTCCTCTCCTTTCCAGAGCATACCTCCACCTCTAGATTTTCCTCTACCTGTTGTCTGCTCTCACTACAGATCACAGTGTCATCCTCAAATATCATGGTCCATGGAGATTCCTGTCTAACCTCATCATTCAGCCTATCCATCATCATTGTGAACAAGAAGGGGCTCAGAGCTGATCCCTGATGGAGTTCCTCCTCCACCTTGAACTTCTCTGTTACCCCTACAGCACACCAGTGTCTCACAGCTAGCATACTTGTCCTGCACCAGTCTAACATACTTCTCTGCCGCTCCAGACTTCCTCATACAATACCAGGACCAACTGCTTTTCCACTCTTCATCCTCTTCAATGACTTCCTCACTTCACTTTTACTAATTTGTGCTACTTTGTGGTCTACAATAGTCCCCTCTTCTACCCTTGCCTCTCTTTCATTTTCCACATTCATCAGCTCTTCAAAGTACTCTTTCCATCTTCCCATCACTCTTCTAGCATCTGTCAATACATTTCCCTCTCTTTCCTTAATCACCCGCAGCTGTTGTACATCCTTTCCATCTTTATCTCTCTGTTTCGCCAACCTGTATAGATCATTCTCACCCTCCTTATTATCCAACCAAGCATACAAGTCATCGTACGCCCTTTGTTTTGCCTTTGCTACCTCTATCTTTACCTTTCGCCACATCTCCCTGAACTCCTGTCTGTTCTCCTCAGTCCTCTCAGTATCCCACTTCTTCTTCGCTAACCGCTTTCTCTGTATATACTCCTGCACTTCCTCATTCCACCACCAAGTCTCCTTATCTATTTTCCTTCCAGATGACACACCAAGTACTCTTCTACCTGTCTCCCTGATAACACTAGCTATAGTTGTCCAATCATCTGTAAGCTCACCCTGACCACCCAGAGCCTTTCTCAACTCCTCCCTGAAAACCATGCAACACTCCTCCCTTTTCAGCTTCCACTACTTTGTCCTCTTCATTTTCCTTGTCACCAGAGTCATCCTACAAACCACCATCCTATGCTGTCTGGCAACACTCACCTACAACTACTTTGCAGTCACTGATCTCTTTCAGGTTACCTCGTCTATACAAGATGTAGTCTACCTGCGTGCTCCTACCTCCGCTCTTATAAGTTACCCTATGTTCCTGTTTTTTCTGGAAAAAGGTGTTCACTACAGCCATTTCCATCCTTTTTGCCAAATATACCATCATCTGTCCCTCTGCATTCCTATCCTGGATACCAAATCTGCCCATCACTTCTTCATCCCCTCTATCGCCTTCACCAAGATGTCCATTGAAGTCTGCCCCAATTACCACTCTCTCATTTCTGGGAATATTCTGCATCACTTCATCCAGCTCATTCCAGAACTTCTCCTTCTCTTCAGATTCACATCCCACCTGCGGGCATAGCCACTAACAACATTGAGCATCACACCTTCAATTTCCAATTTCAGACTCATAAGTCTATCAGACATTCTTTTCACCTCTAGGACGTTCCTAACAAACTCCTCCTTCAAGATAATGCCTACTCCATTTCTCTTCTTGTCAGTACCATAATAGTACAACTTAAAGCCTGCTCCTAAGCTTCTAGCCTTACTACCTTTCCACCTGGTCTCCTGGACACACAGTATATCCACCTTCCTTCTCTGCATCATGTCGACCAACTCTCTACCTTTTCCTGTCATAGTCCCAATATTCAAAGTCCCTACTCTCAGTCCCAAGCTCTTTCCTTTCCTCCCCTCTCTCTGCTTCTGAACACGCACTCCTCTTCTTCTTCTTGTTCTTCGAATCAAAAACTGTAAAGTCTTATAAAATATATATAAAAATTCTATGCATTTTTACGTGGTTGTTATTGTGTGTGTGTGTGTGTGTTATCCCACTCATGAGGAAATTTGCATTTATGATGATGCTTAACTTACCTAAGACAGTATTATAAACACACAATGTATTTATTTATATTGAACAGTAATTTAAAACACCAATGTCAAAATGACACTCCACCCTTAATTAAAGAAAATGCCAGGCTTTGCAGTAGTTGCAACAAAAGTTTTTTTTCCTCCAACTTCTGTGCAAATTTTTTTTTATAATTCAGTGACGTTCTGCCATAGCATCTCAACTGGATTCAAGACTTTGGGCAGACCATTCCAAAACTATTCAAGAGGGACTTGCTTTTTGTGATTCATATCACTGACTAGCTGACTCAACTGCTCTTACAATCAGGAAATGATAGGAAGAAACTCTAGTATTATTGTTATATCTAATTTGATTAACATTTTAAACAATCACTAAACCTGAGATGTGGTTTCATTGCATGTGATCTGTGTTCCTGTACAAGAGGTTTTTTTTAAATAAAGCCAAATCTTATAATCATGCAGTGAATGGGATGTTGAAGGGACAATCCAAGCTGCTAGCGGACCTGGACAAGAAACTTTGCTTCCCAGCTGAGATTGCATCCACCAACCTGCAACAAGACCTCGTTCAGTGGCCATCGTCACTCAGCCTCGTCTATATCGTAGAGCTCATGGTGCCCTGGGAGGGTGCAGTGGAGGAGGCCTATGAACAGAAGAAGCAGAGATATGCTGAACTTGTCGCAAATGCTCAGCGACAAGGCTGGAAAGCAAAGGTTCATCCAGTGGAAGTAGGCTGCAGAGGTTTCATAGCCACGTCAACATCTAGGCTACTCAGGGAGATGGGAGTAAAAGGACGCGCCCACAGACAGGAAGTCAAGGACTTCTCTAGGGCTGCTGAAAATGGGAGCCAGTGGCTGTGGTTGAAGAGAAGAGATCCAACGTGGGCCTTCCAAGAGAGCTGATGGCATCTAGGGAGTGAACCTGGAACACTGGGATTCACTGCTGAACCCTCTGGAGATGTCGTGGGCCAATCAGCGAAACATCCATGAAGGAGGGCGCTCACTTGACAACCCGAAAGAGGCCATCGCTCACTTGAAACCCCACAGAGTCTCATCGGTGCCTTAGGTATGCTTTCATCAAGGGATATCAACACCTAGTCCTACACAACAGATCTGTGTCCCGGAGATCAGGTGGAAAGGTAGTAAGGCTAGAAGCTTAGAAGCAGGCTTTAAGATGTACTATCATGGTACAAGAAGAGAAATTGAGTAGGAGTTATCTTGAAGGAAGAATTTGTTAGGAATGTTGTGGAGGTGAAAAGAATGTCAGATAAACTTATGAGTCTGAAATTGGAAATTGAAGATGTGATGCTCAATGTTGTTAGTAGCTATGTCCCACGGTGGGATGTGTGAGTTTGAGGAGAAGAAGTTCTAGAAATGAGCTGGATGAAATGATGCAGAATATACCCAAAGATGAGAGAGTGGTCATTGGTGCAGACTTCAATGGGCATGTTGGTGAAGGCAGTAGAGGGGATGAAGAAGTGATGGGCAGATTTTGTGTACAGGATAGGAACGCAGAGGGACGCGAGAAGGATGGAAATGGCTGCTGTGAACACTTTTTTCCAGAAAAAACAGGAACATAGGGTAACTTATAAGAGCAGAGGTCGGAGCACACAGGTAGACTACATCTTGTGTAGATGAGGTAACTTGAAAGAGATCAGTGACTGCAAAGTAGTTGTAGGTGAGAGTGTAGCCAGACAGCATAGGATAGTGGTTTGTAAGAGGAATCAGGTGACTAGAAAGATGACGAGGACAAAGATAGAGCAGAGGACAAAGTAGTGGAAGCTGAAAAGGGAGGAGTGTTGTTTGGTTTTCAGGGAGGAGTTGAGAAAGGGTCTGGGTGGTCAGGGAGAGCTTATGACAAAAACAGCATATGACAGAGTGCCAAGAGAAGCTCTGGTATTGTATGAGTAAGTCTGGAGTAGCAGAGAAGTATGTTAAACCGATGCAGGACATGTATGCTAGCTGTGAGACAGTGGTGCGGTGTACTGTAGGGGTAACAGAGAAGTTCAAGGTGGAAGTGGGACTCCATCGGGGATCAGCGCTGAGCGCCCTCTTGTTCGCAGTGGTGATGGACAGGCTGACAGATGAGGTTAGACAGGAATCTCCATGGACCATGATATTTGAGGATGACACTGTGATCTGTAGTGAGAGCAGACAACAGGTAGAGGAAAATCTAGAGAGGTGGAGGTATGCTCTGGAAAGGAGAGGAATGAAAGTTAGTTGCAGCAAGACAGAGTATATGTGTGTGAATGAGAGGAACTCGGGGGGAACGGTGAGGCTACAGGGAGTGGAGATCAAGAAGCTGGAGGATCAGGAGTCACCTTCTTTGACTTCTTCAGTGCCTTCAACAGTGTCCAACCTACCATCCTCAAGGACAAGCTGTTGAGTATGCAACTTCACCCTGACATCACTGCCTGGATCCTGGACTACTACTACATGGGACAGCCGCAGTATTTCAGGGCAGATGGCTGTGTTTCCGAGGCTGTAGCATGCAGCACAGGACCACCCCAAGGTACCATCCTGTCTCCATTCCTCTTCACCTATGACTTCCAGTACAAGTTCCGTTCCTGCCACTTTCAGAAGTTCTTCAATGACTCTCCCCTCGTTGGATGCATCAATGATGACAACGAGGAGGAGTACAGAGGTCTGATTGTGAGTTTTGTTGAATGGAGCAGTCAGAGCCACCTCCCCTCAACATCTCCAAGACCAAGGAGGTGGTTGTAGACTTCCAGAAGAATCAGAGCAGACAGATACCAATCACCATCCAGGGTGAAGAGGTGGAGATAGTGGACTCCTACAAGTACCATGGGGGCCACATTAACAATAAACTGAATAGGTCACACAACACTGATGCACTCTACAGGAAGGACTCTACAGGACCTTTTAGCAGTCTATGGTTGCCAGCACGTTCTTCTTCGCTATAGTGTGCAGGTGGGGCGGTGCCAGGACTGGTGAGGTCAATAGGCTCAACAAGATAGTGAGGAAAGCCCGCTCCGTGTTGGGACTGAACCTGGACCATCTTCAAACGGTGGCAGAGACTGAAGGGCAAACTGGGAGCTATCCTGAACAATCCTTCCCACCCCCCGCATGACAAACTGTGGCTGATGGGCAGCTCCTTGAGCCAACTGTTCATCCCACCCAGTGCAGAACTGAATGCTTCAGACACTTGTTTGTGCCTACAGCAATCAGACTGTACAATAGCAGTCTGGATGGTTCACAGCCCTGACTCTGACTGGCCTGAGGTGCATCTGTGCTGCTTCCACAACCTCACTACCTTACCCCATTCACTACCTCACCCATTCACATGTCATGCCCTAACTCTGCTTTCTTTCTTATCCCTGTTGGTTCCAGCCCACTTGCGTCCTGCCTATTTTTGTTTATATATTCTATTCTTGACATCACTATCGTCACTCTACTCATATTGTCATTTAGTTCTAGTTGTGTATTTTCCACCCTTACTGTTCCTTTATGTTGTCCATTATTATCCCTGATGTTGTTGCTGTTCTTCTTGCTGTCTATTTATTCATGGATGCCTTTCTATCTTCTGTCTTCTGTGTCTCTATTTATACTTATTTTCATGCTTATTTTCCTTTTTTATCTTTGACATTATAACTGTTATGCTGCTGTGACAAAGGAATTTATCCTGTGGTGATCAATAACGTTTATCTTGTCTTATCTTGTGCAGAAGACCATCTTAAAGAGCATGTCAAATCTTGAGGGTGATTGGCAACGTAGGCAGAGTACCACACAGCGTGCCACTCCTGTAAGCAAAAAACAGGAAACGGAAGTTCAGTTCATAGAAGATTGAAAAAACATTGCTTGGTCTGATGAGTCAGAATGTAGTGTATTCTAATCCAAATCTATCTTGCCTTGGTTGTAGTGTTTCCAAATGGATTGTGTGTGTACATATACATAAATATACATATCATACAACAGTTAGATAATTTATATTTCATTATATTTCTTATTCTTCCTCCTTTCCACTATTGTCTATTACTGTTATGTTTTTACTTGAAACTCTGGCACAACAATTTCCTTCGGGATTAATAAAGTTGTTCTCATCTCTCATCTCATCTCATATCATGCATTTTATTGACTTATTGACCCCCCCCCCACACACACACACACACACACACATGTTATCCATATGCGGGACAAGCGGCAGACGATGGCTGAATGACCTGAATTTTCAGATACTTCAAATTGTACACACACACGCACACAAACATACAGGCAGAGAGAACGAGGGAGGGCTGGCTTTCCTAGGTGGGTTTAATTACAGCTGTAGCTGCAGAGCTACGCGGGCGGACAGCGAGAGGTTGCTACTCAGTTATCGCGATAGTTTCTCCAGCACACAGTCCATCATGGCAGGTAATAAGTTAGTGCTAGATGGAAGAGTAAGTATAAAAAGCTTCATTCTGGGGCTAAGCGTACTCGTAATACCGTTTATCAGAACCTGGTTTGGGCATCTTGACTGGGTCTTTGATTATCTGACGGCAACACCCGGGAAAATAGCTATTTGTTTCCACATTGCAGTTATCAATGGCCTCCTGTTAGTTATATACAGAGGACCTCTATACAAGGTAAGCTAGCCAATCTCGAGTTTTCATTCTGATTTTATTATTATGCCCTGTACGTTACACTCTTTTCAGAATAAGAGTGGTTGATGTTTTTCATAATACAACGCGGCTTTACTGTGTCAAGTAATTTAAACTTACGTAGCAAAGCAAATGGTCGTCAACGAAACCCTTTAGCTAACTATAGCTTAAGCTGCTAAGAGTTAATGTTGACAGGCAAGACTGGACTAAGACAGTTGGGATTAATGTACCCAGAATAGACAACAAAGCCAGGTAAACCTGTCGTCTGCCAGGGACCTACAGTCTTTTCTGTAAATCCATGACAAACTATTTCTTTGAGAAAGTGTGGGGCTGACATTCCGAACTGATTCCAGTCTTACAAGAAACGTGGCGTGCTGAAACGAAGTTACTTGAATTGAAAGATTGGATACTGGAAAGATTAGCTGTATTTTCCAGTAAGTGCTGTAGATAATGGCTAGCTAAAACGTACCTTTTTTCAATATTCAGTTGGTCAATGAGGTCGCTCAAGAAGTTTTTCAAGATGCCCACCCAAACCCCATGCCAGCTATCTGGCAGCATCATTGACGGCAAACAAGACGACAAGTGACCAGTGGTCCCCCTCCTGTTTCTTTCTTAGTTAATCCTCTGTTAAGTCATTGTGTGTATAGTAAGTAATCGAGACCTCTCCCTATCTTCTAATTTGTTGAGCCATAACAGTTGCCAAGCTCTTTGTATCTGACCTACTCTGAAGCAAATGTGTTTAAGTTAAATTGGTCACAAAAGGATACAAAATATAAAGATTGCAGGTTCCATTGTAATGTATTGTTTAGTCACCTTAGAGGTGTAAGGTGTGAGATGTTGAGGTTCTCTTTGGGAGTGACCAGGATGAAGAAGATCAGGAATGAGTCAGTCAGAGGAATAGCACATGTTAGATGTTTTGGAGAGAACGTCAGAGAAGCCAGACTGAGATGTTCGGTCATGTACAGAGGAGGATATGAAGGTAGTTGGTGTGAGAGTGGAGGATACGGAGAATAGGGTTAGATGGAGGAAGTTGATTCGCTGTGGTGACCCCTGAAGGGAAAAGCTGAAAGAAGTGTGATCCACACCAAGCCAGAAGGGAAAAATTAATATAAATGAATTATGAGATATCCTCACTCAACCCTTTTTTTTTCTTTTTCATTTATCGAGCCAGGTAATATTTTGATACCGTGTAGCAGATTTTTTAAATTCAGTTTGATTACCTTTTCTCTATACACATGGCATTCAGAGATAATTTGTTTGCACATTCAATAGCAAAGTCAAATGCTAGTCAGGGCTCATCAACTGATAATCACTTAATGCAGGTTTATCATCTTTATATTTCAAACTTCTTCCTCTAATTAATCAAAATGCAGTCAGAATTATTATGTGCTGTCTAGAAAGCCATTAGCTTCATAGTCTTGAAGGAATGTTTGAGCTCCAAATTAACTGAGGCCTGTCCCAATGTCAATATTGGCTAATAAGTATTAGTGCTCACACCAAAATTGTTCTAATCTAGACCTCTTTGAAAGATTTGTTTCATTGCTGAGGAGAGTGGGAAAAAATATGGTTACGAGACTTGATAGAAAAAAACAGGGCAAAATATCGAAGATGGGATTTATCTATCCAGAAAGTTGTTGTTTTAATGTAACCGAACAGAATGCTTATGTTTTTTAGTGAAGTGCATTTTAAATATACATAATGCTGGGCTTACACCAAAAGATTTTCATGGTCTCAGACTAAAAACTGAAAGTCGGAATGAAATTTCCGGCAAGGTGAGATTTTTTTTTTTTCCTCATGAAAATAATTATGAGCCATGGGGGGAGGCACTCTATTATTTAATTAGTCTCTTGCAAGGCGAAGGGATTGTTCCTTTTATCAATGGTATAGCACTTTGCTCAAGCTCCAAGGACGTCTAGCCAATAGAGGCAGAGGCAGAGTTGTAGGTTGGGCTTAAGAAGTTTTTGAGTATAGTTTTAATAAGGTCAATGACACAGTAGATTTAGCAACTTACTAAAGGAGGGAGGAGTAAATGGAAGCAGTGCTTCGTAAACCAGTAAAAATCCCATTGATAATTGAACAAGCGGTAAAGAATGAATGGAGTTTGGCATGCATGGAGTTAAATGGGGTATTGGTACGCGTTTTGGGTCATGATGCCAAAAAAAGGGAGCCAGGTGCTTGTTTTCTGCACACCATGTCTAAAGTGGCCACTAAGGCAGTAGTGGGGGGAAAGTTATTTCTCTCTATCGTCCTCAATGATGATAGGCCAGCCATTGAGGAATGCTTGCCTGTCATTTTAGCAAACCTATCAGTTGCACCTGAAGAGGAAGGCAGTACAGAAGAGAAAAATGGCAGGCTCAAAAACAGTTCTTACTTAAGTGTGAGCACATAAACTATTGTAACAAGCCAGGAATATGACTGCCCAACCCAAGGCCTCCACTCTCAAACCTTCCCTTGTACAACCAAAAGCCTTCACTTTCATCACTGGACTACCCAAAGCCTACACTGGACACCCCAACACAATCTGCTATACCACCCACTGCCTCCTCTGCACTTAATGCTTTGAAAAGGAGTATTTTGGAGAAGTTACAGGGCTTTGTTTATGTTCCAAAAAGAATGGAAAAATCAAAAATTGTTAGTGGCTCTATTGATTCATATTGGATTATATATGAAGCATTCACTTTAAGTTACATACTTAAGTATTTGATTACATTTGTATGCAATAAGTCATACATGTATATTTAAAGTGAATGTAGCTTCAGTTATTCAATTACTTAGTTATCTTAAAACCGTCTTAATTTTTATTTTTTGATGGATGCACTTTAAGTTCAGTATTTGCTGTAATTTGTATGCACTGTCGTCCTATTCTTCTTAATTCGGCTTTTCCCATCAGGGGTCGCCACAGCTAGTCAACTTTCTCCATCTAACCCTATTCTCTGTATCCTCCTCTCTCACACCAACTACCTTCATATCCTCTCTCACTACGTCCATAAATCTTCTCTTTGATCTTCCTCGAGACCTCTTGCCTGGCAGCTCCAATTCCAGCATCCGTCTACCAATATATTCTCTATCCCTCCTCTGTACATGACCAAACCGTCTCAGTCTGGCTTCTCTGACCTTCTCTCCAAAACATCTATCATGTGCTGTTCCTCTGATAGACTCATTCCTGATCCTATCCGTCCTGGTCACTCCCAAAGAGAACCTCAACATCTTTCTCTCTGCAACCTCTAGTTCTGCCTGCTGTCTTTTGGTCATTTTAACAGTTTCTAGTCCATACATCATCGCTGGTCTCACCACTGTCTTGTACACCTTTCCTTTTATTCTGGCCAATAGTCTTCTATCATATAGTACCCCTGACACTTTTCTCCACCCATTCCAACCTGCTTGGACCCATCTATTCATCTATTTTCCACAATCTCCGTTGACCCTAAGTACCTGAAATCCTCCAGCTTCTTGATCTCCACTCCCTGTAGCCTCACTGTTAAAATTGCGTTATTGCGTTAAAATTGCTTAAAATAGCATTAAAGCATTAAAATTGAGATATGAAGCTGTGCTCTTCTGTATTTACTTTCCCATAGGTAGTGGAAACTCCTTGAAATTTTAATACCTGGTTAATATATGGTACCCTGAACCCCTAAGGAAAAAGTTTTAGTCACAGGATTTTTTTCTCACTTCTAACCCTTTTAATGTATATTGACCGTGGACAAATGGGAGATATGAATAGCTGAAAGTTCCTGGTTCTAATCCAGTGGCCCACATGAGTGATAGACAGGCAGACGGTCCTATGTCCTGGTTTCACCCTACCCAGCTGACTGTCTACAATGGCCAAATCTATTAAGAGATTTTAGAAGGATCAATCTGACTTCTCACATGTTTCAGGTTGCTGTGAGAGCCTGTTTCCTGGGTGTTACTTTTGGCTGTGGCCTAATGATAAGCTGCTCTGAAACCAGCTGGACACATTTTGGCTGGTAAGTGAACACCATTTGCCATTTTAAATTAGATTTTCGGGGGTCTCAGGCACCAAAGATAAAATAATTGCAATTGAAATATTAATGTCAGAAGTGCCTCGCCTTATCTATATTTAAAGTTGATTTGCTTACATACTGGCCCCCCTGTTTTCGCTTACTTTTTATTTATTTAAATACTGTTGAAGGAAAACAGTCCAAGTCATAACCTTAACACAGTCATGAGTAAATTTATTAAAAACTTTAAAATTTCAACTTTAGGGTATTGACTGATTTACCATCATGGCCAACCTATCAGTCTCAGACATAGGTGTGTGACCATTGAAACCAACAATATTGCCACTAACATGAAAAAATCCTCCCAGGTAAACCCTCCTGGTCAACCCTCTCTTGAGTTGTTTCGAACTTCTGGTTACTGTTCTTTTTAAACTGAGGGTTGTCATTTCGTTTTGAATGAACATCATGACATTCTTAAATTCAGTTGAGCCTGTCAGGTTGGAATCTTTTTTTTGGGGGGGGGGGGGCATGTGGACAGTCTTAAAATTTGATGTAATCTAACCTAAAATTCAATTTATGCTTGTCATAATAAATTTTTGCATTTATACAATTTTGTCTAAAGGATGTCCCAACAAAGGGACATTTCAGTGCCCCAAACAGACGGAGATGGGTCATTATTTCATGTATTAATTCCTCCCACAGAGATCTTGCAGTTTGGAATTGTATTTTATAATTGATTCTGAAAGGCAGCATTGACTCTCACCAGGTACATGTGCTCCCTTTCGTTCTTCCATTACTCCGAGTACCTGGTTACGGCCGTCATTAATCCTCACAGCTTGTCCCTGGACTCCTTTCTGCTCAACCACAGTTTGGAATACACTTTGGCTGCTGTATCTTCATGGGTGGAGTTCACTGTGGAGAAGCTGACATTGCCAGGTAGGTGTGCTATCATCTGTTTTTCATTAATCAACATTCAACCCAGGTACTCTTTGAACTGACACAATGCTCAGTACATTTTGATTGCTTGAAGATAAAGAAATAAGTAGTGTTTCATCAGTCTGATTTCTTTCTTAGAGCTGAAGCAGCTCAGCTGTCTGAGTTTGGTGGGGCTGCTGATGGTACTATGTGGTGAGGCCCTGCGCAAAGCTGCCATGCTGACGGCTGGCTCAAACTTCAACCACATTGTCCAGAATGAAAAGGCCCAGAGCCATGTGCTGGTCACTGGCGGGGTCTACTCCTACTTTCGACATCCCTCCTATGTAGGCTGGTTTTACTGGAGCATCGGAACACAGGTATGTCTTGCAACACAGCTTACTTTGCCTGAGGGGAAAGTTAAACCTATAGGATTTGGACTTCTTGCATAGTATTGTTATACTTCTTTTTCAATAAGTATTTAATTTTAATTCAAGTGTTTCCATTTCTATATCGGGGTGGGGGGGCAACAACTTGCCCTTGCGTTTCTTCTTGACAATAAGCAGTGATATACTGTATATTTGAAATCAAAGGAACCAATCTCATTGGGAACGCAGAATTCTTCTTGTCCCCTTTCCAGAGTCGGGCACACAGTCTGATTTTCCCATTTATTTAATCTAGATTGCATCTTATGTTTGAGTTTACTGTCAGAAAAGTAGTTTGTTTGTTACTAAATTATTGTTTAAAGTTACTATTTTTGTCTCCAATATAGTCATCATATCACTTAACATGAATATATTCCTCAACATGGAGTAACCCTCAGGGTAGCATTGTGTCTCATAGGCATTTCCTTATTCAATCATATCTACTTTTTATCTCAAATTGCAAAAATGCCCTTCAACCATGTGGGAGCTGACAGCTGTTTTTTGGCGTATTGGCTGATTAGCTGTGTCTATATTGCAGGTCATGCTATGTAATCCAGTGTGTATACTGGGGTACACAATTGTCAGCTGGAGATTCTTCCGAGAACGTATTGAGGAGGAGGAACTCTCTCTGATCCATTTCTTTGCTGAGGACTACGTGGAATACAAGAAAAAGGTTCCCACTGGGCTGCCCTTCATCTCCGGCATCCAAGTCAATTAGGCTCCAAAGCTGGGTGCTTGATGAACTGACTGTGGACGCTTTGGCAGGCCAGACCTGGTGTCTGTGCATTGTCTTCCACGGGCACATCTGTGGAGTGGGGAAGGGCTGAGCCCTGTAACTCAGACACTTTGACCGCAGGTAATGGGGCTGATAATTTTCTACCAACCACTAGATTACAGTTACAGATGAGCTTTACTGCCTCATGAGTCCCCCAGTAGCAACAACTCAGTCAGTCAACTCAGTTATTTCTGCTTTGCTAACTTTTTCATTGTTGATCTGTCTACAAAGAATTATAAAACATGACAGCTTTTAATCTACATCCACCAAATAATTTAGCAGTCCTAGATTGACCCGATTTCTGTACCTGTATATTTACCATTTTTGACATAATTCACAGCAACAGGTCATTAATATTTGGTATCATATTTGGGAGATAGAAAGCCCACTGCCCTTGTGTATTGCTGTAGTGAGATACCATCAGCCCCCTTTTTTTCCCCCATAGTATGTTTGCGCTTATAAATGTTCTTGTTTTATGACAGTCATTCTAACTTTTTAAGCCTCTAATTGTGGGGGGTCTTCAAAGCTTGAAACTGCAGATGAACAGTGACAAAACAATTTTTAATTTATATAATACATTCAAACACAAAATGAAAATATCCAGACAGCAGTAAGTGGATCAGTAATTAGTGTAACATTTTAATTTACAAATCCACAGTTGTTGGAATTAATTTGATAGAATTGAATCTAGCTTCTAAATCATAAGTTCTGTCCAGACACAGAATTCCCTTCATCTGTAGTTGTTGAACAGTAACTTCAGTGCTTTCAGCACAAACACCCTTATCATTATTAGATGATACTGCAGATATGAGTCACAATTTCTTTCTAATAAAGCAAAATTTGTTGTTTATAGGAGAGTATGTGTGTCAGGTCTCATTCCTGCTGATTTTTCCTCAATAATTTAATGCGGTGTTGACATTAATAGGTACATGGAATGGCTGTCATTTATAAAATTTCAAATTAAGAAATCCCATGATACAAGTGTCCTCATCTAGAGCAGTTGAAAGCACTTTTCCACCCTTGTGTTGGATTATGAAAATAAAGTTAGAGGGCACTCCTATTCCTTTTAAAAGTAAAAATGTTTTAAAACTGCAAAAATCCCAACTCGCATGTCCGTAAAAGGATAGATCACACCTACAACAAGGTATTGATGGACTTGTTATCAGTGACTGATCTTCATGGTTATAGGACTGTGCATGTTCATCTCCACCTTTTGTACTGGACTCTTCAGTGTGAAGCAGACTGGCTTCTGTGCACTTGGACACCCTTCTGTACGTTTAGAATTAAAGTGAAATCAACTGTCAGTCTCTACCTCGCTTAAGTTGGAAAGCACAAATGTTTCAGTGTCATTTCATTGGGAAAATTCCATGACAACATTTGTTGGAAATCACCTTCCAAGTTCCATGTAAAAAGATTAGCATTAAATTCTCTACAAAAGCAATGCTATTCCAAAAAATCAGTTTGCAAAGAAAAAGTGATAACTAATGAACAAGACACTTCTGTAAAATCAGCAACAAGTGACCAAAACATTGTCATGCAATTACTTAACTGATTATATTTGCTA
This sequence comes from Fistularia commersonii, assembly GCF_037954325.1. NCBI lineage: Eukaryota > Metazoa > Chordata > Actinopteri > Syngnathiformes > Fistulariidae > Fistularia > Fistularia commersonii. Next base: position 281,935 of record NC_141317.1, read on the forward strand.
TATGATGGTTTTTAACACTCTTTACTGGGTAAATTGAAATTAAAACAGGATTTTTCTAGCCACTAAAATTTAGCCTTAAAAGGTCAGTAATGCTGTGTTCATATGGCTCTGTAAGAGATGCTTTCAAGCATTTCACTAATAGTTTTTGACATCCCAGTTACTTTTTTCCCCCCAACCTACTTAAATGTGTGTTAACAGATTCTTTTTAAGTGCTTGAGTTGTGGGTGTCCCAGCCTCGGGAGCACAAGCCAGTGTCTCTGAATCAGTCCCAAACTTTGGTAGCATCAGGAAGGGCATCCGGTGTAGAATTTGTGCCAAAACCAAATATGCAAATAAAACCTACAAATCTCATAACGAATCGGTTGCGGCCCGGGTTAATGACCGCCATTAGTACCAATAACACAGGGTACCAGTGGAAAATATTGAAACCAATGGAAACTGGGCTACTGTAGGTCAAAAAAGGACAGGAGGAAGGCATGTTTGGAAGCTGAAAGATGAGGAAGGGTAAAGGCCTGAGAGTGAGAGTAGGGACTTTGAAGGCTAGGAAGATTACAGGAAAAGATAGAGTTGGTTGACATGATGCAAAGAAGGAAGTTGAATATACCGTGTGTCCAGGAGACTAGGTCAAACGATAGCAGGAACAAACTGGAACTAGAAGGTGTGATGCTCATTGCAGTTAGTGAATATGCCCTACTATGCAAGAAGTAATATGCAAGAAGTAGAATTTCTGGAGAGGGTTAGATGAGGTGAAGCAGAATATCCCCAAAGGTGAGAGAGTAATTGGTACAGACTTCAGTGGAAGTCTGGTATCCAAGATAGGAACACAGAGTGACAGGTGGTGTCACTTTGCAAAAAGGATAGAAATTGAATACTCTTTTTTTTTTTTTTTTTTTTTTGAACATTTATTAGAACAAGTTCCTTGACACACATTCTTACAAAACCTCATGACAAGATACACTATATACAATATTCTTTATAAGTATTATTATTTCTACCATCCATTTAGCAATTCACTTATTTCCTCAATTGCAAGTGAAAGAAAAAAAAAAAAAACTAAACTACAACAAAGAGTAAAAAAAAAAAAAAAACAACCAACATCTAGCTCAGTCAAATAAAGATAATATCCTCAGCTCTCCAAATATTTTTTGATGGGTGCCCATTTATCAAGATATAGGTCTGTCTGAAGTCGTAGGTTTGCTGTTATGTGTTCCATGCAGTGTACATCCTTAAGCTTTTGACGCCACTGGTCCAGGGTAGGTGGGTGGGGTTTGAGCCAGTTTACTGTGGTCATTTTATGTGCAATTAATAGACTAACTCTGAGCAAAAACACCTGGTTTTTCCATAAATCACTTGTTGATCTTCTTCTTCTTCTTTTGGCTTTTCCCTTCAGGGGTCGCCACAGCGAGTCAACTTTCTCCATCTAACTCTATTCTCTGTATCCTCCTTTCTCACACCAACTACCTTCATATCTACTCTCACTACTTCCATAAACCTTCTGTTTGGTCTCCTTAAATCATTTGTTGATGCTGTACCCATAATAAATTGCTGTGGATCAATTGGTCTGTTTGATTTTAAAATCTCACTTATTTGTTTTTTTTTTTACCTCTTCCCAGAATTTCCTCAGTTTAGGGCAGTCCCAGAAAATGTGGGAAGAGTCCCCCGTTATGCCACAGCCCCTCCAACACAGGGGGGAACAGTTACGATAAGATGCTATTATCAAGGGAGTTTTAAAATATCTTATTCTTAACTTCCAGCTGAACTCCCTCCAGGTTGGGCTGCTTAAACATTTTTGCCCGGGCATCTAAGAACTCTCCCGTTCTCCATCAGCAATCATGGCATTAGATTTCAGTTCCCACTTAGCTTTCACATCCAGTGTATCCACTGAAGTGTCCATACATATCCTGCCATACATATCTGATATTATATTTTTCATGTTCGTTTTGTTCTCAACTATCTCAATCCAATATTGTTCAAAATTAGATGAAGCTTCTTTAATATCGGCTCTATTCTTTGTGTGTCATCAAATAATGTCAAATTTGAAAACATCTAAATAAATCCTTAGTCAATGCCATATTTTGCCTGAAGTTGTGAAAAAGCCCTTCAAATAACTCCCTTCAAATAACTGATTTATTGTGATTAAGCCTTTCCCGGCCCATCTAATGAAACCATAGTCCATCTTTGCTGGCAGAAAGTCACCTGCTGCTGTGATTTTCGCTGCCCTTGATAGAGATAGAGGTAGATTCAAGAATCGTCTTGTCTTTTCCCAAACCTTTAGTGTATGGTTGACATATTCATTTTGTATCTTAAGTTTACGTCTTGCTTTTGAATTTAGAAAGGGAATAGTTGAAAGCGACACATTTTTTACTGAACCTTGCTCTATATGCACCCATCTTGTGTCCATATCTAGTTTTATCCATGAGAGCAATTTTGCAAGTTGTGCTGCTAAGTAGTAACTTCGGAAATGTGGCAAGGGTAATCCGCCCTTATCTCTGGGTGCACAGAGTATTTTCAATCTCACTCTAGGCCTCTTGTTCTGCCAAATATATTTGGAAATCAGCTTATCCAGTAATGTAAAGGTAGATGCAGGAACAGTGATAGGCAGAGCATTGAACAGAAATAACATTCTAGGCAGGACATTCATCCTGATACTTTCCATCCTCCTACTAAGGAAAGAGGAAGCACCTCCCATCTTTCCATGGCCTTTTTTAATCTGAGATATTAGTTTACCATAATTTGCCTAATATAACAGACTTGTGTCGTGTGTGAGAATGATTCCCAGGTATCTAAAGCCCCCTATTGACCACTTGAATTTCACCCGTCTGTCCAAGCATGTCGGCCAGCATCCTGTTCTCATCATAGCATCTGATTTCCCCTCAGTCACCTTGTACCTTGACACCTCCCCATAGTCCCTCAGGCATTGCATAAGGGCCGGTATAGATGACTGAGGATTTCTTATAAACAAAAGAATGTCATCCGCGAATATCGGGATCTTGTGCATCTCCCCTCCTTCATCTACTATTCCCTCGATCTGATCGTTTGTCCTTATCAATTCAGCAAGCGGTTCGATACATAATGCAAACAAAATAGGCGAGATTGGGTTCCCCTGCCTGACTCCTTTTTCAAGATAAAAAAATTGGGAGCAGTACCCATTCACCCTGACCCTTGATATTGGGTCTTTATTCAGTGCTTCAATCCACTTTATAAATGTCAAATTAAATCCCATTTGTTCCATAGTGAATTTCAAATATGTCCAGTCCACCCTGTCGAATGCCTTCTCAGCATCTAGACTGAGAAGCATCGACGGGTGAACTGAATGTCTTGCCAATGATTGTACATTTAAAGCTCTTCTAATATTATTTGCTCCTTGTCGACCCAGTATGAAACCGTTCTGGTCTGGGTTAATCAATTTACCTAAGTACTTCTGCATTCTATTTGCTAATATGGCACTAATAATCTTCACGTCATTCCCCAACAAACTGATCGGTCTATAGGCACCACAATCTAATGGATCTTTCCCCTCCTTGTGTATAACTGTTATTACTGCCTCAGACCAGCTCTGAGGTGGGTAATTTTCCTGTAAGGCATAATTGAAGAAGTTTTGGCACAAGCGCCTCTCCAAAGGCCTTATAAAATTCACCTGGTAGAGACCATCTGTGCCAGGGGATTTGTTGTTTTTTTAATGACTTACTAACGTCTTGTATCTCGTTTTCTTGGATAGGAGCTATTAATTCGTCCGCCACAGATGCAGAGAGTTTTATTTAATTAAGATTTTTGAATATATCCTCTAATTTCCTTTTGTGTTTCTCCTGATGTATCATAAAGATTTTTATAGTAAGTTTGGAATGCCTCAGCTATCTCCTCTGGGTGGGAGACCTCGGTCAAAGAGGAGGGGTCACCTTCTTAGGGACAATACGGCTTGATTGTTGTTTCCTCAGTTGAAAGGCAAGTAGCCGGCTTGCCCGATTCACCTTTTCATAGTACCTTTGGCTTGTGTATCGAAGCGCTCCATCTGCTTTTCGAGTGAGAAGTTCATCCAAGGAGGTTTTACTTTCTTGTATTTGTTTAAAGACATTTTTGTCTCTTGTCATTTTGTGTTCAGGTACTAGTCTTTTTATGTCACTTTCCAGCTGTTTTTCCTTTTCCATTCTCTGTTTAATCTAACCGCGATTTCAATACATTTTCCTCTCAGCACCACCTTTGCCCCTTCCCAAAGAGTCGAGGGGGATACTGATCCATTATCATTCATTTTGAAGTATTCATCAATTGTTTTTTTATGTTTACCTTTAAATATATCACTGTTGACAGATCCAAATATAGTCTCCAGTATTTGAAGTGCCAACCAAAGCCTAAATTTAATTTCATATATATAGGACCATGATCAAATAGGGAACCAGGTTCAATAACACATTCTCTGACTTTATATAAGCTTTGTTTTGAAATGCAAATCAAATCAATTCTTGATTATGATCCATGGACAGAAAGGTGAAATCTTTCGTGGTTGGGTTCTTAGCCCTCCAAACATCCACAAGTCCTAATTCTTCCAACATATGTTTTGCTGCCTTGGATTTCCTGCTAATGGACCCATAATCAGAAGGAGTTTTATCCAATTTCACATTTAAAACACAATTGAAATCACCTCCTAAAATTATAGTACCTCTGGCTCCTCTTGCCATTACAGTTGCCACTTCTTTAAAGAAAATGGGGTCATCTTCATTAGGGGCATAAATATTCATGATGGTTAGCTCTACTCCACCTACTGTTCCTATAATAAGTATATATCTGCCCGCTTTATCCTTCACTTCTCTCTGAATTGCAAAACTAAATGAATGACCAATTACAATTGCTACTCCTCTCTTTCTGCTGTTTGAACAAAAAGCATAGGAAAGCTGTGTAACCCAGTCTCTTCTCAATTTCTTATGTTCTACCTCATTTAAGTGAGTTTCCTGTAGTAATGCTATTGAGCAATTAAATTTCTTCAACTGAGTTAGTATTTTCTTTCTTTTTATAGGATTATTTAATCCTTTGACATTATAACTAACGATCCCTACCTCTGACATAAATTGGCATTTCTTATTTTCATTTTACTCTCCCCAGATTCACCTTTGCATAAAGTAACTGTCCTTCCCGTAGTGGTAACAAAAATCACTTGTGTGGACCTAACCAACATGTAAAAGAAATAAGAACTCTCAAAACGAAGAACAGAAAAAATAAAATAAGCATATGTGACTTCCAATAGTCCAGCTGAGTACAGAGATCTGTCCAGCTCCTGTTGTAATGCAGGCAGAGGGTTGTGACTCAAGATTCCCTCCGGGCGAGGTGCACTAAGTGCTGTCCAAACCACAAGACCAAAGAAAAAACAAAATCCTTGGTGAGGCAGTGATCCCAAATCGGGTCTCCTTGAAAAAAAATATTAATTGAAAATAATAGCAGAGTTAACTCCCCTCTCTTCTCAATAGCTTATATTATTATCAATAATATTGTTATTATATTATATCAATAACGCATATTCGGCTATTTAAACTATGAACAGTAATATACATAGAACTTTGAAATTGGCAGTAATAATGGTATCTAAATATTTTAACATTACCTGAGCACAGTACTCCTCATCATTTTAGTCCAGCAAAACAGCCGCAGGTCCGCGGCGGACAGTGATGTGTCCCTTCTTTCTCTCTTCCCACCATCCTGTCTTTGCCATGTGTCTTTTGAGAGTTCCCATTCCAGTCTCTCTCGCTAACCTGCAACTCGATGCCCAGCTTCTTCAACGTTGGCACAGCATCCACCAGCATAGGAAATGTTTTCACTCCCGACTCAAAGTTGATTCTCAGCTGCGCTGGATAGCAGCACATTGCCTGGATCTCCTTCTCCTTCAGCTGCTTGATCACTCCTCGGACCAGCGCTCTCTTTCTCTGTATTTCTGGAGAGTAATGCTGGTCAAAGTAAATCACTCCTTTTTGGAACCTCACTTGTTTTTGGGCCCATGCTTGTCGCAGCACTGCTTCCTTGACTGTATAATCCAGAAACCTCACGATAATGGAGCGTGGAGGCACTGATCTCGCAGGCTTTAGTCCCAGTGATCTGTGTGCCCTCTCGATTTTTATGTTTAGCTCGGGCGGGAGTTGTAGCACCATCTCGATTAAGCTCTTCACAAAACCAATCATGTCACCTTTCTCACTTTCCTCGGGGACTTGATAAATTCTCAAATTGTTGTAGCGCATCCGGTTCTGTAGATCGTCGCATATGTTTGTCAGGGCCGCCTCCCGCTTCAACAGGTGCCGCAGAATCCTCTCATGGCACTGGCCTGTCCTCCGCCTGGCCCACCCTGGTCTCTGCTTCCTCGGTCACGGATTTGAACCAGAGGAGGGAGAAGCTAGGGCGGAGAACCAACACCTCCAGTCCAGTTAATTGTTCCTTAGTGTCTGCAAATGCTTGCTTATTTTCTGTCCTCAACTCTTTCAACTCGCGAAGAATGTTCTCCATGTTCTGTTCATCCTGCTTTTCCGCTCACCTGGCTTGGGGAAGATGACGGACAATTTTTTCCTTTTGCTTCTTCTTGCTGTTTTTGCTGTTTTCCTGTGTTCCGTGTGTCTCTGACCGTGCTCATCCTAATCTGCAATGTTTCAGACTCACTCTTCCACCATTAAACTGTCAAGTATTTTTTCATAAACAGCCGAATACTTCTAATTTCCAGGAGAGCTTAAATCCGTGTGTGTGTCTCAGTACATTGCGTCACCGGAAGTCCAGAAATTACTTTTACTTTTTTCCAGAAAAGGTAAGGACATAGGGTAACTTAGAAGAGGAGAGGTAGCAACACAAAGGGAGACTACATCTTGTAATGATGATCTAATCTGGAGATCAGTGATTGCAAAGTAGTGGAAGGTGAGAGTGTAGCCAGACAGCATAGGATAGTGGTTCATAGGAGGAATCGGGTGACTTGAAAGATGAAGAGGACAAAGGCAGAGCAAAGGACTATATGGTGGAAGCTGAAAAGGGAGGAGTGTTGTATGGTTTTCCCAGAGGAGTTGAGGAAGACTCTGGGTGGCCAGGGAGAGCTTCCAGATGACTGGACAACTGCAGCTAATGTGGTCAGGGAGACATATAGAACAGTACTTGGTGTGTCATGTGGAAGAAAGTCGATAAGGAGACTTGGTGGTGGATCGACAAAGTGCAGGAGCATATACAGAGAAAGTGGTGAGCAAAGAAGAAGTAGGATACTGAGGGGACTGAAGAGAAGCCCGCAAAGTAGCAAAGTAGCAAAGTAGCAAAAAAGTGTAAAAGTGAAACAAGGAAGGATCATGAAGAATGCAAAGGCAGTTGGTCCTGATGATATACCTGTGGAGGTGTGCAAGTGTCTAGGAGAGGCAGCGGTAGAGTTTCTGACTAGATAAGTCAACAGGATCTCAGGGAGTTTAAGTGAGAATGGAGACAGTGTGGTAGTCCCCATTTTTAAGAATAAGGGAGACGTGCAGAATTGCGGCAACTATAGAGCCATAAAGTTGATGTGCCATAAAATGAAGTTATAACTTCATTGGAAAGAGTAGTGGAAATAAGACTGAGAGCAGAAGTCAGCATTTGTGAACAGCAATATGGCTTCATGCTTAGAAAGAGAACTAGAGATACAGTATTTGGCTCGAGAATGCTAATAGAGAAGTACAGAGAAGGCCAGAGGTAGCAGTACTGTGATTTTGTAGACCGAGAAAAAGCATATGACAGGGTGCCATGAGAGGAACAGTGGTATTTTATGAGGAAATCTGGAGTGGCAAAAAAATATGTTTGACTGGTGTAGGCCATGTATGCTAGCAGTGAGACAGTGGTGCGGTGTGCTGTAGGGGTAACAGAAGTTCAAGGTGGAGGTGGGACTCCATCAGGGATCAGCTCTGAGCCACTTCTTGTGGTGATGGACAGGCTGACAGATGAGGTTAGACAGGAATCTCCATGGACCATGATGTTTGCAGGTGACATTGTGATCTGCAGTGAGAGCAGAAAACAGGTAGAGGAAAATCTAGAGAGGTGGAGGTAGGTGCTTGAAAGGAAAGACATGAAAGTTAGTTGCAGCAAGACAGAGTATATGTGTGTGAATGATAGGAACTCGGGTGGACCAGTGAGGCTACTGTTAGGATCTCCTCTCGGCAGCCGAGCTCCATAAAGAGCAGCGGCACGCCCCGCCCGGGGCCCGGGAATTTGCGAGGGATTGAGAAGGCTCGAGAGGGATTCGAGAAGAGGTCCCAGGGCTGGAGGATTGTGAGACCCTTCCTCGGGCTGGAGGATTGTGGAACCCTTCCTGTAACCCTGCCGGATATCCTGCCCTGGTGAGATCCTGCCTGTGACCCTGCCTGTGACCCCGCCTGTGAGATCCTTCCTGAGATCCTTCCTGAGACCCTGCCCTGGTGAGACCCTGCCTGTGACCCTGCCTGTGACCCTGTCTGTGACCCTGCCTGTGAGACCTTCCAGAGACCCTTCCTGAGACCTTGCCTAGGGCTGGAGGATTGTGGGACCCTTCCTGTAACCCTGCCTGGGACCCTTCCTGTAACCCTGCCTGGGACGCTTCCTGTAACCCCGCCTGGGACCCTTCCTGTAACTCTGCCGGAGACCCTTCCTGAGACCTTGCTTAGGGCTGGAGGATTATGGGACCCTTCCTGTAACTTTGCCTGGGACTCTGCCTGGGACCCTTCCTGTAACCCCGCCTGGGACCCTTCCTGTAACCCCGCCTGGGACCCTTCCTGTAACCCTGCCGGAGACCCTGCCCTGGTGAGACCCTGCTTGTGACCTTGTCTGTGACCCTGCCTGGGACCTTGCCTGTGAGACCCTTCCTGTAACTCTGCCTGGTACCCTTCCTGTAACTCTGCCTGGGACCCTTCCTGTAACTCTGCCTGGGACCCTTCCTGTAACTCTGCCTGGGACCCTTCCTGTAACTCCGCCTGGGACCCAGCCTTGTGAGACCCAGCCTGTTGAGACCCAGCCTTGTGAGACTCTGTCTCGGGTCCGGGGATTTGCCAGAGACCTTGCCTGTGTGTGACCCCGCCTGTGTGTGACCCCTACCCTGTAGCTTGGCCCACCATGTCCCCCTCGTCTTGCCCTACCTAAATAAAGAGTTCTGACCTGATTTCAGCCTTGGTGGTGTGGTTCCCTGCCCGAGTCCACCCCCCGCCCATGACAGCTACAGGGAGTGGTGATCAAGAAGTTGGAGGATTTCAAGTACTTTGGGTCAACAGTCCAGAGCAACGGAGAGTGTGGAAAAGAGGTGAAGAAATAGGTCCAAGCAGGTTGGAATGAGTGGAGGAAAAGTGTGTCTGGGGTATTATACAATAGAAGATTATCAGCCAGAACGAAAGGAAAGGTGTACAAGACAGTGGAGAGACCACCGATACTATATGGCCTAGAAACATTTCAAATGACAAAAAGACTGGCAGAGGTAGAGGTCGCAGAGATGAAGATGCTAAGGTTCTCTTTGGGAGTGATGAGGATGGATAGGATCAGGTGAGTCTATCAGAGGAACAACACATGTTAGATGTTTTGGAGAGAAGGTCAGAGAAGCCAGACTGAGATGGTTTGGTCATGTACAGAGGGGGGATAGTGATTATATTTGTTGACGGATGCTGGATTGGGGCTGCCAGGCAGGAGGTCTCGAGGAAGACCAAAGAGAAGATATATGGATGTAGTGAGAGAGGATATGAAGGTAGTTGGTGTGAGAGAGGAGTTTACAGAGAATAGGGTTAGATGGAGAACGTTGATTTGCTGTGGCGACCCCTGAAGGGAAAAGCCAAAAGGAGAAGAAGAGTCCTCTGTAGTGTGCTGGATAATTAACTAATTTGAAAAGACATTGACAACTGTTCAAAGACAAATTCAATTGTTGACAGGTTGTTAGTGATGTTCTGTGTCTTTTAATTGTGTCTTTTATTTATTTTCACTTATATTTGTACTCCTATTTATTCATATTGTCATTGCTGCGCTGATGTGACAAAAGAATTTCCCCACTGGGGATCAATAAAGTATTATCCTTATTTAGCTCCTTTTAGACAATGTCATCTATGCGCACTGAAACCATAGTAGCTGACATTTCAGGGTTTGGGATAGTTATCAATTAAAGTTGGGGCCAGCCTGGCTTTCCCCATGATAACTGATCTGCTGATTTAGCCTTTTTCACTTATTGCCAGGAAGTATTCATCAGGGAGATTTCAACATAGTTTTTCAGAATTTAGATATGTCAGCATTACTGTTAAGATGGCCAGCAGAGGTAGTGCATATTTATTGTGACAAGCCAGGGTTGCATTGGACAAACTTAGTGGAGGAATCACTGTTTCAAGTATTATGCTCTTTAATAAATGCATATTTCAGAAATTATGCTAAAACCTCAAGCCTTGATTAACAACTGTCTTGTTCATGGGGTGTCCACATTCTGCCCTACTGTCATACAAATGTGCAGCAGAAGTTACACTCGTGATGAACTCATCGCATGTGTACCTGCACTGAACACTTACGTAAACACTTGTACATTCAAGTATTAAATTAGTGGAAGCTAACAAATTTCTGAAGCAAAGGATACAGAGAAGACTCCTGTTAGTCTCCCCACAACACACCACAATATATATAAACAAATTGATTAATTGATGACTTTCATGTTTGTATTGGGGTGTATTGGTCTGCGCTTTAAGCTTTTGCATGCAGTGAACATATTAAGCACTTAAGACAGTATATTGAATTTAAATTTGCATTTTGGATGGACTGCACTTCAGTCATCTGCATTTTTAATGTCATTATATTGATACATGTTTCAAACAACGTATGAAGGAATTTAGTGTTTTGTAAATATATGAATTCATTTCATGTTAGTTTTATCATCCCGGTTCGTTCACACACAAAAAAAAACAGTGATGGCTTGGACTATTAGGTATATGGGTGAAATGAAATGTTCTTGAATGAATAGTTTATTGATCCCCAAAGATAAATTTCTGTGTTACAGTAGCAGTTGAGCTACTCCAACAGGTGGCTGTCTTCCACCACCATCTTAGAGGGAAGAAGGGAGAACAAGGGGAAAGGACAGGGAAAAGAGCCACTTCCAAACGATGCTCCTGTAGGGGGGCACAGTTTGGGATTAGAAAAAAAACACCTCAGCACATAGCACCATAAAACATGGCAACAGCACATGAGGTGTGTGTGTGTGTGTGTGTGTGTGTGTGTGTGTGTGTGTGTGTGTGTGTGTGTGTGTGTGTGTGTGTGTGTGTGTGTGTGTGTGTGTGTGTGTGTGTGTGTGTGTCAAACAAGGGTGCTCACAATGCCCTCTCCTTCCCCTCCAGCGAGGGGAAGGTGAGGGGTGGGAGCCAAGAAGGTGTGAGCCAGCGGACTACAATTTCCATGCAGCCCCCTCTCTGACGAAGACAATGACAACTGAAGACAACCGAGATTCCAAGTTGGCATCCATCCTTAACAAACGTTCGTCCTGTCTAAGACTCAAATGATAAGCCAGAACTGTCAAAGTGTTGCCAGCCATCCCCATTCCTTCAAATATGACTGGCAGCTTCTCAAGTCTTGCAAGCTTCTCCACCATTTGCAATAAATCAGGAGACCGCCAGCTCAAAACAATAGCATCACTGTGATCATGAATCCAATTGTGCAGATATCTTTAGCACCCTCCACAAAAGGATCGACAGGCACACGCTCCTCCACTGCCCCCAGGAGTCTATCATGTATCCGACTATAATCGTTCCATCGGGGTATGAGGGCTCAATTTTACCCCGTCTTCTCATCGAGAAAATTTGGTCGATTACATAGACTGGACAGGACAAAAAGTAGAAAGCAGATGAGATAAAGGCAGGGAGGGAGAGAGAAGAGAAGCATCCGCCTTCGTTGAGAGACAAAGATTTCCTTTCCGTTTTTTTTCCATTGGACTATGGATTGAGCATCATGTTTTTTTATGTGGTCTCCTGATGGATGGATGGATGGATGGATGGATGGATGGATGGATGGATGGATGGATGGATAGATAGATAGATAGATAGATAGATAGATAGATAGATAGATGGATGGATGGATGGATGGATGGATGGATGGATGGATGGATGGATGGATGGATGGATGGATGGATGGATGGATGGATGGATGGATGGATGGATGGATGGATGGATAGATAGATAGATAGATAGATAGATAGATAGATAGATAGATAGATAGATAGATAGATAGATAGATAGATAGATAGATAGATAGATAGATAGATAGATAGATAGATAGATAGATAGATAGATAGATAGATAGATGATACTAAAATAAATACACCAAATCCATTCAGGTTTATATTGTGGGGCCTCACCATAAGTGTAGCTTATTGGAATTTTATGGCTGCTAAATGTGCCAACTCTTTAAGCCGAGACTTCCATAGATGGGTGATCATCAATCCAACCCATCTTGTCTTTATGTTGCACTTGAAGGACATGTTTAGAAGCTATCATGACGTGGGAGCAGGCGGCATGATGGAGCAGTGATTAGCTCCCACAGTCTGAAAATAGGCAGAAGGTTAATTGGAAAAATTGCCCAGATGAGTGAAAGTTGTTGAAAGTTGTCTTAATATGTGGCCCTGCAATTGACTGGCAGGGTGTATCCTGCCTCTTGCCCAATGATAGCTGGGCTAGGTTCCGGTATGCCCGGGACCCCAACTGCAGAATAAGTGGTAGATAATGTATTGATGGATGACAAGGGGGCACAAAGCCTATTGGATAAAAGATAGAGGATACATTTGAGATAACCCCCCTCCTTTTCAGTGGTTTTTACAAAGCATACAACCCTGAATTGGAATTCAACTGACTCAATTCACCCCTAAATTCCCAATTCTCTCTTGGTCCTTGGTTTGGTCATGTTATTCAGGTGACATCACAGCAATGACTGTCTTGTTTGATACAAACTTGTGCAGTCGAAAAATGCTTGTTTTGCACAATGCTCTCTGCTCTTCCACCAGATGTATGGCTTCAGCTGATGAATTAAAGCAATCATCAATGTAAAAAAGGTTCCTCTGGATGAAGATAATGGACTTGCTAGAGGATGAAACTGCCTCACACCGTGATGGACCCTGTTTTGATTCCCCCAAAGCATGTTTGCATGTTTGGTCCATGTGGGTTTCCTCTGGTTTTCTTCCCACAGTTCAAAAACATTCAGAAGGTTTATTGGGAAAATCGCCTCAGTGAAGGTTTGTTGGCCTCTTTATTTGGCCCTATGAAAAAAAAAATGAATCAGCCAACAGCTTTTTGGTCAAGATTAATTTGTTTTTGCATTTTTTTTCTGAATTACTTTTTTTTTGTTTCTTGTTTATCTAGGTTTAAATCATAGGTGCATGTATTGTAATTTATTTATGTAAGTATTTGATTCAACAAGTTGAAATAACAGAAACAAAATAATAAAGAGCTAACTAAACTCTAAAGAGCTAAACAAGTGATCTGTACTTTCTTTTTTGTCGGAGATAGCCTTTGTATTTGAAGGAAGTGGAAGCTCACAGTTGCCTTTTTCCTTCTGCCTTATACCGTTTATCACTTTAGAGAGATTGATCTTAAGAAAGTACATTATTGTCTGCTGTAACAAAGGTTAGTTATCTTGGAAAGGGTATTTATTGATTGTACATGTTTCTCTCATCCATTATGTCCTTCTCAGTCACACCATGAAAACTGCATTTAAGCAGTGCAGAAATCAATACATCTACAATTCAAATTGGCATAATGCAACTAGCTGTGGGTATTTGCACTTCTGTAACTACAAGGCAGGTGAATTACTCTGACAGCCGTTCATGTTAAATACACCAAACACAGGTCAATGACTGAATCAGGGATACTGTGGAGAAGCTCAGGTTTGCAATAGGCAATTATAGTTGAGGATTTTTGGTCAGGATAATGCTCTTTAATAGGGTGCTCCTACTCAACAAGTAGGAGAACTTCGGGATTCGGAAATACAGAACGGGTTAATCCATTACAGTAATACGGTAGCGTTTTAGTCAGAGGAGCACCTGTGTGACGGTAAAGCGTCTATTTAATGAGCAATAGCTGATGTTGACCACAGCCACGCCACACAAGCTGCAATACCTAACTGCTCCAACAAAAGTCCAGGTAAAAAAAAAAAAATTCATTACACCCCAAACCACACTCACAAAATTCCCAGCAACCCCAGAATCACACAGACAACAAGCATCAACATAAACCCTGACATTTGTGACTCGCCACAATACTAACATGAGACACCTACACAACTAATTAGGCTTAATAGCGAGAGGCTATAGGAGGCTCACAAAGCTCTGACTGTTATAGCACCAAAAGTGGTAAGGTTCCTCTGGCCAGTCTCCCCACAACACGTTACAGTACTTTATTGGGTGCTATCTACCTCATTTAATTCTAACTCAACATTTGACAATATAATTGAAACATAACAAAGACATTATTGAAAAATCTGTTACACACACACACAACTAAAAATACCCACATAAAATCATTTTTGGCCAATCACATTCCGGAACAGTCTCTGGGATGATGCAGTAATATACTTGTGCACTACAGTGATGCACAGATGAGGTTTGACAGGAATCATAATGGACGCTGTTGTTTGCAAATGAAGTTGTCATCCGTCGCGAGAGCAGGGAGCAGGTGGAGGAAAACCTCAAGAAGTGAAGGAATGCTCTGGAAAGGGGAGGACTGGAAAATGTGTGTGAATGAAAGGGACCCTAGTCAAAAGGTAAGGTTACAAGGAGTAGAGACACAGATGGCCAATTTTGAGTATCTCAGGTCAATGGTCAAGAGCAATGGAGGGTATTGAAATCAGTTTAAGAAACAAGGAAACAATTGGGAAAAGGCGTAGGATGTATGGGTGGGTGGATCGATCCAATTATCGATATTATCAATACCAAACAAGTACTTGGATCGGATCGATACTAATGTCCTGGGATCGATACTTCGCTCCTCCACCAATTTCCTCAAAGCGTTGCTTCTCTGCGCAAATAGCGCACCCCCTTTTCTCTCTAGCCCAGCGCCAACTGCGACTCTCTGAGTCTTTGCCAACATTTCCCTGTCTGAGCAAGACTGCAGAGGGGCTGAAAGTGGGCCTGAGTCACTCACTCAGGCAAAGAAACAGCTGGGACGAATGGCAACATCAGAACTTGCAGAAAGAATTTTCTCAAAAGCAGGACAGTTAGTGACTAAGAGAAGAAGTGCAATAAAAGGGAAAAATGTAAACATGTTATTGTACCTGAACAAAAACCTGTAAATCCGTTGTCACTATGGCAACAGAGCCAAAAGGGATTCTTCCTTGGAGCAGAGAGCCAAAGGCTGGGAATGAGAGCCAAATATGTTTACTCTTAATTTGCACCACTGACTTTATTTTCTAAATATTGTGCAATGGAAGGTATTTTGGTTCTCTTGTTGAAATTGTTAAACAGTATTGGTATTTTCGTTACATTGCTGCTTTTTTTGGTTTGACTCTTGACTTTTGTTATGAAACAGTTGTAGTAGTAGAAGTATTTCATTTTTTTTCTACTGTTAAAGGTTTTTACATTGTTTCGATTACACTATTTGCACTACTGACTTTATTTTCAAATATTGTGCAATGGGAAGTATTTTAGTTGTCATGTTGACATTGTTATATTTGTATTTTCGTCACATTGCTGCTATTTTTGGTTTGACTTGACTTTTGTTCTGAGACAGTTGCCTGAAACAGTAGAATTGTTTTAATTTTTTATACTGTTAAAGTTTGCACTGTAGTTTTTTCATAAAAAATAAAACATTTTCATTGCCTAAAATCTTTGTGCTGTGCTTATCATAATTATAATAAACTAACTCAAGGGGAGGGCGGTCAATTATTCAATGATCATGACGTTTCCAAGCAAAAAGTAACTGTATCGTATCGGTATCGGCCGATACTACCCTGTATTTACTTGGTATTGGATCGATACCTAAATTCTCAGTATCGCCCACCCCTAGTAGGATGTGGTTTGTGATAACAGTGTCATATGATTCATAGAAGTAATGTTTGGCAGTTTTACGACAGTGACGTTTTACATTTTACGGAACCTGTTTGAAGATACACTCCGCTGATGTTGCATATCAATCGGTGTGCGTCGAAAGCCGATAATAATCAAAGTTAGAGAGAAGCCTTTTCTCAACAATCCTACACAGCGTATCAGCGGGAAATTATAGGAAAGGTGTCCAAGACAGTGTTGAGACAAGTGATGTATTGTACTATTGCACCTTTCAATTCCCTGTCACATGTTCGAACCGCGGATTGAATCTATGATTCCGCGTTCGATATGTTACGCATGCGCACAGCTTCTTCCTCCTCTGCTGGCTTCTCCGCCATGGCACCTATTGTAAGTGCAATCGCGTGTCAATAACTCTTTCCAAACTGTATATTATCTTGAGTGAAAACCACAAAAACGAGTTGTATGATTGGACAGTAAGCTCTATACGGTCGTGCTTAATATTGTGGGTTGGGGTTCATAGTTTAAGTGTTTCTTTGATAACATATGCATCTAAATTTCATGGCCTACGAGTTCTACTTGATACCGTTAGCATGCTATACCTTACCACGTTTTGAACCCGGCCAGCCTCCAATGTAGTCTGCATAAGACATGCGTTAATCGGTGTAATAATGGAAATAGAAATATGGGACTATGTTACCCAATAATTGTTTGCAGTTCTTATGGAGAATATCATCTAAACCTGCACTTAAGCTGTTGGTCAATTAGCTATACGTGGTGTTTGTCTCGGTAATACAGCGAGCGGTATGATAATGAGATTCGGATGGTTTGATAAACCGTAACATATCCCGGATTTAGTAATTTAAGTAGGATTCAGAGGCCCGACCGTGAACAGACATAAGTTACGGGCTAATTACGAAATCACAACATTATGTTGTCCTTCTCTCCTCCTACGCAGGGGAAATCACAGTCTGGAGACTCGATTCCAGGCTGTGTTCTGTTGTTAACATGGACTTGCTGTGTTAGATGTTCTCAATATGTGGAGGTCATGCCCATGTCTGTCGCAGCAGAAAAAGCAGAACAGCTGCAAAGGTGGTAAGAAGAAGAAGCAGGTCCTGAAGTTCACTCTGGACTGCACCCACCCTGTTGAAGATGGCATAATGGACGCAGCCAACTTCGTACGTTTGACAATATCTGTGTGTTTGACTAGCCTTAATAGACTATATGATGCCTAGCATCATAGACTTGACATGTTTTCCCCCTTCTTTAAGTCAGTATCTCAACAGAAAATAAAGCCGAGTACATTTAGCCGGTTAGAAAATTGTTTATCATTGCTTATCCGTCAAACGCAATAAGATTCATTGTGTAATGTAAAGTCCACCCCAAACAGCTGATCTCACATCAGACTTTGGTTGTTGCATGCCTCTCATCCGATGACAGCTGGGATAGGCTCCAGCATCCCCCACAACCCTGAGTACAGGATAAGCGGTAGAAGATGGATGAGTCGATATTAGACAGACATGAATGTGAACATTTGTGAAAGGTATATGGTCAGTCTAAAAGTGCGCCATTGTCATCCACCAAGTCAATTACTATGAACAATTCTGTACTAAACACAGCTTTAACCCTCCCATATTAGAGTTCATAAAGTTACGTAACACACTACCTCGACAATTTGTATTCCTGACCAAAAATATAATGACTCACCAAACCATACAACCCCAGTTACTCTCACCTTCACTCCAGGAAATCTCAATTCTGGATAGAAAATGCAGCAACTCCTTTATTAGGAAATGCTTTACAGAAAATGTATTCCCTGGGCGTCAAAACAAAAATAATATTTTAATTGAATTTTATAATCCTTAAAACTTATGGAAAAATCCAAAAACCAAAAAATATACAGTTTGATGTCTGAGATTTCTTGTGATCCACCAAGTTAAATATATGTTATATTCCCCTTGGAAAAAAAAAAAGAATGAATATTGGTGATCACAAATTCAGCACATAGCTCCACATCTCACTGTCTATTCATTGACCTCAGAGTAAATTGACATCTTGCCCATTAAAAATGACCGTACTTTTAAAGCCCCTTGTTACATGATTCAGTAGACTAACATTCCCAAATATGTTTGAATGTTTGCAAGAATCGTATCACTTTTTGCAAATATCATAATGAATCATGTGAATTGCTGTTGTGATTTATCATAAATTGTGGAATCAAATACGCTTACAGATAGGTTGCAAAACCCCGACTCTCATTCGGAAGGCTGCTGAAGGCCTAACCCCTGCTGCTTCCATGGCAACCACCCCCCAAGTGGTTGCATTTTCCCTTTGTCCCTTTTTTACCTTTGTAAAAGATAATTGGCATGTAGTGTCAAACAATAATGTATTTGATTACAGGAGCAATTCCTTCAGGAGCGCATCAAGGTTAATGGGAAAGCTGGAAACCTAGGTGGTGGTGTGGTTTCCATTGAGAGGAGCAAGAGTAAGATCACAGTGGCCTCTGAGGTGCCCTTCTCTAAAAGGTGAGAACTAACTTAGGGTGGAACAAACTGCATATCTTGCTAATTTGCCAGAGGGTTATCTCTTAAAACACTGATTGGTAGAAACTGTTTTTTTTTAAATACAATTTTTTTGAATACAGAAAATTTCAACTTGCTTTATTGGCTCCCAGCACTAGATATTCTATCATTGTTTTAATTTGGTCCATACTGTTCTGAGCCCCAGCTATTAACAGGTTTTAATTTTCATTCATAGATTGTCATTTGGTTACAGCTGCAATTCTTTATCAACTGTATCTCATAGTAATGTAATCTTTTGTGTAAGGAAATTTACAGATGCCTTGTTATAGGTTTCTTACACACATAACATTAAAAAACTGAAATTATTACATTTTTAATGCAGTATTATTTCACTATTGCTAATAATGCTTAACTACATACGGTCTTTGTTGTATCCTTGTGTTTCTCATCTTCAGAGTGATTGGAAAATTTAGAATAGCTGATTGTTGAAGAAAGTTACATTACTGAGTTGCAGTCATACTTAAAATTTTCCAGTCATGCTTAAAATGCACCATAGCACTAATACAGCATTGGGCAAGTTACAAATTACCTTTTATTTGCATCAGATAATGGACTTATCTCTGTACTTAGCCTCTTAGATCTCATTCCAGCCTTCAATTCACATGGTCATCAAATCTTATTAAAGACCTAGAATTTTTGATGGCATTAGAGGAAGTGCACTAGACTGGATTAAGCCCAATCTTATCACAGAGGTCTCAATTTGGTCATGTATACTAAGGCTCTTCTGCATGCATTAAACTAAGCTATGGAGCTCTGCAAAGTTCTGTGCTTGGACCATGTACCTACGCATCCTCTTGTTTGTATTGTCAGAGAGCACTTTTGTGGAGACTTCATTTCTATGCAGATGACACAATGGGCTGTTCTTAAAGACTCAGGTCATTCAGAATGTTGCTACGTATGTTCTATAATTTCTCCAGTATTGGCTTTTTTACACTGGCTCTTACAATTCAAGCTGGAATTTAATGCCCTTCTCCTTGCCCATAAACCCTAAATGGCCAGGCACCGTAATGGCTCCAAGAACTCTGAGGCCCTATTAGCATGTCAGTTCTTTACACTCCGAGGAATTAGGGTTACTTGTATGTAGGGCTCTTTAGTCTCTAAGAGCATAAAGGGAGCCATAGCAATTATTTACCAAGCTCCCTTCTGTGGAACCTTCTCTCAGTCTCAATCCCGGGTGGACACCCTCTTTTTGTGAAAGCTTAAAGTTAGCATTTGGCTAGCTCCTTAACTTCTTCCCAGTTAAAAGCAGTTTTCCTTGCCAGTGTTACCAAAATGTGAGGTTTCTGTAAATAGTATTCAAAGATTGTGAACTAGACTTTGCATGTAAACTTGTCATGAGACAACTGTTAGTATTTTGCACTTCCTGTTCACTATTGTCAGGGGCATTAAATGATGTGCATGTGTCGCAGGTACCTGAAGTATCTGACCAAGAAGTATCTGAAAAAGAACAACCTTCGTGACTGGTTGCGTGTTGTGGCCAATACAAAGGAGAGCTATGAGCTCCGTTACTTCCAGATCAACCAGGATGAAGAGGAGGAGGAGGATGAAGATTAACTTTGCAGTCTAATTTTGTACATTGAAATAAATGTTTACACTCATTGGTGTTTTTTTGTCTTAACCATTTCTTGCTCACACTGTATCAGGGAATTAGGTTAACACAATACCAAATTAAAATGTCTTAAAATCACCACACTTTAAGCAAGATTAACTTTAGAAATTAAGTTTGATTTAAATCCATGTAGTTACAGAAATACTTGGAACTTCAAGATTATAAGGTTTTTCACTTTACAAAAATATTTTTCAATACTTCATTCATTGACTTAAACCTAAGGACCCTGGCCTACTTCATATATTGCTTCTTGTTGAGTACATGTAGAAGTACGTCTCAAAAAAATTAGAACATCATAAATAGTTGGGTAATTTTGTAGCAATCGTTTCAGAAATTGAGATCCCTATATTTTATAGATTCATTACACAGTGAAATATTCCAAGCCTTTTTTTCTTGGAATTTGAAAATCATGGCTTACAGATAATTAAAAAAAAATTCAGCTATGTAAATAACGTCTGAAAATGTTCAAAATTAGAAAGTTATGGTATCACATTAAACAGCTAATTAATTCAAAACACCTGCAAAGCTTTTGTGAGCGTTTAAATGGTCTCAGTATGCGTCAGTAGGCTACACAATCATGATAAAGGCTGCTGACTTGACAGATGTCCAGAAAACCACAATCGACACCCTCCGCAAGGAGAGAACCACAAAAGGTCACTGCTGAAGAAGCTGGTTGTCACAGAGTGCTGTATCCAAGAATAATGGAAAGCTAAGTGGAAGGAGAAAGGGGTAGGAAAAGGTGCACTAATAAAATGTATAACCTCAGCCTTGAGAGGATTGAAAAGCTAAAGATCCGGGGGAGCTTCACAAGTGGAGGACTAAGGCTGGAGTCAATGCATCAAGAGGCACAACGCACAGATGAATCCTAGACATGGGCTAAAAATGTTGAGTCCCTTGTGTTGAGCCACTCCTGAAGAAATGTTAGAAGTGCCCTACCTGGGCTGTAGAGAAAAAGAACTGGACAATTTCTCAGAGGTCCAAAGTCTTCTGATTAAGGATTAAAGTACATTTTGCAAATCATTTGGAAATCAAGTTTCCTGAGTCTGTAAATAGAGTGAGGAGGCACAGAATCCATGATACTTGGAGTCCAGTGTGATGTTTTTACAGTCAGTGATGATTTGGGCTGCCATGCCATGTGCTGGTGTGATCTTGATGTTTTCTGAAGTATACAGTCAACACAGCTATCAACCGTGGAACTTTAGAGCTCTCCTTTGGAGCACTCCTTCTGCTGACTAGTTTTTCTGGAGATACTGATTTCATTTTCCAGCAGGACTTGTCAACTGCCTATGCTGCTAAAGGTATCAAAAGCTGGTTCAGTGACTATGTTCCTGTGCTTAATTGGCTAGCAAACTCGCCTAGTCTAACCCCCCATGGGAAAACTATGGAGTATTAACAAGCGGAAGGCTGCTATTAAAGCAACCTGTGCTTCCATTACACCTGAGCAGTGTGGCATGATTCCCCTCATGCCACACTGCAATTCCCAACAAACTTTTCAGACACCTACACACAGCCATGAGCTTCGACATTGAGAGACGCTCACCAACGAAGTTGAACTTGTCAAGGAGTTACGGGACTATGTTCTGCTTGAGAGTACCACACTGCCACCACCCTTCAGTAAAAACTGAAGAAGCCTCACAGATAAGAGGTGAAACATCTTCATGGGAAGAAAATTGATTCCAGTTGCTACGATAAGATTTGAACATATATTCCAGGAGAAAGTGCACCTTGCACAGCCCTCTGACTATCAACGGTGCTCTGGTGTAGAGGGTGAGCATTACCAAGTTCCTGGGTGTGCATGTGTCAGATGACCTCTCCATGAACACTGTCTCACTGGCTGAGAAAGCACAAAAGCACCTCTGCTTTCTCCACAAGCTGAGAAGAGTAAGAGCTCCATTCCCCATTATGAACATCTTCTACTGGGGCACCATAGAGAGCATCCTTGGCAATCTTATCACAGGCACCTGTACTGTGTCCTACCACAAAAGCCTCCAATGCATAGTGAAAACAGCTAAGAAGATGGTTGGTGCCCCTCTACCCTCCCTCCAGGTCATCTACAGCACCCACCTCACCTGCAAGGCCCTTCTTATTGAAAGCAAGCACTCTCACCCGTTTCACAGCTTCTTTAGTCTGCTGTCATCAGTGAGAGACATGCAGTCTCCAGACCAGGACCCTCAACCTGAAGGATGGCTTCTTTTCACCAGGCCGTCAGGAAGCTCAACTCCATCCCTGCTCTGCCCCCTCTACCCCTTCATCCCACCCCACACAAACGCACACATACTGTACATTCAGGGCTCTAAGCCCCTCCCTCACTTAGAGTCTGGGAGATTGTTCTTAGGGGTAACAAGGTCCAACCACTTAAAGGCCAACTCAGGGTCACATGAAAACAATGTTGGATCACTGCACCTTTTTTGTACTGCTGTAACTTTGTAAAAAACACTTCCACCTCAACTTTTTCTGGACTTCACAATTACCTTGCTACCTCCTCATGACTTGACTGATGTTTGTAATTTTCATACTTTTGCATCATGGGACTTATGAGAAATGCTATTTCAATCCTCTGTATGTGCGAAACACATACAGAGGACTGAAATAGCATTTCTCAAAGGCACAATATGTGGTAATATGTGGCACAATAAAGCTGACTTTAACCCTCTCCAGGCAGATGTTGCAGATTTGCGACAGCTAAATGCTACTTAGCTAATTACACCACAACTTAATTTGAGCCTGAGAGGGTTAAGAAGCCTTAAATTTCTCTTTAAAATATCCTATTTTTTTCTTGTGTAGAATTTTCTGAAAAACTGAATCTTATTTTTTATTGTCTGTAAGAAAGCCATAATTAACAATTTCACTAAATATGTGCTTGAAATATTTCAGTATAATGAAACTATATAATGGATTTCACTTTCTGAAATAAGTGACAAAAGTATTGAACTTTTTCATGATATTTAAATTTTTTGGACGTACCTGTAATTGATGGTGATTTACATTAAGATGATTGCTTCGGAGTCTTGTTTTAAAACATTCGCAAGGGCAACTTGAAAAAAAATAAA
Source organism: Fistularia commersonii (assembly GCF_037954325.1). NCBI lineage: Eukaryota > Metazoa > Chordata > Actinopteri > Syngnathiformes > Fistulariidae > Fistularia > Fistularia commersonii. The sequence goes on from NC_141317.1 coordinate 305,116, forward strand.
ACAATACTACAGGGCAACACTAACAAAGGGAACCAGCTAAGTAATACTGAAGTCTTAAAACAGCCAAATGAAGGTGAATTTACACAAATCTTTATTAACCATTGCAATGAAAAAAGTAATGTTCACCCTAAAATATGCAGTGCAGATAGGAGGAAAACACTTGCAATTTTTAAAATTAGGCCATTCTTTCTTCCCAGTACACTGTGGTACATTAAACATTTGCTAGGCAGTGCATTAATAATTGTAAAAATGATAACCTGCTTGTGACATCCTCTTTGAGTGTTGGAATTAGTTAACACTACTCAAAAAGAAAGATGAGATGATGTATGGGATGGGAAGAACTGAGGCACAGGAGAAAAAGAAAACAAAAGGAATGTAACAGCAAACTTAGAGCTTCAAGTTCCATATCACGATTGCATACTGTGCCAGTTGCTCACGATCAACCTGGTTGTCTGATTTTCATTCGACAACAAAACAAGACTTCCATATCATGAACAAAAATGTAGAAAAGGCACAGGTATGGAGTGTTGGTCTCAAAAACCCCTCAGTAGAAAAAAGACTGAGGGTCCTGTTATAGCACCCGTAACTGTGACAAACGATGGAATTATATGAAAATACTGTGACAGAGATATCAAATGAACACATGAATTACAAAGAGGGGAAAGGCATTTTGGGAAGTGTGACTGGTCAAGATGAAGTGTTTCCAGATTCACTTGAAGTGGAAGAAGTGAGATCTTGAGTCATTGAGAGAGCTGAACTATCTGTTTGCCCAGTGTCCTCTCATGTGTGGACCAAATTGATAGAAATCAGTCTGCTGGTAGTTGTGTAGGTGTGTAGATATCCTGCCAACATTTGAACCCCCCCACCCCCAAAACTCAAACAGCCCCCTGGTACACCCCCTGGCTTAGAGGCATGTTCCTGCTGAGCACTGGTGGTTTCTGCTCATGTGGAAAAGGTTGAGAGGTGGATACTGAAGAACTGGTCAGATTGTTCGTGGGTTGTACTCAGGCAGCTTTTTCAGTTTCTCCAGTTCCTGCTGAGTGTCCTGTCTGGCAATGATCAGGGAATGAGAGTAGCCCATCACCACCTGCAAAACGAAAAAGGCTTCACTGTCAAGAAAAGCAATGATCCTATTGGGGACTTTGCTTCCTTCATCCTACTGTTATCTAAAACAGCTTTTTTCAACTATTGTGCTGCTAAACTTTTTTTTATCCAAAAAATTTGCCATTGCTGCAAAACAACAAACAAAATAATAATTTATCCTTTATTATCCCACGTGGAAAAATTCGTTCTCTGCAATCAACCAATCATGGATGGACCATGAGCAGTAGTCGACCGTCCATCAGCGCCAGGGAAGCAGTTAGGGCAGACCATGGCATTTTATGGCCCACAGGCCACATCTGGCCCATTTTGCTTTTTTATCCATATTTATCTTTGAATATCGTAATAAGAATTTCCAATCAGTATTGAATTTATTTCAATTTATCTTTTCCTTTTCTTTGATTTTGTATGGATGAATACGTACAAAATAATTTTGCTGCGTCTATATGATTCTTTAATGATCTTAAAAGTTGAAATAAAATGCCAAAAATGTAAATATTTAAATGGCAATTTTCATTTTGTTAAATTATCATGATACCTTGTTGGCCCGCGCATAAAAATTAAATAAGAAATGTGGACTGCCAGCTAAAATAATTGCCCACCCCTGAGTTAGGGGTTTGGTGTCTTGCTCAACAGTTGAAATTGGAGAACCGGGAATCGAACGAGGAATGTTCGGTGCAAAAGACTATTGCTCTCCCCCCTATGCCACGCCGCCTCCCAAATTAAAATCTGTCACTTAACATACCTAGCACCAAGAATATTCAAGGCTTTGCCTGTCACAACATTGGAGAAACAGACACTTAACAATGCAAAATAATTTGTAGTTACGTACAATAATTTTTGGCCCAATTTAGTGAAATTGGGCAATTTCCCACAGCATGTGACAATCTCACACAACACAATACTGTGCCATAAAACTGGTGAAAAATCCTTGGCTTATAGACTAAAAAATGTTTGGATACATAATAAGGTCACATCCACTGCCCTCCCCCAACGACTGATGATGTATCTTCAATGCCTTCTCGACACTAGACACTCTTGCTGAGATGAGAGTCAAAATGGAGCAAAAAAAATCCAGTTGTACTCATTTGAGTTAACCTGTAACAAATAGTTGCATGCCTTGGTGAAAAATTCAGCTGAATTCTTGTAGTCAGTTTTAGCAAATTCTGATCCATGTATCTAATGAAAGAAATTCTGATCCATGTATCTAATGAAAATAAGTCTAAAGGTTTTTAGGTGTGCCTTATAGTACGGAAAATACAATAATTTTCTCAAAAACCGGCTGTGCGTCTTATAATCCGATGTGCCTTGGATATGGATCAATATTGGTTAATTATGGCTACCATAGTCAGAGCATTGCCAAAGTAGCAGCGGTAAAAACAGTAAAGGGGAATTCCAGTCCCACACACTTGTATGTGTATAAAGATCTAAAAAAGGGAACCTTTCAAGAGACACGCTTACGAAGCAAAGTTCAAACTCAAGGCGATCAGTAATGCAGCAGAACATGAGAACAGAGAAGCAGCGAGAGAATTCAACATTAACAAATCAATGGTACGGAAGTGGAGGTAGCAACAAGATGACCTGCGCCAAGTAAAGATGACTTAACAGAATGTCCTAGAGAACAAAGGGAGATGGGGACAGTTAGAGGAAAAACTTGCACAGTGGGTTGTTGACAGAGAGCAGCAAGTAGAAGTTTCTCTACAGTCACAATTCGAATGAACGCAACAGTGCAAGCTAGCGACATGAACATCAATGAATTTAGAGGCGGTCCTTCTTAGTGCTTTCGTTTTATGAAAAGCTCTGATCTGTGGCAAATAGAGTTTGAAATACATGGTTTTCAACCAAGGTGGCGCAAATACCAGGAGCTACCGGTGCGTACGGTAACCATACTGTGAATGCACTAACTTGTTTTGGGAGTGAATGGAGTTGTCAGAATGTTGGTTTGTATTCTATTAATAAAGTTTGACTGACTATTTTGTGGACATCCCCTTTAGCACACCTCTATCTAAAGGATGCGTAACAAAACCCAAGCCACTACAGTGGTTTCTATTCTATGCGCCTTATAATGTGGTGCCCCCTATAAATGAAAACAGTTTTAAAACAGGCCATTCATTGAAGCAGCGCCTTATAATCCAATGTGCCATATAGTGGGGAAAATACGGTAGTCATTTTTTACTCAAAAACTACTGTGAAACCCTGTGAGAATTTAACTACTGGTGGCTTTTATTAAATCAGATTCATCAACAACACATTCCATCTCTAGGGAAAAGATAGAATAAGTCATTATCAAAAATGCTGTTGTTTCATCACTCAGTAAAAACCTCTATAATCAATGTATGCCTGACAGGCGAGTACTGTGAATCTGGCCCCTTTGGTTGGCCAATATCCTTACCTTTGGGTTTTGTATATGCTACGTCTCTGTACTTATGCCTGACAAAACTTGTATATTTAGTTATTGAAATACCTAAATGCTGTTATATGTTCTGCCTTTACCTGCTCCACATAAATACCATCCAAGGTCTTGACCTCCTGGGCAGTGGTGGAAGACTTGGGTTTATTGTCTCCATATCCCTGGAGAGATAATAAGTTACCATTACTACACAGCAGTTAACTAGGGAAAATGTAGCCAGAATCATTTCAAAAGATACACAGTATCATGGTCATCTTTACTGCATGTATGACCAGACCTGTAAGGCAATTAAAGTGATGATTATGGCTTGCGGAACAGAATCCTAGAGGCCAGCTTTGCTTAAAAGGACTGAACACACAAATGTGGCACCAGGGAGTGATGTCTCACACCTTAGACCTGGGAGGGATTTTTTAAGGATTGGCATTGCAGCAAAAGATCTGAACCCTCTGGTCTTACCAGTTCTCCGAATGTTGGTGAGGGACCCCAGCTGATGGTGCTCTCATCTGCAGCAATTATGATGCTGCTCTTCCTGTTGGATACAATAAAAAACAGACAGGTTTTATTATGTTCTCTTGTGACCTAGGTATTGTGTAATGTAAAATTCACCTAATTGTATCCAGATATTTTTTTTTATTTTGACAAACTGACAGATACCGTATTTTTCGGACTATAAGTCGCAGTTTTTTTCATAGTTTGGCCGGGGTTGTGACTTACACTATGGAGCGACTTATGTGTGAAACTGTTGAGCTCTCTTGCTCTGATGTGTGTCTGTCTTTGTCTACGTGTGTGTCTTTAATGTCAGCGATCGACGCACGCACGCCCGCACGCACGCATGCACGCACGCACGCACGCACGCACGCACGCACGCACGCACGCACGCACGCGCACACACACACACACACACACACACACACACACACACACACACACGTCAACCAATCAAAATTCAGCGGGGGCGGGTCATGGCAGAACTGCGCTGTGGAAAAAAAGATGATACCTGCTACTTCTGTACCTATGAAAATTGATCATTTCAACATTCACGGTAACTTATAAAAACAACTGAGAAGGGCTGAACAAAAACAGCACCAAAAAGACAATCATATTCTGCAAGTTACAAGCTGGAAGTAGTGAAAAATGCAGCCAAAAACGGCAATCGAGCAGCAGAAAGAAAGTTTGAAGTTAATGAAAAACTTGTAAGGGACTTCCGAAAAGCGGAGGTTACTCTTACTGAAATGAAGAAATCTTGCTCTATCAGAGCAACGACACCATCCTGTCGGGATTCAGAGAGGCTGGAATAACAGGAACTGCAAGTGATGATGACTCTAACGTAAGCGACGTACCAGTAGAAGAGGAAGCGGCGCATTGCCTACCTTCGGAGTTGGCGGAGTTGTTCAGAAGTGACATCGAAGAAGAAGATTTCGTTGGATTTAGTGATTAAGAGTGACACTGATTGTTTGGTTGTAGCATGTGCTGTATGCTATTAGTTATTTGAATGACTCTTTCCATAATATGTTACGTTAACATAGCCTACCAGGCACATTCTAAGTTCGTTGTTTATGCGTCATATAGGCTATACTTATTCAGCCTGCTGTTCTCTATTCTATTTTTATTTTAAATTGCATTTCAAGATGAAATGTCTATCCTTGGTGTTGGATTTTATCAAATAAATTTCCCCCAAAAAATGCAACCTATACCCTAGTGCGACTTATATGTTTTTTTTTCATTCTTTATTATGTATTTTTGGCTGGTGTGACTTATAATCCAGAGCGGCGTATAATTCGAAAAGTACGGTACTTCATTGACCCATCGGCCATTTTTTAAAATTCCTTTTTCGAAGCTATAAATAAAGAGCAATTCAGAATCTTGTTTATTTGAAACAAAAATATAATAAAATCTCCAAGGATTTAAAAGTTACTTCCTTTATAATTTTCAATCGTTTCAATGGAAGTCATTCAATTTTCTGGTGTGTGGAATTCTTGCATTGATAATTAATTTAAATAAATGTTCCCATTTAAAAACAAGACTATTCAATGAGTCAAGAGTTTTTTTTGGAATTTCCCATCCAGACAAGAGCTATTTTTTAACGTTGAATAAGTGATTTGATTGTTTCAGCTGTATCCTTTCCTTTTTTCTACCGTGTGACCTTTCCCCCTACTGAATCAATCCTTACCCACATGCCAGACTGCGGATCTTCCAGCCACACAAATCCTGCACAGCCTTGGGATACATGGTTGATTCTCGAGAGGTGTTTGTTGCCCCCCAGAAGAACAGACCCCCTGCAATGTCAGAACACATACATGAATAAAGCACAAAATCTTTACTTTACTCCACACTTTTGATTATTAAGTAAACTTTAAGGAAAAATTGTGGATATTGTGTGTCCATGAAATCACAATTTTTGATTTAATAAATTCTATTGATAGGCTCCACAATATACTCATAAATTCAGGAGTGTGAGTCTTTGTTTTTGTTTGCAACTTTAAAGTGGGTTGTGGTTGAAATCCAAGCTTTTACTTGGTCAGAGGCAGGCTAGTTGATCACAGAGCACACAGAGATATTGTATACAATCATTCAGGCCCTCCTTCACCCATTGCATTTTAGTTTACAATTAACTGGCTTGATTTAGGATTATGGGAGGCAACTCTCCAGAGCATGCCTTTATACCTCCAGATTTTACTTTCAATGCTCCCTGCTATCACTACAAATCGCCCAGCTTTAAATGAGACTACTTCCTGTTGAAAAGCTTTTCTTATATTGTGGCTATCCGGAAGTCAGCATTCACCAGCAAGTTGCACCAGCATTTACCTGTCACTCAAAACTAACTTTTATCACCGGTAACTAACTTTTTTCGACTTCTATGGACTTATTTTATCGTTTGGTGACCAAACTGGCGACTGCCGCTGTCTTCTGGAGCACAATTAAAATCTGCAGATACTACCGTCCAATGATGGGTTTGCTCCGGTAGTCAGTGGCTGACCTTTGCTCTGCTCAACATCTGCTCCCCGTCTGGCAAGGGACATCTCATCCAGGACCTCCTCACCCACCGTAAGTTGGACTTTCTCTGTCTAACCAAGACATGGCAACAGCCAAACGACTTCTCTCTACTCCTCCTCTCCTGGGTTTGTTTACTTATGTCAACCCTGTGGCTTTGGACAGGGAGATGGTCTTGCGATTAACTCCGAAGAGAGGTGAAAAGTCTCGATGGGATCCGTAATCACCTCCAGCTCCTTTGAATCCACTGTCTGGATGGTCCCATTCCAACCATCATCGCCACTGTCTACCACCCCCTTAAATCTAAGACTGACTTTTTCAATGATCTTGCTGCCTTCCTCACTGATCTATCCTCTCTTTCACCACACATAATCCGAGCTGGTTTCAGTATCCACATGGACAACGTCGCCCTGCCCCTCAGCATATACTTTTTGCCCTGAAAAGAGAACTATGGATGCCGGCAGCACACACCCATGCCCACACACCCCAAGGGACACATTCTGGACTTGATTTGCTGCTCTGGTGTCAACTCTCGATCTTACAACAGATTTATTCTTTATAACAGACAAGTATCCACTAATCCAGCCTCCTTGGCATCCACAATCTATCCAACTCCAATGATCTTGTCTTACTACAACACTGGCCTCCATAATATTTTCAACTCTCTTTCTACATTAAAATACAGTTCTTTTTTTCTCTTTCTCTGCCCCAACTTGTGTTGCACAAAAGCTCAAGGTCAGCAACTTGACAAGTTTATGAGAAAACTGGCCTCACTATTCATAAAGGAATGTACAGCAACCATATCTTACATTATAAGGACTCCATCACCAACGCAAAGGCAATTTCCCAACCCCTTGATCATCTCCAAAAACAAAGAAAATACCAAGTCTTTCTTCTCCCTAGTCAACAAGATCACACTACCCAAGGACTCCCCAGCCAAATTTCACTCAATCTCCTTCTGCAACTCCATTATGTCCTTTTCATGACAAAAAAAAAACAACAATACTCACCAGCACCTTGGCCCAAACCCTCACTTCAGCAGACTTTAATATACCCATACACTCCTGCACTTTCTGACAGTGGGGAGCTGGAAGGAGAACTCGTCAAGAAATCCAAGCCATCCTAATGTCAACCGGACTTCTTAAAACCTGCCTCCCCTCTCCGGTTCCCCACATTTCTGTCATCATTCACTCCTCTGTCACAACTGGAACTCTACCTACAACCTCAAAACTGCTACCATTACGCCAATCTAAAAGAAACCTGGTGTTGACCCCTCGAACTACAGCAACTATGGTCCTATCTCCAACTGACTCAACTGAAAAAACAGTTGCCTCCCAACTCCACTCATCCCATAGTAACTTGTACAACAGCTCCAGTCCTGTTTCCAGCCACTCCACAGCACTGAAACAGCACTCATTACAACCATCAATTATCTATTTATGGCAGCTGATTCTTGACTCCTTGCCATTTTCATTCTCCTTGACCCAAGTGCGGCCTTCAGGTACCATCTGTCACACTACCCTCCTATACAGGTTATCGTTCATCGACATCACCCACACTCTGCTAGCCTGGTTCATGTCTTACATTTCTGGTTGCACTCAGTTTATTCAACTACACTACAGGTGTGCTTGCAGGGCTCTGTCCTAGAGCCCCTCCTCTTCACCATCTACCTCCTTCCCCTCTGCAACTTCTCCTGTAAATTCAACTCCACTGCTATGCATACGACACTCAGCTGTACCTCATCACAAAACCATCTAGTCTTCCACCCACCTAACTCACTGATTGTATTTCCGATATAAAAACCTGGTTCACCCTAAACTTCTTCACATTAAACAGTAACAAAACTGATGTTCTCCTCATTGGCACAAATCCACCTTATCCAAGACCAACAGCTTCTATGTTTCACCATTAATAGCTCCTCCGTCGCACCCTAACGCCCAGGTTAAGAGTCTAGATGTCATCCTTCACAGTAAACCATCCTTTCAGTCCCATATCAAGAACGTTACCTGGTTTGCCTACTTCCCATCGACGTAACATTAATCCTCTCCGTCCCTCTATCACAACCCACAGTGCCACCATCCTTGTCCACAGCCTCATCACCTCCCCTTTGGACTACTGCAACTCTCTCCTCTTTGGCCTCCCTCACAAATCCCTCAATAACTAGTGCATAACTCAGCCGCCTGTATCATCACTCCAACCAACACCACATCACTCCTGTCCAAAAGCTCCACTTGCTCTCATTTCAGTACTGTATTCAATTCAAAAGCCTCCGGCTAACATTCAAGGCCATCCACAACCTTGCCTCCCAATACCTGTCTGACCTCCTCCATGCTCCATAAGGCACCTTAAAATTTGTTTATCATTATTATCATTATTATTGTTGTGTGTAATGTGCTCACCCATTTCACTGACTGCAAAGGAACACTGGTAGCCAGTGTAGATCTGACTGGCACCACGTCCAGGGAAGTCAAAAAGTTTGACGAGTCTGGGAACCATCTCATCTTTCTGCTCTGTGTGTCCCAGACGGCCGTAGCCACCAAACCCCCAACTAAACACCCGCTTCTGAGAATCCAACACCAACTGAACAAATAGGAAAAATAAATAATTAATAACAGTGAAACTCCCACAAAGCCATTCAGTTAATCCTACAAAATGTACTGCAAAGAGTCTCACCGTGTGGTTAGCCCCACAGGATACATCTCTGACCACCACATTGGGCACAGGCATGACCTGGCCATCCTTGGACTTCTCAATGAAGATGGCAACTCGCCGGGGGATCAGTTCACAGTCAAATTCAATGCGCTGGGCACGGGCGATGAACTTCCCATCACTGTTGTGTCCTGCAGTCACATTGGGCAAAGCTAAATTATACAACTACTTAAACATAACACAGAACAATGATACTGACTCATAAATTTTTATATTTAGATTTAGGATCTATTTCTTTCTGTTTTCAACTTGTTTTCCTGTTAGGAAGAACAACATACCTAGAAGTCCAAAGGGCTCAGGTATTATATGGAAAAACAAACAGATTAATTTGAGTCCTTCTGCGAATAAGCTTGATTGAGTACATTACTGAGCTACACATAGTCAAGCAGCCACGTAAATACTGCTTGTTTACTTCTTCATCGGTGTAAAATATAGACATCATCAATTTGTCACAGGCTAAAAATAGTGCATGCATACATTAACAGAAATTGCAAATTACAAATTGCAATCATACCTAGTTGTCCATACTCTGGACAGCCGAAGGAGTAGAGGTTTCCTTTGCAGTCCACCACCATGCTAAACTCTGCACCACAGGCCACCTTCACCAGTGGCTGGCCATTATAGGAAATCTAGGAGAGAGAAGCCAATGAAATTCACTGCGTTGAGCTGATAGAAAAACTATCTGTAAGACATTTTGCAACACATTTTAAGCAGGTCTGATTAATGTAAATTAGCCAAGTTGCATGTTTACATCCAATTTAATACGTTCTTCTTAATCATTGGTCACCCACATTGAGCTACATCCATGAGGACCCACCACCCACTGGAAAAAGAACTGGGCTTGGGTGCAATGCAGACTGGTACAGTGGATGTAGGCGGCCACCCAGGTGTGTCAATCCCTGCTATAGCAAACTGTTTCTTAGGGGTTTCTTAGGGGCTTAGGGGCTGTGGGGCCCTGGATGGAGTCCAACCATGAAACTCAATGGTTCTCCTTGAGAACTTCGATGCCCATGTTGGCAATGGCGGAGATACCTGGAGGGGCATGACTGGGAGGAATAGCCTTCCTGATCTGAACCAAGGTGGTATTTGTTACTAGATTTCTATGCTGAGCATGGATTAGCCTTGAAAAACATCATATTCAAGCAGAAAGTGATACCTGTCATGAGAGCATCTTAGCCAAAGGTTGATGATTGACTTTGTGGTCAAATCATCAGATCTTCTGGCCTGTTTGTATGCTTGGGTTGAAGAGAGGGGCAGAACTGTCAAGTGATCACCATCTGGTGGTGAGTTGGGTCAGGTGGCCAGGAAGGCTGCCGGACCGACCTGGCACACCCAAACATGCAGTGAGCTGAGAACATCTGGGGGAGGACTCTGTAAGGGGGATTTTAACCTCTGGAAGACCTTTTTGTGTGGCTCTAGAGAAGGTTGGGACATAGAGACTGAATTGTCTATGTTCAAAGCCTCCATTGTGGAGGTGGCTGGGCAGAGCTGTGGCTGGAAGACCATCAGTGCCTGTCAATGTTCCCTCTAATTTTTCATATGTCCGGGCATACAGACAACTTCCCTGAGCACACTGAGGATCACTGTGAGCAACATTAGATGCGGATGCTGTGTCCATACACCAGTATCACACCTGAAATCATCGCAAGTTTCATGGCTTATTAAAAGAATAAATTACAACAGCAATTTCTGTTACTTTACTTTTCATATAACTCATTTGGCTAATTGACAGAATAGATGCTTTCATTTTGATGGCAAGTAAAATATTGTCAATGAGAACTTTAACTTGCTCAGGGTCAGATTTTTTTTTTTTTTTGTGAAAGGTCGTTTGTTTTTTCCCGGTCATTTGCGCTCTCCCGCAATAATATACCAATCCCTTTTCTCATCTTGAGTCTTTGTAGAATTCCAACAGCATTCATATGACTTTCCTGCTTAATGTATCATCCAGGCTCCATTTAGTCAATATTTTTCCATCAGAAAACTCGCTTACTACTTTAGCTTCGCAGCATGTTTTCCAGAGCAGAACTTTCTCACTTAAAAAAGAAAAAAAATCTCATCCAGTTTCACCCCTTGTTCTTCTATTTGCATAAACTCCGACAGCCATTCCAACTTAAAAGAACCGCATTTCTTTTTTACCTTGGTTTAATGAGTGGACGTATCACATTCACTGCCAACTCATTTTGCCATGATAAGGGGTTAGCATGTTAACATTAGCGTCACTTAACTCCGCTAATTATTATTGTTATATAGCGTGTATGGGCGTACGCAAGTACTGTCAATGCCGTGATTGGCTGCGTAGCATAATTGGGCCATATCACATGATTGGCTGGACACCTGTCACTCACTGAGTTATTAGAACATTGGTGCCTGTAGAGGTAGCAAAGCCCGTAACCAGCTGGTGGTCACAAACAGTGAGGCATGTGGTCAGATGAAAGAGGCCTTCAGGGCTTGGTTAGCCTAGGGGTCTTAAGAAGCAGTACATGGGTACCAGGGAGGGGCTTTAACCTCTGTAGCCGCGGAAGCAAAAACTTGAGTACAGGGGGTGTTTTGGGGGACTATGGAGGAGGGCCTTATTGTTGGCATCGAAAGAGGTGGCAAACCATTCAGAAACTCAGGAAGTAAAGGTAGGGAGTAACCCATGCTCTGTTCAGTAAGGGACCTGCTGACCAGACCTAGCATTGTTGGGCAGTGGAGAGAAAAATTTGAGGAACTCCTAAGCCCAAACAATATGCTTTCCTTCGACAGGGCACAGCCCAAAGAGGCACAGGCCACTGAGGTGGTTAACATCAGGGGTGGATGACATTCGACCTGAGATGCCTGAGAATTCTGACTACAGAAATGGCAGTTCTCCATTACAATTGTGAATATAAAATAGGACTAATCATATTATCATATTAATGTATCAGGCATTGCACCAGTTTCCTGGCTTCAAAGTGTGTTCTTACTGGTGATGGGCTGAGGACTGCATCAGTCTGGCTGCCTTGGCCGAGCTGGCCCAGTTTGTTCTCACCAAAAGAATATGCAGTACCATCCTCTGAGGAGAAATTATGACATTAACAATTCATGTAAACTAACTCTATTAGTGCCATCCGGACAGAGCTTACAGGATTAGATATAAGGCAGTTATGGAGTCTAGTTAAATGGGACACTACTAGCAAATGATGAAAGTGCAAAAAACGTTTACCAGAACCATTTTATATTATTAATGGCAGTGATATATTGCCCTGCTACATTTTCTTCTGAACCTTGTTAAAGGATGATTTGATTTATTGCAAAGGTAATTAAACAGGTTTTAACTGTATTGAAGATGAACTATATCTCCTTTATATGATCAAGTACATACCTGTAAGTATCAAAGTGTGATTGCGTCCACAGGCTGCAGACACAATAACATGATCTGCCAGGCCCTCAATTAACTTGGGAGCCTCCAGACGCTTGGTATCACCATGACCCAACTGACCTTTGTCATTACGACCTGCAAAGGGGGGGGGGGGTGAAAAAGTAAGGATGACTAACTAACGCAGACCCAGGCTTTAATTTTCTTCTAACATTTTAAAAAACTGGGTTTCTGATTTAACACTATACTTTAATATTAAATGGTAAATGCAGAATGTTACCTACCCCAGCTCCACAGCTTGCCCTCAGTGCTCAAGAGGAGACTGTGTGCAGCACAGGGGCCAGACATCACACAGCTGACCTGGATATCATTCAGACAGCCATAGCGGTGAGGACCCCACAGGTTCTGACCCAGATTGCGAAAAGCCGCTGGAAATACAAATAAAACACATAGTATTTACACCTCACGTGTTGAAAGACGGTTATGCTAATACTAGAATTGCATGATTAGGAAAAAAAAGAAACTGGAACGAAGGCTTTTCCCCAATACCCATACAGAGATCTATTTAGATTTGAGAGCAAGAAAACAACACAAAAGCTGTCTATCCATCAATTTGTAAGACATGACTGAACATTTCCAAGATATATTCTCATATTTATCTAAACTGCCAGTTACTTCAGGACATTTTCAAGGTGATTCTAATCAATTTACAATTTCTTGGGATTTGATAACGGTTCTTAAAGAACGTGATTACCATTTTTGATGGTATACTTGATCATTTATTAATATTTTTCTGATTTTCACAATGCCATTGTTCCAACATTTTTCTATGATATATTAAAGGATGGCATTAAGGTACAGTGGTGGACACTCAGGGCAGGGCCTCTCACCCAACAGGACTGTTGGCTGGATGGCATTGCGGTTTATGTCCCCAGTGTTTTCTAGTTCAATGTGCTCCCTTGTCAGTTTTGGTTCAGGAGTTGAGGAATAATGTTTAAACTCCATTATCTTTCCTCATCCTGTCACATTGGTGACCCCGTATTGAACATGTCTGACTCATACAAAGAGTGCTGATCCCACTTTGGCCATGTCCCCTCAACGCCAACAGCTAGCTGTTCTCCCTGCGGCTGTGAAGTGAGTTCTGGCTGAGCAACCCAGCCACATGGTTCTAGCACACAGCATGTTGAAATGCTTTTTCCCCAGCGTGGAATTTTCACAGCCTACTTTAGATGGTCGTCACAGTGCTCAACCAGCAGTCTACAAGGTACGTCATGCAGCTGTTGTGCGACCCCCCCCCTCCCCCGCAACACAGGAGAGAAATCACCCTCAAACAACTCCTGCTCCTGAGGTACAGTTGGTCTTCTGCAGAATGAGTTGAGACTCCTCTCCCTGCCTGGTCTGGGCGACGGAATGGCTGTGAACCTCATGAACAGCATTCTATCTCTGCTGGGCTCAGACTTAGGTGGTTTCCTATCATGCATATTTTCCTGCAGCAGCAACTACCTCTGGTGGGCATGGCTTTGGCTAACTCCATTGTGTCTGGCCACCTGTGACAGCCAAGGTCTTGCAGAGGAGGTGATCGGATCCTGCTAGGTTACCGGACAGTTCAGCATCCGGAGTGTGGCATCGGTACCCCATGCAGACAGTGCCAGGAGATGTGGTGGCTGGAGTGACTCTCTGGGAATGATGCGGATCAGCCTCTGCTTTTTCTGCAAGCAGTTCGGCAACAAGGTGCAGCGCTGCATCCCTGTGTGCTCATTTGAGGAACAAGGAAAATATCATGGCCAGAATTTAAGTAGCAGCTGTGGGTACTAGCAGAAATGCCAGGCTGCTCTTCATTAAAGACTTAAGGTTAGGAAGATGGTTTCTAGTGGACTCCAACTCCCAGAAGAGCCTGCTTCCTCCGAATAGAGCAGACACACAGGCTGACGGCGGAGTACCACCACTGAACATCCACTCAAGCACCTTTCAGTGGCTGATGGACTTGGTGTTGTCTGACGTTGATTTTTCAATGAAATATTGGTGGCTAGCCCGTCAGCTGAAGAGCACCTGGAGCACCTGATAAAGGTATTCTGTTGTTTCCAGTTCCTGCTGGAAGGTTGATCTTTCACACCTTTTGTTTTCACCATAAACCACTGACTTTTGCCGTGTTCAAGACAACTGAGCCGTGGCCTGTTCAACAACAGTGCAACCTGACAGCCATCTCTGAGCTCACAACTAACATTCACCATGTGGCTGGGAGGTTCAACCCTGTTGCCGATTGTTGCATTTGCCTATGTGTCCTGTGCACCTCGGGGTGGATTTCTGGGGGCTGTGTCGCAGACTCTTTGCTGGGGGGGGGGGGGGGGGGGGGGGGGGGTTCATGTCCCTAGTGTTTTCTGGTTAAATGTCTTTCCTTGTGAATTTTGATTCAGGAGTTGAGGAATAAAATTTAATGCAGCCTCAGGGCAGCACTGGCCCATGTCTCCCCAAGCCTGCCTTGGGGGTGCAGAGAGCAGTGTCTCCCTGAGGCGGTCCCAAGCCCGCATAAATGCAGAGGGTTGTGTCAGGAAGGACATCTAGCGTACAACTTTTGCCAAAACCAAAAATGCGAATCAACCATAATAACCAGATCATACCGGATCAGTCGAAGACAGGGATAACAAGGAACGCCATTGGTACTGATGACCCTCAGGGTACCAGAGGAAATTGGGCTACTATAGGTTGAAGAAGAATAAGAGGAGGGCATGTTCGGAAGCAGAGAGAGGAGGAAAGGAGAGAACCTGGGAGTGAGAGTAGGGACTTTGAATATCAGGACTATGACAGGAAAAGGTAGAGAGTTGGTCGACATGATGCAGAGAAAGAAGGTGGATATACTGTGTGTCCAGGAGACCAGGTGGACAGGTAGTAAGACCAGAAGCAGGCTTTAAGTTGTACTATTATGGTGCTGACAATGAATGCTAATGAGAAATAGAGTGGGAGTTACCTTGAAGGAGGAGTTTGTTAGGAACGTCCTGGAGGTGAAAAGAATGTCAGATAGACTTATGAGTATGAAACTAGAAACTAAAAGAGTGATGCTCAATGTTGTTAGTGGCTATGCCCCGCAGGTAGGATGTGAATTTGAAGAGAAGGAGGAGTTCTGGAATCAGTTAGATGAAGTGATGCAGAATATCACAAGAAATGAGATAGTGGTAATTGGGGCAGACTTCAATGGACATGTTGGTGAAGGCAATAGAGGGGATGAAGAAGTGATGGGCAGATTTGGTATACAGGATAGCAATGCAGGGACAGATGGTGGTATATTTGGCAAAAAGGATGGAAATGGCTGTAGTGAACACCTTTTTCCAGAAAAAGCAGGAACATAGGCTAACTAATAAGAGCGGAGGTAGGAGAACACAGGTAGACTACCTCTTGTGCAGATGAGGTAACTTGAAAGAGATCAGTGACTGCAAAGTAATTGTAGGTGAGAGTGTTGCCAGACAGCATAGGATGATGGTTTGTAGGATAACTATGGTGACAAGGAAGATCAAGAGGACAAAGGCAGAGCAGAGGACAAGGTGGTGGAAGCTGAAAAGGGAGGAGTGTTGTATGGTTTTCAGGGAGAAGTTGAGAGAGGGTCTGGGTGGTCAGGGTGAGCTTCCAGATGATTGGACAACAACAACTAGTGTTATCAGGGAGACAGGTAGAGGAGTACTTGGTGTGTCATCTGGAAGGAAAGTAGATAAGGAGACTTGGTGGTGGAATGAGGAGGTGCAGGAGTATATACAGAGAAAGCGGTTAGCGAAGAAGAAGTGGGATACTGAGAGGACTGAAGAGAACAGACAAGAGTACAGGGAGATACAACATAAGGTTATGATAGAGGTAGCAAAGGCAAAACAAAGGGCGTACACTGACTTGTATGCTCGGTTGTAAGGAGGGTGAGAATGATCTATACAGGTTGGCGAAACAGAGAGATAAAGATGGAAAGGATGTACAACAAGTCTGGGTGATTAAGGACAGAGGGAAATGTGTTGACAGATGCTAAGGGAGTGATGGGAAGATGGAGAGTTCTTTGAAGAGCTGATGAATGTGGAGAAGGAAAGAGAGGCAAGGGTAGAAGAGGTGACTATTGTAGACCACAAAGTAGCACAAATTAATAAAAGTGGAATGAGGAAGGCATTGAAGAGAATGAAGAGTGGAAAAGCAGTTGGTCCTGATGATATACCTGTGTAGGTGTGGAAGTGTCTAGGAGAGGTAGATTTTCTGACTCGATTTTTCAACAGGATCTTAGAGAGTGAGAGGATGCTTGAAGAATGAAGACCAAGTGTGATTTTGCTATTTTTAAGAATAAAAGGGGATGTGCAGAATTGCGGCAACTATAGAGAGATAAAGTTGATGAGCCACACAATGAAGTTATGTGAAGAGTAGTGGAAACTAGACTGAGAGAAGACAGCATTTGTGAACAGCAGTATGGCTTCATGCCTTGAAAGAGTACAAGATACAGTATTTGCTTTGAGAATTCTAATAGAAGTACAGAGAAGGCCAGGGGGAGCTGCATTGTGTTTTTGTAGACCTAGAAAAAGGATATGGCAGGGTGCCAAGAGAGGAGCTCTGGTATTGTAGAATGAAATCTGGAGTGGCAGAGAAGTATGTTAAACTGGTGCAGAATATGTATGTTAGCTGTGAGACACTGGTACGGTGTACTGTAGGGGTAACAGAGAAGTTCAAGGTGGAGGGGGGACTCCATCAGGGATCAGCTCTGAGCCCCTTCTTGTTCACAGTGGTGAGGGACAGGCTAACAGATGAGGTTAGACAGGAATCTCCATGGACCATGATGTTTGCAGATGACGTTGTGATCTGTAGTGACAGCAGAAAACAGGTAGAGGAAAATCTAGAGAGGTTGAGGTATGCTCTGGAAAGGAAAGGAATGAAAGTTAGTCGCATCAAGACAGAATATATGTTTGTGAATGAGAGGAACTCAGGTGGAAGGATATGAAGGTAGTTGGTGTGAGAGAGGAGGTTACAGAGAATAGGGTTAGATGGAGAAAGATGATTCGATGTGTCGCCTCCTGAAGGGAAAAGCCAAAAGAATAAGAAGAAGTTGAGGAATAAAGTTTAAATTTGCCTTTGTCACTATTATCTTTCCACAACACAGAAGGAGGTACATACAACTCAGTATCCCTCCCATCTTCTTTTACTTAAGATATATTTGTTTACATTTCATATTCATGCTTCCCTGGAACGTAATATTCAGTGATATCAACAGTGATAATAACAGTAATTTATCTTTTATTAATCCCTTGTCTGGAAATTCATTTTCTGCAATTAATCCATCACAGATGAACCAACACTCAACAACACTGACACACCAGAAGGAGCCAGGAATTGAACCAGGGATGTTCTGTTTCCAAAGACAATTGCTCTACCTCCTGTGCCATGCCACTTCTATGACAGTTAATTGAATACGTTTGAAATATGGTTGTAATATTGCATTGGCTGATGTTAACCATTTCCCATCATTTTTCAGGCTATTAATAAAATGAAAAAATTATCAAAAAATAAAACAATTTTTTTTGAAAACAGAAAAATGAAGCAGCTATGATGCTGATAAATGCGATAACATCACACTTTAAAGCTCCATCAGCATGTATCTCATTCTGAAGTGGTTTGGCCAGAAAGGGGTGATTTCCTCTCCTCAAAATGGTTTTAGAGCTGAAAAGTGAAAAATATATTTTAGGGTCAGAATGACCCATTTTCCCACTTTTTTAAACAGAAAGAAGGAAAAATTAGTTACGACGGGTCTCTCAGAGAATAGTAGACCTCAAAAGTAGCTATGGCTACTTCCAGAGGGGAACATGAAATATACATTATAGCTTCATGTGGATTAGCATGATTTGGATATGTTGTTAAAATGGCAGGCATAGCAACTCACCCATATAGAATGGGTCTTTGTCTGCACAGCTGCACCCCCAACCCCCACAGTCTCAACAAAGCAGGTTTATTAGTGTGGACCAGAGGAGGGAGGCAAAGACTGTAGTGAGCAACGCAAAACCTGCTGTCACATTAATAGACATTACTGTCACAACAATAAATGGGATCTCACTGGCTTTAACAAATTCGTGTGTTGTGAGTCTATCCATTTAGAAAGCACATTTTTCAATATGCATCAGCACAATTTGTTATTTATATTTTCAACAATGCTTACATTATTTATAATTCACCTGCATGATCAGCTTGTGAAAAGATGGATGTCCAAACAGAACATTTGACAGAATTTATCCTGACACCTAATACCTAGATCTCAGTATATACACTTTATATGACCCTCAAATTTGAAGCTAATGAAAAAAGGAAATCTGGGCATGATCGTTTTCCATCCATCAATCGATCTTCTGCCACTTATCCCGCACTCCGGGCCGCGAGGGATGCTGGAGCCTTTTCTAGCTGTCACCGGTCTCACCAATTCATTCCCAGTAATTTTCCCATTTTTTTTTCCATTAAACCTGTTGTGAATATATAGTATATTGTAGGTGAAGATGTAACATTTTTAGGAAATCTGGGCATGATCATTTTCCATCCATCAATCAATCTTCTGCCACTTATCCTGTACTCTGGGCCGCAAGGGATGCTGGAGCCTTTTCTAGCGGTCACTGGTCTCACCAATTCATTCCCAGTAATTTTCCCATTTTTTTTCCATTAAACCTGTTGTGAATATTTAGTATATTGTAGGAGAAGATGTAGAATTTTTACCAAAATAGTACTGAAAGAAATGTGTTTAACTCGGATAAAAATTTATTTGCCAATCACCGTATGTGAATGTGTCAAGTCTTATCATTGTCCATCTTTCAATTGCTGATTAATACAATGCCAAAGAGTAACAACTGAAAAGGACCAAAAATAATGTGCTAATGTGACCATCTGATGAAAGCAGTACCACCAGTGCTTCCAGGAAGAAAAGTCTTCAACTTTGCTGAGATTAATTTCCTCTTGAACTAGATGACAGGTTCATTTTGTGTTTCAATTTCAGCTAACTTTGTAATGATCATGTAATAACTGTAAATTTAATTGTACAACGAAATCTGTCTGAACAAACCACATTTTTCATGGAGTTGTGAAAACATGAAAGTGCTAGCTTGTATTAGTTTGCCAAACTTACACAAAGACTGCTCCCCTAGCAATTGTATTTTTCAAATATAGTATAATCCAGTCTTATAGGCGAACCAAGAGAGATAGTATTTTTGATCAGATCCCTCAGCCTTATTTAATGCAATGAAGAATGACCAAGTATTTTCAACTGCTGTAAGACTGAAATGTCTGAATTAGCTATCCCCATAAAAATGTACAACATATTGTTAGCGTATGATAATAAATATCTGTATTATCAGTACCTCCATAGACATGGAGCATTATCAGTGAATGATATTTATCTGAATTTTAGTTTTGAGGCTGTAATAATTCATTTTCATTTTTCAATTTAAAATGACAGTGTTGTGGTTTCATTCAATCAATGTAAGTGGGTGGATGTTACAAACTGCCTTTGGCAAAAAAAAAAAAAAAATTCTGTAAAAGTACACACGTTTTTTATAGCAGATGCACTGAGTTTTATTTAGATGAAAAAGCAGCACTAAAATATTGTCTCTTCGTTATGGATTCAGGGAAATATTTTGTTTATCATAATTATGACTCTATGCATTATGTGCATGAATTATTCTTTCATTAAAAAACTTAAGACACGCCTGAGGTATTTAATGTATCAAAATATTATACCTTGTTGTTTGGGAACCTCCTTTCTTCCAATCAAATCCCAATTAGTTGCTCCAAAGATGAGCAGTTGACCTTTTACCTTTGGGCATTCCAGTTTCTGTGGAAACGACAGTATGATTGAGGTCAACAAAGTGAAAAACGTGCAATTTTCTTACAGTAAGGAGCAAGGAGCAAAGGAAGGAGCAAAAATCTTTCAATTAAATTTTTAATGAGCGTTTTCTATGGGTTTTCTTAATAAATTGCAAAATAGACTTACAATTTTCTCCTTGACATCATCCGCCACAGTGACAGGCTGGAGCCCAGACTTAGTTGTAGGCTTTCCAGGCTTCTTATTGTTCTCCTGCTCAAAGTCAAACTCATCATCACTACTGAAGTCCCTTTCTTTCCTTTTGCCACTGGCTCTCTTCTTCTTCATCCCACCATTCCCAGAAACATCTGTCACCTTCTTCCGTGGCATTATTGAAAGTCAAAAGCTGTTTATGAAAAAGCATCAGAGATTTGTTAAAGCAGGGGATAGATATAAAATACATTTAATAAAATCCCAACTACAATACATGATATTATTGAAATATACTTCAAAGCAAGTCGTGCTAATTATAAAGGCATGTATTGTGGATTATGTAAGACAGGATATGAAATCTTGTACCTAATTTATGTATGGTTAAAGGGAAAATGCATGCTGATGGCAATACTTGGCAAAAACACCCTGAAGCATATAAGAAAATTATGAACATCTACAGATAGTACAAAACATATATTTTAAGGTCAGCACAGGGGTGGTGCTCATTTGTTTTATTTCAGTTCTGACAGTGTTGCAGAGTATTTAAATACAATTCACATTTCAACAATGTATACTGTGACACTGAAATGAAAAACGGGGATCTGCATGTCTTATTGGGAGTTTCTGTTTGTATGTCAGAACTAACAAAGCATAGTTCTGACGTTTAGCCTCGGATTCGAGGCTAAACGTCTTAAAGTCCAGTGGCCACGGTCGGTGGACCATGACTTGGATAACTGAGAACCTTCACATATGCATCCGGTAGTATGAGAAAGAATAATAGCCTTATCAAGAACAGCCTCCAAAAAGACCACCAAAAATATATTTCCCCTTAAATAGATTCGGTAAAGTTTGAATAGTTTGTCTCTATAAAGACTTATCTTACTCAAATTAAGCGTTTTGCGAAACTGTCAGAGGTTCAAATGTTATGCGGTTCAATGCATAACACACCAAACAACATTAGATAAACCAAATATCCAAGCCTATTAGCAGGTAGTGGAAATGGAGGGATCATTTAAGCAATGATTATACAACCCCGATATTAGAGAAAATGGGAAAATCGTACACGTCTCAACAAGCAAACATACCAACTTGATATACGTTACTTAAGTAAATGCGCTTACCCGGCATCAGTGAGAACATTTTAGCTTACGTTGCACGGAAATTAGGTCCAATACAACTATTGCGACTATGCCTTTGAATTAATTATGTAGCAGACAGTGATATTAGATGACATTCATTAAGCACTACCTAGTTAGACCTGGGTAAAAACAGCCGCTATATATACCAACAAGCTTAGACTATGTCAAGTACCGGTGTCCGTTCAGTGGCTAAGTGCTAGCTTCATTAGACTAAATAGCAAACCACTGTCGCTCTTTGTTCGCATAATCGTTTGGTAGCTAGCTAGCCGACCAGATACTTCACAACGCTTGAAGTTGTATAGTTAGCTAACACACAAACGTTCATTGCGAAGTTTGTGTGTTGTACAAGAATAACAACCTTCCTCAATGATGAAGGAAACAAGCGTGTATAAAATGCGCGGAAAATCTTGGTCTTTATTAAGCTAACGTTAACCCGCCACTGCATGTTAAGCTAACAGGCGCTCTAAATAAAGACACGACATAACGTTACATGAAGCAATGCTACAACAATAAAACTTTAAACATACTGTCTGTCTCGTAAACATTCAGCGTTTAGAGACCATTCAGTCTGGCTCTAGTGGAATAACGTCATTTGTAATTCCATAAAGCTAAGAATAAATCATATACCGGTGTTTTCCTGATTCAGCAGCTCTCTGGCCGTCTCCGGTTTGATTGATTTGAACAAAAGAAGCTGCAGTCTGCTTTTTTACACCACGTGGTAACATTTACTATTCATACAGGAAGCCAAGTATTCGCCATCACTTACAAGTGGACTTTGGATTCCGTAGAATGACTATGTGTGTAACTTAGGCTACTGGCAAAACTTTATTAGGGACACAGGCGAAAGTTCTATCAGCAACGGTTAAAAAGTTTTCTTGAGAGAGGATGCGCAAAATATGGGAGACAGATCAAGACTGGTTTCCCATTGTGATCAACCAACTTCTCTTTACTTGTTCTATGCTATTCTTTTAATTAAAAAATATTTGCACATAAAATAGTTTCACGCTTATGGTTTGTGACGGTTAACTGACATTTTGCACATAAGAGTCATTTGAATATCCAAACAGCTTTACTAGGTTTCAAGGGAGAAGTGGGTTGTTTGTTCAAAGAGAAAAAATGTCATGGCAGTTAAATACGCATTTACAGGTAAATAAGTATATCGATATTTGAATTTACCGATGTGCTGAAAAGTGAGTATGTGCACTTGCACTGCCACCAAACTTGGCAAGTTAAATATCTGTGATGGGTTGGTTGTAGAAGGACAAAAATGTCTTTGCAGTTAAATATGCAATTCTCTTTAAATGAATATAGATATCAGAATACACAAATCTGCAAGAAAAGGGTTAGCAGCTGAACAGTGAGTATGTGGAACAGCAATGGTTTATGAGCACCAATGGTTTATGCTACGATATTGCGGTAATGTCCAGAAAAGTGTCAGAAAAAGATCAGAACACCAGGGTTGCTGCCCATCTTTCGCCATGAACTGAAAACATACCTCTATACCAAACACTACCCTACTAATCGCACTTAGCCCCCCCGCAATAAATAACTAAATAAATAACGATGAAATGAATGATGTACGTATATGGTTCTGAGATGGCTATTTGGTTGAGTGGTCACTTCTGACCTCCTACTACTAGTACTTTAGATCCTTGGGGACTGAATTTCATTTCTTTCAAGTTGCTTTGGATAAAAGCGTTTGCTGAATGACTGTAAAGCAATGAGTATTGTCTGTAATTAAGAATTTAACAGTCTGATGGCCTAGGGGACAAAGCTGTTGCAGAATTTGGTTCTCCTGCATCGAATACTGCAGAGCATCTTTCCAGAGGCCAGCAGGGTAAACAGTCTATGGCAGGGGTGGGCAAACTTTTTGACTTGAGGGCCACAATGAGGTCTAAAATTTGACAGAGGGGCTAGGCCATGAACAGATGGATGGAGTGTTACTTTAAATTACATGCTGGATTCGACCTGTAACGTGTAACAAAGTATGAATATGCAGGGCTCATTGGACAAATTGTTTTCAAAATTTTATTTTATTAAATTAATGATTAATTTAATTACATTTTCCTGTTAAATTTGGTGGTCAATCTGTCGTGACATTGGCAAGTTAACTCATAGGTAGTTTAAGTTTCTCAATGGCAGCAGACACCTTTTCGTATAAATCATCCCCCCGCAATGTTCCCTTTAGGGATTCCATGCTCAAAAACTCTTCTCTTATCTCAAAACTGTCATTGATCCCTTGGATAAAAATTGGAGCTGGGCTGTATCTTTTATATTGTTGCTTTCATCAAGTGCGAGTGAATATAACTGAAAGGATGCTGCCTTTTTTGTTTATTTGGCTGGCTATTTGTTCATCAATCGGTTCCACACAGCGAGTACCGGTAACAGTCCTACGTGACAAACTGATCTTTTCAAACTTGCCCTGGCTTTCTGGACACAGAACACCTGCTGTCTCCACCATGCAATCTTTCAAAAACTCGCCTTCGGAGAAAGGCTTGCTAGCGTTTGCTAATTTGAATGCCAGCAAAAAACTTGCCTTGATTGTTGATTCTTGATTCATAGTTTGTCGATAAAAAAAAAATTGCTGAATCTGTAAATTAGCTGCCCACTCTTTCACTGACTGCTTACTTGCATAATTGGCGTGCTTCATAGCAAAGTGACAGCTGATATTGTACTCCTTAATAACGGCAACAGTTTCTTGGATTATCAAGCATACAGCCTTTGATTGGACTTCTTTGAAAATATATTTTGTTGTCCATTCCGTATTAAGCAGTCGGCATTCATCATCCACTTTTCTTTTCTTTGACACACATATTTACAGAAGGGCACTTTTGGAAAAGTTCAACCGAGAAGAGGGCACCCAAAATGTGCGCCATCTGTTGGGGAAATGTGGGCATTACAGGGGAAAAGGGGTTATATAATTACAGGGGTAATATAAATTTCACATTTAAATAAACTGGGACATGTTTGGCGGGCCAGATTAAAAAGACCATCGGGGTGGATGTGGCCCACGGGCCACAGCTTGCCCCTTCGTGGTCTATGTTGTGGATGTGTGGAGTTGGTAGCTAGCTATGCAGCCTCCATAGATGCAAAAACGTAGTTGGTTAGGAGACTCCCTATGGTACTCTTGTAGAATGTGGTGAGGATGCGTCAGTGCAAGTGCGCTCTTCTCGTTCTCCGCAGGAAGTACATTCGCTGTTGTGCTCTCTCAACCAGTGATGCAGTGTTAACAGACCAGGTGAGGTTGTCTGTGATGTGCACCCCCACTCTGATGAAGAATGATGGCACTCTGGCTTGGTCAGCGATGTGTTGAAAATATCTGTCAGGACACAAGCCAGCTGGTCTGCACATTTCCCAAGCACCCGGCCAGGTGTGTTATTAGGGCCTGGTGCTGTTCGCCTGTTGACCCTTCTCAGAGACCTCCATCAGTTGTATCCAAGTAGAGTGCCTTCTCATCCTGATGAGAAACACATGGATTGCTATTTAGTGCCTCAAACCTCCCAAAATGTGGGAGGGGACTGTCTTGTGGTTGGTGATAGCCTGTATGCCTTTCCACATTCCTAGTATTGGTTGAGTCATGGAAAAGGTCCTTTTTTGGCACACAAAGGG
Organism: Fistularia commersonii; assembly: GCF_037954325.1. NCBI lineage: Eukaryota > Metazoa > Chordata > Actinopteri > Syngnathiformes > Fistulariidae > Fistularia > Fistularia commersonii. The sequence goes on from NC_141317.1 coordinate 330,414, forward strand.
GCGTGGTCTCTCACCCCATGGGACTAACAGTCAGCGCGCGTGGTTGAGCCGGATACATTTAGTTGATCCCGGATGTTGAAGTTCCAGTTGTATTTTGTTGGGGTTTCAAATTAAAGAACCGAACTCCTCTACGCCTCCGCCCTTATTTCATCTTGAAACACAACATTGGTGACCCCGAACTGGGCATGTCTGAATCAGGTGAGGTTTGCGATTTTACTTCATCTATGGCACCCCATCCAGCTCAGCTGGACCCGATCATCATGGGCGGCCGGCTGCCGGAGTTTTGGCAGAGCGCCCCGGCCACTTGGTTCCAACACACGGGGGCGATTTTCCAACTGCAGGGAGTTTTGTCAGAGGATGCCAGGTATTTTTTGGTTGTCGTGGCGCTGGACCAACAGACCACGAAACGGGCCATGGAGCTGTTGTGCGACTCTCCATGGCACAGCAGGTATGCAGAGTGAAAGGAGTTCCTACTCTGTAGGTACAAGCTGTCCACTACGGAGTGGGCAGACAGGCTACTTTCCATGTCTGGCTTGGGAGATGGGTCTGCCGTGGAGCTTATGGAGAACATGTTGTCGCTGCTGGGATCAGATGACGGGTTCCTTTTTCTACGTCAACTGGCGGCTCCTGCACACGCGATCCTGGCGAACTCCCAATGTTTAGCTGCCGGCGACTATCACAGCTTGGCAGAAGAGGCTGACCGCATCTTGCTAACTTTCAGAACATTTGTTGTCCAGAGTGCTACTCCGGCGCCCCCGCGGACAGCACGTGAAGACGAGGATGCAACCATCGAAGCTGAAGTATCTGTCACGGGGCGGACTCTGGGTGGGAACCACACCACCAAGGCTGAAATCAGGTCGGAACTCTTTATTTAGGTAGAGAAAGAGTAGGGGAACATGGTGGACTGAACTACATGGTAAGGGTCACACACAGGCAGGATCTCTGGCAATTCCCCGGCCCCGAATCGCACAAGGCTGGGTCCCAGGCAGAGTCCCAAGACAGGGTCTCACAGGCCGGATCTCAAGACAGGGTCACAGGCAGGGTCTCACCAGGGCAGGGTTACCAGAGGGGTCTCAAGACAGGGTCTCACCAGGATCTCAGGAAGGGTCCCAGGCAGAGTTACAGGAAGGGTCCCACAATCCTCCAGCCCTGGGACCTCCAGTTGCTCCTTCCTTCGAGCTCTCTCGAGTCCCTCACAAATTCCCCCCCCAGAGCAGAGCATGCTGCTGCTCTTTATGGGGCCGGGTAATTAGCAGCAGCTGGCACTGATTACCAATTGGACCCAGCCGTGTGAGACCCTGACAGTATCCGCGTGGAGGAGATGTAGGACGGGCTTCTGTTATTTCCACCAGCGATTCAGCAGCAGAGCACGGTAATGTGTCCCGCCCTGCTCGTTCGCCAAGCTGGGAAATGGCGGAGCCGGCGCTCACACACAGCCACTGTTCGTCAAGGACTCCTGGTCCGCGCTCAGGTTCCTGAGCCTGATTCTACCGTCAAGGGAGGACATGCGGGCCAGAGGTAGCGGACCGCTGTTGAGTGCTGCGAACGGGTCCGCCATAGACACCTTTGGTTTACGATTGTTGTCAGTCTGCTTTGATGGCCGCCATTTTGAGTGGGAGTTGGTGATCGCTGCGATCAGGACCCCCATCATCGGCACGGACTTTCTGTGCGCCAACGGCCTGTTAGTGGATGTCACAAACCGCCCCCTTATTGACGCATTGTCTTTTGCCACCTATCCCTGTGAGACAGAGCAGTTTGGGCCACGTGCACGTGCCAATTTTTTGGTTTCAGGGGATGTTTATCATCGGTTGTTGGCAGATTTCCCGTCGCTGACAACGCCCACATTTTCCGCTGGTTCATTGAGACACAGAGTGGAGCATTTTATTCGCCGGTTTTGCACGGGCTAGGCGCCTGGACACTGCCAAACAAGCGACTGCTCAGGAGGAGTTCGCTACCATGGAGCATTTGGGGATCGTGAGGTGGTCTAACAGTCCGTGGGCCTCCCCACTTCACATGGTGCCCAAGGCCGACAGGTCTTGGCGTCCGTGTGGAGACTATCGCAGGTTGAACAACGTGACTATGGGCGACCATTACCCCATTCCCCACATCCAGGATTTCTCCGTGCAGTTGTTGGGCGCCACCATCTTTTCCAAGGTTGTGCGCGGTTATCACCAGGCCCTTTGGGTTGAAGGGGGCTGCCCAGACCTTTCAATGGCTCATGGACTCGGTGCTGTGTGATCTCCCGTTCATTTTCGTTTACCTTGATGATATTCTGGTAGCCAGCCCGTCGGCCAATGTGCACCTGGAGCATCTAACGCAGGTTTTCCGCTGCCTAGCTGAGCATGGCCTAATTATCAACCCGGCTAAGTGTCAGTTTGGTCTTTTGTCGATTGATTTGTTAGGGCACCACATTTCACCGCAGGGCACAGTTCCATTCCCTTCGAAGGTGCAGGCGGTGACTGATTTCCCGTGTCCGGCGTCAGTCAAGGCGCTGCAGGAGTTCTTAGGCATGGTCAATTTTTACAACCGTTTCCTCCCTCGTGCTGCTGACCTCCTTTGGCCACTGTATGAAGCTTTGCGTTCCCGATGTGCAAAAGACGAGGTTGACAGGACTCCAGGACGGGTTCAGGCTTTTGACGGGGCTAAACGCGCCCTGGCAAATGCGGCCCTCCTCGCCCATGGCGCCGATAGCGTTGGCAACTAATGCGTCTGATGTGGCAGTGGGGGCTGTGGTGGAACAGTGGGTGGCAGATACCTGACAGCTGCTTGCCTTCTTTAGCCTCAAACTGAGGGACAGCGAACGCAAATACAGTGTTTTGGACAGGGAGTTGTTGGCCCTGCATCTGGCTACGCGGCACTTCTGCTTTCTTCTAGAGGGTCGCTCCTTCACGGCGTATGTGGATCACAAGCTGTTGACTTTCGCCATGTCGAGAGTTGCAGAGCCAGCAACAACTTGCAGCTATTTTCAAGTTCACCACGGACATTAGCCATGTGGCTGGGAAGTTCAACCCTGTAGCAGATTGCTTGTCGTGGGTTCTTGTCTGTCCTGTGCATGTCGGGATTGTTTTTGCAGCTATGGTCGCCGACCAGCCCAGTGACATGGATGTCCTCGCCCTGCGGTCGCCGAGTACGGGTCTCGTGCTGGATGATGTGGCTGTTCAGGAAGGTAGTCCTGCCCCTCTCTGCAATGTCTCTGCTGGCCGGCCCCGACCGGTGGTCCCTGGGGTTTGGCAGCGTTGGGTTATCGACTCTGTGCACTTGCTCTCACACCCGGGAGTCCGTGCATCAGTGAAACTTCTGTGCGGCAAGTTTGTCTGGCCCGGCATTAGGGATGTGAAGGAGTGGGCTGCCGCGTGTGTGACATGCCTGCGCGCCAAGGGTCATCGGCATGTAAGAGCACCCCTTGCATCGTTCCCGATTCCGGCCAGGCGTTTTGACCATGTCCATGTTGACCTAGTGGGCCCTCTACCCCCTTCGCAGGGTTTTACCCACCTACTCACCATCGTGGATAGGACTACTAGGTGGCTGGAGGTAGTCTCGTTGTCCTCCACGGCTGCTACGGACGTGTCTGGAGCATTTCTGTCTTCTTGGGTTGCCCGTTTGGTACCCCATCAGATATTACTTCGGACAGGGGTCCTCAGTTTGTGCCGTTGCTCTGGTCGCCATTGGCTGGGTCTTTGAGGACGACGGTGCACCGTACGACGGCATACCACCCTCAGGCTAACGGCTTGTGCGAGTGGTTTCACTGGTCCCTGAAGGCGGCGTTGCAGGCTGCGCTCCCAAGCGACAATTGAGGCGACCGTTTGCCGTGGGTCTTGCTAGGGTTACGCTCAGCTCCTAAGGATGACCTCGATGCCTCCCCCACTGAGCTGGTGCTCGGTCAGCCATTATGTGTGCCAGGAGAGTTTTTGCCTGAGAGGTCTGCTCCACTTTCCCCAGGTTTGCGTTTTCTGGGCCTGGCCCACCACTGTTTCCTGCGGTCTTTCGTGCTAGCAGAGCTCATATCGGCTTGTTTCGTGTTCGTTAGGCATGACGCTCACCGCTCGCCACTGCAACCCCCATATGATGGGCTGTTCCGGGTGCTTGAGGCAGGCACCAAGGGTTTTGTTTTAGACATGGGTAGGTGTAGGGAGCGCGTCACGCTAGATCAGTTCAAACCAGCACACAGGGTGGAAGGTGAAGACGTGTCCCCTTTCCAGGTACCCTGCCAGGGCCACCCCCCGTCCAAGCCTGTGGCAACACACCTGAAAACTCAACGTCCGGCACCTCCTGTTGTCGTGCCTGAGGGACATCGGAGCCATTTCGGCAGACTCAACAGGACTCCTGTGCAGGGCTAGTTGTGTTTCCTGAGTCCCTTCTGGGTGTTCGGGGGGGGGGGGGGCTGTGTGGCGTACACAAGGGGCGTAGTCTCTCACTCCATGGGACTAACGGTTGGCGCGCATAGTTAAGCCGGGTATATTTAGTTGATCCCAGATGTTGAAGTTCCAGTTGTATTTTGTTGGTGTTTCAAATTACAGAACCGAACTCCTCTACGCCTCCGCCCTTATTTCATCTTGACACACAACATTGGTGACCCCGAACTGGGCATGTCTGAATCAGGTGAAGTTTGCGATTCAACTTCATTTATGGCGCCTCATCCAGCTCAGCTGGACCCGACCGTCATGGCCATCCGGCTGCCGGAGTTTTGGCAGACCGCCCCGGCTGCTTGGTATATTTAGTTGATCCTGGATGTTCAAGTTCCAGTTGTATTTTGTTGGTGTTTCAAATTAAAGAACAAAACTCCTCTACGCCTCCACCATTATTTTATCGTTGAAACTCCACATCATTTCCTACAGGTTACAGGCTGGAAGTAGCTAACTATGCGGCCTAAAACGGCAATCACGCAGCAGAGAAAGTTTGAAGTTAGTGAGAAACTGGTAAGGGACTGGCAAAAAGCAGAGGTTACTCTTACTGAAATGAAGAAAACTAAAAAAGCTAATCGCGGGCTAAAAGCTAGCTGGCCACGGCTAGAGGAACGAGTTCACCCTCGGGTGCTTGAACAACGTGCTGCCAGGAGAGGCTTGTCAACATCACAGTTGCGTCTGCCAAGGAGATGAATATAAATGACTTTGCGGGAGGACCTTCCTGGTGTTACCGCTTCATGCAACGCAATCACCTCTCTATCAGGGCAAGGACACCATCCTGTCGGGATTCAGAAAGGCTGGATTATTTGGGACTGCAAGTGACGATGACTTTGACTTAAGCGACGTACCGGTTAAAGCGGAGGAGGCGCATTGTCTCCCTTCGGAGTTGGCGGAGTTGTTCAGAAGAAGAAGATTTCGTTGGATATGACACTATTTGGTTGTAGCATGTACTTTATGCTATAGTTATTTGAATGACTCATACCGTAATATGTTACGTTAACATAGCCTACCAAGCACGTTCTCAGTTCGTTGTTTATGAGTCATATAGGCTATACGAATTCAGCCTGTTGTTCTCTATTCTATTTTTATTTTAAATTGCCTTTCAAGATGAAATGTCTATTCTTGGTGTTGGATTTTATCAAATAAATTTCCCCCCAACAATGCGACTTATACTCCAGTGCGACTTATATATGTTTTTTTTTTTGTTCTTCATTATGCATTTTTGGCTGGTGCGACTTACAGTATAATCCAGAGCGACGTATAGTCCGAAAAATACGTGATGTTTTCAGATCACAGCGGAAGATTGGCAGCGACCCTGCTGTTCTGACGTTTTTCGGAAGTTCATTCCGCCAATGAGGAGCCAAGACCAAGACTGAGAAGAGCCGAAACCACTTCAATCTGCAGCCAAGGGCTGTGAGTGATGGGGTGGACAGTTGCCGAAAGGTGGCAGATCGGAGGGGACGGGTAGGGACATGTGGCTTGACTATATCCTTGAGATAAGACGGGGCTGTCCCATTCACTGCACAGTAGGCGTGCACCAGGGTCTTGAACTTGATGCGGGTGGGTACCGGGAGCCAGTGAAGGGACATAAGAAGGGGAGTTGTGTGAGAGAATTTTGGACGGTTGAACACAAGGCGGGCTGCAACTTTCTGAATAAGCCCCAGAGGCCAGATGGTCACCGCTGGGGCAGTAGTCCAGACGAGAGGTGATTAGAGCCTTGATGAGTATCTGCGCTCTATCCTCCGTGAGGAATCTTCGAATCTTCCTGATGTTATAAAGGAGGAATCTGCAGGAACGTGCGACTGCTGTGACGTTCGCTGGGAATGATAGTTGGTTGTCTGGGATCACACCCAGGTTTCTCGCAGTTTCTCTGTGTTTGTTTCACCAGGCTCAGACTCGATGCTGAACTCCCCCCCCCCCCCAGGATGCTGAACTTTTTCCGTCACTCTCCCATGTCTTCTTGATTGCTCTGTATGTCTAGTACATGTAGAGGAATCGACAATAGAGCCGAATTTGACTTTGAGAACCTGTGCTTTTTCATACTACAGTCTTGGCCAAAAGTTTTGAGAATGACACAACCATAGAAACATCTGGCAAACATCTAAAAACCCTGAAGGAACAGACTTTGTGAGTGTCATTCTCAAAACTTTTGGCCATGACTATCTCTCATTCTTGATTGGAATGTACCAGTGTGACAACAGTGACTGACCTCCTTTGTAGTTGCACTGAAGACAGATGTACTGACTAACCACTACAATGAATACCTTTTCAAACATGATCTTAGTGAGGTGGGCAAATAACTCCCACTTTTCTAAATGCTAGGACCTAACCTGCGGAAGTCTTGTTGAGCAGGACATGGACCCCCTAACTAAGGAGTGTCCAAACTTTTTTACTGAGGGCCACATACAAAAAAATATACGAGGGGCTGGGCCACTTAGGTGAAGTGAGGTACATAATCTCTTCTTTAGTGTATTAAAGCTAGAAAAAATTGATTTTAAATGGATACATTGATTTTTTATTCATGACTGTAAAAATTATAAAAGGGAAAATGGAATGAGTGCATTTCAAGCTTGTGATTTAATTTACTAGGCTGGGTATTTAAATTGGTCGAGGTGCTAACATCCAGCTGCAGTGGCTGATCCGATGGCACTTGTGCCAAAAATCTGGACATGCTGACATTGTAAAAGTCCTGCACTTTTTACAGGCACATGATTTTGTTGACTTAAATGAGGCCCTTTTTATGAGTCTCCATCTCAGAAACACTTGCCACATCGTGTGATGAGATGTGCAACCTCATAGCTGGCTATTGTAGTGTTTTTTCTAGTACAGAAAAAATACTGTTGCTGACCCTGCAGGACAGCTGGCATTTGCTTTACTTCCTGCTCTTGCTCAACACCAGTGTAGGACGCCAAGGTCTGATGTTTGGTTTCTTCGTGGTGTTGTATATTATACTCTTTTCTTCACTGCCACAGTTACATTAGAAATCAAGCTAATATGCTTCCTCCTATCTAGCATGTTTCTTCTGTTGTGCCATGTTGGGAATTTTTTGTGTGATTTTCTTTTTTCGTTGGAGCAGTTGCCTTGCCCAACAGTAGTTTCCCCTTGTGTAAAAACCAAGAAGTGGAATATAATCAGGAAGTTTCAAGTCCTGGCCAATTAAAAGTGGACTGGGTAGTAGTGGGCCATAGTTTGGACATGCCCGACTGTTCCCTGCGACCAGGGAGAGGCGTCGGGCACCCTGCGACCAGGGAGAGGCGTCGGGCACCCTGCGACCAGGGAGAGGCGTCGGGCACCCTGCGACCAGGGAGAGGCGTCGGGCACCCTGCGACCAGGGAGAGGGAGCTGGAACAGGAAGCTGCGCTGGGATGGTGACAGGCTGGGGCTCGGCCAGGGCAGGGCAGGGCAGGGCAGGGCAGGGCAGGGCAGGGCAGGGCAGGGCAGGGCAGGGCAGGGCAGGGCAGGGCAGGGGTCTGAGAGCCACAATCCCCCAGCATCAGGCAGAGCGTGCCGCTGCCCTTTATAGGGATCTTGATTAGCGGCATCTGCCGCAGCTGGCGCCGATTACAAATCGGGATCAGGTGTGAAACCCTGACACCGACCTAACTACTCCCTAGGCAACGCTTAGTGTCTGCTCTCTCCTCATGGTTCATCCATGATAGATCAAATGCAAAGGATTAACGATTTTCCTCAAGGGATTATCTGAGTATTTAAACTGAATAAATAAATAAATGCATTCATATATAGATAAACCAGGGTATTAAGGTTGATGTATCTCTTGAAGTTGTTTATGTGCTAATGCTTGTGTTATATCTACAGTGGGGCAAAAAAGTATTTAGTCAGCCACCAATTTTGCAAGTTCCCGCACTTAAAAAGATGATAGAGGCCTGTAATTTTCATCATAGGTACACTATCTGATTTTTTAAATAATTTATTTGCAAATTGTGATTGAAAATAAGTATTTCGTCACCTACAACCAAGCAAGATTTCTGACTCTCACAGACCTGTAACTTCTTTTGTAAGAGGCACCTTAATCCTCCATATATTAATGTGTTAACTGCATTAATGTCACCTGTTTGAACTGGTTATCAGAACAACCTCAAACAGTCACACTCCAAACTCCACTATGGACAAACCGAAGAGCTCTCAAAGGACACCAGAAACAAAACTGTAGACCTGCATGAGGTTGGGAAGACTGAATCCTCAATAGGTAAGCAACTTGGTGAAGAAATCAACTGTGAGAGCAAATATTAGAAAATGGAAGACTTACAATTGGCAATGCAGCCTCAGGGCGGCACTGGCCCGTGCCTCTCCAAGCCTGCCTTGGGGGGGCACGGAGCAGTGTCTCCCTGTGCCGGTCCCAAGCCCGGATAAATGCAGAGGGTTGCGTCAGGAAGGGCATCCGGCATAAAACTTTTGCCAAAACCTAATATGCGAGTCAACCAAAACTATACCATACTGGATCGGTCGCGGACCGGGTTAACAACGACCGCCATTGGTACTGATGACCTACAGGGTACTAATGGAAATTGGGCTACTATGGGTCGAAGAACAAGAACAAGAAGAAGAGGAGGAGTGCGTGTTCGGAAGCAGAGAGAGAGGAGGAAAGGAAAGAGTCTGGGACTGAGAGTAGGGACTTTGAATATTGGGACTATGACAGGAAAAGGTAGAGAGTTGGTCGACATGATGCAGAGAAGGAAGGTGGATATACTGTGTGTCCAGGAGACCGGGGGGAAAGGTAGTAAGGCTAGAAGCTTAGGAGCAGGCTTTAAGTTGTACTATTATGGTACTGACAAGAAGAGAAATGGAGTAGGAGTTATCTTGAAGGATGAGTTCGTAAGGAACGTCCTAGAGGTGAAAAGAATGTCAGATAGACTTATGAGTCTGAAATTGGAAATTGAAGGTGTGATGCTCAATGTTGTTAGTGGCTATGCCCCGCAGGTGGGATGCGAATCTGAAGAGAAGGAGAAGTTCTGGAATCAGTTAGATGAAGTGATGCAGAATATTCCCAGAAATGAGAGAGTGATAATTGGTGCAGACTTTAATGGACATGTTGGTGGAGGCAATAGAGGGGATGAAGAAGTGATGGGCAGATTTGGTATCCAGGATAGGAACGCAGAGGGACATATGGTGATAGATTTTGCAAAAAGGATGGAAATGGCTGTAGTGAACACCTTTTTCCAGAAAAAACAGGAACATAGGGTAACTTATAAGAGCGGAGGTAGGAGCACGCAGGTAGACTACTTCTTGTATAGACGCGGTAACCTGAAAGAGATCAGTGACTGCAAAGTAGTTGTAGGTGAGAGTGTTGCCAGACAGCATAGGATGCTGGTTTGTAGGATGTCTCTGGTGACAAGGAAGATGAAGAGGACAAAGGCAGAGCAGAGGACAAAATGGTGGAAGCTGAAAAGGGAGGAGCGTTGCATGGTTTTCAGGGAGGAGTTGAGAAAGGGTCTGGGTGGTCAGGGTGAGCTTCCAGATGATTGGACAACAGCTAGTGTTATCAGGGAGACAGGTAGAAGGTGTACTTGGTTTGTCATCTGGAAGGAAAGTAGATAAGGAGACTTGGTGGTGGAATGAGGAAGTGCAGGAGTGTATACAAAGAAAGCGGTTAGAGAAGGAGTGGGATACTGAGAGGACTGAGGAGAACAGACCGGAGTTCAGGGAGATGAGGCGAAAGGTAAAGATAGAGGTAGCAAAGGCAAAACAAAGGGCTTATGATGACTTGTATGCTCAGTTGGATAGTAAGGAGGGGGAGAATGATCTATACAGGTTGGCAAAACAGAGAGATAAAGATGGAAAGGATGTACAACAGGTCTGGGTGATTAAGGACAGAAAGGGAAATGTATTGACAGATGCCAGAAGAGTGATGGGAAGATGGAAAGAGTACGTTGAATGTGGAAAATGGAAGAGAGGCAAGGGTAGAAGAGGGGACTATTGTAGACCACAAAGTAGCACAAATTAGTAAAAGTGAAGTAAGGAAGGCATTGAAAGAGGATGAAGAGTGGAAAAGCAGTTGGTCCTGACGATATACCTGTGGAGGTGTGGAAGTGTCTAGGAGAGGCAGCGGTAGATTTTCTGACAAGATTATTCAACAGAATCTTAGAGAGTGAGAAGATGCCTGAAGAATGGAGACAAAGTGTGATGGTACCTATTTTTAGGAATAAAGGGGATGTGCAGAATTGTGGCAACTATAGAGGGATAAAGTTGATGAGCTATACAATGAAGTTATGGGAAAGAGTAGTGGAAACTAGACTGAGAGCAGAAGTTAGCATTTGTGAACAGCAGTATGGCTTCATGCCTAGGAGGAGTACTTCAGATGCAGTATTTGCGTTGAGAATGCTAATAGAAAAGTACAGAGAAGGCCAGAGGGAGCAGCATTGTGTTTTTGTAGACCTAGAAAAGGCATATGGCAAGGTGCCAAGAGAGGAGCTCTGGTATTGTATGAGGAAGTCTGAAGTGGCAGAAAAGTATGTTAGACTGGTGCAGGACATGTATACTTGCTGTGAGACACTGGTACGGTGTGCTGTAGGGGTAACCGAGAAGTTCAAGGTGGAGGTGGGACTCCATCAGGGATCAGCTCTGAGCCCCTTCTTGTTCGCAAAGGTGATGGACAGGCTGACAGATGAGGTTAGACAGGAATCCCCATGGACCATGATGTTTGCGGATGACATTGTGATCTGTAGTGAGAGAAGAAAACAGGTAGAAGAAAATCTAGAGAGGTGGAGGTATGCTCTGTAAAGGAGAGGAATGAAAGTTAGTCGTAGCAAGACAGAATATATGTGTGTGAATGAGAGGAACTCGGGTGGAACGGTGAGGCTACAGGGAGTGGAGATCAAGAAGCTGGAGGATTTCAGGTACTTAGGGTCAACAGTCCAGAGCAATGGAGAGTGTGGAAAAGGGGTGAAGAGATAGGTTCAAGCCGGTTGGAGTGGATGGAGAAAAGTGTCAGGGGTACTATGTGACAGAAGATTATCGGCCAGAATGAAAGGAAAGGTGTACAAGACAGTGGTGAGACCAGCAATGCTGTATGGACTAGAAACTGTTACAATGACCAAAAGACAGCAGGCAGAACTAGAGGTTGCAGAGATGAAGATGTTGAAATTTTCTTTGGGAGTGACCAGGATGGATAGGATCAGGAATGAGTCTATCAGAGGAACAGCACATGTTAGATGTTTTGGAGAGAAGGCCAGAGAAGCCAGACTGAGATGGTTCGGTCATGTACAGAGGAGGGATAGAAAATATATTGGTAGATGGGTGCTGGAATTGGAGCTGCCAGGCAAGAGGTCTCGAGGAAGACCAAAGAGAAGATTTATGGACGTAGTGAGAGAGGATATGAAGGTAGTTGGTGTGAGAGAGGAGGATACAGAGAATAGGGTTAAATGGAGAAAGTTGACTCGCTGTGGCGACCCCTGACGGGAAAAGACGAAAGAGGAAGAGGGATGGTGGGCTGTCTGTGGAAGATTTGGGGGGGGGCTACCATGTCTGCGCATGGGGGGATGGGATGGGATGGTGTGGTGGTGCTCACTTGGTTGTCAAACCTATTAAAGTTTAGCTCCGCAGCTTAGCTTCGCAGCAAATTCAGGGCCACCTTTGGCTCCACGTTTGGTTTTCCCACTGACTGGCATCTTCATCACCTCCCCCCAAACCTCTTTTGTCTTGTTCTTCTCCATCTTGGTTATGCCTCCCCCAGCTTCCTTCTCAGCTCCCTCTAGTCAGCCCTTAGGGTCTGGTGGTCCTGAGCCATGAAGGCTCTCTTCCTCCTGTTAGGAAGGCCTCTAATGTCCTTGTTGATCCATGACTTGTTGTTATTGAAACAATGGACCTGTTTAGATGGGACTATGTTGTCCTCACAGAATTTAATGTAGTCCGTTATACAACGAGAAGAGCACTCAATGTCGCCACCGAAGTCCTTTTCAAAAAGACTCCAGTGCCTCCCCTGTGGCTTTGGACCAGATCTTCACAAACCTGGTGCTTGCCACCTGCTGCTTCACCAGTAGGTGGTGTCCAGGAGTACCAGGTTATGGTCCAAGTTTCCCAAAGGGGGGAGAGCGGAAGAGTTCTATGTATCATTCACATTTGCATACAGGAGGTCCAGGCTTTTATTCCCTCTTGTTGCTGGCGCTGGCTGTGGCCTCAGAAGGGGGAATATAGTATAGACGAGTACCACTCACGTGGTTGGTAGCAGAGGCGAAATACTACTGCCATGAGCTCCACATTGAGGGCGGACACAGAGACCCTTGCGGCTATATGACCGGGGTTACATCATTTCCTGCTGACCCAGACGGCAGGCTCTCCTCCTCTCTTCTTGTCACTCTACCTCCCTCAGTCCGTGCATAGTGTAAGGCCGGGCAGATCGATGGAATTGTCTGATGTATTCACCTGTTACTGGGTCTCTGTGAAGCACAGCATGTAGACATTCCTTGTAGACATTCTGTCTGTCAACAAGGGATGCCAGTTCGCCTGATTTGTTGGCAAGTGACCTCACGTTCCCCATGATGACTGAGGGCAGGAGAGGCTTGATGCTACTGTCTCTCTTGGTCCACTCTCCCGCCTTTGCGCTGGCTTTCCTCCCTCGGCGGATGCTCCGCTATTGCTCCTCTGGGATGCGCACAGCGGGGAGTCTGGCTCCTTTCCTTCGTGGGAGAAGTTCCTCCTGGATGTATTTACCATTTTTCTCAGCTTTTCTAAGGGGAATGCTGTGGCAAGCAAGACGGCGTGCTGGAGAAATGTTGTCTAGTCCCCCCCGTTAAAGAGAAGTGGATAAATAAATGAATAAGTCCAGAAAGTAAAGAGATAGAAGTAGAAATAGTAGAAGCTACTGCAACAGGCCGCGGTCTTCCAGCAGCATCTTGAAAAAAAAAAAAGCTCAAAAAAATAGCTCATTATCAAAGGAGAACAATAGTGTGGTGTGTAGAATTCACATGTCTGGTGAATCTTTGAATCAGTATAAGACTATTTTGTTGTGTTTATTGCATTCCACCATAGCCTTTCCTCTAGCTTTTCCTGTTTAAGGAATGCAAGAGAGATGGTTGACACGATGCAGAGAAGGAAGGTGGATATACTGTGGAGTTGAAGTGTAAAAGTAGCAAGGTGAGAAGCTTGGTAATATTATGGTATGATTGAAAGAGAAATGGAGTTGGAATTATTTTCAAGGAGGAGTTTGTTCTCGAGGTGAAAAGATAGACTGAGTCTATGACTGTGTCTTAAGTTGGAAAATTTGCTGGTGTGATGCTCAATGTTGTTCGTGGTGGGATGTGAGTTAGAGAAGGAGACATTCTTGGATGAAGAATGACCTTAAATGACCTTAAGTGTTTTAAGACCTTAAAGCACTTGATAGCCTTCAGAACTGTGCAATATTTCATTTCATAACAGCTACACTACATTTTTCCTTTTATCATACTATTGTGCACTCCTTACCTCAGTTGTTACTAAGACACTTAAAGTTTTATCACTTGTTTACTAAGACACTTTATAGTTTCACTGAGACACTTTATAGTTTATAGTTTATTTTTATTTCTAATTCTGCCTTTTTCTTTTTATTATTTATTACTGTTATATTTTCTGTAACTCTGGCACAACAATTTCCTTGGGGATTATTAAAGTTGTTCTTATCTTATCTTAACTTTGACACTTTATTTTTCATTGTATTTCTTATTCTCCCTCTTTCCTACTATTATCTATTATTGTTATGTTTTACTTGAAACTCTGGCACAACAATTTCCTTCGGGATAAATAAAGTTGATCTTATCTTATCTTATCTTATCTTATCTTATCTTATCTTATCTTATCTTATCTTATCTCATCTCATCTTATCTTATCTTATCTTATGAAGTGATGCAGAATATCCCCAGAGGTAAGAGTGGTATTTGGTTCAGAATTCAGTGGACGTATTGGTGCAGGCAATGGAGGTCATGACGAAGCAATGGGCAGGTTTGCTATCTAGGATAGGAGCCTGGAAGGACAGATGGTGGAACACTTGCAAAAAGGATGGAAATGGCTGTAGGGAATACCATTTTCCGAGAAGAGGAACATAGTGTCACACAGAACACGCGGTTTACCTGTGTGACCCCACTTATAAGGAAGAAGGGTCACACAGGTAGACTACACCTTGCATATCTTGTAATCTGAAGGAGATGAGTGACTGCAAAGTCGTGGTAGGTAAGAGTATAGTAAGACAGCATAGGACTGTGATTTGTCCTACATAATTCCACTGTGTCCTTAGTGATATTTAGCCAATAAAATACCTACTGATTTCTGTCTAATGTTTGCCCAGGTCAAGGGGGGCACAGGCCAGTGTCTCCCTGAGCAGGTCCCAAGCCGAGGTCCCAACCCGGGAATGGCATCAGGAATGGCATCCAGGGTATGTGAATCAAACCTAATTATCTCATACCGGATCAGTCAAGGCCTGGGTTAACAACGACCGCCACTGGTACCGATGACCTACAGGGAACCAATGGAAACCGGGCTACTGTAAGTCAGAGACTGAAGGTGGATAAACTGTGTGTCCAGGAGTCCAGTCGGGAAGGTAGCAAGGCTCGAAGCTTGAGAGTAACCTTTTAGTTGTACTATCATGGTACTGACAGGAGGAAAAATGGAGTAGGAGTTATCTTGAAGGAGGAGTTTATTAGGTATGTTCTTGGGGTGAAAAGAATGTCAGATAGACTTATGAGTCTGATACTGGAAGTGTAGCCATTTCTTTTCCTAGCAATGCCAAAACTGAACAACTTAAATCTGGCTCCTAAGCTTCTAGCCTTACGACCTTTCCAACTGGTCTCCTGAACACACAATATATCCACCTTTCTTCTCTGCATTATGTAAACCATATCTCCAAACCAAATTTTTTTCTCATAGTTCCATCAAGACCCTTCTGTCAATCCTAGACTCTTGCCTGTCTCTTCTCTCTGTCTTCCAATGGATGATTTCCTCCTTCTCTAGCCCACAGTTGCCCAGTTTCCACTGGCACCCTGTATGTTATCAGAACCAATGGCAGTCTTTCTCAATTTGGCCTTAGGCGATATAGAGGTCATAGATTTTGATTGACACGTAGTTTTCACAGACATTTTTCGGCTCACTTGGACTGCGGTATGGCACTTAAAACTATTTGAGGTAAGGGAGGATGATGGATGATGGATTTTGTCTGCAGATGATCAGAATTTTGGTGAGTAAAATGCTGCTTTTTTTCCTTGATAATACTGAAAGTTTATAAGGTTATTATTGGTGTTTTGTATGCGTCACAGCTGTTTGCTATAGAGGCATTTATTGTGGCTTCTGTCCGTTTTTGTGGCTCCCGCCACGGGACCGGACTTTGTCTCGGTGTGTTCAGATTTCATTCAGGGAAAAACGTCATGATGGTCAGGAACTGATCAAGCAAGAATGTTTTATTCAAAGTCAGAAAATATGAGATACGAGATGTACCGGGCTAGAATGAATGTCACCCCGAGAGGATCGTTCACCCTCTCTGCACATCCACTGAGACGCGTCCGGCGGATGTGCAGGTGAGGAGGTTCTGGCCCCGAGCCGAGGAGGCGCGGTCATTTCATACCATCGCCTCAACGGTCGGGTGTATTTCTTAATCAGGACTTGTTTTACTCACTCTTGGAATTTGGGCACTTGGGGTGCCGGGCCACGTCCCGGACAAAGTCGCGGAGTGCGCGATCGGTTACGCGCGGGGGGGTGTCAGTGGAAGACCACAGAGTTGGGCATCTCTTTGTTGTCACGGGATGAGCCCCCGCAGGCGAATTTTACACTACACGAGTTATCTATCTGCGATGCACCCCTCTTTATACTGCATTTCTGCATAGTAAAATGTTTTTTGTATAGCCATAAACTAATTATTGGGGGGTGGATTGATTCGGAGCACCAAATGCTGCCTCAGGGCGGCACTGGCCAGTGTCTCTCCAAGCCAGCCTGGGGGGGGCACAGAGCAGTGTCTCCCTGTGCCGGTCCCAAGCCCAGATAAATGCAGGGGGTTGCGTCAGGAAGGGCATCTGACATAAAACTTCTGCCAAAATCAAACATGGGGGTCAACCATAACCATATCATACCGGATCGGTCGTGGACCAGGTAAACAACGACCGCCATCGGTACTGATGACCGACAGGGTACTAATGGAAATTGGGCTACTGTGGGTCGAAGAACAAGAAGAAGAGAAGAAGTGCGTGTTCGAAAGCAGAGAGAGAGGAGGAAAGGAAAGAACCTGGGACTGAGAGTAGGGACTTTGAATATTGGGACTATGACAAGAAAAGGTAGAAAGTTGGTCGACATGATGCAGAGAAGGAAGGTGGATATACTGTGTGTCCAGGAGACCAGGTGGAAAGGTAGTAAGGCTAGAAGCTTAGGAGCAGGCTTTAAGTTGTACTATTGTGGTACTGACAAGAAGAGAAATGGAGTAGGAGTTATCTTGAAGGATGAGTTTGTTAGGAACGTCCCAGTGGTGAAAAGAATGTCAGATAGACTTATGAGTCTGAAACTGGAAATTGAAGTTGTGATGCTCAATGTTGTTAGTGGCTATGCCCCGCAGGTGGGATGTGAATCTGAAGAGAAGGACAAGTTCTAGAATCAGTTAGATGAAGTGATGCAGAATATTCCCGGAAATGAGAGAGTGAAAATTGGTGCAGACTTTAATGGACATGTTGGTGGAGGCAATAGAGGGGATGAAGAAGTGATGGGCAGATTTGGTATCCAGGATAGGAACGCAGAGGGACATATGGTTATAGATTTTGCAAAAAGGATGGAAATGGCTGTAGTGAACACCTTTTTCCAGAAAAAACAGGAACATAGGCTAACTTATAAGGGCGGAGGTAGGAGCACACAGGTAGACTACTTCTTGTGTAGACGAGGTAACCTGAAAGAGTTCAGTGACTGCAAAGTAGTTGTAGGTGAGAGTGTAGCCAGACAGCATGGATGACTCTGGTGACAAGGAAGATGAAGACGACAAATGCAGAGTAGAGGACAAAGTGGTGGAAGCTGAAAAGGGAGGAGTGTTGCATGGTTTTCAGGGAGGTGTTGAGAAAGGGTCTGGGTGATCAGGGTGAGCTTCCAGATGATTGGACAACAACAGCTAGTGTTATCAGGGAGACAGGTAGAAGAGTACTTGGTGTGTCATCTGGAAGGAAAGTAGATAAGGAGACTTGGTGGTGGAATGAGGAAGTGCAGGAGTATATACAGCAGGGGTCGGGAACCTATGGCTCGTGAGCCAGATGTGGCTCTTTTGATGACTGCCTCTGGCTCTTTGAAAATTTCTTAACAGAAAAATGTATCAATAATTTTACAAATAATGTTACTTTAGTAAAATAAAAATTACAGGAAAAGCCATCACAATAAAAAAAAATCCACACACACTTTAATCTTAAGATATTTTCACCCGCAACTTTTCGCGCTGGCACGCAACAAAGAGCCAATCCTTTCTGTACTCCGGAGAGCTGTAGGGTCCGATACCCTAAAAGTCTAATTTTATTTTATTTTATTTATTTTAATTTACAACAGCCTGCACACGTCACTTTGAGACCAAGAAGTAATATTCCCTCGTTTTTGGTTAGCTTGTTTATGCAGAGTGAACCCTTCTAACCAAGAAGATGACGAAAAGAAAAAATAATGAGGATTACCGTATGTTTCTGCAGGAATGGACAGAAGAATTCGCCTTCGTGGAGAGAGCGGGTTGTGCAGTGTGTCTTTTATGAAATGATAAAATTTCATCGATGAAACGTTCAAATATAAAGCGACACTTTGACACACGCCATGCCACATTTGCAGAGAAATATCCAGCAGGAGATGACAGAAAGAAGGCCTGTCAAGGACTAGTGTCCAGAGTGCAGGCTCGTCAGCAGCAGCTCCGTGTCTGGGCCAAACAAGGTGATTACAATTCGGCTAGCTTTGCTGGCTCTTTAACAATTGTGAGAAGCGGGAAGCCGTTTACAGATGGCGAATACGCCAAATCATTCATGCTTGATGTGGCCAACAAGCTTTTTGACGATTTTAAGGATAAAGACAAGATAATCAAATGGATAAAAGATATGCCTTTCTCAGCAAGAACTGTACATGATCGTACCATTATGATGTCAAATTAAGTGGAGAAACAACAGGTGACTGACATAAATGCAGCGAAGTATTTTTCCCTCGCCTTGGATGAATCAACAGATGTCAGTCATTTATCCCAGTTCAGTATTATTGCGCAGTATGTTGCAGGTGACTCGCTGCGTGAGGAAAGTCTTGCCGTTTTGCCACTGAAAGGGACATCGAGAGGAGAGGATTTATTTAAGTCTTTCATGGAGTTTGCAAATGAAAAAAAACTACCAATGGATAAACTTATTTCTGTGTGTACCGATGGTGCTCCGTGCATGGTGGGGAAAAACATAGGATTTGTAGCACTTCTTAGTGAGCAGGAGAATAGACCCATCCTCAGTTTCCAATGTATTCTTCATCAGGAGGCACTTTTTGCGCAAATGTATGACAAGCAGCTTGATGAAGTGATGTCGCTGGTCATTCGGGTGGTCAACATTATTTTTGCCCGAGCTTTGAATGATCGCCAGTTTAAAGCACTGCTGGATGAAGTTGGGACTAATTATCCCGGTCTCGTTTTGCACAGTAATGTGCGTTGGCTGTCAAGAGGGAAGGAGCTTAGCCGTTTTGCGGCTTGTCTGAGCGAAATACGGACTTTTCTTCAAGTGAAAGGCGTCAAGCATCCCAAGCTAGCGGACACCGAGTGGCTCCTCAAGTTTTATTTTCTTGTGGACATGACCGAACACCTGAACCAACTCAGTGTGAAAATGCAAGGTATTGGAAATACCGTCTTATCCCTTCAACAAGCAGTCTTTGCGTTTGAAAACAAGCTGGAAATTTTTACGGTGGATATTTAGACTGGTCGTTTACTGCACTTTGAAAAACTGAAAGAATTTATAGATGCGTGCATGGCAAGTGACTCCGCTCAACATTTTGATCTCCAGCAGCTCGCAGGCTTCACATCTACTCTCCTGAAGTCGTTCAAAGCAGGCTTTGGGGACTTTCGTGAGCACACTAGTCTTTTTAAGTTCATCACTCATCCATATGAGTGCGCTGTGGACAAAATTAACCTGAGTTTCATCCCCAGTGTCTCTGTCAGAGATTTTGAAGTAGAAGTTGCTGACCTGAAAGCCTCAGACATGTGGGTGAATAAGTTCAAGTCACTGAATGATGATTTGGAAAGACCTGCACGAGAGCAAGCAGAGCTGGCAAGTAAACACAAATGGACAGACATGAAAAAACTTCAGCACGCAGACCAGCTGATTGTCAAAACCTGGAACGCGCTTCCCGTCGCGTACAAAACACTGCAGCGTGTGAGTCTTGCCGTATTGACCATGTTTGGATCTACATATGCATGCGAGCAGTCGTTCTCACACCTAAAACACATCAAAACCAACCTGCGGTCACGCTTAACAGATGGAAGCCTAAACGCCTGCATGAAGCTGAACCTCACCACCTATCAACCAGACTACAAAGCCATTAGCAAAACCATGCACCACCAGAAGTCGCATTAATAGTAAGAACTACTTTTCTTATTAATAAATACCCTTTAATTTATTTTGAACAACATGTTTTAACAGCGTCTTATTATAATACATACATTGTTGGTCTTCTTCCATTTAGATCAGAAGTTGCTGACCTGAAGTTTTCGGACATGTGGGTAAATAAGCAGAGCTGGCAAGTAAACACAAATGGACAGAAAAAAACTTCAGCCTGCAGACCAGCTGCTTGTTATAATATTGACAATGGACAGTCGTTCTCGCACCTAGAAAACATTAAGACGAACCTGCGGTCACATTTCGTAGAATTATAATTAAGGAGCACTTTTCTTGTTATTAAGTTACTTTGTTATAGCCAAGTATGTTGTTCAAAATAAATTCAGTCTTATTGTACTCTAAAATTGTTGGTCTTTGTCTTCCATTTAGCTGTTTTTGGTATTAAAATATACATATGGCTCTCTTAGGATCAAATTTTAAAATATGTGGGTTTTTTGGCTCTTTCAGTCAAAAAGGTTCCCGACCCCTGATGTAAGGTATACTTGAAGACTCCTCATTGGGAAATTGTCCCTGATTCAGTAAGTCAAAGGATCTTCACTGATGCTTGAAAAAAAGACAGCTGTCTTTCTGGCCCTTTTTCATTTGTTTGTGACAAAAAAAAATCAAATAAGATTTCAGGTAAAGTCAAATACCAAAGGTCAAAATTTTTAGTAAATTTAGTAAATTTTAAAGCAGGGGCCTCAAACTCGGGGCCCGCGGGACAGTCGTTTGAGGCCCCGCCTTAATATGAAAGTTTAATGTTAGTGCAGCCTGCGCTTGTTTAATGCTGTATGTGTTAGCACTACCTCCATGCTATATACCGGCAACATGACCGTGCCCACAGTGCCCAGCACCAGCCTGAATACACGTGTAAACCACGGACGTAAACAACCCCCCGCTGTAGCAGCACCGGGAAGGCAGCATAATACACTCCTGAATACACATTTGAACAGATAAACAACACGCCAGTGTGGCTGTCACCGGAGCCGGATGCTCCAAAGCACCAGACCTGACCTTACACACGCTCAAGAATGGGGAAAATGAAGGCTAGGACGCTAACACAAAACTGACACTATTACATACATACACACGCGAGTTTTATGTGTGTGTCCGTGTTAGCATTAGCTCCGTGCTAGCCATGAGCCGAACTTTTCAAACTTTATTAAACTTTTTATTTATTCAATTTAAAGTTCAACAGGCACCAAAAACACTTCGTGTTTCCATAGTTTCTGACCTTGAACCAATTACTAACTGTGCCGTGCTCGACATCATATGCAGGCACAGGCGCAGAACCCTGAGCAGAAACTGCGTTCTCCATGCATCAGCTTAACAGTGAAACTGAAACTTCACCGCGATAGTGACACTTAGTGGAATCATATATATGCCACACAGCCCCAAAGATGTCTTTCTCGAAGCCTGCATTGAAGAGAAAGGTTGGTGATGAGCACAGACAATTTCAGGAAAAGTGGGAAATTCAATATTTTTTGTGGAGCACAGGGGCACCCCGACGTGTCTTATTTACACAGAGAAAGTTGCGGTGCACAAGGAATACAATTTGAAACGTCATTGCACAACCAGACATGCTGAGGACTGCGCAAAACACCAGGGAGATGAGAGCCAACCGAGTTGCCAATCTTAAAACATGTCTACTGAGGCAACAAGATTTCTTTAAGAAAGTGACCAAAGAGAATAACGCAGCAGTCAGAGCTAGATATGTGGTTAGTAAGAAAAATGCTTAATAATTTGTTTATTTATTTTTTCATCTTATTTTGTGTAGAAAAATAAAAATTAAGACATTTGAGAACAGTGGAATGTTTTATCAGAGCTTTTCTTGTGGAAAACCTGAAACGGCCCAGCTTTACTCAGACCCTAGTTCCAGGGGCCCCCAGGTAAGTTAAGTTTGAGACCCCTGCTTTTGAGACCCCTGAGTAATCATATTACAGTTATTGTGTGACACAGAAATGTAGCAAACTTTTATCAAAAAAATGTAACAGTTACATTATGAAATTATATGGTCAGGATTTCATGATGAATAAACTCATCACCATCTTCACCTTTATTTGTAAAGCACATTAAAAAGCAGGAGTTAGAGCACAGTGAATAAAGGACACAGAACAAGAAACACAAGAAAGTAAAAGTGCAGGAGGACATGAAACACAGTAAAAATGACCTATGATTATATTAATATATTTTACATAATAACATGAAAAGTATTAGAACACACAGAAGTACAGCCTGTAGATAGGACTTATGTGAGGAAGCATACACGCATACATGTGTATGCGTGTGTATGTGTATTTGTACAGCACACCGATAATAATCCAATAATCTTGGACTATGTGCCACTGGATCACAACCCAAACCTCCAAAGGACTGTGCAGTGGCTGTAAGTGCACCACCCTCATCATGTTAAACAATATCACCAAAAGGCATCCTCCACAAAGGGAATCCACCTCCACACACAAGACCAAGTGGTGATGGGTGAGCAGGTTTGTGTAATCCAGAAGCCCCTAGTCAGGGGCTGGCACATCAGGCGATGGGTTGACAAAATTAAATCATATGAGAACAAAAGGGTAGCATACTCCAGAACAATGTTTCCTTTAAGCTGCCCAACTGTGCAATGACGCACTACTCGCACACTCTCAGCGTACAAGATAACCTATCCAGTGCAGTGAGCGGACTGCAAATGAAGCAGATATAACATTTTTTTCTGTAAAATTGTGCTGTGTAACTCAGTGAGTGACAGGTATCCAGCCAATCATATGATATGATGATGGAAAAATATGGACTAAATGGAAGCTGGACTGCCTCAAGCAATAGATTCAGCAGAAAAGTCATATGAATGCTGTTGGAATTATACAAAGAATGAAGATGGGAAAAGGCATTGGTACATTATTGCGGGAGCGCAAACGACCGGGAGAAAAAGAATGAGCGGTCACACAAGAAAAAAAAATGTAACCCTGAGCAAGTTAAAGTTCTCATTGACAATATTTTACTTGCCATCAAAGTGAATGCATTGATGCTGTCGATTGGCCAAACTAATGGAAATTGCTGTTGTAATTTGATTATTTTAATAAGCTATGAAACTTGCTATGATCTCAGGTGTTATACTGGTGTGTGGACACAGCAGCATATCTAATGTTGCTCACAGTGGTCCTCAGTGTGCTCAGGGAGGTTGTCTGTATGCCCAGACATATGAATAATTAGAGGGAACATTGCTCGAGCCAACGCTATAGGAAATCTTGGAAAAGGCTACAGAACTCTAGAGACTGGCAGATTCAGGCAGTGGCATTTTACACCGAGGCCTTCAGTGGTGCTCCGAATCAATCCTTCTTCTTCTTCTTTTGGCTTTTCCCTTCAGGGGTCGCCACAGCAAATCAACTTTCTCCATCTGACCCTATTCTCCGTATCCTCCTCTTTCACACCAACTACCTTCATATCCTCCCTCACTACGTCCATAAATCTTCTCTTTGGTCTTCCTCGAGACCTCTTGCCTGGCAGCTCCAATTCCAGCATCCATCTACCAATATATTCTCTATCCCTCCTCTGTACATGACCGAACCATCTCAGTCTGGCTTCTCTGACCTTCTCTCCAAAACATCGAACATGTGCTGTTCCTCTGATGGACTCATTCCTGATCCTATCCATCCTGGTTACTCCCAAAGAAAATCTCAACATCTTCATCTCTGCAACCTCTAGTTCTGGCCGAAAATCTTCTGTCATATAGTACCCCTGATACTTTTCTCCACCCACTCCAACCTGCTTGAACCTATCTCTTCACCCCTTTTCCACACTCTCTGTTGCTCTGGACTGCTGACCCTAAGTACCTGCAATTCACCAACTTCTTGATCTCCACTCCCTATAGCCTCACCGTTCCACCCGAGTTCCTCTCATTCACACATATATTCTGTGGTGCTGCAACTAACTTTCATTCCTCTCCTTTACAGAGCATACCTCCACCTCTCTAGATTTTCTTCTACCTGTTTTCTTCTCTCACTACAGATCACAATGTCATCCGCAAACATCATGGTCCATGGGGATTCCTGTCTAACCTCATCTGTCAGCCTGTCCATCACCACTGCAAACAAGAGGGGGCTCAGAGCTGATCCCTGATGGAGTCCCACCTCCACCTTTAACTTCTCTGTTACCCCAACAGCACACAGCACCACTGTCTCACAGTGGTCATGATAAATGACTGACATCTGTTGATTCATCCAAGGCGAGGGAAAAATACTTTGCTGCATTTATGTCATTCACCTGTTGTTTCTCCACTTAATTTGACATCATAATGGTACGATCATGTACAGTTCTTGCTGAGAAAGGCATATCTTTTATCCGTTTGATTATCTTGTCTTTATCCTTAAAGTTGTCAAAAAGCTCGTTGGCCACATCAAGCATGAATGATTTGGCGTATTCGCCATCTGTAAACGGCTTCCCGCTTCTCACAATTGTGAAAGAACCAGCAAAGCTAGCCGAATTGTAATCACCTTGTTTGGCCCAGACACGGAGCTGCTGCTGACTAGCCTGCACTCTGGACACTAATCCTTGACAGGCCTCCTTTCTGTCATCTCCTGCTGGATATTTCTCTGCAAATGTGGCATGGCGTGTGTCAAAGTGTCGCTTTATATTTGAACGTTTCATCGATGAAATTTTATCATTGCATAAAAGACACACTGCACAACCCGCTCTCTCCACGAAGGCGAATTCTTCTGTCCATTCCTGCAGAAACATACAGTAATCCTCATTATTTTTTCTTTTCGTCATCTTCTTGGTCAGAAGGGTTCACTCTGCATAAACAAGCTAACCAAAAACGAGGGAATATTACTTCTTGGTCTCAAAGTGACGTGTGCAGGCTGTTGTAAATTATCCAATAAAATTAGACTTTTAGGGTATCGGACCCTCCCGCTCTCCGGAGTACAGAAAGGATCGGCTCTTTGTTGCGTGCCATCAAGGTAAAGACTGCTGACTTGACAGATGTCCAGAAGACAGTCATTGACACCCTCAACAGGGAGGGTAAGCCACAAAATTGTATTTGTAAAGATTCTGGTTGTTGACTGCTGTATCCAAACACATTAATAGAGAGTTGAGTGAAAGGAAAAAAAAGTGGTAGGAAAAGGTGCACCAGTAAAAGGGAAAACCAAGGCCTTAAGAGGGTTGGCAAGCAATATCCATCCAGCGGATTTATTAGGGTGCCTAATAAGTGGGTTGAGGCTGGAGTCAGCACATCAAGATCCACTACACACAGACAAATCCTCGACATGGGGTACAAATGTTGCTTCCCTGGTGTCAAGCCATTCCTGAACAGATAAGATCAGAAGTATCTTACCTGAGCTGTGAAGAAAAAGAGCTGGACTTTTACACAGTGGTTTAAGGTCCTCTTTTCAGATGAGAGTAAATTTTGCATGTCATTTGGAAATCAAGGTAATGCAGCATCAGGGGGACATAAGCCTGTGTCTTTCTGAGCTGGTCCCAGGCCAAACAAATGCAGAGAGTTGCGTCAGGAAGTAAAACTTGTGCTAAAAGCAAACCGAACCTATGAATCTCATACAGAAATGGTTTGGAGCTAGGTTGACAACAACCGCTATTTGTACTGAAAACCTATAGGATACCATTGGAATTTGGGCTACTGTGGGTCAAAGATGGAGAGGAGGAAGATGTGTTCAGGAGCAGAGAGAAGAGCAAAGGCAAGAGTGTGGGACTGAGGTTAGTGGTTTTGAATATGGTCAAGATGACAGGAAAAGATAGAGAGTTGGTTGACATTATGCAGGGAGGGTGGATATACAGGTACTGTGTGTCCAAGAGACTAGATGGAAAAGAAGAGAGGCTAGAAGTTTGGGAGCGGTTCTTAAGCTCTACTATTGTGGTATTGAAAGGAAGAGATATGGAATAGGAGTTATCTTGTAGGAGGAGTTTGTTCGGAATGTTCTGGAGGTGAAAAGAATGTCATATAGACTTATGAGTCTAATACTGTAAACTGAAGGTGTGATGCTCAAAGTTGTTAGTGGCTATGCCCCACAGCTGGGATGTGACTTGGAGGAGAAGGGAACACTTCTGGAGTGAGTTAGATGAAGTGAAGCAGAATTTCACCAGAGGTGAGAGAGCGGTAACGGGTGACTATACGAGACTACATCTTGTATAGGCGATGTAATCTGAAGAGGATCAGTGACTAGGTGAGTGTGTAGCCAGACAGCATAGGATAGTGGTTTGTAGGAGGAATCTGCTGACAAGACCGATCAAGAGGACAAAGGCAGGGAAATAGCAGGGAACAGGGAGGAGGTAGAGGTATGCTCTGGAAAGGAGAGTAAACGGCCATTATCTATGGAGGCCAAGGGTACTGAAGAATAGGAAAGTATGCATCAGAGAACACCTGCTCTGTCTCTACTCAGAACACTGCTGGTGTGGCAGCTCCCTCTAAGTCTCAACTCTTCTTCTTCAACTTTTGGCTTTTCCCTTTAGGGGTCGCAACAGAGAATCAACTTTCTCCATCTAACGCTATTCTCTGTATCCTCCTCTCTCACACAAACTACCTTCATATCCTCTCTCAATATGTCCATAAATGTTCTTTTTAGTCTTCCTTGAGACCTCCTGCTTGGCAGCTCCAATTCCAGCATCCGTCTACCAAAATATTCACTATCCCTCCTCTGTACATGCCCGAACCATCTCAGTCTGGTTTCTCTGACCTTCTCTCCAAAACATCGAACATGTGCTGTTCCTCTGATGGACTCATTCCTGATCCTATCCATCCTGGTTACTCCCAAAGAAAATCTCAACATCTTCATCTCTGCAACCTCTAGTTCTGCCTGCTGTCTTTTGGTCATTGTAACAGTTTCTAGTCCATACAGCATTGCTGGTCTCACCACTGTCTTGTACACCTTTGCTTTCATTCTGGCCGAAAATCTTCTGTCACATAGTACCCCTGATACTTTTCTCCACCCATTCCACCCTGCTTGAACCTATCTCTTCACCCCTCTTCCACACTCTCAGTTGCTCTGGACTGCTGACCCTAAGTACCTGAAATCCTCCAACTTCTTGATCTCCACTCCCTGTAGCCTCACCGCTCCACCAAAGTTCCTCTCATATTCTGTCTTGCTGCGACTAACTTTCATTCCTCTCCTTTCCAGAGCATACCTCCACCTCTCTAGATTTTCCTCTACCTGTTTTCTGCTCTCACTGCAGATCACAATGTCATCTGCAAACATCTGCAGCTCCCTCTGGCCTTCTCTATACCTCTCCATTAGCATTCTAAAACCAAATACTGCATCTGTAGTACTCTTTCAAGGCATGAAGCCATACTGCTGCTCACAAATGCTGACTTCTGCTCTCAGTCTAATTTCCACTACTATTTCCCATAACTTCATTGTATGGCTCATTAACTTTATCCCGCTATAGTTGCTGCAATTCTGCATACCCCCCTTTTTTAGAAAAAAAAATAGGCACCATCACACTTTGTCTCCATTCTTCACCTCTTCTACCCTTGCCTCTCTTTCATTTTCCACATTCACCAGCTCTTCAAAGTACTCTTCCATCTTGCCATCTCTCTTCTAGAATCTGTCAATACATTTCCCTCTCTATCCTTAATCACCTGGGCCTGTTGTACATCCTTTCCATCTTTATCTCTCTGTTTTGCCAACCTGTATAGATTGTTCTCTCCTTCCTTAGTGTCCAACCAAGCATACAAGTCATTGTACGCCCTTTGTTTTTACCTTTATCCTTTGTTGTATCTCCCTGTACTTCTGTCTGTTCTCTTCAGCCCTCTCAGTATCCCTCTTCTTCTTTGCCAACCACTTTCTCTGTATAAATTCCTGCACTTCCTTCCAGATGACACACCAAGTACTCTCCTACCTATCTCCTTGATAACACCAGCAGTTGTTGTCCAATCATCTGGCAGCTCTCCATGACCACCCAAAGCCTTTCTCAAGTCCTCCCTGACAGACCATACAACCATCCTCCGTTTTCAGCTTCTACCACTCTGGTGACAAGAAAGATCAAGAGGACAAAAGCAGAGAAGAGGACAGAGTCATCTTACAAACCAGCGTCCTATGCTGTCTTGCTACATTCTCACCTAAAACTACTTTGCAGTCACTGATCTCTTTCAGGCTAACTCATCTATACAAGATGTAGTCTACCTACGTGCTCCTTCCTCTGCTCTTATAAATTCCGCCATGTTCCTGTGTTCACTACAGCCATTTCCATCCTTTTAGCAAAATCTACCACCATCTGTCCCTCTGCGTTCCTGTCCTGTCTACCAAATCTGCCCATCACTTCTTCATTCCCTCTATCGCCTTCACCAAATGTCCATTAAAGTCTGCACCAATTACTTCTCTCTCATCTCTAGGGATATTCTGCATCACGTACAGGGCATAGCCTGCGGGGCATAGCCACAGCAGAGACAGCCACTAACAACATTGATTATCAAATCTTCAATTTCAGACTCATAAGTCTGACACTCTTTTCACCTCCAGAGCGTTCCTAACCCTTCTTCAAGATATCTCCTACTCCATTTCCCTTCTGGTCAGTACCATGATAGTACAACTTGAAGCCTGCTCCTAAGCTTCTAGCCTTACTACTTTTCCACCTGATCTCCTGGACACACAGTATATCCACTTTCCTTCGCTGCGTCATGTCGTATAACTCTCTACCTTTTCCTGTCATAGTCCCAATATTCAATGTCCCTACTCTCAGTCCCAGGCACTTGCCTTTCCACTTCTGTGTCTGCTTCCAAACACGCCTTCCTCCTCTACT
The DNA here is from genome assembly GCF_037954325.1 of Fistularia commersonii. Taxonomy (NCBI): domain Eukaryota; kingdom Metazoa; phylum Chordata; class Actinopteri; order Syngnathiformes; family Fistulariidae; genus Fistularia; species Fistularia commersonii. The sequence goes on from NC_141317.1 coordinate 359,092, forward strand.
TCTTTGACCCACAGTAGCCCAGTTTCCATTGGCTCCCAATGGCAGTCGTTGTCAGCCTCGGCGGATCCGGTTTGATCTGGTTGTTATGGTTGAGTCGCATGTTTGGTTTATCCGGGCTTGGGACTGGCTCAGGCAGACACTGCTCCGCGTACCCCGGAGACTGGCTCGGGGAGACACCGGCCAGAGCCACCCTGAGGCTGCGTTTCTAACTCTCAACTGATTATAGGTAATAATGCCACCCCACAATGTGTACAACCAAAACACTCACAAACTTCTCCTTACCTGCTAAAATCTCCTTTTTTTTGGATTAATCTTCTGTAATATTCTAATTTTCTGAGACACTGAAGTCTGGTGGCACAGTGGCTCGTGCTTTTGCCTCACAGCACAAAGGATCCTGGTTTGATTCTCACAATTCCCCTTTCTATGTGGAGTTGCATGCTTTCCCCATGTCTGCGTGATTTTCCTCCAGGTTCTCCAGTTTCCTTCCACAGTCCAAAGAAATGCAGGAGGTTAAAGGGGAAAAATGCCCAAAATATGAGAAAGAGAGAGTGAGTCTTTATATGTGGCCCTGCCTTTCACCCAATAACATCTGAGATAGGCTTCAGCATCCCCTCGAGCATGAGTGCAAGATAATAGCTGTTTCAAACTGATCTGGAAAGTGAATTAATGGTAGAATACAAATAGGCATTGAGTACTGAAACATTGTCCAGTAAAAAAAAAAAAACATCACTGATAATGTTTCTGACAAAGCTTGAGAACAAGCTTTAATTTCTACTCGATGGTCATCTCACTCCTGGCTATATTTTGGTGAAAGCGGACAGACAAAAACTGAGCGAGTAATACGGAGGAAAGGGATCAAGTGAAAGGGGCAGGGAGGTTATTGTACACATGAGGAGAGCGATGGAGAGAGAAAGCCAAAGAGAGAGAGAGAGGGAGAGAGAGTGGGTTAGCCAGCCAGTAATCCTCTGCCTATAAAGCCGGGCAGTTGTGCAAGGGAGTCTCAGTTTGAAGAATGGAAAATGAATGGCAGCATTCGCCCTCTTCTCTGACACCAGATGGAGGAGTCTTTATTCTGAGCAGCCCCAGTCAGCAGAATGATTGTCTCACTCTGCTGTTTTATCTTCTTTCTCACTTTCACTGCTGGTAAGTAGACATGACATAAGAAATGCAATGTAAGGTAGTCAGGAGTCAAGGCCAAGTGTGTTTTTAAATAGTTTTTAAATAGAAAGATGTGTTTTTAAATCTCATTGACATCTGATGGGAATTGTAGTATTTCCACCGTTGTTACTGTAACTTTGGTATAACGGACACCCTGATGTGAGTCTTTGAATTCCTCAGCTTCAAATACCTCAATTTTAATTTGTTTATTCAAAAAATCCTTTAAAACCCATGTTCACTTTCAGTATTTTAAAATGTTAGATACTTTCTTGTCATGCTCTTTGTGACTTTAAATAGAAAAACATCAATGTTGATAGAAAATGGAAAAAATCAACATGCACACACATACACAGTAATTACTTTTTAATAATACAGCAGACATCTTTGGCAACATTTAAACTGTGTTTTGAAGAGTGACGCATGTCTGAAGAAATTATAATAAGTTTTAGACAGTACATAGGATTCAGTACTGTTTTATTCTATCTCCATCTCCTTTTTTGATATTTAGCTGTGGAAATAATGTACTTGCTGTAATGTAACCATTTCATTGTGGCCATTCCTTTTGTCATGTTTACCAGCATGGCTAATATTAGGTTGACCATGTATGTCGATATGTTGGACAGTATTTGGTTAAAAAAAACACCACTGCTGAAAAGACTTTTATATGCATTACACCTGCCAAGATTTTCATTAGGATCAGTTTACCTGTCTTGCAGGAGTCTGCCCAAAACCCTGGCAACTCTTTTCATAAACCTTGGAAGAAATAGGAAGCATGAACACAATACCAAAAGAAACAAGAACCTAGACAAAAAAAATCATGGCTCGGAAGGAAAACAATTCTATATTTTCTTTGATTGCAGCTAAGTTGGGTATATTTTACATACTGTGGCTGGAAGGACAACTGAGATGATGAGATGAGAACAACTTTATTAGTCCCGAAGGAAATTGTTGTTTGGAAATGTTGTCTACCCTAAATGTTGTCTGAAGGAAATTGTTGAAACTGGTGGGGAGTGCCCCAACCCTGGCTCCCCATGCCAACAGCAAGCTTGGCTGCAGAATGTACACCAATTACTTGCTATCACACACATATAACAGAAAAATAATTTGTCATTCATTCGTCTTTGTAAAAACATTTGTCTTTGTAAACAATATCCTTGCATTTGCTGAGTGACTTCATTTCAAGGCTTAAAACACTATGAATCCTGCTAAACGCAGCATACTCAGATGAAGCACCCAGCAAAGATTTCCACTGTCTCATTCTTAGTATTTTCATGTACCCACAAAAGATTGCACCGATGATACTTGGACATGATTATGTAACTAAGCTTTCAGTTTTGAGTCAGCACAAGCAGATCACTCTGTATCGTGTCTGGCTGGATTAGTAACTAATTCATAACAGGAATAACTTCTTTAAGTAAGGTTCAATCTTAAGTTAGACAAATATTTGTAGCTCTCAGTTATGCTCTCAGGATATGAGAGTTTTTTTTTATAGAGGAAAAAAGCTCATGTAGAACCATTGAGTTGACAACCATATGCCTTGACTGGTTGGACTTAGAAAAACGCAGAGGGGTGCAGAGACATGACAATTGCACCTGCACTTTACCTGTGTAGCTGCTGTATCTTTGAGCTGACAAGAACACAGCAGTTGCACAGTAACATCTGAGCTCATCTGTATGAGCTAATGTTGAATTTGCAAAACTGAGCTTAGTTTCACATGTCAGTGCAGGAACAGTTTTTCTTTTTGAGACAATCCACAGCAGTATAGAAACAGCTTTTAAAGTCAGGTTGTTAGATGGACTATAGAAACAACCAAGTGGGCAGAAACACACAGCATCATTTTAAATTAAATATCACTAACATAGAAACAAATTTAGTTCTTGACATTACATTCCCTTCTCAGGATACCTGGTTCAAAAACATTACATAATGGATGTGGTTGATCTTTTATAAAAATGAAATCCCACGTTTGGCGCTGTGGAGCTGTGCTATTGGAGTATGAAGTACTGGTCCCCCTTGTCAATTACTGGGCTGACACAAGGAATTGCAACATTTGTTAAGGAAACATCTATGCACAGTGGCTCTTGATGCACTGATCCCTGCCCCAGTCCTCTCCCAATGAAGCTCCCCAAATTCTTGAATGGATTTTGTTGACAGTGCTCTCAAGGCTACCGCAATGCTCTTTGCTGGTGGACCATTTCCTACCACCTTTTTCCTTCCACTCAACTTTCTATGAATATTCTTGGGAACACCAGCAACAGCAGTAAACAACCCCCATCTTTGGCAATTGCTTTTTATGACTGGGGACCAGTCCAGGGTTTTCTCCATGTCTCGCCCGAGGACAGCTGGGATAGGCTCGAGCATGCCCTGCGACCCTGACCGCAGGATAAGCGACAGGAGATGGATGGATGGATGGATAGATTGATGAATGGATGGGTGGATAGATGGATGGATAGATGGATGGATGGATGGATGGATGGATGGACTTACCCTCCTTGTAGAGGGTGTCAATGACTGTCTTCTAACATCTGTTAAGTCAGTAGTCTTTCCCATGATTGTGTAACCTACTGACCCAGACAGACAGACTATTTAAAGACTCAGGAAATCTTTGGAGGTGTTTTGATTTCATTAGCTGCTCATGTTGGGACACCCTGACTTTCCAATGTTGAGCTTTTTTGCAATATTCAAATGTTGTGACAGGACTTTGTGTTTCATTGTCTGTTAGCTTGAATAACAATCAAAATGACAATAATAAAGGCTTGAAATATTCAACTTTATGTGTAACTTTTAATATATGGATTTCACTTTCTCAAATGAGTGACAAAAAATATTTAACTTTTTCATCATATTCTAATTTTTTAAGTGTGATCCTTTCCCTCCTCATACATTAAAAACTGTAGTGGTGGTGAAGAGTGATGTGATCAGGATGCGTCCATGCTGATTCACTTAGGCACAGCCTGGTGGCTGGTGGGGAGCAGTAACTCAAACCCCAATGTTGCTTGGCAGTGTACTGTTGTGGAGCAGCCCATGCAGAGTACAGGGTTGACAAGCCTTGACCAAACCTCGAGGGTGAGCATGCTTCCATTGCTGTTGGGGCTAATGAGGTGTGTGGGGAGGTAGGAATGGAGCAGGTAGGAGAGACAGGGCAGGTGAATGAAGTTTGTGGTGATACAATTGATGCAGTGAGATGAGATGTACATTAATGTGTAGGAAATGTTTAAGGTGAGAATGTGAAGGCCTGCAGCAGGCGTGTGAGTGATCTGGAACAGGAAATTTCTTTACCGCATTACACTGCCGAGGAGCTACTGTCAGAAAATGAAGTGCATGGACAACGTCCATCACCCCCTGCATGCCACATTGACGTCCTGTCAAAGCTCTTTCAGTCGTAAGCTGATACCACCAAGGAGCTCCACTGAATGCCACAGGAGGTCTGTCCTACCTGAGGCTTTCAGACTTTTTAATTCCTCTTCCCTCAGCCGCAGGGAATGTTCAAATCTTTGTAGTTAACAGTTAACAGTTAAGACAATTTATATTTCATTGTATTTCTCATTCTTCCTCCTTCCTACTATTATCCATTACTGTTATGTTTTTACTTGAAACTCTGGCACAACAATTTCCTTCGGGATAAATAAAGTTGTTCTCATCTCTCATCATAAAAAAGTGTTAGAATTCTATTCTCCAGATATTACAGTTTTCTATCAGTGTACTAGGCATCATATCAACCACAAAGCTGAATCTATTTTTCCTGAACAAGAATTTTACAGACTACAAAAAGTCATTTCAAATGTTAGAATACAGATGTGTTAGTGTGTCTTAGCACAGAATCCCCAAAGCACTTGTTTTCTTTTTGGCTGTTTTTAGTATAGTTCCTTACCTATCTGGTGTTGGGGATGGAGCGAGAGAGTGGCTCTGAACTGTGGCACTTCCTTTAGTGCAGAAGTGGGCTTCCTCTTCTCTAGAACCTTCATTCCAAACTCCACTGATGTGGAACACACAATGCAGGGAAGGTGCTATTAATTAATGTTACTTTTGATCATTTCAATATCGTTTAAGATATATTAGCACCACACAATGGTGCAAAGAGACAACTTCAATGAAAAAATTGAAAGACTGTAAGTTGGATGATTATGTTTTCTTAGAGGGTGATTTTAATTGTACAGAGAAAGAATTTTTAATCCTAACCATACAGAGCCTCATTCAGCATTTCTGAGGTGGCTGGTCTCCCCCTATAGTGGATATAGGATGCACAAAAGCGCCAGACAATTTACATGGTCATATTTCCACAATAAAGAAAATCTTTCGATCGAGAAGAGGAACTCTTGACCATTTTTATTGTCTTAAGGATTATTTTAACATCTTAAGAATTTACCAGTAGTGTTTTACTGATCATTCATTGCTTTCAGATAAGGTTTTAATGAGAAGAATATTTTCTTGAAGTGCTTACTGGCATTTCAATTTGATTTTAAAATTATGGCTTTAAAGACACATTTAATCATTTCTGGACTGGGTTTGACCAAAGAAAAAAGATGTTTTTTATGGCAATGGTTGGACCATTAGCAGGTTCAAATCACATTATTGGGTCATTACTCAATAATCTGATTATTGTGTCAAAAAATATTTTGTCTTTGGTCAAAAAACAGTCCAGACATGAGTCAATCAAGGATTTGGCGAATTAAAGAGTGGAACTACAACAAACAAGTGAGTCTTAGGAAAATCAAGGGGTGTTGAGACCCTCAAAAGTAAAAGAATGACTTTGGACAACCTGGTAGGCACAAAAGTACAGGTTAGTCATGTCCAAAATCCAGGATATCCCGGAGATCAAATCTCCATCTATCTTGTTTGTTGTTGCCTTCTCACCAGGCTGCTTGCCTATTGTCATGTAGCCCATCCCAGCCTTGTGTAGGTCTACTATTTTAACCCTGACGTCCTTACACAACTCCAAACAGGTAACGAGTTCAAACTGGTGGAGTTAATACAGGTAATGACCAAGAGAATAGGAGGGCTTCTTAAAGAATAACTAATAGGTCTGTCAGAGCCACAATTCTTACTGGTTGGTAGTTGATCATGCAATAAAATGCAACGTATGAAATCTTGTCTTTAAATTTGTTCCTGTCCTCCTCCTGCTATGTGTTCTTTCATCTGATGGCTTCTGTTTTGACAAAGGCCCAATTAGGGTAGACACAAGATTTAAGGGCTTTCCTGATTTGTTGGACCTTGGTTTTTCGTCTTCATCAGTTTAGCCTGATGGCGGAGAGCTCTGATTACCTGTTGTTTGTGTTTAAGGGGGTGATGTGAGTCAAAGAGTAAAAATGATCAGTGTGTGGTGAGTTTCTGGTAAACCTTAATATCTATGCTCTTGTCCTGTGGAATATGAACTCAATCAACAGTCCAATAAAAGAAATTTTGTCATCCTCCATTTGACATGGGTGTTAATCAAGTTAAGGTGTGTTGTGAGAGCTTCCACCTCTTGCTTCTTGATCTTAACTCGTGTATCATCCATGTACCTGAACCGTTAGCTTGGCGGTTTGCCCCTTTCCTTTGTGTTCACACAATACAAACTTCAGATGACCTATTCAAATTCTAACTCAGGTCTGAGTCCCCAGAAGTTGAACCTTTTGTTCCCCTTATGAAACCCACATTGAACACTGACTTTGCTTCAGAACTTGCGAGTACTAAAGTGCTGTCCAGAGATTAAGAAAAAAAAAGGTCTCAGTCTGACCCATATTGCTCAAGGTAATCTGTATTTTAAAGAGATTAAATGTTAGTGACTGTTTATACCACACAGTGCTTGGATTTAAATCTAAACGTTAAATTCACAGACTTTTGATGGCTTGAGAGTCTCTGTCCAGCTGCTGCTGATAATGGTGAAACAAGCATCTCAAGACAAAATTGTCTTTTAATGGATTCTAGCTTAACAACATTTAGAAATCAACTGATCAAGGAGTAAGTGGACACATGAGTTGCGAAGGAAACCATCAAAATACCTAGAATAATGCTGTTTCTGATATTTGTTTTACAGCTGTATTTTCGGATTTGTTAAATTTGTCGAGTGAAAATAGAGCTGTGAACTCTATGGAGTGATGTACCAAAATGTATTTATCCTTGATGCCAATAAAAAATAAAAACAATGCTTTTGTTAAACATACAAGAGCTTTAGAGTGAAATGACTGTTGTAACTGACAAATTGATTAATCTACCTGAAACTATTTCCTTCTTTTGATTTACTTCATTTCAGACCAACACATCAAAAGTGTTAGGACTAAATGACATACTGCAATTAGTACAAGGAGCACAAACATTGACTTTTGTTGTTCATTGAGCCCAAATGCACAGAGAGCTGTCTTACATCAACAGTGACACTAATATTTATCAAACACACCTGATATATATTAACACAGAATGTGTGTGTGTGTGTGTGTGTGTGTGTGTGTATATATATATGAAACAGTATATGGTGTTTTTGAATTATAATATTAATTGCACCAATGACTGAGCCTCCAGCCACTCTTTCAGCAAGCTGGTTAAGTTTGCAGATGACACAAAGTCCCTGGACCTTACCACGGACAATGATGAGTCAATTTGCTGCGATACAAGGTACCAGCATGGCAGCATGGTGTTGAGTTAACAACCTGGTGCTCAATATCAACAGACAATTGCACCACGCCACCCCCAGCAACAACTCTGCACTACAAATGGTAGACTCTGTTAAGTTTCTGGCACCACCATCACCAGCAACCTGAAATGGAAGACTCACTCGAGAAAGGTCATCAAGTGGGCGCACCAGAGGAAGTTCTTCCTCAGGTTTCTCCACAAGGATGAACCTCTTCCCCAAAGTTCACACCCAATTCCACAGAGCCACCAATGACAGTGTCCTAAACTCCTCTGTCACTGAGTGGTAAACTGCATCCTTGGCCCAAACCAAACACAGAATGGAATGTATTGTATGAACAGTCACTTCACAGGCCAAAAACAGGAATCAATGAGTATCCTGCACAATGGCAATCCAGGCAGTGGGCTGGAAGGATACAGGGGACCCATTACACCAATCCCACTGCCTGTTCACAACCTTACCATCAGGTTCAGGTCCATTAGGACCAAAACCACCTGTTTTTTTTTTTTCCCCACAGGCTATCATCCTTCTCAACCAATCCTTGTCATCCCCCATTCTACACCATTCCCAAAGACACTTTCCCTTCTTAAAGCATATGTATCCAACTTAAATTTTTTATATATATATATATATATGTATATACAATTTCCAAATAACAGCCTGTGTTTTTTGCTAAGTTACTGCCGGTTATTGTTAAGTTAACATTGCTCTTTCTTATAACTTATTCTCTAATCCTAAATTTCTTGCTTTAGGGTGCTGTCTTATCATGACAAATTGCTGTGTACATTTTACATTTGGCAATGAAAGGGATTCTGATTCTGATTTGGATTCTGAAAATATAATTATATAAAAACTGAATTTTTTCAAAACTTTTTGGCACCCCCTCAACGCTACCCTTAACACTTGCCTATATTGCCTAGTGGTCCAACTCTAGCTAGGGGGAACAGGATATCACCATACTCCCAGCAGACGATGAAACACATTGGTTCTTACTGTTGACGACTATCATTCAAAGGTGATCAGTCTACTTAGAGACACAGCCAACTATGAAACAACAGAGTAAGATCCTGCTGGCATCTTTGAGAAGATCAGTTTGCTGTGGTTAACCTCCATGCTGCAATCTCATGGTTGCCAATTTTCTTTGGGATTCCGAAGTTTTTGTAGCTGTCCTGTATCCGATATGTCAACTTCAGATGGTTCAACCCTTTCAGTGATATTCATCCTTCCATCTTCTGCATACATTTGTATTCCAAATGACATCCCAGTGTCATGGGTGTACATCCTCGGTAGGTGAATCAGAGGGTCAATGTCATGCTCATTTTTGGCACATTCTTGGTTGATGTCATCCATGAGGAGGGCATGGCTGATTGTTGTCCCACTTTGGAAATGGTATTCAAAGCCACTCCTGCTGATGGCGATTGCCTGAGGGGGCTCATGCATAACAGCAGCAGAGAGAGCACATCTTGGTGATATACACCAGATCTACTGCTAGTGTCTGCAATTGGATTTGAGTTGGCTTCCAGAGCCATCTTCCACAGCCTGATCAAGTTCTGGATGAGGCTTCAAATGTTCTAAGTGATCTCATACAGGTATAGGCACTCCAGGATTGATGTGTGCTGCATTGAGTTATAGGCCTTTTCGTAATCAATCCAGTGGGTGATTGCACTGTCAACCTGTGGTTTCTGTTTGGCTCAGTTTGCATTGTTCCAATTGCCTGGGCCGGCAGTTGGATAATACTGGGCCTTGCAGGTCCTTCCCTCTAAGGACTCTATGGCCTGTACAGTCTCCAGTCAGCCACTTCTGTCATATATACGTATGTGTAAATTATAATTATATGTCTACAATTTTGGCAGATTAATACAGCCTCAAGGTGGCACATCCAGTGTCTTAGTAAGCCGGTCCCAAGCCTGGATAAATGCATAGAGTTGCGTCAGGAAGGGCATACGTTGTAAAACTTTTGCCAAAACCAAATATGTGAATCAAACCTCATAATCTCATACTGGATCAGTTGAGGCCCGGGTTGACAACAACTGCCACTGGTACTGATGACCTACAGGGCACAAGTGGAAGTTGGGCTACTGTGGGTCAAAAAAGGAGAGGAGGAAGGTATGTTCAGAGGCAGAGAGAAAAGAGGAAAGGCAAGAGTCTGGGACTGAGAGTAGGGGTTTGGGACGATGACAGAGAATGGTAGAGTTGGTTGACATGAGGCAGAGAAGGAAGGTGGATATACTGGTTGTCCAGGAGACCAGGTGGAAAGATAGTAAGCCTAGAAGCTTAGGAGCAGGCTTTTGATGTAGGCGACAATGACTGTCAGCTTCCCATGTTGGTGTTGGAGGCGGGCAGACAGCAGTCGATCGCTAACTGGTTTCCAACTGATGACGGTGTTCCTCCGGTATAGCGGGATTGCTAGGGCTACTCCATAAAGGCCTCTGCCATCATTTGGGCCGCTCCAGAGGAAAAGATGGTCGCCAGCAGTGGTCTCTCCAGTTCCGCGCCAGCGTGATTCACAAAGGCCAGCAAGGGTGATGTTATACCTAGAGAGTTCACGGGATAGTAGTGTGGCATAGCTGGGGGGCAGGAGTGTCTGGACATTCCAGCAGGCAATGCGGGTTTTGTGACGGAGATCCAGTTGGCGTAGTACGGGGGCAGGCAGGGGTCTGTTACCGAGAAGATCCGTCCGGTTTAATCTGGCTGCTTCGGTTGGTTTCGTAACTGGTTTATTTCACAAAGCTGGGTAGTTGGCCCTGCGATGGCTATGCAGCTGGTGGGGCTGCCACCTCACAGCACACTGACATGCTGCTGGAGGCTGCCGGGTTCACGGTTTGTTGTTGCCCGCTTGCGTGTGCCCCCAACACGTGCTTTTCTCTCAGGGTCTGCTCCCCTAGCCTTTTGTCTTCCCAGACTAACCAGTCTGGCAGTGGGGTATTGTGTTTTTGCAGACCTCGAAAAAAGTATATGACAGGGTGCCAAGAGAGGAGCTCTGGCATTGAATGAGGAAGTCTAGAATGCCATAGAAATATGTTCGACTGGTGCAGGGCATGTATGCTAGCTGTGAGACAGTGGTGAACTCAGGAACTCAGGCGGAACAGTGAGGCTACAGGGAGTGGAGACCGTGGAGAAGTTTGAGGATTGCATGTACTTCAATAGTCCAGAGGAACAGAGAGTCTGGAAAAGATGTAAAGAAACCGGTTCAAGCAGATTGAAATGGGTGGACAAAAGTGCGATAGAAGACTATCAGCCAGAATGAAAGTAAAGGTGTGAAAAACAGTGTAAATACAAGTGATACTGTATGACCTAAAAACACTGACAATGATGAATTTACAGGAGGCAGAGCTAGAGGTTGCAGAGATGAAGATATTGAGGTTCTTTTTGGGAGTGACAAGGATGGATAGGATCAGGAATGAGCCTATCAGAGGAGCTGTACATGTTAGATGTTTTAAAGAGAAGTCATAGAAGCCAGACTGAGGTGATTTATGTACAGAGGAGGGATAGGGAATCTATTGGTAAACAGATGCTGGAATTGGAGCTGCCAGGCAAGAGGCCTAAAGGAAAACTAAAGAGAAGATTTATGGACATGATGAGAGAGGATATGAAGTTACCTGGTGTGAAGGAAGAAGATCCAGAGAATAGGGTTAGATTGAGAAGGTTGATTTGCTGTGGCAACCCCTTAAGGGAAAAGCAGAGAGGAGAAGAAGATCTACAATTTTGGAGGATTAAAGCTGATATCAGCCCCTGTCAGTAAATAATTGTTTACCATCATAACAAAGGTTTTAAACTGAGGGAAATATGAGATTAGCAGGTTCCACAATTACAGAAATTGAGTACTTGACTGATAAAGAATAGTTATTTTACTTTGAAAAAACAAGTTATAAATTGAAAAGAAACATGTTGGTTTTATGTACTTTTATGTGAGAATATGAATTCACTAATGAGCAAACACAACAAAGACACTGCTTGAATGGTATTTCAGCAGAGATTCTGACTTCATGTGCAGCAGTCAGATGATGGCTTTAGTTTCTAAAAACAGATACACAGACTACATGACTAATTCATGGGAAATGACGTTACACAGCAACAGCAGATATGTTGTGCCTGTCAAACATTTGTGACTTTACCAAATAGCAAAGCCCTCTTAAGTTGCTTCGATATTCCGGTGTCCTTGATCTAGCAGGCTGGAAGTTGCAGGGGTCTCGGCAGTGGGAGAATTTAGAAAGATACAGGAAAAGATATTGGACCCAAGGAACCTTACAGGGCTATCTAAGTTGATATTTCTTCAGAACCATGAAGCCCGAATGAAAGAGTAAAAGTAGCAAAATCATTTTTTGAGAGAAGACTCCTGAATATTTGACATAACAAAATGGATTCGCAGCTGCTAAGCAAGAAATGCTGGTATGCTTGTCTGAATTTGTTCTTCAGTCAAATTCTATTATTTAATGTATTTCTCATCAGCATGCGTTAATCACTCTGCCACATTGTGTGTGTGTGTGTGTGTGTGTGTGTGTGTGTGTGTGTGTGTGTGTGTGTGTGTGTGTGTGTGTGTGTGTGTGTGTGTGGGAAGGAGAAGGAGAAGAGGGAGAGACCGGAGAGCAGGGCTTTGCAAAAGCCTGGCTTTTTAGATAAAAAGCTAGAGTGCGGATTAAGAGAAAAAACATGGAAAAATAATCCATGGGGAGGCAGTCTGACGTCATGTATTAGGCCTGGTGCTTTGGAGGTGAGCCTGACTGTGATGACAAAGGGCATCCAAGGGCCTCAGAGCATAATCAGCATGCCAAACTGCAAGGTGCCTTTGGTCCGATGTAAAAGGGTAGCCCTAAACCAAATACATAGAAAGTGCAACCATTACATCCAGAGTTTAAATCTCTTTCAAACAAATGTTAGATCCCTCTTTGCATGAATTGCATGAATGCCTCTTTGCATGAATTAAATATCAAATATTATAACATTGTGCATATCTGAAATATTTGAGATTTAAAGTGCAAGGAAAACAAGAAAATTTTGGTTTCTTTTTTTTTCTTTTAATATTGAATACTCCTCTCATATCCCTTCCTGGAAAATATTCGATGCTTTTTATTGTCTTCCTATCACAATATTTGGATTACCTTTAAAGTAGTGTGGATATTAACATGAACTTGGTTTTAACAATACCATTCAGGTAAAACACATTTTAGAGAAAAGCATCTTTCAACACCAGCTTAAAAAAAAATCAACCACAACTTTGAAGCACAACACAAATAATTCTCAATACGTTTTACTATTAAAACACAAAATAGAAATTTAGAAAAAATGAGTTTGGATTTCATTTACAAAGGCAGAAAAGCAAAAGAAGCCAATTTTATGTGTAAAACAAATTTAAGAGTGTCTGTTGAAATCCACAAATGCTTTTCTATCACAAAATTAATGCTAGATTTACACAATGCCTTTTCTCTTATTTGAAATGTTTTAGATGGTGGCATATGGCAATGATGTATAAATTTGATATACAGAAATTCTGAAGTGCTCCAATTTAGAGATTCAGTGAATCACTATCCTTACTACATATACACATTTTGAAGATGGCAGTCTTGTCGAAATGTTCTTGTCTTGGCAACTGGACTTCAATTTCTTCACTAGAAGACCCCTCATCCCTGAGGCTTCTTCATTTCTAATGACCCATAGGGAGTTACCGCATACAACTGCGGCCGGGTCTAGATTATGGTGGCCTGTTATGTAAATGGAAGACATGATCTGCAGAAACTGGGTGTAAGGGGAGTTGTTATGATAATGGGAGTGTCGTTTGTTGGAACAATAGAGCAATTTAGTGGGATTACCTGGATTGGAAATGTGAAAGGGTGAAGCTTAACAAGCGTGAAACCTGTTGGATCATATGAAAGGAGGCTCATGTGGACGTTGCTGGGGGCTGGTTCTGGTGATGGGTCTTCCCTTGGTCGTTTGGAGCCGTCATAATCGCCCAAAAACTTGAGAGTTATAGTCGGTAACCCCCCATAGGTCATTAGCACTAAAGAAGCCTCTTGGATGAGGGGTGAAACGTCTTCAGGTGAAGAAATTCAAGTCCAGTTGCCAAAACAAGAAGATTTTGATAAGAATACACCATGACCTGGATGACTGAGAACATCTACAGACATTTGTAGATGGGAGTAATAGTATTCAGTTAACCTGATTTTAAGCATGTTTTGTCTTTCAAAGACAGTTGAGTTGGAGCAAAAGTAAAACAAAACAAATTATTGTTTTTTGTCAAAACAATAATATAGACAATATTATAGATTATTATAGAACAATAATATAGATTGACAACAATCTACACCTCTCATAGGAAGCATGTCCATGCAAACACGGCAATAAGAGCAAAAAAAAATAACATTAAACTTCATAAAATATGCTTAATTTTTAAAAGTTCAGGCTTGGAGGAGCACAGAAATTGAACCAGGAATGTTCAGTTCCAAGGACCACACTAACCCCCTGAGGATGTTTCTCTCATGATTCAAATCTGGTCATGAACCTCTCTTTGTAAACATTTTTTGCCAACTTTCACCTCACAGAGGAAAATTGGGCACTTCATTTTCCCGTGTTTCAGTTTACAGAAAAATGTGTCAGGAACCCTGATTACAGTATATTCTGGAGTAGATATTACATTTTGTTGCCCACACAATCTGAACACACATTACTACATGCAGCAGGTACCCAATTACAACTATGGTACTTCTTCAGGAGGCAGTAACTGTCCAAGACGGTGCGAACAAACGTACAGCTGCATTACCTGCATGGTGCAGTCTCTACCTGTGGCACCCTTGGCATGAGGTTAGCGAATTGGAAGCCTGTTTTTTTATAATTAACTTCACTGTCCTTTTCTTTCCTGTAAGCTCTATTTTTTCACTGCATGCTAATGTCCTCTGCGTGGTACCCTATAATTTTGCTCCCAGCTTTTGACCTTTCCTCTGGTGATCCACTGTTGCCTAGCTGTGCTACATACAGTAGTCATGAAAAAAAATCATTGGTATAGGTCAAATCTTAGAAGCACCAATTTTTCCTTATTTGCATCATAATACAGTACTTGGATTGATTTTCACCTGTCTAAAGTTCCAAAATCTCTAATTTGCTACTCCAAATTCTATTTGAATAGACAAGAATATTCAATGGTCAAAAAGGAAAAGTATGGTAAAAGGATGAAGTCCCCCTTTATTGGTTGCACTTGCACCTTCCAACAACAGTAGAAAGAGCTGTTATTGTCTTATGGCGCATATAATCAAGGAGGCCAACATATGGGGAACCATGCTATTTGGGCTTTGAGGCTTCCTAGACAGTTGCCTCTTTTCCCAGCAGCGACACCAGCAACATCCCATTTCATCCCCCCCTGTTTTTTTCAGACTGTCTTTCAATTCTCTGTTTCCCAGGCCAAGTATATTTGAGGGTGACTTCATGGTACCCTCCAAAGATCATTGAAATCACCAACAGTCATTTTAAATTCTTATATTTATTGAAATCTCTCTCTCCCTGTCTGTCACATTCTCTCTTGCTCTCTCTCTTGTCTCTGCAAACGTGCATGCATGCACACATAGGTATTTACTGCAAATGTGGTGTCAACGTTGTTTTTTCTCTGCTGTCTTTGGAAGGTTATTTAAGGGTCTCCATTAAGCCCCTTCCACATGTGGTAATTGGAGACACTGTCACCCTCAAGTGCAACTTCCAAACAGATGGCAACCTCAGAGAGATTGTTTGGTTTCGGGTGATCTCACAGGTGAACCTAATTAAACATTGGCTATCAGATTTTCCATGTATTTATTTGATGACTCTCCTGTTCAACAAGTCTAATATACAAATGAAACCTGCTTAACAGACTGAATAAAATGTACCACTCGGATTGTGTATGTTGCGTTGATAATAACATGCAGATGTCCTTATCCTAAAGTGCCCCTTTAGATTGGC
The DNA here is from genome assembly GCF_037954325.1 of Fistularia commersonii. Lineage (NCBI taxonomy): Eukaryota > Metazoa > Chordata > Actinopteri > Syngnathiformes > Fistulariidae > Fistularia > Fistularia commersonii. The sequence goes on from NC_141317.1 coordinate 374,777, forward strand.
TATAGTAAGTCAGACAAACAACAACAAAGTGTGGTATTTTTTAAATGAAAGGTCATTTTTCATGAAGGCAGAACAAATTAAAAATTTTCAGACATTAAACTCAACAGAATCAAAATGAATGCTATTATACTCCAATCAACTTTAGACAATAAAAAAAAGAAAACTAATATGCTTCTTAATAAGCATAAAAATATGTTTATTTGTGATTGAGTGGTAATAAGTTGCATGCCTCTCAATCACACATGATGTAGGGCCCCAAAAATTGACTGAGGTAAGTTAGAACTGAAGAATAATAAGTTAGAACTGAAGAATAATAATTCATCCTTTATTAATCCCCATGAGGAAATTTGTTCGCTGCAATTAACCCATAATGGATAAGCCCTGAGCCGTAGGCATGCTGTACACCAGCGCCAGGGGAGCAGTTAGGGGTTCAATTTTTGTTCAACAAGTTCGGTTCAAAAGGCAAGTGCTGTACCTCCTGCGCACCACCACAGATACGGTGGCTTGAAGAATGTAATATAAGCCCATCTACCTGACATAACAATTTTCAACATTTTTATTTGTGTAGGATGTAATTAAAACTTGATGCATAGTGCCTCACCAGTGATGAAGAGTACATCACACTAATACTAGTAAGAATGTCAATACCAATTTATTGGAATATCTGTAAATAACTTGATACCAAGTCGGGATTCTGAAAACAATCAAACCAAAAAGCTGAAATTTGGCATTCACCTTCTCCAACTTACAAAAATGTAGTCTTTTTCTGCAATGAATACATATTCAGATATCAGTATTTCCCACAGGTGACACAAGGAAGCAGTGCTAAGCAGAAGATTTTCACCTATGATGTCATGTACAACACAAGCTATTCCCATATGGAGGACAATCACAGCCGAGAACACCTGGCTTACCAGTCAACTGTACGGTGAGATGAACAAGGCTCCCAATCAAAAGACCCTGGGGGACTATTCAGATTTTAAATAGTACTTCATATGTCAGAGCAGAGGTAGTTATGGGTGTACTTGGTGTTTTTTTGTTACTTTTCTGATAAATGTGGTTACATTACTTGTGAACATGTTCTGAAGGTGTGGTAAAGGGATTAGGAGACATCAGCATAGCATATCTGCTTTTTTATAGATGCTTGGTTTTATCCAACTGTGACATCTAAAAGGCAGCTGGGTATTTTGCAACTTAGGGCAACAAATCAAATTAAGAGTCAGGCCACTAGTTTTCTGTGGGAGAACTATGCGTTCCCCTTGGATAGGGGTTGAACCCTCAAGTAAAGCAGAGAGCAAAATGTTTTGTTGTCTCGCTACCTAATCCTGCAACCTAGTCCTAAAGTTGCAAGATTAGGTAGCAAAAGTAAGTAGCATATTTTCCGGACTCCACGTCGCACCAGCCATAAAATGCGTAATAAAGAAGGATAAAACATATATAAGTCGAACTGGAGTATGAGTCGCATTTTGTGGGGGTGGGGTGGGGGTGGGTTTATTCAATATAATCCAACACCAAGAATAGACATTTCATCTTGAAAGGAAATTTAAAAGGAAAATAGAACAGAGAACAACAGGCTGAACAAGTATAGCCTATATGTCAAGAACTGAGAGCGTGCCTGGTAGGCTATGTTAACGTAACATATTACGGTAAGTCATTCAAATAACGATAGCATATAGCACATGCCACAACCAAACAATCGATGTCACTCTCAATCACTGAATCCAACGAAATCTTCTTCGGTGTCACTTCTGAATAACTCCGCAGGTAGACAGTGCTTCCTCATCTACCGGTACGTCAGAGTCATCTCACTTGCAGTTCCAATTATTCCAGCCTTTTTGGATCCCGACAGGATGGCGTCCTTGCTCTGATAGAGAGGCGATTGCGTTGCATGAAGTGGTAACACCAGGAAGGTCCAACCGCAAAGTCATTTATCTTCCATCTCCTTGGCAGACGCAACTGTGATGTTGACAAGCCTCTCCCGGCAGCACGTTGTTTAAGCATTCGAGGATGAACTCGTTCCTCTAGCCGTGGCCAGCTAGCTTTTAGCCCGCGATTAGCTTTTTTAGTTTTCTTCATTTCGATAAGAGTAACCTCCGCTTTTCGCCAGTCCCTTACAAGTTTCTCACTGACTTCAAACTTTCTTTCTGCTGCTCGATTGCCGTTTTCGGCTGCATATTTCACTACTTCCGGCTTGGAACCTGCAGAATATGATTTTCTTTTCGTCGCCATTTTTGTTCAGCCCTTCTCAGTTGTTTTTATAAATTAGCGCGAATGTTGAAATGATCAATTTTTATAGGTACAGAAGTCGCTGGTAGCTTCTTTTTTCACAACGCACTTCTGCCACGACCCGCCCCCGCCGAATTTTGATTGGGTTGTGTGTGTGCGTGACGATCGCTCTCATATTAAAGACCCACACGCAGACACGCAGACACACGCAAACTCAGCGTCAGGATTCATCACTCAAGACAATTGAAATGGTGGCTTCTCTGGAGACAAAGAGCAGCCATGTGAGATTTTGTATATACAATTTTCTCAGTCTGTTGCTCTGCTGATGGAACAGGCAGAAAATCATTGGAAAATTATGGTCACAAAAATACCTTTCTGTATCTTTCTAACTGTAACAGGCTACCTGAGGTCCACATGGTGGATGACGGCCTGTATGAGTGCCATGTGGGGATCTATGACAGGAACTCCAGGGACAAAGTGACACTTGCCTCAAGCAGCATCATCCTCACTGTTATTGGTAGGTATGCATTTCTGATAGTTCAAAAGGACCTAGTTTGACCTCATTTGTCCAGAATAAAAAAATGGCATGTAACTATGCAAACCATAAAAACTAAAAGAAAGTATCAGTTTTTATTATACTGAAATTACACGGAAGGCAAGTGATAAGTTTTAGCAGACATGCATGTCTTCTTTTTATTTCAATTGTAGTACCTCCAAAATCCATCTCGGTATTGGCAGCCAACAGTCCAGGTCCATTTAGTCGCTACGAGGCCCAGAACTTCAGCCTCGTTTGCATTGTTACTGGAGCAAAGCCTGCTCCCATGGTAAGATCCTGTCCTTCAAAAGTCATCGCTAACAACTGACATTTCATGTATTGCATTGCGGGAAATGCAGAAATAATCAGTGTAACAAAAGAGGACCAACTTCCCATTTGAATTTTTCTTTGATTATTGGTAATGTTCCCAATCTTGAAAATATAGACGGTAAATAAAATTTTCACCTAGTTTATGGTATCAAGCAAATGAAAATTTGCACCTTTACTTTAAAATTACATTACAAATGTAACAATGAAAAATCCAAATGATAATTTAAAAGAACCTTAAAAGTTAGTTTGATACAAAAATATGTTCCTGAGGTAAAATGTTTGTTGGACCTTTTACTATATGTTTGCGAAAGACTGGCCAACTCATGTTGAATTAATATAGATGATAACAAACAGAAAACGGCAACAATCAAACTTACCTGCATTTTTGATTTTTGTTCAAAGGCATTTAAATTAATCACAATAGTTAGTATCATAATGCATCCTTGGATTACTGCCCCCCCCCGTGCTCCCCAAAAATGCAATAATGGAAGCCTATTTGGTGTTGGGTCTTATATGCAACATTTGTTGAATGTCAGGATTTACAGATACATCACGGACATCATGGCTCCGTCCAAAACAACATTTATGGCCATTGAAAATAATGGGACACTCTCATTAAGTTATCAAAGAATCCATCCATCCATGATTCAATTTTGCTTTGCTTATCAGGTGCTGGGTTATGAGGAGGTGTTATCTTAGAAGTCATTGCTTTATAGAAAAATAATTGAGTTGTTGCTGCTAAATTCCGTAATGTTAACGTTCACAGCTTTGGTCAGTTTGCTAAATGACCACATTGAAAAAATATACAGTGGGAATTAATCTCAGAGGACTAAAGGACAGCTGTAAATGTGATCGAATGGCCCTGCAGAAGAAAAATGATGTCAGCTTGCACTTATCCTGAATTAGATTTAGTGTGACTAAATTACATTTTATCAAACCATAAAAGCCATTTCATCAATTTTTTTATATACGACATCTTTTGTAGAATTAACCAACTCTTTCATCAGCTTTCTTTGTGGGCTGGGAATACAAGTCCCTCTCAAAAAATATGCATAATGTGATAAAGTTCATTATTTTCCATAATGTAATGATAAAGATTAAACTTTCATATATTTTAGATTTGTTGCACACCAACTGAAATAGTTCAGGTCTTTTATTGTTTTAATACTAATGATTTTGGCATACAGCTCATGAAAACCCAATATTCCTATCTCAAAAAATTAGCATATCATGAAAAGGTACTCCAAACGAGCTGTTAACCTAATCATCTGAATCAACGAATTAACTCTAAACACCTGCAAAGGATTCCTGAGGCTTTTAAAACTTACCAGCCTGGTTCATTACTCAAAACCGCAATCATGGGTAAGACTACCAACCTGACTGCTGTCCAGAAGGCCATGATTGACACCCTCAAGGAAAAGGGTAAGACACAGAAAGAAACCTCTGATCGAATAGCATGTTCCCAGAGTGCGGTATCAAGGCACCTTCGTGGGACGTCTGTGGGAAGAAAAAAGTGAAGCAGAGCTCTCTTCACAACCAGAAGAGGTGACTGGACTTTGAAGAAGATTATGGGGAAGGTCCGATTCCAGACCTTGGGGAAGCAGTGGACTGAGTCTGGAGTGGAAACATCCAGAGCTACCGTGCACAGTCGTGTGCAGGAAATAGGATACAGGTGCCGCATTCCCCAGGTCAAGCCACTTTTGAACCAGAAACAGCGGCAGAAGTGCCTGACCTGGGCTACAGAGAAGCAGAACTGTACTGTTGCTCAGTAGTATAAAGTAAATTTTTTCGGATGAAAGCAAATTTTGCAAGTCATTAGGAAATCAAGGTGCCAGAGTTTGGAGGAAGACTGGTGAGAAGGAAATGCCAAAATGCCTGAAGTCCAGTGTCAAGTACCAACAGTCAGTGATGCTCTGGCGTGCCATGTCAGCTGCTGGAGTTGGTCCACTGTGTTTTATCAAGGGCAGGGTCAATGCAGCTAGTTCTCAGGAGATTTTGACCACTTCCATCTGCTGAAAAGCTTTATGGAGTTGAAGATTTCATTTTTCAGCACGACCTGGCACCTGCTCACAGTGCCAAAACCACTGGTAAATGGTTTACTGACCTACTGTGCTCAACTGGCCTGCCAAATCTCCTGACCTGAACCCCATCAAGAATCTGTTCCTCTTGTGAAGGGGAAGTTGAGAGACACCAGACCCAACACAATGGATGAGTTTAAGGCCGCTATCGAAGCATCCTGGGCACCATAACATCTCAGCAGTCCCACCGGCTGATTGCCGCCATGTCACATTGAAGCAGTCATTTCTGCAAAAGGATTCCCGACCAAGTATTGAGGGCATAACTGAACATAATTATTTGAAGGTTGACTTTATTTTGTATTAAAAACACTTTTTTTTTTTTTTTTGGTCGGATGACATATGCAATTTTTTTTTTGAGATAGGGATTTTTTGTTTTTCTTTACTTTTTTGCCAAAATCATCAATATTAAAACAATAAAAGGCTTGAACTACTTCAATTGCATGTAATGAATCTAAAATATTTGAAGGTTTAATTTTTATCATTACATTATGGAAAATAATAAACTTTATCACAATATGCTAATTTTTTGAGAAGGCCCTATATAAGAAGAAGGTTGCAAGTTGGCTTATTCTTCTTTGTATATGGTTATATTTGAATATTAAAATATTATATTTAAAATGTCAAAATTAGTAATATTTAAATTACAATATATATTCTAAATCAATATTTTAATCAACAGCATGGGACTCATGTTTTGTCATTCAAGAGTATGTGTACGCCAAAATTGCATTGGCTTGAGTCTTTTGGAACACATGGATTTTGGCTCATTCACAAAACTTAAAACCAATAGGATATAAAACTCAGTGGTGGTGAGAACTTTAAAGAGTCATATAAACCATTCATATGAAACTTATAAATGATAATTCCATTGCTTTTGATACCACAGGTGACCATCACTGAGTTTACCTGAATTTGTCCCATATATTAGGTACACTTCAAGCGGGATGGTGAGCTCATTGATGTGGTTTCATCTGTCCAGTCCCCCCCCCCAGTGGGAGACCAACGCAAGGACCGAGAAAAAACAAGGGGTGGGAACCAGGCAGGGCTGTGGAGGGCACACAGCCTCCCTAGTAGAGACCTTGATGATACCAAGCTTCAGAAGTCTGTTTCCCTGGCAGAGCATCAGGGAAAGCTGGCTAGTCTGGGCCAAGAGGGACCACTTATATCACAAGATAGCCAAGAGCAGAGTTTGAAGTCAGATCCCGAGACACCTACAGAGTTGATTCCAGAGACGGTAATAAGCAGGGAATTTCCACGCTGGATCCAAAGCAGTGAGCCACTTTACTTCTTCAATCACCAGAAGCAGGTGGCAGGTGATGGCACCATTGAGGTGAGAGCCATGCTGACATGGCGCCTCAACCCCCAGCTGGACAATGAAGCTCTGTTCAGCTGTGAGGTTAAACACCCAGCTCTGTCTATGCCCATGCAGGCTGAAGTCACGCTGGGTAAGTCAAAGCCCATCAATTCTTTTTTTCAACAGCATCTATATGTATAAACTATGTGATTATATAACCTGTGTTGTATTTTGAAAACTGATGGGCATACCATCTTCATAAGATATAGTATAACACCACAGCTATCCAATATGAATGGGCATCTTATTTATTTCCTATAGAGAACGCCAATTAAGCTCCATTGTGTGTTGAGTAGTAACATTAAGGTTCCTTGACAGCAGTCAATTATAAGTGGATCCCTCCGTCTATCCACTCTGCTTTATCTGGTAGGGTTTTGAGGGCAGCAGCCTAGGCAGAGGCCTAGACTTCCCTCTCCTGTACTACTTGACCAGCTCTTGCCATGTAATCCAGAGGTGTTCCCAGACCAGCTGAGTGGCATAGCCCCTCCAGCATGGGTATTCCCCAAGACCTCCTGTCCCACCTTCCGGGTATGTGCCTAGAACACCTCACAAGGGAGGCATCCAGGACTAATCCTGACCTGATGGCCAATGCACCTCATCTGGCTCTTCTTGATGTAGAAGAGCAGTAACTCCATTCTGTGCCACCCCTGGATGACCAAGCATCTTACCCTGTCTGTAAGGGAGATCTCCAATACCCTGTGGAGGAAGCTCATTTCAGCCCCTTCAATCGGTAATTCAATTTATTCAGCAGACCGCAGCACCCCCCACAGCACTCCCCAGGGGAAATGGTCAAATGTCAGTGAAGTGGTTGGGTGAACTTCCATGTCCTATTCAGGACTCTGCTGAGTTCTCTCTGGAGTCTGCATGGGTTTCCTTTAACAGTCCAAAAACATTTAATTGCCCAGATGTATGAATGGTTATCTGTCTCTGTATGTGACCCTGTTCATTTCTTGTCATGACTTCGTAGCACAAACAGAAAAGAGTAAGAAAAAGGTGTTGTCACAACAGACAGGGATTTCATTTGCAGGTGAGCAAATAGTCCAAGCAAGCAAGCTGATGAGGGGGAGGCATACTATGCGAGCGAATCAGTACAGAGCATTGAAAAAGTCTCACATCACAAAGAACAGTCTGACAACTGGGTAAATGTGAGGCTGGTGCTTTTATGCTGGCCTTGATTTAAAGTGACTGGCTTCGGGTGAGTATAAACAGGTCAGTGTGAGCAGGTGTGTGGAGTTGGCAATGGAAAAGACCAGGTTAGATGAAACTGCTTATTGTGAAACGATATATAAGCCCCAATGTCTTAGGCTGACAGATATAATAAACCTTGGTTTCAATCAGGTACTTTTAATGACTTGCCCAATCAAGAAAAAAAAAACTAAGCACTCAAAAGCTTTTTTCGTTATTTTTTATTCAGGGGCCCTTCCAAAATAACACTTCTCCTTTCGGCTTTTCCCTTCAGGGGCCACCACAGCGAATCAATTTTCTCCATCTAGCCATATTCTCTGTATCCTCGTCTCTCACACCAACCACCTTCATATCTTCTCTCACTACGTCCATAAATCTTCTCTTTGGTGTTCCTCGAGACCTCCTGCCTGGCAGCTCCAATTCCAGCATCCGTCTGTCAATATATTCACTATCCCTCTTCTGTGCATGACCGAACCATCTCAGTCTGGCTTCTCTGACCTTCTCTCAAACATCTTACATATGCTGTTCCTCTGATACAGTTACAGTTTCCCCCAGGAACTACAGACACAGGTACATGGACTTGTAGGTGGGTTTATTCAAGGGTGTAACTTGAACAAGACCGGACGCCGCCTGAGACATGGGTCCGACTTAAATACTTGCTTGATTAGTTGAATTCCTTTCTGGTGTGGCATAGTCTCCAGGTGCAGAGGATAATTGCTGCGATTACTGTGCCGCTGTTCCGGGGACCCGAGAATCGTGACAGATACACTTATTCCTGATCCTATCCATCCTTGTCACTCCCAAAGAAAACCTTAGTATCTTTGTCTCTGTGACCTCTAGCTCCACCTCCTGTCTTTTGGTCATTGTAACAGTTTCTAGGCTATACGGCATCGCTGGTAGCCCCACTGTTCCACCTGAGTTCCTCTCATTCACACACTTATACTCTGTCTTGCTGCAACTAACTTTCATTTATCTCCTTTAAAGCGCATACCTCTACCTCTCTAGATTTTCCTCTACCTGTTTGCTGCTCTAACTTCAGATCACAATGTTTTTTGCAAACATCATGGTCCATCATGGAGATTCCTGTCTAACCTAATCTGTCAGCATGTCCATCACCACTGCAAACAAGAAGGGGCTCAGAGCTGAACCCTGATGGAGTCCCGCCTCCACCTTGAACTTCTCTATTACCCCTACAGCACACTGCACCACTGTCTCACAGCTAGCATACATGTCTTGCACCAACATAAATCTCATACCAAATTTGCTCATACAATGCCAGAGCTCCTCTCTTGGTACCCTGTCATATGCTTTTCCTAGGTTTACAAAAACACAATGCAGCTCCCTCTGGCCTTCTCTGTACTTCTCTTTTAGCATTCTCAAAGCAAATACTGCATCTGTAGTACTCTTTCTAGGCATGAAGCCATACCGCACAAATGCTGACTTCAGCTCTCAGTCTAGTTTCCATTACTCTTTCCCACAACTTCATTGTATGGCTCATTAACTTTGTCCCTCAATAGTTGCTGCAATTCTGCATAGGCACCATCATACCTCGTCTCCATTCTTCAGGCAGCTTCTCACTCTCTAAGATCCTGTTGAATAGTCGAGTCAGAAACTCTACCGTTGCCTCTCCTAGACACTTCCACACCTCTACAAGTGTATCATCAGGACCAACTGCCTTTCTACTCTTCATCCTGTTCAATGCCATCCTCATTTCACTTTTACCAATCTCTGCTACATTGTGGTCTACAATAGTCACCTCTTCTACCCTTGCCTCTCTTTCATTTTCCCCTTTCATCAACTCTTCAGAGTACTCTTTCCATCTTCCCATCACTCCTGTAGCATCTGTCAATACATTTCCCTCTCTATCCTTAATCACCTGGACCTGTTGTACATCCTTTCCATCTTTATCTCTCTGTTTTGCCAACCTGTATAGATCATTCTCACCCTCCTTACTATCCAACCAAGCATACAAGTCATCGTACGCCCTTTGTTTTGCCTTTGCTACCTCTATCTTTACCTTTCGCCACATCTCCCTGAACTCCTGTCTGTTCTTTTCCGTCCTCTCAGTATCCCATGTCTTTGTTAATCGCTTTCTCTGTATATACTCCTGCACTTCCTCATTCCACCACCAAGTCTCCTTATCTACTTTCCTTCCAGATGACACACCAAGTACTCTTCTACCTGTCTCCCTGATAACACTAGCTGTTGTTGTCCAATCATCTGGAAGCTCACCCTGACCACCCAGACCCTTTCTCAACTCCTCCCTGAAAACCATGCAACACTCCTCTCTCTTCAGCTTCCACCACCTTGTCCTCTGCTCTGCCTCTGTCCTCTTCATCTTCCCTGTCACCAGAGTCATCCTACAAACCACCATCCTATGCTGTCTGGCTACACTCTCACCTACAACTACTTTGCAGTCATTGATCTCTTACATGTTACCTCATCTATACAAAATGTAGTTTACCAGCGTGCTCCTTCCTCCGCTCTTATAAGTTACCCTATGTTCCTGTTTTTTCTGGAAAAAGGTGTTCACTACAGCCATTTCCATCCTTTTTGCAAAATCTACCACCATCTGTCCCTCTGCATTCGTATCCTGGATATCAAATCTGCCTATCACTTCTTTATCCCCTCTATTGCCTTCACCAACATGTCTACTGAAGTCTGCCCCAATTACCACTCTCTCATTTCTGGGAATATTCTGCATCACTTCATCTAACTCATTCCAGAACTTCTCCTTCTCTTCAGATTCACATCCCACCTGTGGGGCATAGCCACTAACAACATTGAGCATCACACCTTCAGTTTCCAGTTTCAGACTCATAAGTCTAGCTGACATTCTTTTCACCTCTAGGACGTTCCTAACAAACTCCTCCTTCAAGATAACTCCTACTCCATTTCTCTTCTTGTCAGTACCATGATAGTACAACTTAAAGCCTACTCCTAAGCTTCTAGCCTTACTACCTTTCCACCTGGTCTCCTGGACACACAGTATATCCACCTTCCTTCTCTGCATCATGTGGACCAACTCTCTACCTTTTCCTGTCATAGTCCCGATATTCAAAGTCCTTACTCTCAGTCCCAGGCTCTTTCCTTTCCTCCTCTCTCTCTGCTTCTGAACACGCACTCCTTCTCTTCCTCTTGTTCTTGTTCTTGTTCTTTGAAATCAACAGCATGTTTTTACAAGAGCAAGTAAATTTGAGCATACGACTCCAGTGCCGGCTTATTGCTCATCAATGAGATAGTCACTTCCATTGCACCATTATTCTTGTTGAAATTTTCTTGTCTTGGTAACTGGACTTGGACATTCTCTCCCTTCTTACATCCGGATACGCTGTATACAGCAAAGTAAGAATTTTATTGTACAAGGAAACACATTTCCAGACTATACAAATGACAATATAAATACCTTGCATCTTTAATCTTGAATATTTCCACCTAGTGTCCTGAACATACAGTATATCTACTTTCCTTCTCTGAATCACATTCACCAACTCTCTACCTTTTCCTGTCATAGCCCCAATATTCAAAGTCTCTACTCTCAGTCTCAGACTCTTGCCTTTCCTCTTCTCTCTGCTTCCAAACACACCATCCTCCTCTTCCTCTTTGACCCAAAGTAGCCCAACTTCCACTGGTACCCTGTAGGTCATTGGTACCAATGGCGGTCGTTGTCAACTCGGGCCTCGACCAGTATGATCTGGTTATTATGGTTGAATTGCATGTTTGGTTTTGGCAAAAGTGTTAAGCAGGATGCCCTTCCTGACGCAACCCTATGCATTTATCCGGGCTTGGAAGCGGCTCAGGGAGACGCTGCTCCGTCCCACCCTGAGGCCTACTAAGGGAGACACCGGCCAGTGCTACCCTGAGGCTGCATGCCTTCCAAAAAAAATCACAAGTGGCTCAGAAGGTGCCAGATCACTTGGGTAAATTAGGGTTTGTTAACCCTCCAGGAGTTACCATGGAAAACCTGAGCACTATTGACTTGACACTGATTACTTATTTTTTAACTTTTTTTTTTTCATTAAGCAATCAGGGAGAGACAGTTTGATATCAGACAATTACATCAACTGTGAAAGCAGCATAACATTATGATTTAATTACTTTTTGCTATGTTCCATAGGCTCACAAAGTCTCAACATAACTATTTATTGAATTTTTATGAAAAGATTAATATCAGAGCCATGACTACTTTTTGAATTTTTTCTCTGGCAGCTCTTACTGAAGTTGTTATGGAAGTCTGAGGTACAACCTGTTCACTGTAGCTGCTGCATGCTTGGGTTGTAAAACAGTTGGTTAGTCATTAAAAAGGTGGTGATAGATTTGTTTGCTGCTGGAGACTCAGTCATCCTCTTTTTTATTGTTGGACTTGAGTGCTACTTTTTATTCTGTGGATCATCATATGTTGACTTTTTGGCATCTTTAGTCAGGTCCTTCAGTAGTTTAATTCATACCTGTCTTAGAGGCCCCACAGTATTTCTATTTAACACCACCATCTCTGATTCCTGTGCAGTGAGGTGTAAGGTTCCACGGTGTTTTCCCTGTACAAGGCACTGCTGGGTCACATTCTATGTTCATTTTAAATTAATTTAGCTAATATGCATGCAGCTGCTTTTAAACTTGGCCATAGATGGGCTGGATACTCTGGATTCACTTGGTGTCTGTATGGATGCTCTTAAGAGCTGGTTATCAGCATTTTTTTTCTCCTGAACTCAGCAAGACAGAAATGATCATTATTTAAACACCAAGGCGTAGTCATATTTACAATAATTATATTCACTTTTATTAGCAAAGACAGAGCAAAGAACCTTGGTATGTTTTTCAACAACTTTACAGTGACACTTTTTCAACCTATACAATGGCTTACTAAAGTATAAATTTCCCTTGAACCTTACCACATTTTGTCATGTTACAACCACAAATAAATAATGTGTTTTATTGGAATTTTATGTGAAAGACCACCACAGCCTGTCACACAATTGTGAAGTAGAATGTTTGATTTATTCTTTATAATAGCTCAAAAGTGCTGTGTTCAAAAGTATTCAATTCCCTTTTTTCTGAGTGCAATCATTTGCCTTCAGAAGTTGCCTGAGGATTGCTGAATGATCAAAAATTGACCTAATGTCTAAAGTTGTTGAGAAGTTGAAAACAGGGTTAGGCTATAAAAGGAATTCCCAAGCTTTGAACATCTCACAGACCACTGTTCATGCTATGGTCCCGCCTCAGCAGCTCATGGCTGAGTTCATCAAGGTACACATGGCTGCCGCCCAATTGCCAGCAATCAGTGAGGACTTAAAAGCCATAGCTTCACTCTCACTGGTTGATGGCTTGTCCCTCTGTCTGTCCTCCTTTCTCCTGCACTTTTTCAATTAATAAGTGCAGGAAGAGATGGTGTCAACAGAATTTTCATCGTCATGTTTTGGTAAAAAAACCATAGCAAGAAGAAAGCCATAAAGAATCCTGTTTGAAATTTGCCAGAAGCCATGTGGCAGTAGAGCATAGGCAGTAGAGGGTGCTTTAGTCAGAAGAGACCAAAATTGAACTTTTTGGCCAAAATACAGAACACTATGTGTCGCAGAAAATGAGCACTTCACATTATCTGAACACATTATACCCACTGTTATATATGGTGATGACAGTTCATTCCTTTCATTCCAAGGAAGATGAGCAGAGTTCATGGGAAGCAATCTTAACCCTCTCAGGCTCAAATTAAGTTGTGGCGTAATTAGCTAAGTAGCATTTAGCTGTCGCAAATCTGCAACATCTGCCTGGAGAGGGTTAAAAAGAAAACCTGTTGGAGTCTGCAAAAGACTTGAGACTGGGCCAGAGGTTAAACTTCTAGCAGCACCGCAACAACCATAAACATAAAGCCACAATGGAATGGTTAAAATAAAGCATGTTAGAATGGGCCAGTCAAAGGCCAGACCTAAAACAAATTGAAACTCTGGGAAGAGATCTGGACCTGAATTTTCTTTACTTGAAGACGTTTTCACCCTTCATCCGAGAGGCTTCTTTAGGGGTAGAACTTCAAAGCAAAGATAAAGATAAAGCCTCTTTTTTGTCATTACATGAGTCTTAAGTTGTGTTGTGTAATGTGTTGATGTTAACTGTATTTTGTGTTGGTTTCTTTTTTGTGTGGCACATTTTCACCTTGAAGAACAAAGGGTTGCTGTTTCAATTCCAGCAGAAGGCCTTTCTGTGTGGAGCTTAAGTTCTCCCTGTGTCTGCGCAGGTGGCACTGTTTCCCTCTGCCATGATTGCTTCAGTATTTCTCTGATGGTCTCTGCCTCTGCCCTCTCTGCCTGCAGTAAGATCCTGGCCTATTTCTGAAAATTACATGCAGCTGCAGCACTTTCTGGGCGTAACCAACTTTTACTAATGCTTCATCTGCAGTTATAACTCAATCATTGCTACAGCCCTGACTTCATCAAAGACTCCCTTCCACATGTCCAAGTTTGCAGGTACTACCTTTCAGACTTTGAAGGACCGCAACAGCCTGGGATCAATGCTCCAGGTTCCTGACACAGAGCAACATATGCTGTGGAGTCAGACGCATCAGATGGTCTAGCGCTCAGCCAGTGACGAGAAACGCCATTCATGCACCTTTTTCTCACACTGTTTCTCTTCAGCTGAGAGAACAAAGGCATTGGTAACTGAGAGCCTCAGGCAGTAAAATGCCCAGAGGAGCGGCCCTCTATTCACCGCTCAGGAGAAGGAAGTGACTCACCCACTTCACCCTGGCCAGAGCCAGCCTCCTGCATTCTGTTAGTCGCTTCACCTTGACCACCAACTGCTGACACACCAGGGTAACCAGGCCAGCTAAAGGTCATCAACCTGGCACTGGTTCGACTAAAGCTCCCGAGCTCCATGAGGGTAAACCCCACCTTCTATGTATCAAATCTGTCAACAACAGTCCACTGATGCTTGCTGCCCTGCCCCCACTTCCCCCTTGCCTTGATTGGGGACTTACCTAAGAGGTGCATCGCATCATCCGCTGCCCTGATGTGGAAGAGGCTGCTAATACCTCGTTGATAGGGAAGAGAGAGATCCTGGGTTCTTTCTTGGCACATTTTGGATAAGAGCCTTATCCGGGAATTCCACCAGCAACATCTGGACCAGTCGTCCTGAAGAATGGTGGCAAACAGCTGTGCCATAGGTCACCAGCTGCCGGTCCTTCAGCCCCACTGAACTTCAGGACAGCTCATCGAAGGAGGAGTTGGTCTCCTTAAAGGGAAAGTAGTCATCAGCAGGCTCATCAACCCTTAGAGCCTGTGGGAATGGAGTTGCCCTTATATATTTGGTTTGGGCCCAAATCACATCAGATGCCCTGCCTGACGCAACTCTCTGCAGTTGTCCGGGCTGGGCACTGGGGTCAGAAAGATACCCCCTGAGGCTATCATATGCTGTAGCAGACATGCAGTTGCATGTCCGAAATTTGACTATGGACAGAGAGTGAGGGATGTTCGTCCATGGCATGCTGTGACAAGGTGGATGATGATGACACAACTTACTGTACAGTGATGGGTTCAATGGCCAGAGATAGGTTTTGGGCTGTTTGTGATGGATTTATACAACACTGAAGTCTAGTTCTTATGATGAAAGATGTAGACCCAAAACGAAACAGTGCTCAGAAATTAACACCAAAAGATGGATACCATGCACTGTAACTGAACAAAAGTAAACGATCATTTATCAGAGACATGACAGACTGTCTACTTGCGTCACGGAAAAATACACTCACAGCAGTTTTTCAACTATTAAGCTCTCTGTTTTCATTCATGGTACTACAATAAGAGACCCACACATATTCTTAAATCTTCATTCAAATTAGATGCTTTTATTGTTCTGACAGCTGCTCCTAGAGGACCAAGACTGTCCGTGAATCCAAAAAAGGCCAAAGTGGGAGACACAGTTCGGATCACTGTCCAGGGCTTTCAGCTTGGACCTTCTGCAGTGAGTTTCTAAATAAATAAAAATATTAATCAATGTATGTATTTATTAATAAACTTTACCTGTTATCATGCACATATGGTAACAGAGGGCTGGAGCCAATCCAGCCCACATAGACCCAACTGTCAATCACAGTGGGTCTATCCTCTCATCCTCATCCTCTCATTCACGCGAATGGACAATTTGTAGTATTCAATAAAACTGCGGACTATGTTTTGTCTGTGGCAGAAAGGCAGAGAACCTGGAAAGATTTAAAAGTGATTTTTAGCTATTATTTAGAATTTTGGATGTATATGCAATGACAATTTTATCCATTCTTGTAAATTTAAGGGATTTAAGGGTCACAATTTTGCATCATCAATTTAAAACATCTGGGTTGGTTCTCAGTCATGGTCAATAAATGTTTGCATCAGATGCATGTAATGCATCAGAATTAATAGATTTTTTTGGTTTAATCACCATTTAAAAGTCCTCTTTAGTTTTGACTGACTAGGCATTTGTTAGTATTTAACCACCTATGAGGTGGATGATACCTAGAGAAGTATGTGACTCATGGATCCATCAAATATTTATGGTGAAAATGGTTGAGAAGCAGGTTCTGGAGATTTGAATGGGGGGGTCACCAGAGAGTAGCCAAGTCACCAGTCTTAAAATATGAGTAATTTATTTCCAGAGATAAATGGGTATTCATCTTCCACGTCAGTGATCCCAGAACCTATATGGTTGTGGCTGAAGGACTGTATAAAGGAACACCTTGTCTGATGAGCAACAGTCATTAAACTTTGAAGTGATCGCTTCTTTTACCCCTCTTTCAAACCATATGACTATTCTGGCCAACATCCAGACACTGCTGTCATCAGTGGAGTGTCCCTTGTAGACAGGATGAGGAGCAAAATCAGTGTCCTGAGTCCTGACCTGAGGAGCTTATTTTGTTTGACCATCCATTTATCCAGGGGTTCATTTCATTGTCTCTAGTGTGTTTCAGTGCAACTGTGTGTTTCAATGATGACCCAGAATTTGTTCAACCTGAAAAGGAGATCTAGTGTGACAGGAAGTTGGACAACTACAGTGTAAAAAAGAGTTTTTAAAGAATATATCTCTGCCTGAATCAATGAGCTCATTTAAGTATGATGCATTACGAGTGTGTCTCAAAAATACCAAAGAAGCCTCTGCAGGAAATACAGGACTGTCTCAGAAAGTTAGAATATTGTGATAAAGTTCTTTATCATCTGTAATGCAATTACAAAAACAAAAATGTCATACAACTTGGATTCATTACAAATCAACTGATATATGCAAGCCTTTTATTATTTTAATATTCATAATTATGGCTTACATCTCAAGAAAACTCAAAAATCCTATCTCCAAATATAAGAGTATCATGCAAAAGTAATTTTTATTTTCTTAATTGCATTACAGAATATAAAGAAATTTATCACAATATTCTAATTTTCTGAGACAGTCCTGTAGGTTTTTTTTCTCCTCTTCACATAGGTCATATCATAATCTTGCCTTGAAGATATTATCAATCTTTTCTGTATATTTTCCTGTGTGTGTCCAGAGTGAAGTCTTCCCTGAGCCCATGTTTACTTGGACCAAGGTAGGGGGGCACTTACTTGATGGCAGGGGTGAGCACAGTGGAAGGGAGCTTGTCCTAGAGAGAGTTCCTGCAGAACTCAATGGTTCCATGTTCCGCTGCACTGCCCAGAATCCTCTGGGCTCTACTGACACACATACTCGCCTAATTGTTTTTGGTGAGCTTTGCTGAGAGGAACATGTTCCACCAATGTATGATCTGATTCATCTAATTATTGTTGTGTTTTTTTCAGACAATCCAAGATTAAAGAAAGGAAAAAAGCATACTATTGGTAAGCCCTCTTTTGCGAATTCAGACAAAAAAATAGACATTTTAGCTAAGTATTTTCACATGGTTAAAATAAAGCCTTATTATAAAATACATGTAATAACATTGGTAAAAAGGTGCATCGAAGAAAGATTCTGAACAGCTCATCCCACTGCTTGTACTGTAAAAACTAGATTAATACAGATTTATAGATTGAAATGTTAAAAAGAGTGATTCAGAATAAGTCTAGCTATTCTTTGGGCTCAATATGTATATCTGGATTATTCGTAGCGCAAATATTATGTTGACTAACTTTCAGTACTTTTCTGCAAGTTGTCGAAAATTCTGTGCATCCTTGGTGATGTAGTGTCATTGTTGTTAGAAACCAATTGATAAGTTCAATATATAGCTGAACTGAGTGTCTAACGTTCAATAAGTACCGTGAATGAAATAAAACAGTGAGTGAATAGTTTTCAAGCCTACTTTGGCAAGCCAAGATTGCAGACAAATAAAGTAGAGGTCTTATGCTCTTCAATAAACAAATAAGTTAAGAACCATACAACAACAAGAAAACCTCAGAGGGTGATTACACAGAGTCTTGTTCATTGTGCCTTCACATTCTGGTCTCCAGTCATACAAAAGTTCAGCATGGACTGGTGCATCACATGTGTACCTGTATAGCACACTTATGTAAGCACCAAGTGTTAAACTGTAGGAGGCTAGCAAAGCTTACAGCTACCAAAACAAAGGATACTAGGAAGACTCTCCCATAAATCTCCCCACGAGAGGTCACACTATTATTCACCTTACCTGGTCAAATGTTGCAACCACCAAAACAGTATAGGGAAGTCCCTGTGTTTCTCTAACTGCATAATTTTCAATTTTTAAAACTGCACAATGTTTTTTTCAGTAAATTCCATAAAAATACAGCTTGTATTAGTACTTGGCATTAAACAATTCTTCACTGTGCCAGTGATAAATGATTATCTTATCCTAAACATGGTCTTGTAAAAAATGAGCTGTAATTTGTGTGTTTTCAGCTATACTCCATATTTTATTTCTATGTAGCCAGTAATGCAGCTGTCTTGGAAAGCTCATTGACGATCACCTCTATGTTGCTGCTGAGCTTCACCTGCAAGCAAACGTGAACCAAGGTGCAGCTGCTCTGTCACCTCCCACATCCATCTTCATGATCCCTGGCATTGGCATTGCCTCCACACACCCTTTAGCAGTTGGTCTAAAACAATAAGAAAAGTACAGCACAGTTGCTTTACAAACCTGACAAACAAGCATTAAGCAGCTTTGTTGGCTGGTTATGAGTGTTTAACCCTCCTCCTGTGTTAGTTTTCTGGTAGCATCACCGGTGTTAACGGGTCGGTTTCGACCCGTGTCTTAAATCAGCTTTAAAATACACTAAAAATAAAAACTTAAATTCCAATTCTTTTTCTCATCTCTTGGTTACCTTCATAGGCTTCCTTATCCATGAAAATATTGGATTTAAAATTTTTTGTTGTGGTTCTCTGATCCTTTTTATTGTTATTAGTATACTTCTTGATTTCAATAAAAAACAGAAAAATTTACCTCAAGAGATTAATATAAATAAATTAAAGGATGTTGTGTTACCAGAATATTGGTAAGGGGTATAGAACATATCTCTGAAATGAATTTGTTGATTTATTTTTTTCATTTAAAAATTTTTATCCATAGTAACATCGATGGTGTTATGGGTCATTTTCAACCCGTAATATATTTTTTTCAAGAAAATGCAAAGAAACAAAAAAATGTCAGCAATAGGACTTTAAAATGAACACACTGAAACACAGGACAGGTCATAACACAAAATATCATTGGCCATCTTCTGGTCATTCGCTGCCAATTGAAATTGGCTGTCAGCTTGTCCAGGTTGTCCACTCCTCCTTTGTTTTTATTATAGTCAAGGATAATTGTGGGCTTTTTATCACTTCCTGATGACACAGCTGCAGCTTTGTGAAGAGTAGACAGAAGTATCACATTCTGTCTTCTTTTTGACAATGTGAGACAACAGTGGTGGTGTCTGTAAAAACAAACTTGGAGGAAAGCGAAGCCCTGTCTTTCACCTGCATGATTTCAGTAGGCAACTCAGGTTTATTTTTCCTCACTGTGCCCACCATGGTAAGTTCTCTCTTGAGGAGTTCTTGTCCAAAGTCATAGGTGGTAAAAAAATTGTCACAAGTGATATTGTGACCCTGCAGTCCAGTGGTCATGTCAAGGATGTGACTTGACATGCTCATCTTTGTTTGTTTTGTTTTTTTGGCGCAATCCTGGACAAATGAGCATCCCCAGAAGCTCACATGATTGGGGGAGTAGGTGGCTGTCATCGTGTTGGCTGACAATGCATTGTGATGATTTAAATTTTGGCTATAATTATTGCTTTGTAATCTTATTTTTATACCCGGGTCGAAACCGACCCTAACACTACAGAGGACATAATTTTAACTAGAGCATTTTATAATGCAGTGAAAAAAAATGTTTTTGTTGAATTTTGTTGAAATCAAGGTTCCTGACAAAGTCAAGAAGCCTTGATGCAATAAAAAAATTTTAAGTGATTATTTTATGCATTTAAAAACTAGGGTCGCTGGCGACCCTAACACAAGAGGAGGGTTAAAAAACTTGAACTACATATACGTATGGCTGTCTTGAGTGTAACGTTTTTATGTGTGATACAATTATTCTAAGAAATAAATTTTGATGCTAACACCTGTCTCTGTCCTATTATAATGATTTGTATGTTGTAGTGTCTTCAGTACGAAACAAACTGGGCTCTTGGTTCTTGTAACATCTTTCTTTCACAAGCATTATTTTCTTGTAATATCAAAATGAGCAACTTTGAAACATGTTTTATTTTAAGTGAGAGGGGTAACACTCACAGGTTGCTCCATGCAACACAGGTCTTTTCAGCTCACATTCGTCAAACTATGTAACCATTCTTGAGTTGCGTTCAACATGTCACTTTGAATAACCATATTATCATATTGCCAAAATCTTCTTGTCATCTTCTCAGCTGTGTCAGAACTGAAGAAGTCTCGAATTAGTGGTGAAACGTCTTCAAGTGAAGAAGATCAACATGAAGATTTTTACAAGAATTTACCACGACCTGGATAACTGAGAACCTCCACAGACATATTTTGTCTGTGGATTTCATATTGTGATATGTTGAAAGGCTAATAATCTTTGTCTCATGTTCTGTCTTTGACCCTCAACATGTAGAATGCAACACTCTCCAAATTTCAATTATACATATAAATTTAAAGCTGAAAAAGACTCAGATGCCTTATTTTTTTCTAATTTTTGTGTCCTGTGTTCTTTCCATACCAGTGGCGGCCGTTCATTTTACACCTAGGCCTTCAGTGGCGCTCCGAATCTATCCAGCCCCCAATAATTAGTTTATGGCCACAAAACACATTTTTATTATGCATAAATGCAGTGTTAAGAGGGGTGCATCGCAGATAGATAAGTCGTGTAGTGTTAAAATTAGCCCGTGGCGGCGCATCTCGTGACGACAAAGAGATGCCCAATTCTGTACTCTTCCACTGACACCCCCCGCGCGTAACCGATCGCGCACTCCGCGACTTTGTCCGGGACGCGGCCCGGCACCCCAAGTGCCCAAATTCCAAGAGTGTTTGTAACAAGTCCTAATTAGGAAATAAACCCGACCGTTGAGGCGGTGGTATAAAATGACCGCGCCTCCTCGGCTCGGGGTCAGAACCTCCTCACCTGCACATCCGCTGGACGCGTCTCAGCGGCTGTGCAGAGAGGGTGAATGATCCTCTCAGGGTGACATTCATTCTTGCCCGGGATATCTCGTAAGTGTATTTTCTTACTTTGAATAAACCATTCTTGCTTGATCAGTTCCAAAACTCCATCTAGAAAACGGCTATAATAGTATATTAGCAACTAAATCAATTTCTTCTCCTCTTGCAGCCGTGGGTTGACAATACCGATATTAAACAAACACAACTATTTTTCTGTTCGCAGCTCGCAGTACGCTTTTCCTCGCTAATGCACTTGTCCACTCTGACTATGCAATCAGAGGGTGTGAATACGCTGACGTTGCTGTAGCCTGCTAGAAGGCTTTAATGTCGCCAACTCAAAATCTTATTGGTTGAAGCATCGGTGTCATCAACACTCATTATTTGCGTAAAGGGCTTGCAGAACTGATTGTGCACCACCCCTGATTATGCTAACAACTTACCTAGCCATGAAAGTTATATTATTCTCTAATCTTTTCTTAAAAGTCAATATCTGTCTCTGATTTGTTTGGTCCACACTCTTGAGTGGACATGTTAGTTGATGCAGAATATGCAGTTTCAGAATCTAACAAAGAAGTCAATGGTCATACATGGACCTCTCGTCAGCATCAGACGTGCAGAAGATAATTTTTTGGATGAATGTAGTGCTGTTTTGGTGTAGTGATTCTTTTCCTTTTGATGTTTTCCATATACAGTATTTGTCATTGTTTATGCTCGAAGGCTACTTGTTGCTGCTCTTTGGGGACTGACATAATGTTCATATTGCTCAAACTTTGTAGGCATCAATGATTTCATGAGGCAAATAATTATTTCCTATTATAAAAGTAACTGTGCGTCAGAACCAAACTGACTAAATATCTGTTGTATTGAGTGCTATTTCCTTATAACTACTTCTTGCCTGCCTGTGTGTGCATTGACATTATATTACAGTATCTTCCCCTGGTCCCTCAAAAATTGTTGATAGCTAATTGTGGCTCACCGGGGTGGTGAGGCAGTAGAGCGGGGGGGGCAAACTACGGCCCACAGGCCACATCTGGCCCGTTAGTCTTTTTCATCTGGCCCACCAAAGATTGGTACAGAATTCATGGTTGATGTGAATGATTGAATGATGTGATCAGTGAATGTGGGAGCTCAAACTGGAGATTATTTCATTTTTGGAGCTACTTGAGAACCCTTTTCCTGAGCTGAATGACACAGATTGGCTTTGTGATTTAGCCTTTACTGTGGACATACTGACACATGAATGAGCTGGACATGAAGCTACAGGGGAAAAACTGGTTTGTGCATGAAATGCAAACAATCGTCAGAACCCTCAAAACCAAGCTGGTTTTATTTTCAAAGCAAATGAGTCTGATATGTACCGTTAACAAATGCGTTTTTAAATTCTTTTTACACATGTATCGTATCTTGTGGTGACCCGGCCCGTCTGTCAAATTTTAAAAGTCATTGCAGCCCTGAGCCAGAAATGTTGCACATCCCTGCAGTAGGGTAAAGGAATCATCTTTTAAGAGTTACGTACTGTGATAATTATAGTAAAGCAGGAAAACCTCAGGCAGGGTGACTAACCAAACAAACAGTCTCATTAATGGTGCCTCTACTTCTGCCTTGTCATCATGTGAAAGTATGTCAGTGTGTCATATGCACCAGCACAGGTACCCGCAAAAACACCTGGTCTGTAAAGTGTTAAAAGTTCTGAAGCAAAGGATGCTGCAAGTCTCACCACAACTCATCACAAGTATTCTACATCCATCCATCCGTCCATCTTCTGTGCTTATCCTGCACTCAGTGTTGCGGGGGATGCTGGATCCTATTCAAGCTGTCTTGTGTGAGAGGCGGGATACACCCTGGACTGATCGCCAGTCAATTGCAGGGTAAGATAACCTACAGAATCTACAGAGTAAAAGTGGAAACTGGGCTACTGTGGGTTGAAGGAGGAGAGGAGGACGGTGTGTTTAGAAGGTGTGTTCCAGAAGAGTCTGGAAGTGAGAGTAGGGACTTTGAATATTTGGCCAATATTAGGAAAAGGTAGCGAGATGGCGAACATGATTCGGACATGACTTCATTACTAATTGAAAAAAAAAGTTAAAAACAAGTCATCAGTGTCAAGTCAATAGTGCTCAGGTTTTCCATAGTAACTCCTGGAGGGTTAACAAACCCTAATTTACCCAAGTGATCTGGCACCTTCTGAGCCACTTGTGTTTTTTTTGGAAGGCATGCAGCCTCAGGGTAGCACTGGCCGGTGTCTCCCTGAGCCACTCCCAACCCCGGATAAATGCATAGGGTTGCGTCAGGAGGGCATCCTGCTTAACACTTTTGCCAAAACCAAACATGCAATTCAACCATAATAACCAGATCATACCGGTCGAGGCCCGGGTTGTCAACGGCCGCCATTGGTACCGATGACCTACAGGGTACCAGTGGAAGTTGGGCTACTTTGGGTCAAAGAAGGAGAGGAGGATGGTGTGTTCGGAAGCAGAGAGAAGAGGAAAGGCAAGAGTCTGAGACTTGAGAGTAGGGACTTTGAATATTGGGGCTATGACAGGAAAAGGTAGAGAGTTGGTGAATATGATTCAGAGAAGGAAAGTAGATATACTGTGTGTTCAGGACACTAGGTGGAAATATTCAAGATTAAAGATGCAAGGTATTTATTTATATTGTCATTTGTATAGTCTGGAAATGTGTTTCCTTGTACAATAAAATTCTTACTTTGCTGTATGCAGCCTATCAATCTTTGTAGTTACTGCTAACAGCTAAGACAATTTATATTTCATTATATTTCTTATTCTTCCTCCTTTCCACTATTGTCTATTACTGTTATGTTTTTACTTGAAACTCTGGCACAACAATTTCCTTCGGGATTAATAAAGTTGTTCTCATCTCATCTATCTGGATGTGTATTGATAAATATATCAAAATAAACATTGTCGTAACTCGATGTAGCAGTGCAGGGAAATGCAAACAAACACAGAAATGTAAAAAGTATTGGCAAGATGTGCAAGTGTAAGTTGAGTGCAGCTTAGAGTGTGCAGATGGTTTAAGTAGACAACTAAGTGACATCAAGTTGAGTGCAGCACTGTCTCACTGTGGGGTTCTGGTGATCTTCTCTGCAGTCTTTACCAGTCCTTGCAGGCATTTGTGGTCTACAGCAGCGGTGCTGCTGTACACTGTGATGCAGCTTGTTAAGATGCTTTCAACAATGTAGCTGTAGAATTTTTTGACGATCTTAGGCGACATGGCAAACTGCTTGTATGCTCAAAGCTCATAGGCACACACTCTGAGGGTCCACCAAAAGATGGTGGGTCCACACAAAGATGCGGGGTTTGATCCTTCTTAGGCCTCTGTGTACCTGTTCTGATGATACTGTTGGAAGCGAGGAGGGACGGAGGATGGGGGACGGGGGGAATGGTGGTGGTCCTATTGTGTGTATGACTCACCTATGTGCTGATGTTGGGGGCTTGAAGTGGGCGCGGAAGGTGTTGAGGTCATCCGGTAGGCTGTCTGCTGAGTCAATGCTGGTGGGTGACTTATAGTCCATGATGTGCTGCAGCCTTTGCCAAATCCACCCTGAGTCAGCAGTGGAGCAGAAGCCATCCAGCTTCTCTCTGTGCTGCCTCTTAGCTGTTCTGATGGCTTTCCTCAGTCCGCACTTAGCAGCCTTCTCCTCCGTCTCATTGACAGACCTAAATTCATGAGAGCGGGCATGGACTATGTTGTATATTTGACTGTTCAGCCAGGGTTTCTGATTGGGGAACTTCCATGAGCAGTAGGCTGCTATTGACCAGTGCCAGGGGAATCGAATAATGTTCCAGTAATGTTCAGTTCCAAAGATAATTGCTCTACTTCTTGTGCCAGGCTGCCCCCAAAGTGATGTAGAATATCCCTGGAGGTGAGTGTTAATTGGTGCAGACTTCAATGGACATGTTGGTGCAGGCTTTAGTGGTAATGATAAGTCATGGGCAGGTTTGGTATCCAGGATATGAACACAGGCTTTGCAAAAAGGATGTAAATGGCTACCACCATCTGTCCCTCTGTCGTGAAAACTTTTTTTTTTTTTTTCAGAAAAGGCAGTACCATGAGGTAACTCATTATGAAGAGGTAGGAGCATGCTTGCACATCTTGTAAAGACAATGTAAACTGAGGGAGGAAGATCAGTGACTGCAAAGTAGCTGTAGGTGACAAAGTAGCCAGACAGCTGAAACTGTTGACAAAAATTGATGAAGCGGACAAAGGCATAGAATGATAATTTACCCTTTATTAAACCCTGTGGGGAAATTCATTCTCTGCAATTAACCCATTGTGGATGAACCATGAGCAGTAGGCTGATGTCAACCAGTGCAAGGGGAGCAGTTAGGGGTTCAGTGTCTTGCTCAACAACACTTTGACACACTAGGAGGAGCCAGGAATCAAACCAGGAATGTTCAGTTCAGAAGACGATTGCTCTACCGCCTGCGCCATGCCGCCCCCAAAGAAGAGGACGAGTGGTGGATGCTGAAAAAGGAGGAGTGTTGTAAGGGAGGAGTTGACAAAGGCCCTGGGTGGCCTGGGAGATCTTAAAGATGACTCGACATAAGCAGCTAATGTGATCAGGAAGTCAGGTAGGAGAGTATTTGGTGTGTCATCTGGGAGGAAAGTTAATGAGGAGACCCGGTGGAATGAGGAAGTGCAGGAGTATATATAAGGCTAGCAAAGAAGAAGCAGGGCATTGATAGATGCAGTGCAAGGTGACTTTTTGATGACTTTCTAACAGTGATAGAAAAGATGTGCAGCAAGTTTGAATGATTTAGGTGAGAGGGAAATGTATTGACAGATGCTGGAAGAGAGATGGGAAAATGGAAAGAATACTTTGAAGAGCTGATAAAGGAGGAAAATGAAAGTGACGGAAGGGGGGGGTGTAGCAGAGATTAGTAAAAGTGAAGGACATTAAAAAGGATGAGGAGTGGGAAAGGCAATTGGTCCTGATGATATACCTGTGGAGGTTTGGGAGTATCAAGGAAAGGCAGTGGTTGAGTTTCTGGCTAGATTATTCAAAAGGATCTTTGAGACTGAGAAGATGACTGAGGAATGGAGACAAAGCGTGATGGTGCCCATTTTTAAGAATAAGGGAGATGTAGAGAATTGTGCCAACTATAGATTGATAATGTTGATAAGGCATACGATGGAGCTATAGGAAAGAGTAGTGGAAACTTGACTTGAGCAAAAGTCAGCATTTGTGAGCAGCAGTATGATTTCATGTCTAGAAAGAGTACTGCAGATGCTGTATTTGCTATAAGAATGCTGGTAGTGAAGTACAGAGAAGTCATTGGGGGCTGCATTGTGTTGTTGTAGAACTAGAAAAGGGATGCAACAGGATGCTGAGATGAACTACAGTATTGTATGACAAAGTCTGGAGTGACAGAGACAGGTGCAGGAAATGTATGTAAGACGTGAGACATTGGTATGGCCTGCTGTAGTGAAATTCAAGGTAGGGGAGACTACATCTTGTTTGCACTGATGGACAGGCTGATAGATAAGGTTAGAAAAGACATATTGTTTGCAGATGACACGGTGATCTGTAGTGAGAGCAGGTGGAGCAATCGAGAGTGGGGAAGAGAGGCGGGCTCAAGCAGGTCAGAACAGGTGGAGAAAAGTGTCGGGGTAATATGTAACTAAAGGGTCTCAGCTGTAATGAAAGTACAGGGGTATAAGACAGTCTCCAAATCATACAGCATCACTGGTCTCACCACTAACATTGAAGAAAAGATAGAAAGCAGCACCAGAGGTGGCAGAGATGAAGGTTTTGAGGTTCTCTTGGGGTTGACGAGGATGGATAGGATCAAAAATGAGTCTATCAGAGGGACAAGGGAGGGATGAGGTCAGAGAAGCTAGACTGAGATGTTTAGTCATGTACAGAGGAGGGATAGAGAATATATTGGTACAAGGATGCTGAGGTTTGAACGACCTAGCAGGAGGTCTAGAGGAAGACCAAAGAGTACATGAATGATGCGCAATACGACATGAAGTTAGTGGTGTGAGAGAAAAGGATACATAGAATACGTTTAGAGGGAGTTTCATTCGCTGTGGTGGCCCCTAAAAGTAAAAGAAGAATTCAAATCACATTTGGATTTTCAAAGTATCAAGTGACTGTTCTTGATTGGTGACTTGCCAAAAAAGACTTGATTGACAACAATAAAAAAATGACAAAATACCTGGCCGAAAATGTTCCAATATAAATATTGTTTATTGATTTTTAATCACTTTTCTTGGGTTTACTGGAACAATGAAGGTAAAAAGAAGTGTGTTTATAAAATTATAGCAGACACAAAGCAGCTTTGCAGGTGTGTGTTTATAAAAGGAGGAGAGACAGAGGCATGGAGCTATAGTATGTATAAGAGTGCAATCTAATGTGTGTTTGTGTGTGGGGGGGGTGTATGTTAGTGGTATCATCCCATCCTTCACTGTGCAATTTGAGACAAGTAAAACACACTGATATACAAAATAGAGTTGTAAAGGCATAATTCATACAGTATGTACACTGGATCACGATGTTCGTCATTGCTGTATTTACATCTCTGTCTATTCACAAATATATAGAACTCCACAGTTTGTGTATAAGGGTGTGATACTTCAACAGTGTTGCATAATGTGCCTCACATACTAGTTTATTTGACATAACTGAGTTCACAGCCGGTTGACTACTCCCTTTACTGCTTTAATGTCAAAAATGTTAAAAATAAAACAGAGGCCTGAAAAAAATCTGCTTAACATTTCAGGGAAGTTGTGAATCTTTCAGAAAGCACTTGTGGCCATGAGAAGTCCTGCGGTTAAGACTCAAGCAACAACCAATCCTCGGTCTCACTTGCAGGCAGCATTAGCTGTTGTTCGTAGTAGAGGCTCTTTGCGTAGTTGATCTCCTGCGAGATTTTGATGGCCAGAGACTCACTCTTAACATGAACCTGCAGTGCACATGGAAACACATGATGATACTATGCATTATTTGGAGTCATCTCTACTTCAAGAGCACCAACTACAGCGCAATGTATTTATGTTATTCATTCATGTACAATACTGCAGCCTCGAGGCAGTGTTCTCCTTGAATCGGTACCAAGTCTAGATAAATTTAGAGGGTTGTCAGGAAAGAAATCCAGTATGTAAGTTTATGCCAAACTAAATATATAAATAAACATGTTGATTCGACTTCTATCTTCCATCTTCTACGCTGTTGTGTGCTGGGGCAGCAGGCTCAAGACAGCTGACACCAACAGACTCAACAAGCTCATCAGGAGAGCTGGGTCTGTCCTGGGAGTAGAGCTGGAGTCTGTTGTGCAGGTTTCAGAGAGGAGGATGATGAGGAAGCTCCACAGCATCATGGACAACATCCATCACCCCCTGCATGCCACATTGATGTCCTGTCGGAGCTCTTTCAGTCGTAGACTGATACCACCAAAGAGCTCCACTGAACGCCACAGGAGGTCTTTCCTACCTGAGGCTATCAGACTTTTTAATTCCTCTTCCCTCAGCCGCAGGGAATCTTCAATCTTTGTAGTTAATGCTAACAGTTAAGACAATTCAAATTTCATTGTATTTCTTATTCTTTCTCCTTTATACTATTATCTCTTACTGTTATGTTTTTTATGTGAAACTCTGGCACAACAATTTCCTTCGGGATTAATAAAGTTGTTCTCATCTCATCTCTCTCATCTCATATACCTGATTGGTTAATCATGACTACTCTCGGTGTTAGTGACCTACAAGGCACCAGTCAAAATTGGGTTACTATAGGTTGAAAGACAGGAGGAAGGTGTGTGAGTAAGCAGAGAAAGAAGAGGAAAGGCAAGAAGCAGGAACCTGGGAAAAGACGGTCAGGTAGAAACTACAAACCTTCAGAATACACAACCTAATTACAGAAATGCTGTGAAGTCTCTTGAAATGTATTTCATTCCATCAGGATAGTAATTTATCAAAGTCCAAGAAAGATAAATATCACAACTGCAAATAGTATCTTTTACATTCCCCCTTTGCCCCCCCAAATTGAAATGTACAGAGAGGGAAAAATAAAGAATTCTCTTTTGGTGAGAATAGAATAGAATAGATCGATAGACAGCTAACATCTGTCTTTGCTGACAGTTAACACCTGTCGGCCTTTAGAGATGAAAGGCTATCCTCTGCAACTGGGTACACCTTTAGCACATCCCAGGGTTATCACCATAAGACCTCAACCTATGAATCATATCAATATATTTTTTTCAAAGTTATTTTGTATTCATGTGTGATGCGCATGTGCCAGCCAAAAGGTTCACCCACCTCGATCTAGAGCAACCAGCAGACCCCTTACCTATTCTGCACAATTATTTGAACTATATCTTTCAGACTACAAGATAAATATGAATAAAACTCAAATACTCCCATATAATAACAACCCATCAGATATTATTGACAAATATAATTAGATATGGGAAACGTAACCATTGAAATATTTAGTTATATCAATAACTACAGATTATACAAACTTATTTGAATATGATTTGACCTCAAGGATTGATGTACTTATTTCAGACCCTAATTATACAAATTAAACAAAATCATACTGCCTTGACTTTTGGTTGTGAAATCAAATTAAATAAGAAAGAGTTCAGAGTTTGGATACATGCCACAGAACTGGAAGAAGAAAGATAAATATTTACTAAGTGTACTGCTGATAAAGACAATCACAAAGAGATGGTTGACAGCGGAAAGACCATCATTGACTGATGATAATGAACATTCAAAAAACTGAGAACACAACAGCATTTGTAAATTATAAAATGGGAATTTTTACTTTGTGTTGGAAAAAAAATGTTCACTATACATCACCTTGTATGCCTGACTATTTTCACAAGCAAATCAAAGTGGTCTCAAGTCTATTCCCGAAGGTTCATAGTTCTCCTGAGCAAAGTTTTGTTTTCTTTAACATTTCAACCCTGAGAGAGTTATGGCTATTTGTTGTCATTTAAAGCTAATCTGGTGCTTTGATTGAACCACTGCCCACCTTGAGGGATATCCTGTGGGTTTGTGAATGTGTACATTTCTGACTGAAAGATGTTCTGCTACAATATGTTGGATTCATGCCAATAATACATATATAAAAACATTTCAATTTGTGGAAAAAAATTGGGAGAAATTTAAGAAAAATAAAAAAATGTACAAAATTTTATAGCCAACTAAGAATTACATTACCTTTGTGGACCCCTTTGGGGTCACAGACCTCTATCTTAGATGCAAGACCTCTAATGTATGAGAGACTACTGAATTAAATGGTAAAAGAAGCTGTAGTATCATTAA
Source organism: Fistularia commersonii (assembly GCF_037954325.1). Lineage (NCBI taxonomy): Eukaryota > Metazoa > Chordata > Actinopteri > Syngnathiformes > Fistulariidae > Fistularia > Fistularia commersonii. The sequence continues at coordinate 405,357 of NC_141317.1, forward strand.
TAAGTATCAGTTTTCAAGCTCTTACCATGGGTTTTTGCTGTGAGGGACCAGGTATGGCCACACCACTGCCTGTGCTTTCAGCCTTTTTTGTTAGCTGGACATACACTTCCCCATGATCCTTAGAGACCAGACAGTGGTAGAGATCATCATACTTGACCTCAAGGAAAATAGCTTCGCGGTCCACATAGTCAGCTGGCTTCAGGAAATAGACCACTTGTGAGGAGATGAGCACACAGTAGCTGTCAATGGGCTCCACGGCGATGAAACTGTTTTTTTAGGGGACACATATGCATGCACACACACACACACACACACACACACACACACACACACACACACACACACACACACACACACACACACACACACACACACACACACACACACACACACACACACACACACACACACATACAAAATGATGCACCTGTTGAGTGTCAATCATAAGCATAAATAATAGAAATAGAGAGACTAACAACTCAGAGTGGATGTTGTCAGTGAGTCGGAATAGCTGCTCCTGGCCATCTGCTTGTGTAGCTGAGTATCGAGGCAGGAGACCCTGAGGTCCTTTGCAGCAGCGGGGTTTCCTGACACGCTGCACATTGAGCCTAGAAAACATACAAATTCATAGAAAAACTTTATTCACAGTTACTTCACTCTATCTTTCAAGGTCTTAAACATCATAAAATATAACACATTCAATCAAGTACTATTCATTTATGTCTTGTATTTTTATACTTTTTAACCTAATCTTAAAAGTGGCTCAATTATCCACAGATCAATGATACTTCTGGATGTCTACGTGGTCAGAGGGGATTGATGCCCTTTACACACTGTAGGTTTGTCAAATCATTTAAACTTTCAATGATATTCTTCATCTATATTTTTAATGGTCTAATGGTCCAAGTTGGGAAATTTATATTTACAAAGTCAAGAGAAAATCTGTTGTCGATCCAGATGCTAGTGGATAATATAGAATATCTCAGAATAATATTGTTTCAACACCCCATATAATGCAGGTAATAGATTACACCAACCTGTGGTTACTGAGACTTGCCATGTCTCGGACTGTCTGTGCAGTTTCTGAGGCAAAGTCCAAGGCACCAGCTACCGGTTTGGTCACTGTGCCAACAAGACCTTTTCCAAGGCCAGAGAAGAATCCACTGACTCCGCCCTCAGTCTTCACCCCCTCCACCGTAGAGGTGATGATGCTTGTCATACCTCCAATTATACCTTAAGATGTGGGAAAAAAAATAGGTTTTGAGCTATTCCTGTGGGACAAATCTTGCATCACCAAATTGTACCTCAAGAGGTGACATAAATGCAGCCTCAGGGGGGCAGAATTTCCTTTTGGAAGTCCCAGGCATGGAACAAATGCAGTTGTGCCAGCAAGGGTATCCAAAGTAGAGCTTAAGTCATACTAAAATGCGAACCAAATCTATGAATTTCATACCAAACATGGACCAACAACAAAGAAATTGGTGCTGATAACCTACAGGGTACCGGTAGAAATTGGGCTAGAGTGGCTCAAAGATGAGGAGGAGGAAGGATGTCCAGAGGCAGAGAAAAGGTCATGCAAGACACAGACTGAGTAGGGACTAAGGCTAAGTGCTAATTGACATGATGCAGAGGGGAAAAGTGGATAAACCGTACGTCCAAGAGACTGGGTGTAAAGTTTTTAAAACTAGAAGGTTAAGAGGGAAATGTAAACTCTTTTATTATCAGAGAAATGGAGTAGGAATTATGTTGACAGGACTTCGTCAGGAATCTTTTGGAAGCAAAAAGAGTATCAGATGAATCTGAGGGTAAAATTTAAGTTGCGATGTTCAATGCTCAGTTGCTATGTCCCACAGGTAGGATGTGGGTTAGAACAGAAGGATACATTTTGGGGTTAGTTAGACAAAGTCATCCAGAATATTCCCCGGGGGGAGGGGGGGGGATTAGTGCAGACTTCAGTAGAGAAGTTAGTGCACACAACATAGGTGATGAAGAATTGAAGGGCAGGTTCTGTAAACTGGATAGGAGCACAATAAATAAATAAATAAATAAATAAATGATGACATGAATGTACAGTATGTATGCATGTATATGGTTCTGAGATGGCTATTTGGTTGAGTGGTGACTTCCGACTACTTGTAATTCGGATCCTTGGTGACTGCATTGCACTTCTTATAGGTAGTTTTGGATAAAAGCGTCTGCCAAATGACTGTGATGTAATGTAATGTAACGTAGGGATAGATGATGGTAAACTTCGCAAAAAGGTTGGGTACGACTGTAGTGAATGCTAACACATAGGGAAGCTTACAAAAGCAGAGTTTGGAGCACAAAGGTGCGCTACATATTGTAAAGACAATGTCATCTGAGGGAGATCATGGGCTGCAAATTAGTGGTAGGTAAACATGTAGCCAGACAGGATTGGATGGTCATGTGTAGGGTGATTCTTGTGGCAAGGAAGACGAAGAGGACAATGGGAGAGAAGAGGTTGAAGTGATGGAAGCTGAAAAAAAGTGACTGTCTTTGGATGACAGTTACTGCCGTACAAGAGTTATGAAGATTTGTGTATTCTTAGAGAACTAGTTTTTTTAACATTAAAGAGAACATCAGAATGCAGACCTACAGGGTACTAATGGAAATTGGGCTACTGTGGGTTGAAGAACAAGAACAAGAAGAAGAGGAGGAGTGGGTGTTCGGAAGCAGAGAGAGAGGAAGAAAGGAAAGAGCCTGGGACTGAGAGTAGGGACTTTGAATATAGGGACTATGACAGGAAAAGGTAGAGAGTTGGTCGACATGATGCAGAGAAGGAAGGTGGATATACTGTGTGTCCAGGAGACCAAGTGGAAAGGTAGTAAGGCTAGAAGCTTAGGAGCAGGCTTTAAGTTGTACTATTATGGTATTGACAAGAAGAGAAATGGAGTAGGAGTTATCTTGACGGAGGAGTTTGTTAGGAATGTCCTAGAGGTGCAAAGAATATCAGATAGACTTATGAGTCTGAAATTGGAAATTGAAGGTGTGATGCTCAATGTTGTTAGTGGCTATGCCCCGCAGGTAGGAAGTGAATCTGAAGAGAAGGAGAAGTTCTGGAGTGAGTTAGATGAAGTGATGCAGAATATTCCCAGAAATGAGAGAGTGATAATTGGTGCAGACTTCAATGGACATGTTCGTGAAGGCAATAGAGGGGATGAAGAAGTGATGGACAGATTTGGTATCCAGAATAGGAATGCAGAGGGACAGATGGTGGTAGATTTTGCAAAAAGGATGGAAATGGCTATAGTGAACACCTTTTTCCAGAAAAAACAGGAACATAGGGTAACTTATATGAGCAGAGGTAGGAGAACGCAGATAGACTACATCTTGTATAGATGAGGTAACCTGAAAGAGATCAGTGACTGCAAAGCAGTTGTAGGTGAGAGTGGAGCCAGACAGCATAGGATGGTGGTTTGTAGGATGACTCTGGTGACAAGGAAGATGAAGAGGACAAAAGCAGAGCAGAGGACAAGTTGGTGGAAGCTGAAAAGGGAGGAGTGTTGCATGGTTTTCAGGGAGGAGTTGAGAAAGGGTCTGGGTGGTCAGGGTGAGCTTCCAGATGATTGGACAACTACAGCTAGTGTTATCAGGGAGACAGGTAGAAGAGTACTTGGTATGTCATCTGGAAGGTTAGTAGATAAGGAGACTTGGTGGTGGAATGAGGAAGTGCAGGAGTATATACAGAGAAAGCGATTAACAAGGACGTGGGATACTGAGAGGACGGAAAAGAACAGACAGGAGTTCAGGGAGATGTGGCGAAAGGTAAAGATAGAGGTAGAAAAGGCAAAACAAAGGGCGTACGATGACATGTATGCTCGGTTGGATAGTAAGGAGGGTGAGAATGATCTATACAGGTTGGCGAAACAGAGAGATAAAGATGGAAAGGATGTACAACAGGTCCGGGTGATAAAGGACAGAGAGGGAAATGTATTGACTGATGCTAGAAGAGTGATGGGAAGATGGAAAGAGTACTTTGAAGAGCTGATGAATCTGGAAAATGAAAGAGAGGCAAGGGTAGAAGAGGTGATTATTGTAGACCACAAAGTAGCACAAATTAGTAAAAGTGAAGTGAAGAAGGCATTGAAGAGGATGAAGAGTGGAAAAGCAGTTGGCCCTGATGGTATACCTGTTGAGGTGTGGAAGTGTCTAGGAGAGGCAGCGGTAGATTTTCTGAGTAGATTATTCAACAGGATCTTAGAGAGTGAGAAGATGCCTGAAGAATGGAGACAAAGTGTGATGGTGCCTATTTTTAAGGATAAAGGGGTTGTGCAGAATTGTGGCAACTATAGAGGGATAAAGATGATGAGCCATATAAGAAGTTATGGGAAAGAGTAGTGGAAACAAGACTGAGAGCAGAAATCAGCATTTGTGAACAGCAGTATGGCTTCATGCCTAGACAGAGTACTACAGATGCAGTATTTGCTTTGAGAATGCTAATAGAGAAGTACAGAGAAGGCCAGAGGGAGCTGCAGTGTATTTTTGTAAACCTAGGAAAAGCATATGACAGGCTGCCAAGAGAGGAGCTCTGGTATCGTATGAAGAAATCTGGAGTGGCAGAAAAGTATGTTAGATTAGTGCAGGACATGTATGCTAGCTGTGAGACAGTGGTGCTGTGTGCTGTAGGGGTAACAGAGAAGTTTAAGGTGGAGGTGGGACTCCATCGGGGATAAGCTCTGAACCTCTTCTTGCTTGCAGTGGTGATGGACAGGCTGCCAGATGAGGTTAGACAGGAATCTCCATGGACCATGACTCACTACGTCCATAAACCTTCTCTTTGGACTTCCTCGAGACCTCTTGCCTGACAGCTCCAATTCTAGCATCCGTCTACCAATATATTCTCTATCCCTCCTCTGTACATGACCGAACCATCTCAGTCTGGCTTCTCTGACCTTCTCTCCAAAACATCTAACATGTGCTGTTCCTCTGATAGACTCATTCCTGATCCTATCCATCCTGGTCACTCCCAAAGAGAAACTCAACATCTTCATCTCTGCAACCTCTAGTTCTGCCTGCTGTCTTTTGGTCTTTGTAACAGTTTCTAGTTCATTCATCATCGCTGGTCTCACCACTGTCTTGTACACCTTTCCTTTTATTCTGGCTGAAAGTCTTCTATCACATAGTACCCCTGACACTTTTCTCCATCCATTCCAACCTGCTTGGACCCGTCTCTTCACCTCTTTTCCACACTCTCCGTTGCTCTGGACTGTTGACCCTAAGTACCTGAAATCCTCCAGCTTCTTGATCTCCACTCCCTGTAGCCTCACCGTTGCACCTGAGTTCCTCTCATTCACATACATATATTCTGTTTTGCTGCGACTAACTTTCATTCCTCTCCTTTACAGAGCATACCTCCACCTCTCTAGATTTTCCTCTACCTGTTGTCTGCTCTCACTACAGATCACAATGTCATCCGCAAACATCATGGTCCATGGGGATTCCTGTCTAACCTCATCTGTCAGCCTATCCATCACCATTGCGAACAAGAAGGGGCTCAGAGCTGATCCCTGATGGAGTCCCACCTCCACCATGAACTTCTCTGTTACCCCTACAGCACAGCGTACCAATGTCTCACAGGAGACCATCCTGTTGGAATTGAGGAAGCCCCGAATAATTCAAGCTGGAATTGATGCTGAGACTGACGACAGCCATGCAGAAGAGGAAGCGGCACGCCGTGTACCTCGTTGGCAGAGATACCAGTCTGTATTATTTCTGTTGGTCTGAGCAATCTTTGTTTTGAATAATCTCATATTTTAAAAAATAACAGGAATGTGATGTTAGCAAAATTTCTAAGATGAATAATGTGACTCTGGCAACAACTTTCATATGAAAGTTGGAAGGAAGCAGCTTGTTGAAGAACATGTGGAGATTCCTAAGTCTGTCATTGCACAGAATAACACCGTCCAAAGACAGCATGAAATGCTTGTAAAGATGACATGGCCTCATAGGTCCAGTGATAAATATTTCTTTCGTTCAGAAGTGGGAAATTTGCTGATAACAGGGTCATGAGAGCAGCAAGACAGCAAATTTCATCTGCATAGCAATAACAGTTGCTTTGAAAGGAACACATACTGTAGCCCAGAGGTAGCATGCAAAGAACCACAATTTAACCCTGGATATAATTAAACAAAACACTGTGAGATCTTTGACAGATATGTATTGATCCACTGAAGGACCACACCTGAGATGCCAAAAAATATCAGGGAATGTCTTGTTGATTTCAGAAGTTTGTTGTTGACCTACAAGTTTACATAAATAAACCATCAAATAGGAAGGGATAGAAAGGGGATGTTTCATCATATTGTATTTGAAATTCATGTCAGCTCTGGACAGCTTAAGTGTTGAAATATCTAATAAGACAAGATAAAGACACTCATTTGCCTGATTAACAAATGACAGAAAAACTTGTGTGTTGTACCATGAGCAAGTCCATGGATGCCTGCAACCAAGTGCTCTCCACTGGTTGCTCCATGGTATCGGATATACTCTCTCTCACTCTGGTGGCGATTGTCCATGGTCTTTCCAAGGCCGTCTGAGAGAGTCCCTGCAAACTGTAACATAACCAGGTTAGATACTCCATTAACTGCTTAAATATTAGTGGGATATGTAGAGGGTTATCTGAACAATATAAATGAGAAAAATAATACATTTTAGCTAAAAAGTAAAACTGAAATCATAGGGTACAGAATACACATAAAAACTTGTCTGATTATACCTTAGCAGCAGAGTTGGAGACACCATGTGTCACATTGCGTATGAGGCCACCAACATTGCCATACTTGATGAGCTCAGACACGCCCTCGGTGACATCATTGAGAAGGCCCATTGGATTCCCTAAGAAGTCCACAGAACCCAGAATCTGAGCTGCCTGGCTCATCAGTTCCTGAATAAAAAAAGAACATCAACCTCATGGTCCACTGCTTAATGTGAAACAGGAGTCCAACTAATGTCAAACTCAGCCTCCAGTATAAAACAATGCAAAGAGAAATAAAACAGTGATAAGCTCGACTCTTGCCTCTCTGAAGTGCTTGAGAATATCATTGATGATGATCTCCTGGGTCTCATAAGGGTGCACTCGGGTGAAAGGATACATGTTGACCACAGCATCTTCGAAGCGGACCAGTGGAAATCCAAGAGTACCTTTCAGAGCCTACAAAGACAAAGAAAGTTTATTTTACAGCAGATTGTGGATATGAAAATAACAGTGCCACTACATGGTGGAGAAACACACTTAGAATACACTATTTTTAAAATTACAGCTCTCTTTTCTCATTGTGATCCACAAACCCTCTTAATTTTGTCTGAATATATATGTATCAAGAAAAGGAAGGTATTAATACTGAGAAATCTCCGTAACCATGAATTTTCCTCCCTCTCCTATCAACCCTAAAGAGATGACCAAAAGCCCTTCCTAATTTAGTTTTTCAAATGTACCGGTATTGTGTGTGCCATATTATTAAATGAAACCATGAATATGAAAAGAAAGAAGCAGAATATCAAATGAATATGTAGAAAAAAAAAAAAATCACCTGGTCAAACTTACAAATGGGGGCTGAAAAATGTAACAATCAAGAGGCATGAAAGAGCTTAGCAAAAACCACAAGGAAACCACAGCCACTGAAGCTGTTGACAGAAGCTAAGTTGACTGCAAAAACTCCCGGGGATGGGCAGAGTTCCTCTTGTGGGCCCCTCACGATGGCTGCATGGTGTGTGTAATACACTCATGAACAAGTTCTTTTGCTATGTTTTTCAGAAGAAAAAAGTTGAATTCAGTCTGAAATATATTATTCATTGGTCTTGGTTTTCATCCATTTTCCACCTTTACAGCTTGGCCACCCTTTAATCATAAAATAAAAATCTGGAAGCTGCATAACATAATTTAATAGAAATATTTATATTTTTTCTTTCAATGTAGTGGAAAATAACTGTAGGGTTGAGCAAAATTTAAAATAGCAAACACAGTTCTCTTCTAGAGATTATTAAATAAAATGCAGAATGCAGCAGCTTTCCCCCATACGTATTTATTTAAGCTCAAGTCAATTATGCCACTGGGGGGGTGACCAAAATGACACCATCTGTACAGTTATATCACACACATGGCCTCTGTTATATTCACTGCACTATGCTTGCTGTAAATCATCAGTGGTATCAAAATGTGAGGGAAAAATCATGATCATTAGACACATGGGATGTGCAGCGGTTTAGAAAAAACATTTTACAAACAGAAAAAAACACGTTATTGTGCCTCCAGACTACCTTCAATACATCGATAGAACGCACATGTTATTCAAATAAAGGCCAGGTTACCTTCAGATCAGCAGGCAGTTTATGTGAGGTGAAGACACTCAGCTTGACTTGAGGCAGGCTAATCTTCAAGTTCTCAAAGTAGTAACGTTTGGGGGGGCCTCCATCCTCATTGGGCCTCTCATGGAGGTTTTCATTCAGCTTTTCCAGCTCTGAATACAATGCATTCCGGATTGTGAATTAAGTTTACATTACCTGTGCATGTGTTTGAACTCATTATTTTTAATAATGTTGCACAATTCACCCACCAGCTTCTGCTTGACCATAACCAAAGAAGCTGAGCAGCTTGAGCAGAAGCTTCTCCTCAATGATGACTGTAAAGCGTTGGGCTGTTACCATGAGGTGCTGTGGAATTAACATAGTTACATCAATATTTAAATTAGTTCTCAACATGAATACATGCGTTTTGTTCATTGCAAAACAGAGCGATTATAACCACCTTAAAGAGCTCTGTAAGCATGAGACTGCTGGGAATTTTGACAGAGTTGACTTGCAGTGCTGGACCGCTGTCGCTCATGCTGCTGTCACTGGAGCTCGGTGTAACACACAGCATCACAGGGTGGGTGGTTCCAAGCAACTCGTTGTCAACCTGAGGACCACCATGCCATACCAAACATTTCAACAACAAACCCCATTAAAGAGGAATTCCCAAAAACTTCACAATCAAGTTCAGGCCTCAATCATGAAAGAGTTGACATATTTGTAAATTCAAAATAGCTATATGTGGGAAATACGCAATTTTTAAAAATGAACATAGACAGCATAGTCTAAATTCCATCAATTTAGATTCTTTCTTTGAGGTCCATTTCATGATGGGAGTTTCAGCTTGGATGATTATTCACTTCATCTCACATTAAAGCTTTGGGATAGAAGCCAATGTACCAATGTAGGCTACCAATGTAATCTACCAATGTAGGCTAATATAATGGATAATTATACTGCATAATTGGGTAATATTACCCGACTATGCACGAGTGATAATCTGTAAGTAGTGAAAATAGAATTGGCCAATGATGAGCTGACATTTCAGTAACAGCCTATTTTTGTCTGAGTTCAATTGCCTTTTTGGAACAATTTATCATTGCTTGAATGTTTCAAGTTATGACCTCACCTGGATGTTCTGGATGCTGAGTTCCAGCACTTCACTGGCTGCTGTCCGGGTGAAGTGGACATCAATACCAGACAGTGTGATGAACACAAGCTCCTCAGGAGCCTTGTTCATCAGAGACACGCCCACACCTTCCTCTAAGTTCAGCTGCACCTAAAATGGATGACGACACAGGAGCTCATTTTATCCAGTACTCGTTACTTTGGACAGAATCTTTACCTGCTGAAAAGCATCCAAACTCAGGAGGTCCTACATAAGGCAGCTATCGTTAAAGTACTTCCGGCCCATGCCAGATACTGATTGCATGGTCACAATGATGTGAGTACGGAGCTGAATTACCTCTAGTCTAATGGTAATAATAATTCCTATAGTCTAATTTTACACCATTATTACTAGATTTTTTAAAAAACTACAAGCTTTCAACTTAAGTACTGATTTGTCTTCCCCAACATTTCACCTGGTGTTGGAGAAAAGGAAAACATTTTCTATATTCCCAATCCAAGTCTTTAAATAGGTTAGGGGCTGTAGACGTACAGTGAAATGTAGTGGAAGTTATTTTAAATATCTTTCTATTGTATTTGTCTGTCCTAGGTTGTTATGAAATCATGGAAGATGTACCTCGAGCTCCTGCTCGGGTTCTTTTCTCTTCATGCTGTCTTTGCTCTTGTGGCTGGTGATGCTTTGAACCATCCTCCTCTGATTGAAGTCACTGACCTAAAAAGAGAGAGGTACCCGAAAATATAGAAATTCACCATTAGTGTTAATGCAAGTATTTTTTTTTTTAAAGAATAGATTCTGCTGGGTTAGATGGTATAGAATGAATAAAGCAATTACTCTCTTTCAACTCTTATGACTAATAGGATCTATATATAGTTTATATTTATCTCATTTTATCTTGATCTATTCCCAATAGTATGTCCCTTGCAGAACCTTTAACTTATTCTATGCAAAATCAGACTTTTTAATTATTTTTGTTATATATTTAACTAAATTTTAACAAAATGTCAGCTTTTTTTTGTCAATTTGCAGGTTCATTTTTGTAATTCATTTTAGACACTTTCAATATATTCTTACCTTTTGCATGGTAACTTCTAACTAGTCACATTGGAATGAGGTTGGGATTACATTTTCAGGTGGGTTCTATTTCAATTTTAAAGGTTTCTATTGGTACTTGATTGGAGCAGTTTGCTTTCCGCCAATTTTCCATGTGTCTTACCAAATTGGTAAACTATGGAATTGATCTCTACTTTTCTTGGATATCTGGGAAGAATTCAAGGTGACAATACAAGCACATCAAAAAAGGTAAAAAAAAAAAACAACAGAACAGACACTCTAACCCAAAATATTTTGTTTTGAGTGACCTACAGCCCAAATTATTTACTATATTTCCAGACTATAAGACACTCTGGAGTATAAGTTGCACCCGCCAAAAATGCATATTGAAGAAGAAAAAAAAACATAGAAATCGCACAGGACTATAAGTCGTATTTTTGTGGAAATTTTTTTTCATAATATCAAAGAAGAAGAACTGACACTTCACCTTGAAAGCCAAGTTATAGTGAAATGTCCAAGTGGACGTGCCCAACGATGATGATTTGCTGGTTAACAAACCTTATCTTTATTAGAATAATTATAACAATTAAGCAGCAGCAGCTCCTCTTAATCTTCCCCATCTCCGTGCTCTCTCTCCTCCCACCCCACCCCTTTGCTACCTCTCATTTCGAAACACATTCACAGCCAGTAGGAAATCACAGAATTCTGAACATTCCTCTAAACCAGGGGTGTCAAACTCATTTTAGTCTGAGGGCCCCATATGGCCTAATTTGATGTCCCGGGGGCCAGACCAGTAAAATCATAGCATAATTACTTAGAGGTAACACTAAATACACTAAAACAAAGGAACATTTTGGAAAAGAAACTCGGTAAATATAAAAAGGTCTATATGTAATGAACTGTTACTTAAATACATGACGAACAACCAGAGGTTCTTTAACAAAAGTAAGTGCAATTTCAACAACACTATGCCTCAGTTCTGTGTGCATTTTGTTCTATTTTTTTGCCATGGCGAGTCTCATAGTGGCACCAAAACTAGCTGCATCCAAGCCAAGTACTGTTCTCCGGGCAACTGCCAAACCCGGACTCATCCATCAGATTGCCAGATGGAGAAGCGCAATTCATCACTCCAGAGATCGCGTCTCCACTGCCCTAGAGTCCAGTGATGCTGTGCTTCACAACACTGCATCCAATGCTCTGCATTGGACTTGCTGATGTGCGGCTTGGATGCAGCTGCTAAGCCATGGAAACCCATCCTATGTAGATCTCTGCGCACTGTTCTTGAGCTAATCTGAAGGCCACATGAAGTCTGAAGGTCTGTAGCGATTGACTGCAGAAAGTTGGCAACCTCTTTGCACTATGTGACTCAGCATAAACTGACCATGCTCCATCAAGTTTTACATGACCTACCACTTTGTGGCTGAGTTGCTGTCGTTCCCAAATACTTCCGTGCTCTTATTATACAGCCGACAGTTGACGGTGGAATATTTGGGAACGAGGAAATTTCACAAATGGATTTGTTTCTTCCTATCTCAGTTCCACGTGGAAATTCACTGAGCTTCTGAGAGTGACCCATTCTCTCACAAATGTTTGTAAAAACAGTCTGCATGTCTAGGTGCTTGATTTTATACACTATGATATGATACACTATGGTATGATAAATATTTTAATTGCCTATTATTTTGCATATATTCATATTTTTTTCATTATTCAGTGAAATAGACCTTTTATTATTCAGGTTAACTGCTGATGGCATGTCCCTGTAAAATGATGACAGCACACAGAGAGGACAGCACTTTTGGTTTGCCCCGGCGGTGAGGGATACCATGAGCTGCCAACTTACTGCGGTGGAGGGGTTTGTGCATCTCAGTGATTCTGGGAGAAATGTTGTCGGGGGCTTTGTGCCCCTGGATGGGTCACCCAAGGAAAACAGGTCCCAGGTGAGGGACCTGACAAAGTGTGGTTGTGGCTGATGTTGGAGTCAGGCCCGGGGGCGGGGTTCAATGCCGTACACCTGGTGGCTGGGCCTGAACCAATGGGGGTCGGCGCCTGCCCGTTTAGGTTCAACCCAGTGGACGAGAGGGTAGCCTCCCTCAAACCTTCAGGTGGGGGGACAGCTTCTGACTGTTGTTTGTGGCTATACCCAAACGTTATGTGAGGGTCTGCTGGGAATGTCTAGCGAAGTCACCGGTCGGAGGGAATTTCAACTCCCTGCTCCGGCAGAACTACAACCACGTCCTGAGGAAGGCAGGGGACATTGAGTACGAATGAGCCATGTTCTGTACTTCCATTGTCAAGTTGGCAATCCTGTGAGAGGTGCTTAGGGAGTATGGGGTACCAAACCACATCATACGGGCTGTTCAGTCCCCGAATAATCAGTGTCGGAGCTTAGTCTGTATTGCCAGTTGTAAGTCTGATCAGATGCCACCGTTTCACTGAGAAATTTGGACTCCACCATGGCTGCCCTTTGTCACTGATTCTGTTCATAACTTTAATGCACAGAATTTTTCGTTGCAGCCAGGGCGTTGAGGGGATCCTGTTTGGTGGCCGCAGGATCAAGTCTCTACTTTATACAGATGACGTGGTTCTATTGGCTTCATCAGGCCATGAGCTCCAGCTCTCACTGGAAGGGTATGCAGTTGAGTGTGAAGCGGCCGGAATGAGGATCAGCACCTCCAAAACCGACACAATGGTGCTCAACTGGAAGCGGGTAGAATGCCCACTCTGGGTCAGGAAAGAGGTCCTGCGATGCGGACTCTGTACAGGTCTGTGGTGCTGAAGGGGGAGCTGAGCCAAAAGACGTAGCTCTCAATTTAGTGGTCAATCTACGTTCCCACCCTCACCTATGGTCACGATTTGTGGATAGTGACCGAAAGAACGAGATCACGGATACAAGCGGCCAAAATGAGTTTCCTCCATAAGGTGGCTGGACTCTCCTTCAGATATAGGGAGAGAAGTTCGGTCATCCAGGGGGAGCTCGGAGTAGAGCCGCTGCTGCTCCGCATAGAGAGGAGTCAGATGAGGCGGTTCAGGCATCTGGTCACGATGCCTCCTGGACGCCTCCCGGGGCATGTCCATCTGGGAGGAGACCATGGGGAAGACCCAGGACATGCTGGAAAGACTATGTCTCCAGGCTGGGCTGGGAACGCCTTGGGGTCACCCCAGAGGAGCTGGACTATGTGGAGGGGAAAGGGAGGTCTGGGCCTCACTGCTCCGGCTGCTGCCCTGCGACCTGACAAGTGGGGGAAGATGGATGGATGGATGGATGCATGGCTTTTTTTTTTTCATAAATACATGAAGGACTCAAATAGACATTGAGTATTATGCTTAAAAGTAACCTTCAACCCAACGTCTTTTTTCGAAGTTCAAAATGTTTTGTTGCACACAGAAATGTAATTTTGTTTTCTCTGCAGTTCTTCATTGGTTTAAAAAAATGCTATTCATTATTTTTATGCATAGCATAAAGGGAAAAAAATATCATTATATGTCGTGTTAATCTATTATAAATTCAAAAAGGATTGTGTGGCTCCCGGTATTTTTTTTCACTGGACCAAATGGCTCTTTGAGTGGTAAAGATTGCCAACCCTTGAAATAGAAAAACATTGCAAGAACAGCCCAAATAGACAACAAAAGAACATCCCTACATGGACTGAAGCAGCAAGGAATTGTGGATTTATCATGGCAAAAGAACAACCACCAGTCAAGACTTTCAAGTTCATTGAACTGGACTAAAACCGCATCTTTTTGACGGAAACCCTCTTTGATGAAACCTACAAGACAGATCATGATGGACTGCACAACTCACAAGAAATTACAGGAAAGGGAAACAAGACTCCTTCTCCTTGCCGTAACTCTGAGTGACTATCAGAGGGGTAAGAAAATTCCACAGGGACTAAGAATTCCCTCTCTCATCTCTCTCACTCAGCTATATATGCCCATGGAAAAGGTCTACTGTTTATACTGACCACACATGCTAAGAACTTGAATACAGTCATTGACATTAAAATATTATGTCAGCCCCTAAGATTAAAGGAATTATACAAAGGACAAAAAAAATTAGCCTAAGGCAATCCGATCCTCTCGCCCTTCAAGAATAATCTAACACCACCCCTTGCAGGGGGACTGATCTTTCCATTCAGCCATCCCCGGCATCCATCACTAGACCGCCAACTTCCTTCCGAGCAAAAGCCACCTTTACACCACAGGAATCTAGAAATTCCTCATTGGACACCTACTGCTGCCTTGTGGAAAGACGCACCTCTGGAATCCTTAACAAAGAGAGAGAATACAAGTTGACAAGTAATTTGACAAAAGAACAACAGGAAAATTAAAAAAATCTAAAAAAAAAAATGAAAATGTGGTTACTCAAAGTGCAGATTAATGCGGAGCTGTTGTAATTTTGAAGATTTTGATACTGAGGTGAAGGGACAACATCAAATTTGACATACAACTGTCCCACAACCCCTGGTGTTGTGTGACAGTAGTCTTAAAAAGACACCCCAATCTGGGTAACAAGTGATGCTTGTAAGGGCTGATCTCTCCCCAGATTTACCCCCTTCCTTTTCCTAGTGCTATCCCCCATGGTAATTATCCATGCACCCGATGTCTGCAATGCCACTTCTCATACAAAACTAACATCTTCTATCATCCTCACACAGGGATGAAATGATTTCATGTTCCACCACACACGTTATCTACTTGCTCAAATGTGGTTTAGCATACGTGGAAAAACAAACAAATGCAGCCTCAGGGCGGCACTGGCCCGTGTCTCTCCAAGCCTGCCTTGGGGGGACACGGAGCAGTGTCTCCCTGTGCCGGTCCCAAACCCAGATAAATGCAGAGGGTTGGGTCAGGAAGGGCATTTGGTAAAACTTTTGCCAAAACCAAATATGCGAGACAACCAAAACTATACCATACCGGATCGGTCGCGGACCGGGTTAACAACGACCGCCATTGGTACTGATGACCTACAGGGTACTAATGGAAATTGGGCTACTGTGGGTCGAAGAACAAGAACAAGAAGAAGAGGAGGAGTGCGTGTTCGGAAGCAGAGAGAGAGGAGGAAAGGAAAGAGCCTGGGACTGAGAGTAGGGACTTTGAATGTTGGGACTATGACAGGAAAAGGTAGAGAGTTGGTCGACATGATGCAGAGAAGGAAGGTGGATATACTGTGTGTCCAGGAGACCAGGTGGAAAGGTAGTAAGGCTAGAAGCTTAGGAGCAGGCTTTAAGTTGTACTATTATGGTACTGACAAGAAGAGAAATGGAGTAGGAGTTATCTTGAAGGAGGAGTTTGTTAGGAATGTCCTAGAGGTGAAAAGAATGTCAGATAGACTTATGAGTCTGAAATTGGAAATTGAAGTTGTGATGCTCAATGTTGTTAGTGGCTATGCCCCGCAGGTGGGATGTGAATCTGAGGAGAAGGAGAAGTTCTGGAATGAGTTAGATGAAGTGATGCAGAATATTCCCAGAAATGAGAGAGTGGTCATTGGTGCAGACTTCAATGGACATGTCGGTGAAGGCAATAGAGGGGATGAAGAAGTGATGGGCAGATTTGGTATCCAGGATAGGAATGCTGAGGGACAGATGGTGGTAGATTTTGCAAAAAGGATGGAAATGGCTGTAGTGAACACCTTTTTCCAGAAAAAACAGGAACATAGGGTAACTTATAAGAGCAGAGGTAGGAGCACGCAGGTAGACTACATCTTGTATAGATGAGGTAACCTGAAAGAGATCAGTGACTGCAAAGTAGTTGTAGGTGAGAGTGTAGCCAGACAGCATAGGATGGTGGTTTGTAGGATGACTCTGGTGACAAGGAAGATGAAGAGGACAATGGCAGAGCAGAGGACAAGTTGGTGGAAGCTGAAAAGGGAGGAGTGTTGCATGGTTTTCAGGGAGGAGTTGAGAAAGGGTCTGGGTGGTCAGGGTGAGCTTCCAGATAATTGGACAACAACAGCTAGTGTTATCAGGGAGACAGGTAGAAGAGTACTTGGTGTGTCATCTGGAAGGAAAGTATATAAGGAGATTTGGTGGTGGAATGAGGAAGTGCAGGAGTATATACAGAGAAAGCAGTTAGCAAAGAAGAAGTGGGATACTGAGATGACTGAAGAGAACAGACAGGAGTTCAGGGAGATGCGGCGAAAGGTAAAGATAGAGGTAGCAAAGGCAAAACAAAGGGCGTATGATGACTTGCTTGCTCGGTTGGATAGTAAGGAGGGTGAGAATGATCTATACAGGTTGGCGAGACAGAGAGATAAAGTGGAAAGGATGTACAACAGGTCCGGGTGATTAAGGACAGAGAGGGAAAGGTATTGACTGATGCTAGAAGAGTGATGGGAAGATGGAAAGAGTACTTTGAAGAGCTGATGAATGTGGAAAATGAAAGAGAGGCAAGGGTAGAAGAGGTGATTATTGTAGACCACAAAGTAGCACAAATTAGTAAAAGTGAAGTGAGGATGGCATTGAAGAGGATGAAGAGTGGACAAGCAGTTGGCCCTGATGATATACCTGTGGAGGTTTGGAAGTGTCTAGGAGAGGCAGCGGTAGGTTTTCTGAGTAGATTATTCAACAGGATCTTAGAGAGTGAGAAGATGCCTGAAGAATGGAGACAAAGTGTGATGGTGCCTATTTTTAAGAATAAAGGGGATGTGCAGAATTGTGGCAACTATAGAGGGATAAAGTTGATGAGCCATACAATGGAGTTATGGGAAAGAGTAGTGGAAACTAGACTGAGAGCAGAAGTCAGAATTTGTGAACAGCAGTATGGCTTCATGGCTAGGAAGAGTATGAATGCTAACAGAAAAGTACAGAGAAGGTCAGAAGGAGTTGCATTGTGTTTTTGAATGAGAGGAACTCGGGTGGAACGGTGAGGCTACAGGGAGTGGAGATCAAGAAGCTGTAGGATTTCAGATACTTTGGGTCAACAGTCCAGAGCAACAGAGAGTGTGGAAAAGAGGTGAAGAGATGGGTAAAAGCAGGTTGGAATGGGTGGAGAAAAGTGTCAGGGGTACTATGTGATAGAAGACTATCGGCCAGAATAAAAGGAAAGGTGTACAAGACAGTGGTGAGACCAGCGATGATGTATGGACGAGAAACTGTTACAATGACCAAAAGACAGCAGGCAGAACTAGACGTTGCAGAGATGAAGATGTTGAGGTTCTCTTTTGGAGTGACCAGGATGGATAGGATCAGGAATGAGTCTATCAGAGGAACAGCACATGTTAGATGTTTTGGAGAGAAGGTCAGAGAAGCCAGACTGAGATGGTTCGGTCATGTACAGAGGAGGGATAGAGAATATATCGGTAGACGGATGGTGGAATTGGAGCTGCCAAGGCAAGAGGTCTCGAGGAAGACCAAAGAGAGGATTTATGGACGTAGTGAGAGAGGATATGAAGGTAATTGGTGTGAGAGAGGAGGATACAGAGAATAGGGTTAGATGGAGAAAGTTGACTCGCTGTGGCGACCCCTGATGGGAAAAGCTGAAAGAAGAAGATTAAGAGTTATACAGATAACTATAGCATGTACAACATAGCATAAACAGTTTACCAAATTCTGGAGCTCACTCCAAATCACTGAATCCATTGAATTCTTCTTCCTCAGTGTTAATGAGCAACTCCGCCAACTCTGGAGGTAGACGGCGTGTCGCTTTCACTTCTGCGTGGTTCTGATAGAGTGGTGGTTGCATTTCATGAAGTGGTAACACCAAGACGGTCCACCCATAAATTCATTTATCGCCTTGGCAACTACCTGGGCATGGAGACGTAACTCCACCGATGACAAGCCTCTCCCGGCAGCACATTGTTCAAGCATCCATTTGTGAACTTGTTCAAGGTGTGGGCCGAAATTTGCTTTATTTGTTTTCTTCATTTCAGTTAGAGTATCCTCTGCTTTTCATCAGTCCCTCACTCGTTTCTTGCTCACTCCAAACTTTGTTTCTGCTGCTCAATTACCATTTTGGGCTGCATATTTACTGCATATACACTACTTACAGATTTTTGGGGGCATTTGCGTTCAATTTCTCAGTTGTCTTTATAAGTTGATGTTTTAATTTTCAATTTTCAGTGGTACAGGAGGAATAGGAGTAGCAGATACTGGCACACAATCCGAGAGTGCACATTTGCAGCTGCCAGTGTGAAAATAACATGTGAAATTATATATTCTAATATGTAAGTCACACCTTAGTATATGTTGCAGGACCAGTCAAACCAGAGAAAAAGTGTGAATCATAGTCAGAAAAATACAGTACATGTAATTGCTCAAAGCAAAATCTGGATTATCAGAACTACCTTAAACCATCCGAAAAATCTATTTGGATTTCCATTACTGATTTTGGACACATTGGGTATCACATGAAATATATATCATCCATTCTCATAAACAGATTATTACCTTCTCGAAATATAAACATGATGAATGTAGAGGTTAGTGGACTGCTGAACATAGATAAATGAGTTATGTTCTCACCTGCAGGACACGTGTGGGTCCATTTGGCAGCACCTGGACTGACAGCACCCCAGAACCGGGTCTCATCTTTTGGTTGATGAACTGTTGCTCAGGTCCAGGGTCATGCAATCCCGAGTCTGGTCCCAGCACCACCTGAGCTCCATCATAGAGACCTACTACTCCCTCTTTCACCTAAAAATGAAATCCAGAGTCAACTTTCTTTTATTGCTATAGTGAGAAATACACAATACTGTTGAGATCTTCCTCATCACTTTCTTGGATGAATGCACATCCAAAAATAACCAATGACTGGATCGCAAGAGAATTGTTTGTCTTTAAATCCTTCAGTCAGCACACACCCATTATTTAGAGCTCAAATTGTGCACTTGCGTCTGAGCACATAGTCATGCATAGTTGTCCACTTGAATATAAACCATCTCAATTTGGAACAATACTGAAGTTAAATTAAAATAAATAGACAAATACTTCCATTACGACTATATGTTCGTATGAATGCATGTATGTATGTATATAAACCATCCATCCATCTTCTACTGCTTATCTGGGGCTGTGCAGACAGTAGCCTAAGAGGAGAGGCTCAGACCTCACTCTCCCTGGCCACGCCAGCTCTTCCAAAAAACCCTGAGGAGTGCCCAGATCAACGCGTCCTAGGATTTCCCCCCATGTCCTTGGGCATGCCCAGAAAACCTCACAAGGGAAGCACCCAGCAGATATATGATCAGTTGCCTGAATAAGCTCATCTAGCACCTCTTGATACTGAGAAATGGTGGCTCAACTGTGTGCACCTCTCTGATGACCGAGCTTCTCGCCCTTTCTCTAATGTAGAGCCTTAACATCCTATAGAGGAAATGCATTTCTGTGTCCATGCTCAAATTCTTTTGGACACAACCCACAGCTCATGACCATAGGGGAAGGTGGGAATGTAGATCATCAAGTAAATTGAGCACTTTGCCTTTCAGCTCAGATCCTTTTATATTACAACATATTATCTGCATTACTGCTGATGCTGCACCGATCTGCCTATCAATGTCCCGCTCCATTTTTTCCCCTTACTTGTGAAAAGATCCTATGATAATGGAATTCCTCCACTTGGGGCAAGCTCTCAGCCGGGACCTGGAGAGGACACTCAACCTATTTTTGCCGAAGGGCCATGGCTTTGAATTGGGAGATGCTGATACTCATCTCAGCAGTTTCACAACTGGTTTTCAAACTGCTCCAGTGAGAGTTGCATATCATAGTTGGATGAAGAACCACATCATCTGCACAAACCATGTGCTGGTCAATAGTTGACAAGGTATACCCAGAATTTGTGCAGGACACATGTTTTAAATTCAATGTTTCTTTTTATTCCACTACTGACATCTGAACTTGTGTACCAATAGCACAAGCTTGATGTCCTCTTTTGACATAGGAGATGTAGGGCTCAAACACTAAGATTGATTTATCTCATCACAGCAGTTGCTGCAGAGGTTGCCCATGGTTTTGACCATATGATTGCAATTTAAAATTTGACTATTTTATTAATTACATTCTGAGCACAGTTGACCACAATGGAAATTGGTCTCTAGGATTGGATTGGATCTCTATCAGATTTAGTCTTACTGTTATTTGTGGATTCCCTGCTGCAACTGTATTGTATTTCGAGTCAAATAATTATGTCAAGTATGTTGCTGTTGGGAGTAACTGGTGAGACGAGGAACGCTGAATGGGGTTAGTTCATCAGATGTGTGAAATTCTGCCCTGTGGTCACTGAGGCCTGGGCCTGGAGACTATCATCAGTATAACATGTGGGACACATGTTTAGGCTTCAATCCTTTTGTTAAACCTGACAAACAACTCCAAATCCTTGTGGATTCCAGTATATCTATGCAGGTTTGTGGGACCAGATAGTGTATTCCACTGAGACGAGATCCACTGAGCACTCAGTCCTACCACAGCCAGTTCCATTGACGAGACCGGAGATGTTCAGTTGCAGCAGAGGAGCCAACCATGTTTAGCTTAGCCACTTTTTTTTTAGATTGTTTTAACCAATAAACTTGCTTGCTTCCAATATGCTCTGAAAGAGGTCCAGTCTGTACAATAAGTTATTTAGTGAGTTTGACTCATGTTGAAGAAAAGACAATGTAAAACAGAGGTGAAACATCAACTAAAAATCAGCAAA
This sequence comes from Fistularia commersonii, assembly GCF_037954325.1. Taxonomy (NCBI): domain Eukaryota; kingdom Metazoa; phylum Chordata; class Actinopteri; order Syngnathiformes; family Fistulariidae; genus Fistularia; species Fistularia commersonii. Next base: position 426,466 of record NC_141317.1, read on the forward strand.
ATTGTACAAAATTAAAAAAATAAAATAAACAAGGAGAAGAAGTGTTGAAATCAGCCAATAAAAGATAGATTATGTATTTGTAGAATCAACCTCACATAGTCTGATGATAGAAGACCAATGCAATTTCCATGCTGTTTGCCAGTCAAAAGACACACAAGAAATCAGAAAAAGGTCAATAGACCACAAAATTTGGATTTGATATCAAAATATTTAATCACAGTTTAGTGACCCACCTGCACCACCAGTCGGGGGAGTCCACATGTCAGCATGCCTGAGCTAAAGTGCCAAGTCTGGGTGGTGCTGCGGCGAGAATCTGGTCTCCTCAGCATCAGTGGTTCAAAACTAGGGAAGATAAAGTGTAAAATATGGCATGTTATACCTGATCATGCATGCAAGTCAAGTGGAAAAAAAAAACAAGGAGACTATATAATTCATTGCAAACCTGTTGTCACTGACAGCTGCCAGTCCAGCAATATCAAGAACTAAGGACGAGTCGAGGTGACGTGGCTGGACTGGCTTGCTTTGAGGGGGGGACGATCCTTCGTGACACAACATGCCTGACCCTGTCATCCTCCATAGCTGGGAACGCTTTCCTGGCTCCTGCAAGCAAATCAGTGTCATTGGTTCCATCTTTTACAGCAGTGAAACAACTTTAGTATGGAAGCATAAAGGTATCATAATTCAGATAATAATGCATTAGCAGACTGCTTTTTCTTTTCCAGAATATGGCAGCATATTAAACAACATTTTCTTCTTCCAGACTGCTCATTCTTTGATGTGATCCTAATTAAAAAGCAAGAGATTTAAGATCTAATTTTAAAAACATACCACAGCAAATTGTTATCAAATATCACTTTAAATGTCAAATTTAATCATTGAAATGCATTAGCAGTAATGTTTTTTCATTTTCAGAATGTGGCTGCATATTTTGACCCATAACTAAAATGAGTAATATGTAATTCAAACTCTTTTTATATGACCCGCCCCTCAAAAAAAAAAAAAAAAAAGAATCAATTTCGATTTGTAATCCCAAGCAGGTCGGGGCAGTCATTCAAGTGGCCGATCTTCTTAGTGGCTTGTTTGGGCACGAGAATACGCCACACCCTCAACTGTTACCTGGTAGCTGATCGCTGATACTCGTTAGCATGGCACTCCCTAATGCTGTCATGCAACTCTCACAATTACGGAACCAGATAGAATTGCAGGCGACATCTGAATCCAATGCCTGTGGCAGACTTGAGCAGATTATAGAGAGCTGGGTTGAATACTCACACAACTATCAGGGATCAGCTGGCAAGTAAAGAGGTAAACAGAGTGTGTTCTCTATAAACTCTCTACACCCTACACTGCAAAGTCCAAGAGTCTTATTGTAGGGTTTCTCTGTGTATCATGGATTCAAATGTAACACTTTTAATGCCCCTTTTAATGTAACTTTAAACCAAATGAGCCAAATGAATGAATACAGATATGCTAATTGATAAATATTGCCAATCAATTACATCTGGAATTGATTCCGCTCAGTAGCAGATACCTGTAGGTGCATATGACCTTCTGAGTGGCAATGGAACAAAAGAAGCACTTAAATTTTACTTTGTACATGTATATGATTATTAATGCATATTTCCTTGTTTTTTTCCTTTTTGCTCCAATTCTGACTCAGCGTTTTTCAATTAAAGGCATTTCTCCTTTTTTCTCCTTAGAATATCTGACATGATCATTTGAGCCATGACTGCACTGCCTGTGTTGTTTTCTGCTTTCTCAGAAAGTTCATCAGCATCCTTCTGACAGCAGGCGCACAACCTTGTTCTTTCTCAGTGCTTCCAACTCATCCTCCAATGCCCCCCCACTCTCATCTTTTCATTGAGGTACATCATGCATTTTGCCCTGGCTGAGGCTATAGAAGCTAGTAGTTCTTTTGTGAGGGACGCTTTGTGAGAACAATTCCACAAGCTCTGACCTGGTTACAAACTCGTCTCTGGGCCTCAACAGTTAGACCAGCTATGTCGCAGGTCTCCACCTCAAGTGTGGGGTAAGTCCAAATGTAATAATATACTTTTGTCCTTTCCACATGTTAAAGATTTGGCAATATCAAGATCAGGAAGCATTGCCTTAAAAAGCTCTGAGACACTATCATTTGACGGATTGAATGGTCCTGCACTGCAGTGTTCAGACCCCAGAGCACCTCACTGCAGGCCACTTGTGATCGGAACAGCAACAATTGTTGTGTCAGTGGAGGGAGCAGTTGTTTTGCTGGTCTCAGCAAAAAATCTGCCACATCAACTGCTGCCTGCCTTTCGGCAACTCATGACCATCTGATGGCCTGTACGATTTAACCACGTTGATGCCCTTTGTGAAAAGTGTGAAGATTTTTTTTACACATGCTACAAAAGACCTCACCCTGTTTTTTGCAAATGGGCTCCTATAAGTCTTGGAGCAGTCCTTCATCCATCCATCCACTTCTGAAAATTGCACTTTTACATTTTTGTGACATAACACTACTTTCACCAAGCTCAATGTCCGGTGTTGTATCTTATTGCACCATCAAAACAGCGGATGTGAACAAAAGCCAAATAAAGGGTTCTGCCTGTCAATCATCACCGATCATCACAGAATTGCAATCAAAGTAATTAAATGGTTAAGTAGCCTCATCAAACGAAATTCCAAATAACATTTTTTTCCCCCATGAAGTGTATTTAAATTTTTACTGCCTCTAGACATTAAACTGAATGCTTTTAATGCTATTTAAGGCCTTAGTTTGCACAAAATCTACTTCATGACTTCTAATGTTTTTTTAATGACCCTTGGAAACTCTGCTGTGACATGATATTCTGTCAATATGTTCTGCTTGGACCATATTAAAAAAAAAAACAAAAAAAACAAAAAAAAACACCGGCTGAAGATGAGACATAGTTCACATTTAGTATAATAAATGAAAATAGAATAAGTATGATCAATATTCTTGCAGCTGGTTAAAGTGCTATTTGTTGAATAAAAGGGGACTTTCCTAAGATCCCCTTTTATTCAACCCATGGCACTTTAGTACACATTGTAAACCATAACCCAGTCTAAACTTGGAATCTTTATGTTATCTTATATTTAATGTTGACAAATTCTAAAAGAGAGTACTAAATATTCTTTTAGTGTTTGTTAAAAAAATTGAAGGGGCCTTCTTCAAAAACAGTGAATATGCACAAATCTGAGGTGTGTCAAACATTTGACTCCTAAACTTGGGATCTGTCGATATTTTCTTTGACAAAATGCAGTAACACAAATGACCGCACACACTAAGTTGAGACCCATGTCATCTTCATGAAATAAAAAAAAAATCTTAAATAGGCTCTCATCAAATACTGTGACACTTTCTCAAATGCTTACAATTTCCAGGACAATACACTTGAATTGAAGTATTTGGAACTGGCTAAATGCCATAATGTTCAGTGAAACAAGTAAAATCCCCATAAGAGAGTCAATGTTCGTTTAATAGGGCAAGTTGAGTCAGGTGGGCTGAGAGACCCAGTGACATCTGACCTAATTCCTTTCTTTCTTTTTCTAAAAAGGTTTTTATATTTACTTTTCTGATCTGCCTTTCCTAATTTTATGCCACTGTGTGCTTTTCTAACGTACTACCTTCTTCTTCAGAATGACCCTTTGCGTCTTGGGGTCCACATCAAGAACTAACTCGGCGCAGGTCACCAGACACTTTTTCCCAACTGGTCTCCTCTCATCACTCCTGCATCAGCCAACCACACTGGTTACTACCTTCATGACTTAAGACAAGGGAAAATTTACAACATTATCAATTCAATGTAACATTTTGGCTCACTGTGAATGGGTGTGACTAGCTGCTATGTAGATGAAATTTTCATAGTAGAGTTTGTTGTATTCTCTAAAAAAGTTCATGTCAGCTGTGACCTCTGAAGACCCGGCCCCCTTCACTGTCAGTGTCAGGTATGGGGGCAGTGTGGGCTCATCACAAGCGTAGTCAAGCAGAGATCCTGCCTTCACTTCTGTTTGCAACTTGATGTCAACTACCCCATGCTGCCAGAACTGGATGGGAACCTGTTAAGATTAAAAACAGACTAATTTCATTATTTGGTTTTTCTTTTAGAAATCTATCATAGCTTAAACTTAAATCTTACATACCTGTAATTCGAGAATTTTACTTACTATTACATTGTTTGTTTGTTTTTTTCAATTCTGTATGAAAGGGTTGCTGTAGATAAGCTACTTTCAAATCTGGGAAAGGCATAGCTATTTTCTAGAGTGAAACAGTGCTATGTCAAAAAGTGCCAGCTGCTGCCTACCTCTGACATGTTGCAGATGCGGAATGGTGGGGGCAGCTGGTCAGAATCTGTGAAGGAAATCTGGTAGGTGGCTCCCTTCAGAGAGATTTCCGTCCGAAGAAAGAAGCAGTTGCCTAGTGTGTCCCTGGTCAAAGAAAGGTACACCAAACACACTTTGATAACATAGGTATTTGAAGAAAATATGGACACATTTAGTGTATAAAAACTTTGTAGTGATGTTGTTACAGATTCTGGTGAAATAATCTTTGTTCAGTTAATCTTTGTGGATATAACTGAAATATGAGTTATGACATTTTAGACTCCCTTGGAGAATTGCTACTTTCAAGCTCAGACAATGTGCTTTACATTGTTCAGATTTCAAGATTTGTTTTTTTGTGAGGAATCCAAAAAAAAAACTAAAAGCAACATTTAAATCAGTAAATACACAATAAGAGCAAGTTGGATTACAGAAAAAAATTGACAAAAATGTAAGCAGGGATTTGGGCTTTGTATTATCCTTTTGTAAGGCATTTTGCTGTTAAGGGAAGAAAATGGATTTTATACATGTACACAATACTCCATTACAGTCATGACAGGCCACAACTGAATTTGCTGCAGTTTATTCATTCCATTTAGATTTTCTGACCTCGAGCCTTGTTTCAGACGCATTATTTATAACGTACTCATTATTTAAAACGAAGTCTGGGACATATTCGTATTATTCAGTTTTTTTGAGAATTCTTTGGACACTTAAATTATCTATATTCACCTCAGTTGGGGATTTTTACTGCAGTTACAGCCTCGTCTGCCAAAAGACTGACCTCTTAAAAAGACACCATTAACAGAGAGTGCATAAAAGTTGTTGGGACACTGAAAAGATTTTTTTCTGTCTTTGAACTCTTAGAGGACACTTCAGACCCTCAATGAAATTCTTGCAGTTAAAAATTGACTGGGACATGATCAATGCAAAATGATTGCATTTTATAAAAATGAGGGAAACTTAACAAGGATCCCACCTAAAAAACAAGGAAAATCCCCTATCATTTTGATACAAATCACAGATGCATGTGAGGGGAAACGTTGGAGGAATTATAATGTTGATGATCCTTGTAAACAATTTGCAGAAAAGGTACACAAAAACAGTTGTTAACAGAACAATGCTACAAGAGACAAATATCTGTTGTTAGAGAGAATATGTATTGATTGTTCACCTCATGTTGATGTGAAATGACTTTGGTTTGTTAACCTCAAAGCCTCCAGACCAGGTGCAGTTCGAGGTGTCCATGAGCCGAACACAAAGTAACTGATCATAGTCATTTCTGGGCCAGTGAAAGACTACACTGGAGCCTGGTAGGGTGGAGATGTAGCATTCAGGATTGGCTGTGCCCTGAAATGGAAATATTCATTCATGATCTATTGAGGAGTGATAACTAACTGATATCATCCAGACCAAACACAGGAAAAGGTTTTCTTACAGGTTTACTGCCCTACAGAGAACCAGAAAACATTCAAAAAAGAGGATACATCTAAATGGGAAAGGATAAATAAAAAAATATATATTTTGCTTGGCATGACAAATAAATAAAGTTAAAGCAAAACACTGGTTATTAACGAATATAACCGTTCCTAAACTCTGAACACTTGAAAACTATCTAATGAAAACAGAAATGACAATTAAAGTTTTATTTCTTTACAGAAACCTCAACACACTGCAGCTTACACTCAAAGGACGTACAAATCCATTCCAGTGCTGATTTAAATTTGTGAAATATTGTGTGATCGGACAATATGAAAAAATTTGCTTATTGGAGGAAAAGAGCAACGCTATATGTGTCAAATGCAAAGTACTGAGCCAGAAAAACAGGATGCCCTGTGGATCGTTAGGTCTCTCACCTTCCCTCTTGCAAACTCTCTCTGAGCAAAGGCGAGTTTGTGTTTTGAGCGATTATCCAGCAAGTAGCGGGGAGCAAAGGTCACTACATGGGTGTCCCGGTAACGTCCTTTTCCATTTCGCACACTGATGCCTATGTCCATGCAAAAGATAGAAGGCAAAAAAATATATGTATCTCAACTTTCCCCAAATTAGCTGCTGGAGAGGTTTTAAAGCATGTATGCAACAGAGCTGCTGCTTTCTTAAAATCCTCTTAAAAACCTGTCCATCCTACTATTGGAAATACAGGTCCTCAATTTACTACATCCATTACCTATGGTGTTTCATGGTTATGTTGCCATCTACCATAAATTTATTAAGAAAGGGTTAGTGGAGTGGAGTGGATGAATACATCATCATGCAGCGCTATATGAGGAAGACAGCTATTTTTACATTCATCGGTTGACTTTTCATTTTTGCTTGTGTTGTTCTGACTTGCGGTGAAAATCATGTGACATCATGTAGTAGGAATGGACCTCCATTGTAAGTTGAAGACCTCCTGTAATGGCTGAGAATAGGCAGATGCTCCATACAAGGAATTCATAGATATCTTAGAGCACAACTAGCGCTGCCCACACATAAAATAAAAGTAGACAATATCTAAAATCTGTTTTTTTTTTTCATTTTGTTCCTTAAATTGAAGACTGAGGAACTCTTTCTATCTCCTTCCAATAAGACTCCTTAACAACAGACTTAAGAGTTTACAATCATGAACTACCTCAGAACAAATAACTTAATTTTACTGTTTATATTTCTATTTGCACTTTTTTAATGTGCACACTCATTGCTATACTAGGCTGTATGTTTCAATTTACACGCTCTCTATTTGTGCTTAATAATTTGCACATTTGAATTTGGACAACCATTACTGACCCTACTGAGGATGTGGGATTATTTGCCAAGTTCTCTCAGGATCTCACTTGTGATACTTCTGAATGTGGATGTGACTCAGACCAGAGAAGCTAAAATAGATGTTTTCATTAAAATTTCCAGACTTGTTTATCAGCTAATGAAGTCAAGATCAAAAGAAAAAAACATTAGATTAGGCACTTGACAGTGACTTATTCAATTTATGTAAAGTGGCACAAAAACATTTTTTAATCAAATCTAGACATGAAATCCAAGGAAAATAGTATTTCTGTTTATCTTACTGCACATGCCAGGTTATTTGTAGGACAGATATTCGAAGCACATATGCAGCAAAAATTCAAATCAGTCTGTGTTAGAGAAGAAAAAAGGAGGGCCAAGGCCTTTTCAAACAATGAGTGAGAACATTAACAATGATCATCCTTCAAGCTGATCTTGCTTATTTTTGTCTATATATTCTGCCAAGGGCCTTTACAGTGGAGCAACAATTAGTCAGAGGATTATTAGGTTCCTGTTATTTGAACAATGAATACAAAAAAACTTGCCTATGTTATAGATAAGACCAGGTCTGTTCCCATGCTGGATGACCTTTACAGCCCTGACCCCACTCCCACCATCCAGAGAGAATCCTTGGCACCAGCCTGGAACACCATCTGGGTGTATTCCTCTCCCAATTCTCATAGTACACCTGGGATTAACAACAATTGAGTAAATAGATAGAAATAAACATCAATATGAGGCTGTCAAATGAAACTAGTGTATTATACTGTAATGTGGGTCAAAGCCATGTTTCAACTTCTTTTCCGCTTGTCTCAGAAACATAACATGTTGAGTTTCAGGTTTTAGTAAGTTTTATTTGCGGCTTTTTGATACAATATGATGACTATTTAGGAATTATTACACTGATTTAAGTGACTCCCTGACCTTCCTGCATTCCAGACTTTGGGCACTTGGACAAAATTGGTTACATAAAATTTCAAAACTTCACAATATATTTTGTTTTGCAGAAGGTTCAGAACTAAAAAGCTATAGAGGATATTTCTGTAAAACCTTAGTGTAAATAATATTGTTTCATTTAAATTTCACATATAGGGGCTATGAAAAAAACTGTACGGTAATCGTTAACCCTTTCAATCCCCTAAAGCAGTGGTCCCTAACCCCCGGGGCGCGGAACGGTACCAGTCTGTGGATCAAGTGGTGCCGGGCTGCCCAAGAAATAAAAAAATGATTTCCCTTGGATTTATTATTTGAGTCTGAACAATCTTTATTTTGAAAAATGACCTGAATGTCGTGGTTACATCTTGGTCACTTGAGCGCCAAAAATGTAACCCACATGGTAGAAAAAACGAGTAATAAACAGACGTCATAGGGAGAGTTACTTTTTGAAGGGGAAAAGGTCTAGTGAAGAGACAGAGGAAGAGTCTACAACTTCCAAGCAAAAAAAAAGATTTTAACAGACAATACCGGGAGTTCTACTTTAAATGTGTATTTATCTTAACAGGTGTTTCCCACAGACCAAGCCGCTCTGTATAATATGCGGCAATGAGGCAATGAAGCCTTCATTATACTCATGTTATGTTGTTGGCACAATGTTAATAGGAAGCTGCTAATAAAGTTGGATTCACGTTTATTATTATAGTCATAATATAAACAATATACGTGTAGCCCCACCTCCCCTGGTCCGCAGTAAAATTGTCAAGCGTTGGGGTGATAAAAAGTTTCATAACCGGTGATAAAAAGGTTGGGGACCGCTGCCCTAAAGGACTACATCGGAGGCTTTGTTAGGAAAATTAAGAAGATTATAAACACATGGATATTCTTCTCATCTCAATTATTTTATTCAAATAATTTATATAATTATTCAAAGCATTTAAGTTGGACGCACAGTGTGATAAACTTACATTGCAGGTTGTTCCTTGTCAGTGTAGCAGAACAACAATGGGCTCAGACTTCGTGCTAATTCGTGCTCCTCAAACTGGCCTGCTGCATCGGTTTTGCCATTGTCTTGACGAAAAATTAATGGCAGACCTGTTGAGTAAGAAACGACAACAAACAAATCTGCTATGGTTTTAATTTGAATCACGCATGAACAGTAGATCCAAATGACAAGATTACCAGTTTTGTTGATAAGCCAGTAGGGAGCAGAAATCAGGATATTCAGTGCCCCCTGTGCACGCAGGATGATACGGATGGTGAGGCACAATAGCCGCTTGTTGGTGTCATAGAGCCTCATGAGTACCACATAGTTCTGAGTTCCAGGAGGAATCAGTAGCTCTTTGCACACAGAGAAGTTCTCCAGCAAGACTCCTGATAGACATATGATATGAGCTGCACAGGAAACAAGGACAAACTTTGGAATAAAAAACAGTCTAAAGGGGCTGACCTAGTTCAATGTTCTGTGAAGTGTCGACAGCATGAAGCACCGCCTCTTTCCCTGGCTTCAGATTGCCCTTGACGGATGTTCCCTTGATGTAGAAGTTAAGGTCACAGGGAAGCAGGTTAGCAAGCACCATGGTAGGCAACAGGTAGATGGTGTGACCTGGCTGTCGATATATCTGCTTTGCACTACCAGAAACCCTCTTGGCAGGCTGTTGGTCAGGATAGTTCTCCTTTTTGATCACCACACAAAACCTGAGGACAAGCAGATCAATAAATACCAAAAGTGGGAAAGACAATTACAATAATAAAATATGTAACTGAATCTACCTGAATATATGCTTGAAGTTGTCGTCAACATCTGCAGACTGGCACTCCCTCTTATTGCTACTGGTCTCCCCAGGCCGCTCCACACTGGTCCAGTGGATGGGAGCCTTACAGAAAAACAAGCCCATACCTTTGGGACGAGCCTGTAGCCGCCAAGATGTCAGGTGGAGGGGAACTGCCAAAGCCTGGCCAGGCAGAATGGGAGGCAACACCACAGGTTCTGTCAACAGAGGAACACTTTGGATTAGTGAAATACAAATGACATCACACTGCAATTATCCTTGAATAGTTTTGTGCCTCCAGCAGTTAGTCAAGTCATTTTTCATCTGTTTGCTTGGAGTGCTAGTATTGTGGCTTAAAATAAATGTAATGACAGGTACTGAGTGATTGCAAAATAATTATTTGTAAGTTAGTGTTCTAATGTTAAATTACCATAACCATTTGGACATAGAAATTATGTGATGACGTGAAAATGAATATTTTTTTATTGGAAATTCTGTTCACAAACAGCGTTTGAGCTCTTGAGCCTTCTTATGATCTATCTCTCTTCCCATCATATATATATGTACACACACCAAGTGTATGTCCACATGGAAGCATTGCACTGATTTTTCCCCCTGTAACAGAGCATACATGGGTGTAAAATTCAAATTCACATGGACAAAATGCATTGAAATGCAACTAATGGAGAGACTCAGTAGGTCTGTGAACTCCCTGTAGTTATCTAACATCTTCCTGTACAACATCTGGCTTCGACAGATTGACATACTTCTGGAGCACCAAGCCCTTTTGCAGACCTGATGGTGAGCCAGTTGCTGCCACTGTTGTTGAGAAGGAAGCCCTGTCAGTTGGTCAGCTACTGTTGGCTGCGGGGGTTTTATGTCTTTCTTGGAATTATACTGAATCTGAAACTTAATCTTGAATGCATGTAACGATGTGTTGAACAGTCCTTTTGGAAGCACTACCTGTTCAGGGTAGCTGCTCTGACTCTGTCAGGAATATCAAGCAGCATCTACTCCATGGGAGAATATTTTCTGATTAATCTTATGGTGGCAACTAGACTTGCTGAACTTCTTGAAGATCTTGAGCCTTCATCCAAGAATCTTCTTTTGTGCAAACTTTGAGAGGTTTGCACTAAATAAAATGTTATTGAATAATAAATAATAAAATAATAAAATGCTATTCAATCAACCAAAAAAAAATATAAAAAAAAAAACCAACAAACATTATCTTACTGTCAGGTGCAGATGGACTGTCAAGTCTGATCTCCATTGGAACATTTAGCCGGTTCTTAACCATGAGAGCTGAGCGGACCGTTATAACTTTCCTTGCGCTGCCCTCCATGGCAATGGAGAAGACCACTCTGACTGGAGGCAGGGCTGAGAACTGTGAAGTGGGAAGAAGTGAATTACTGAACTACAAAGTTTCAATTCACACAAGGACTTTTTGTGTGCAGATTTCATTTTATTTAAGTAGGAAACAATGTTGGTTTGGTTATCTGTGTAATGTTTTGGAAAGATAACATTTTGTGTTTATTTATCTTATTTCATTTGACTGGAATGGTCAAAATATTGGTGTTACTGGACAGTATAATTTGAAAATAACTCACATAAACATGAGGATGGATAATATTGGTCCTGCTAATAGGACTGCCAACCTGTGGATCAATAAAAAAGCAAAAAGGAAACTTGAAACCCATTACTACGTGATTTTGGTTTATTTGTTATTGACAATGACAATGCCCCTCCTGTTATACTTGGCCTCTGGCTACAGGAAGTGAAATCCCTATCATCTTTTAAATGAAATGACAAAGACGATACACGCAGAAGGTTTTATGCCCTGAAGTAAGGCAACCAACTTGACACAAGCGCATGAAATTCTGGCAGCTTGTGGAAAATTTGTCTTGGTTGGATATCCTTTTCACTTTCATTCATACATCTGGGCACTTTAGAATCTCCAAGCAACCTGTTGTATCCCAGAGAATACCCGAACAGACACAGGGTGAACATGCAAACTGCACATAGAAAGGCCCCTTGTTGGAACTGAACCAGGGACCTTCTTGTCGTGAGGTGGGAACGCTTAAGAATTATTGTTGACAAATATTATTGTCATTACGAAATTTATTTTGTTTTTGAGTTTTATCTTGCACTTACAGTGTTAGAAGAGTTGTTTCTGTCTGGTGCTGCATAACGGAAGAAAACACCCACTTTGTCCACTGACACTGGTTTGACTTGCTCCCATCCAGACACACGAACCAGCAGCTGATGAAGCTTTAACTCATGAGTGTGTCTGCATAGATAAGTGGCATCTTATCACAATCTGGAAGAAATCTTTATGGGACATACAGAGGTCCATATTCTAATGTACTGTTTGCTACACTGAGTTAAACAGGGGCAGCAAAGAACCACAATTAGTGATGACTTGCTGATATTTTCATACAATACTATTTTGTTGCCCAATGACTTAGTATCAAAATAAACAGAAAACAATACAACATTGTTTTGAATACATGTCTGGGAATCATTCTGGGTTTGTTTTGGAGGAGAATGCCATCAAGCTAACGAAGAATGGGTGTGATGTATTTGATCATTCTATCCATTTAAAAAAAGCCTGTTCCCCTCAGGGGTCATTACATTTAATCATCTGCATCCATGTAATTTGATTCTCCCCCTCCATTTTCTTCATGTTGTCCTTCAATCTATCCATAAATCTCTTCGGTTTTCCTTTTGGCATCCTGTCTAGGGAAAACCTCTAGGCTGTTTCACGATCAGCCTTCTGCCGAGATGTTAACTATCCCTCCTCTGTACATGTCCAGATGTACAGAGGACATGAAAGTACATGAGAGGACTAAGATGCCCAACCATCTCAGTCTGGCCTCTCTACATCCTTGCTATATCCAAAACATCTCACAAGTACATACAAACTACTCTCCTTCCTATCTGGAAACTCCTCCTGTCCACCCTGACCCTGACTCAACTCCTCCTTGAAAGCCAGATCCCCCCCAGGTTCCACCACTTAGTCCTCTTCTCTGGCCTTTGTCCTTTTCATATTCCATTACACCAGACTGATCCTACAAACATACATCTTATACACTATGCCAACACTCTCACTACCTACCACTACTTAGTAGTCACAGATCTTTTTCAGATTACATTGTCTATACATGATGTTGCCCATTTGTGCTCCTGCCTCCTCTCTAATTAATTACCAGATCTTCCTGCCTCCTCTTGAAGAAAGCTTTCATAACCATTTTTGACAAGTCTACCGCTATCTGTACCTCTGTGTTCCTATCCTGAATACTAAACCTGCCTATCACTTCGTCATCACCTCTACTGCCTGCACATATTACTTGCAGTCTGCATTAATTACAACTCTATCACTTCTGAGAATATTCTGTGCCACTTTATGTAACTCACTTCCGATTGTCTCCTACTTTTCAAACTCAAATCCAACCTGTTGGACATAACTACTAACAACATTGCGTTCAATATCTAGCTTCAGACTCGGTCTATCTGACACTCTTTGCACCTTCTTAACATTACAAACAAACTTCGTCTTCAAGATAACTTCTACTCGATTTCTCTTCCCATCAATACCATGGCAGAACAACTTAAATCCCCCTCCTACGCTTCCAGCCTTACAACCTTTCTACTCAGTCTCCTGCACAAAGCATATCCACCTTCCTCCTCTGAACCATGTCAACCAATTTTCAAGCCTTTCTTTTCATATTCTCAGCATTCAGAGTCCCGCTTTTAATTTGTATATTTGTTTTCTCATCTGGACGACTTTACCTGAAAATTTTGTTGACAATACAAGATCATAACACACTTTCAAAATAAAACATAATACAGAAAGAGATACTGCCACTCTTTTTTTTCCAGTCAGTTAAACACAGAACATTTGGGTAAATTTACAGCATTTCCAATAAGAATCAGAAAAAAAACTTTTTGTGCTCCAGGGGCGATTGATGGATAAGATACACAACCCCCTGAGTCTTTGAACAATATTAATGATAATAAATATATTTATAAAGCTATTTTCAAAGTGTTGGACTAACAAACTTCAACTGATTCAAATAAACAGAAAATATCACAAAATTTGTTGTACTGATGGTTAAAACTGGAATCCAACAAAATTCAAACAACACATAAGAAGAACAGTACCTGTGGCGAAGTTTTTCCCGGGCTTCAAATTCAAAAGGAATCTCTTCTCCAGGCAACACCTCCCTCCACTCACTAACATCATGGGTATCATCAGCTCCTGACCCCTGGATGTCTGAAATTGAGTCTGCACTGCTGCTGTGGGACAGTGCCACCCTGTAGGAAATGTGGAATTCATTATAATTGGATACCTTTTCCTCCTGCAATATAATCGCCTGAGTGGTTTATTGCAGGGAAAATAAGGAATATCATGGCATCATGCCCATACAAAAGGGTTTACACAGATTTGGTTAAGAATCTCACTTGACACTCGCTCAAATTGCAGCCCTGTGTTCAATCTTGACGACAATAAGAATAATATTGTATTTTTTTCCGCATCAACAATTAGTTTATCACACTTTTTGGGTTGAGCTTAAATAAAGTAACATATCATAAAAACAGGAAATCAAGTATACCAGATTCAAATTTGCAGCAACAGCAGAAGCATGTTGCTGCAAGTTTGAATTTGATATACTTTTTATAACATTGCCAAAAAGGTGGGGAGCACTATATATTTAAATCAATAACTTATATCACAGTACATGATGAGTAATACTAGTAACACCAACCTTGTGGGAGTTGTTGTCAGTGTGGCAAACCACATGGTGCATCCTGTGTGGTTGCAAAGAGCGAAGGGCACAAAAGGTTGTCTCCTTTTTGAGAGCTTGAACATTGCTACAGAAAGAAACAAACACAGATGAGTCTGTATGATGGGAACTCTTTGTTTCTGTGTCTTGACCATTTGTTTTCAACATTTCTTGCTTTTTCTTAAACTTTTATCTATTATTATTATAATATGGCCAATTGCAAATAATTGACATATTAAAATGGTTTAAAACCAGCTACACACAAAGGCAACAATCTAAAACACTATCTGACTCAAACCAAAATGCTAAGTGTTTCACAAGTTCTTCACGTGGTTGACAACAATGATGGATACATTTTGACAGAAAGAAAGACTTAAAAGCAGAAAGAAAGGGGAGGAAAATTGTGGAGACTAATTTCCACACTGTGATTAGCCTTTTTTACACAACTGCTGAGCTTGTTGTCAGGATTATCAGACAGAATCCCCCAAAAACCCCAGAAGGAAGAAAAGGTTTCCAGGATAGCCCCCAGAATTGTTAGGACTGACCGGAAACTGTGTGTAATAGTGATGCAAAAACCTTGGGAAGGCAAATATGTACCTTCGCTTCTCACTTAGCGACAAATTTTTTTTAAATACAAGTTGACAACTTTTGTGTGTTTGGAACTTCTTTCCAAAGACAACTGATCGACAACACAGTATACTTCATCAGCATAATATTATATGTGGATATTCAATGTTTAACAACAATTCACAAGAATGGAAGATTATAATATCAGTTATGATTAGATCAGATCCTCTCCAGAAGTAATATAGCTCATACTTGATGGCTGGATCTCGTTGCAGACACTAGAAACTTACATAAGTATGAAAAGCAGGTGGTACTGTGAAACTGCTACATGTTAAATATACAATTTCTGGTTATGTATATACTGTAAATAGTCATAAATTTATTTGAGGAAACCAATACAGTCAGACATCAATCAGATGCATTTTTGGGATGTCATGGTTCATAAGGAAATGGATGGTCTAAGAGCAGATTTCTGCTGCAAACCCACTAATACAAACTGTCTTTTGCATGGTGAATCCTACCATCTGACACACCTAAAAATGAATCTCCTCATCTCCCAATTCCATAGATTCAGATGCATTTGTAGCTTAGACGAGAACTACGACAAACAAACCATGAACCTAAAACAACAATTCCTAAAATAGGGCCTGTAAGCGAAATTAGATTGACAATGCGGGCTCACGTTTTACTTCAATGTCTCAGGATGACAGCCTTTCCATCAACAGAGGCAAGGAACTCAAGAGGGGAATGGTATGTGCCATTCAGTATTCACTAGTATCAAAAGCAATTGAAAGGATTACATAACAAACACTGGCACATCATCAACTCAGATCCTGCACTGAAGGATTGCTTTTCAGATCCAGCCAGGGTAGTCTTAAAAAGACCCCAAAATCTGCAGAACTTACTTGTAAGGGCTGATCTCCCCCCAATACTACACCCATATTTCCTTAGTGCTACCCCTCATGGAAATTATCCCTGCGAACAATGCCAACAATACCATTTTTCACATAACAACCATCTTCTACCATCCGCACACAGGCAAGACATACTGTATAATATTAGAGGTATGACTTCATGCTCCACTATACAGCTCATTTATATGCTTAGATGTCCCTGTGGGCTAGCATATATAGGAAAAACAAAGAGGCAACAGTGATCCCGCATCGATGAGCACCCTTAGAAATTAGGTGACCATAATGTCCCGACCTTGAAATACCAAGGGATAGAGGTCGTAAAATGTCCACGCACAGGGGGCGATCTAAATTTCATCTTTCTAAAACGGGAGTTATTCTGGATTTAAATCCCGGTTGCACTAGCTCGACAAGGACTGAATGATATAAAACCTTGTTTATCAGTATGTGCACATGTTGTCCACCAGGATTTGTCCATACCATATTTTCTTTCTGTCTATATTAGTTTGCTCTGCTGGTCTAATCCCCCATGTAGATGTTTTATATTTCATATTGTATGCTGAAGCCCTTCAATCATGAAGGTTTATCTGCACAGATATATCTGTATTTCTATACATATGTAAAAATGTATTTGAGAATCAGTTTCTCAGGTTGGCTCTCAAAAAGTAGTGAAGATAATGTTATTATGGTAAAATGACATATTTTCAATATGAGGCGCACCCAAAATTTAACATAAATAAATAAATAAAATGGAGGTAATCAATCACATGATCATTCTCTCTCAATTACATTTTTAACACATATCTCTGGTAAACATCTATGGACGAGCCAAGTTTTGGGCTGAAACGTCATGCATGCAAGGAGTTTTTTGTGTTGAAAAACATGAAAGATAAATCATGCTTCCTTTTGGAGCATTTTTTGTGTGCGGATTTTTTCAAAATTACTAGGTTTATCTATTCAAACAATTTTAGGTAAGAATAAACACCATGGACAT
Organism: Fistularia commersonii; assembly: GCF_037954325.1. Lineage (NCBI taxonomy): Eukaryota > Metazoa > Chordata > Actinopteri > Syngnathiformes > Fistulariidae > Fistularia > Fistularia commersonii. Next base: position 443,507 of record NC_141317.1, read on the forward strand.
GTCCAGCCATCATTCTGCTCAGAGAAGGGTTCCATGGCCCAAAGATGAATGTTCTCTTGTATGAAAAGTCAACCGGACAACAAAAGCAAAAGACCTTGTGAAGATGATGGCTGAAGCTGATAAGAAAATCATTATCAAAAGAGAATTGAGTCCTGTACCGATATGGGTTTAAGGGCCACTATGTGATGAGGACGTAGTTACCCCAAAAGCAACATAATAAGCCAGAATGGAATTTGAAAATGTGGAAATATTGAAGCAACATCTCAAGACATCATGAAGGAAATTAAAGAAACTAAACATACTGACAAATTAGTTATTAAAAGGCTTAAGGACAACAAAGTCAATATTTTTTGGAGTGCCCATCCCAAAGCTCTGATCTAATTCCTATCAAAAAAAGATGTGTAAAGCTGAAGAGGTGTGAGCAAGGCAGAGAGGCTTGTGGAAGCATACCCAAAATGGTTTCTCTCAATGTCATTCTAGAATTTAGAAGAGAGAAATAATTTAGATTTCTTAGCTGACCTAAATAAGAAAGGTTTAGTTTGATTTAATGTTTTACTCTGCCTGTGCTTCACTCCTGCAGTTGACTCAATCGTCGGGTTTTTCCATGCATCAGTTGGCTGGCTCCCCCTTGCTAAAATGGTCTGTAAACAATTGTCACTGGAGACATAATTTGAGAAGGGAGGAAGAGCCAACGATGAAACGCCAGAAGGGTCTCAGAATGCCAGTAAAAAGAGGGCTGTATTTAAAAGAAAATACAAAGAGTCCTACTGAAACTGCAGGTTCATTGCAACAGGTGATTCAAACGCTCCACTGTGCATAATATGCAGTGACCAGCGAGCGAATGAAGCCATGAAATCTTGGCATCTCTCCAACATCAGACCTTTATGAGGCAGGATTTTCTGCCTGAAAGCAACCAAACCAAGACAGGATATACTGTAAGGCACACACATACACTGACACAGTGTCATTGTCTACCATCACCCTGGGATGGAACCGTCTAGTTGCAGGGAAAGCAGCTCAGCGCTCCCATTGATTCTGCCTCATGTTATGTATATATTAGTGTGATAACATTTTAAGAGTTGTTAAATGTAAATAATATAAGGTGTAGTGGTACCATTTACACCCCCTTTTCTTTTTCTTCAACCCCCCTCCCCGGTCCACCAAAAAAAGTCATGTGTCTGGCACGAAAAGTGGTCCGTGGCACAAAAAAGGTTTGGCACCACTGCTCTTGGTGATAATACTGTGAACTGTACCTCTGGAGAGAATGGGCTGTTGGAGGCAGGTCAAGCTGGCCATGTTCCTAATTTTAAGTTGAGTAAGATGAGCATCTGACAGCAGACAGAAAAAAAAACAGACACACATACAAAGGGTAGGACACCAGAGGTTTACCAGTCTTATCTTCATTTTGCCCTCTGATTTTGCTGTTGGACCACACTTTAATGGAAATTAAGCATTACACTTGATAATAAAACTAATAAACACTATATTTTACATGTTAGCTATATCAATCAACCATAAATCCACTCTTTTTAATTAAAGCAAGGGGATGTTGGTTGATTGCTTCCTTTAGTAAGGAACCTTTCCTCCTGCTATTTTTACGGATAAAAGGAAAGTTTCTCTTCAAAATAACTGATCACTGAAGTGATAAGGAAAGACAGGAGCAACAAGTGTATTTCTATGAATGTAGGAAATTAATAAGTGATAAAAAAATAACCAGACAAATCATTTAGAGTGAGCTACCTAACTACACAGGGCCACTGCAAATCTGATACGTCTGGCCCACTGCCATCTAACTCGACAGGGTCAAAAATAGTTCCAGCTGTGTCAGAGGCACATACCATAATTTCCGGACTATCGAGCGCACCTCAATAGCCGCACCAGCTAGCCGCACCAGCTAGCCTATCCCTATCTCGGGCTTCCTCCTGCGCACTAAAACCGTCAAAGTCGTCTCCTTCGGTGTCGGAGTTGAACGGACTCAGAATTTCTCAGGCATTTCATCGGTCAAATGTGATGAGGATAAATGTTTTAGCGGCGTGAAGCTCGTTAGCCCCCCCCCCCCCACCCCCCCCCTCAAAAAAAGTCCATATATTAGCCGCAGCGTTGGTTACGTGAAAAAAGTTGCGGCTTATCGTCCGGAAATTACGGTAATTTAAGAATAGATTTAAGCCCATGGTCAAAAGGGATTGTCAAAAGTCTTTAAATTAAAACATAGTCACTCTCGGTTCTTGATGATCTATGTAAAGTATAAGGAAGATGCCGAGAAATTTGTACAGTATAACTTCTGAAAAACACATCTACAGCTCAGCTGCAAGTAGCACACAGGGATGGGGAGTTGATGCCTTGCAAATATTCAGTGTGCTCTGGTTGTTGATTAAGTCAATTAGTTTTCATGCAAAAGGTCACAAATTATATAGGACATTCACACTTTGCAGTTTCAAAGCACTGTGCACTAGATAGAACATACGTATGCACGTAAACACCGATGTAGCAGAACTTCCATGCAAGAAGCCAACCAGACCATTGGGAGCAACTTGGGCTTCACGGTCTTGCTCAAGGACAATTTAAGATGCAGACAGGAAGAGCTGGTCATCAAACCACCAATCTTCTGATTGGAGGGTTGGTCGCTCTAACAACTGAGCCACAGCTGCTCAGTGAAAGACAGAAACAAGCCTGCAGTTCCAATAATACAAAATAATTGCTGGACTCACTCTGTCCTGAGCTTGGGGGGTCAACAGAAGAGCCCATCCAGGAGACAGGGAGTTGAGACGCGGGGTTTTGGCTTTCCTCTTTACAATAATCAGCCATCCATGAGCTCTTGGTGGTGGTGTACTGCTCTATAACAATAGGATCACAGCCATTTTTTCAGCACATTCCAGCCAGCATATATATTTAAATCCAAGTCACTGACTTTTTTTCAGTTTTTATTTACCGATCAAAACTGAAGTGATATTCACATCTAGCCTCTGCTTCGCTTTGACACCAATCTTCAGTCGAGGAGGGTGGAGACGACCAGGAGCCTGCTGCTGCCATGACAGGATACAGGGCCAGGGTTCAATGAAGGGCTCCCAACCTGGAACACAGATAAAAGAAACAGCCAGATGTGTAAGTGCTAATTGGGTCCATGCTGCACATGCAACTCCATTAACACTTTTTCTTGATACAAGGGGGTTTCGCATAATTTTCCTTTGTGTACTAAATGTCCAGGTAGTGGCCAATTGGCTTGATAGATAATACATCTTTATTTTTAACTTTTGGCCGCTCCCTTTAAGGATCACCACAGTGAATCAACTTTTTCCATTGAATCCTATTAGCTGTATCCTCTTCTCACCCACCAATTTAATGTCCCCTTTCATTGCATGCATTCATCTGGTCTTTACTCTTCATCATGGCCTCCTGCCTGTCAGTTCGTACCTCAGAGTCCTTCGACCAACATATTCAATATCCGTCTGCTGTACATGACCGGACAATCTTAATCGGGCTTCTCTGACCTTATCTCTGAAACATCAAACATTTGCCATCCCTCTAATGTACTAGTTCCTGATTCTATCTATCCTTATTACTCACAGAGAGAACTTCTTTATCCTTGCTTCCTTCAGCTCTGCTTCCTGTCTAGTCTTCAATGCTGCTGTCTCTAAACCACACAGCATCACTGATCTCACCAGTCTGTTCCATCTTTCCTTGAATTCTGGCTGATACTCTTAGTATCAACAACCTGAATGCAGATGTTTCTTAACCTCTTTTCCATCGCTCTCCACTTTTGACTCAAAGAACTTTAAATCCAACACCTTCTTGGTCTCCATTCCCTGTAGCCTCACCATGCTACACGGGTCCCTCTCATTCACACACATATTTTCTGTCGTGCTGTGACTAACCTTCATCCTTTTCCTTTCAAGGGCCAACCTGTATAAATCACTTTCTATGTAACTGCTTTCCACATAAAATGTAAAATTGCCCTTTATCTGAGCAGAGGACTTATGACCAGTGAGCAATTGTCCGCATCTTCTTCTCCTTAGCCCCAGTAAAAGGCTCCAGAAGTTACCCCTTGCTCAGGAGCGCTTGACACTAAGAATGCAGCACTTGTGGGCCATTTCCTGGATGCGCCTGTGTGTGTGTTCACTCTTTATTAATTAGTGCCTGTGTTTTTTTTCTTACCACACTTGTCAATGCCTCTATGAATAGGGTAATGTGTACTGAACCGTGATGATCCATTCTTGGTATTTATACTGTGTAAATTCGATTTACTCTTGACATAGAATATTTTGAAGTTCAGTATTTTTAAAATTTTTTGGGTCAATAGGCTGAAACTATACGATAAAATATGCTTGAACCATTTTAGCTTATGCTGAATGACTTAGAAATATCCACAAGTGAGAAAAATATGAAAATTCTTCATGGTTTCAAAGACTTTGAGATGCGCATGCACTGAACTGAAGAAGCCTCTTGGATGAGATCTTCAAGTACACACCAGTGCTGCAGAAGCCGTCTTCACAGAAGGAGGCTGTCTGGTATCTGGGATGAAGCCGCATGTAATCAGCTAAGAGATCGTTTCAACACCAAAGACCGAGACATACTGTGCAGCCTGTATGAAGATGACAATGACTGTCTGATCCATTGCATTGCAGACCATATACATTTCTATGTGGAAAACACTGTGCCATCCAGAGGAATAAGTTGTTTTCCCTTCAACAAACCATAGGTACCTCCGAATTGTAAATTGAAAAGAGGAGGGGCTTCATGTCAGGCAATGAAGAGTAGAGGACAGTACAATGGGACCTGAAGTACAAAAAATGCAGGTGTAAATGAGCCTACAAGGAAAAACCAGACCAGAGTCTGGAGCAGAAGTGTTTTTCAATGGATTTGACTCTGCACCCTATCCAGCCCCCATTCATCCAAGCACCAGTCCATCCCACCTCTCCAGAGCTGTTGTCTTTTACTATTGCAATACTTGAATTTCAATTAATAAAGGTGCATTTTATCTTGAAGGAGTAGTGTGGAACGACCAACACTTGCTTACTAATATATGCTTAACTGCTCATATTAAGCTTGTGAGGTGATACTATAATTTCAAAAGCGATGCTGGGACCTTTCTATCATGGCAAAAATAATTATAATGATGATCATCTCCACTCCTTCAATTTTAAATATCCAGCTTAGAAACTAGATCTGAAACAAAGAAAGGAATGCTAAAGATCTGATCTTGTAGGGGTGAGGACTATAATGTCAAGTTAGGCCACCTAACATTTGTCAATGTTCAATTTTCTGCCACTGGGTCAGGATTCTGAAAGAATGCCAAAGGTAAAGCCATCTGAAACACCAAGAGTGTCCAATTTCCATACCCAAGGCTAAACATGTCATAATAATACAATAAAGCACTTTTGACAGTCTATTGCAAGTTTAAATTATGTTGAAATCATGATGAAAATAATAGTGGTTACCTGACAGCTCCCTGTTATAATAGTCTCCTGACAGGCTGAAACTGGCATTGCCTTCCCGGGATGATCCAACGCGTTGGAGCACATGCAGCCCTACAGCATAACAGCATGTCACAACACTTTCATCCTATTTATCATTTTCTGCTTGGGGGTTTTAAGGAACAAATGTTGGTTACAATAGCACTTTTAATTCCCTTGAAACAAGTTACTGCACAACAGTTCACATAGGTTGCAGTTCTTTGATGACCAGTGTTGTCAGATCACAGGAGATTTCATTAGGACATTTTGTAGGTGTTTGCATTACATAGTGGTGTTACATCTACAGAATGTAATTTTTATGCTGGTGCATCTTTTAAAATTGTGATTGTTTTTGACACTTGGAAGCAAGAAAACTATTTTTGTGTGCTTCCTATTTCCATATCACACAAAACCAATATTAGAGTAACAATCTTCCTCTATGTAACACTAACTATAACACTGCGAGGGGCCACTTTAAAGAAATTTTATACTCATCACGTCTTACTTGAGAAAGTGAGCTCTGCGAGTGGTATGTCACAATCCAGACAGTCATCAATGAAACAAATACAGATGCTCTCTGCTTTCACCTCAACCCCAGACAGAACAGCAGAGTGGTTGTAAGATCCAGAATCAGCTCGAGCTCTGGGATGGCCAGCCATGTTCTCAGCGTTCTCCAGCAACCACATGGCAGCCCGGTCTAGCTGGCCTAAGGGAAAAATATAATAACTGTACATTAGAGATGGTTTCCTTAAATAATGCTGTAGAGATTGGTTTGTTTATCACAAACAAACTGGTGTGGAACACAGATTAGACATGTATCAAAAATAAAGAACTGAGGATGACATCCATATTTTTCTTCATGTCTGAAGATTCTCAGTCCTCCAGGTCATAGCACTTGCTGAATCATCTTGTAGGAACTGAATCTGTCAACTTTCTTCCATTTCCCAGAGGAGGTTGCCTTGACCCAATCTTTCAATCACATATGACTCAGTGCTGAGATGGGTCCCAAAACAGCTCAGAACTCACTTTCAATGGTTCCAACAATTCACACATTAGCCTAATAAATCCCACCTTAGGTGACCCAAATTAATTTAGTTTCCCTGTGAATCAACTCGAACTAACAACAGCACACATCAATGCCCCCCATCCCCAGTTCTAACTGTTTATAGAATAAACTCCCAAGATTCAGTTAGAACTGAAGAAGCATCTTACACATTGCTTCGCAAATTGTGGGGTGTGATGACAGGGAGGACGCGTGTGACCCTGAGGAACATGCTCATGGTGTAGTATTTGCTCTATGGTGTAGGGTTTTCTTGCAGCGAGTGTACGAGCACAAACAGCTCAAAGCAGGAAATTTCAAGCGCAGTGAACAAACCCTCAAGAGACACCATGGAAAAGTATTTAACAGGGGTGATAAGAAAGGCAGTGAGAGACGGAGATAATGAGTCAAACGAACTGTATCAAAAAATGTTGGTAGCAGACAGTATGAAGCCAAATAAATCACTGCATCACCAAAAGACATTACACCCCATATTACGCTGATAAGCCGCTTGAGTTTTTCCAGCCAATTTGTGCCAAATTTTGGCAACAACCATCGAACTTTGCGAAAGTACTTCAGTAAACCAGTGAGCACTAATATGTTATTAAAGTTATTCTTTGTTGCAAGTTGATTTTCTTCTTCTTCTTTCAGCTCTTCCCTTCAGGGGTCGCCACAGCGAATCAACTTTCTCCATGTAACGATCCAGGATATGAGATTTAAATTATCAGCAAATTAAATAAACAAAACGTTAACAAAATACACAATAAAACTTAATGATGGAAATCCTTTATTTCATGCTTGGTTTAGTGATAACTTAATTAAGGAATGCTTTACTGTAAATACATGTGTCTAAAAGGCTTTTGCCTTTGAAGGCCTTTTACCAGGACCCATCCAAAAGCAAAGAAATTTGAATAATGCAAAGAAAAATAGCTACTCCCCATTTGTTTTAGGTAACAATGAAATATACAAGGCTTCAAACATTTGTATAAGTACTAAAGATCTGATTCACCTTTACAGTGGATCAGGGCTCGGACACAGTCCTCCTTCCTGAAGCCAAGGTCCTGTAAATGGATTAGCTGACACTCTGAAAATCACACAAATTAAAACCAAACGTTAATGACGATGGCAATTGTGGCATACCAACTGCATGGATTAAAGAGCTTTATACACATATGATAAAGTAACAGTTAATATAGTCACTAAGTGCAAGATTGTATACAAGCTACCATTTACACACCTGAGAAGCCCTTGTTCTTCTTCTTGGAGCTGTCTACTGGATCAAGGCCTTGAGAAGTACTGGTATCCAGGTCAGAGGGCAGAGGAGCACTCCCATTAGGAATGGAGTTTGCAATGGCTAAAAAAAGCTGAATGTCGTTGTAAGATAGTCGAATGTCCAGAGCAGGAAACTGGATCTGCCGAAAAACCACATTCAATTGGAAGAGAAATCCAACTATTTCAAAGTGAAGTATCTACGGAGATAAGCAATAACCTGCACAGGATTCAGTCTATGCGAGTTGAAAGAAAATGTGAAAACTATGTCACAGAAATGACATAAAAAAATTTTTTTTTAAATTAATGCTGAAATCATCTGGATCTTTATATTAATGTCTGAGCTAAATCTGTTTATGCATGAGAGTTCTGATGAACTGAACAGAAGAAGCCTCTTGGATGAGAGGTGAAACGTCTTCAAGGGAAGAAAATTGCATTGCATTGCAACACAGTTGCCACACAAACACCAGAAACTGTGGCCGACTCTTGCCTCTTTGCTTGTCTTCATTTAGAAGCTTATTTTGACTTTTGTCCTGACCGTTATCCTCCCTAAAAAGGGTAAAATTAGTGGGATTGAGCCCAGTGCAACCATGTTATGTCACTACCCAGAAAGCATTGCAACCTAAACCTCAACAACAATGGTGGAGTAATAATAATAATTAATAATAATAATTTATCCTTAATTAATCCTTGTGGGGAAATTCGTTCTCTGGAATTAGCCCATCAAGGATGAGCCATGAGCAGTAGGCTGCCGTCCACTGGTTCAGTGTCTTGCTAAACAACACTAGGAGGAGCCAGGAACCGACCCACGAATGTTTGGTTAGATTTGATTACATTTTCTTTGTTGCAGGTACAAATGTTTATCAAATAGTACAAAAGCGTCTTACCTGGTTTCCTTTAAAGAATGAACATTTTTAGCTTCATGAATACCTGGCTATCGGTTTGCTTACACTGCGTGATACTTTTCAGTGACAGGCAACATTTATCTTAGAGCAATGCTGTATACCATTTTAAAAGAAAATAAATAATTTTCAACGCCAATTATGCTTTGCTGGCTGAAATAGTCCTAACTGAAGATGGACGGTGGTTTCATTAGATGGGCAGGGAAAGGTTTAATTACAATAAATCAGTTATTTGAAGGAAGAACTCTGAAGGCTTTTTCACAACTTCAGGCAAAAGACGACATTGACTCTAAGGACTTATTTCGATATTTTCAAATTCGACATTATTTGATGACACACAAAGAATGGGACAATATTAAAGAAGCTTCGACTAATTTTGAACAATATTGGATTGAGATGGTTGAGAACAAAATGAACATTAAAAATACAATATCAGATATATATGGCAGGATACGTATGGACACTTCAGTAGACACACTGGATGTGAAAGCTAAGTGGGAACTGGAATCTAATGCCGTGATTGCTGATGGAGAATGGGAGAGTTCTTGGTTGCCCTGGCAAAAATGTTTAAGCAGCCCAACATGGAGGGAGTTCAGCTGGAAGTTAAGAATAAGGTATTTTAAAACTCCCTTGATAATAGCTTCGTATGATAATAACTGTTCTCCCCTGTGTTGGAGGGGCTGTGGCATAACGGGGGACTTCTCCCACATCTTTTGGGACTGCCCTAAACTGATGAAATTCTGGGAAGAGGTGAAAAAACAAATAAGTGAGATTTTAAAATTAAACAGACCAATTGATCCACAGCAAGTTATTATGGGTACAGCATCAACAAGCGACCTAAGGAAAAAACAGGTGTTTACGCTTAGAGTTCTTCTATTAATTGCACATAAAATGATCACAGTAAACTGGCTCAAACCCCACCCACCTACCCTGGACCAGTGGCGTCAGAGACTTAAGGATGTAAACTGCATGGAACGCATAACAGCAAACTTACGACTTCAGACAGACCTATATCTTGACAAATGGGCACCCATTAAAAAATATTTGGAGAGTTGAATATATTATCTCTATTTGACTGAGTTAGATGTCTTTTTGTGTTTTTTTTTTTTGTTTTTTTTTTTAGTTTTATTTCATTTTTCATTTGCTATTGAGGAAATAAGTGACCTATAAAGATTATTGTATAATGTATATCTTGTTGTGAGGTTTTGTAAGAATGTGTATGACTCTGTTAAGGAACCTGTTCTAATAAATGTTCAAAAAAAAAAAAAAAGTCCTAACTGAATGATATATCACTCTTTTCTAATCTAAACAGCACTCTTCTTTTGTTCTAGATTACCCACAATAAAAGCTGCATCCGCATCTCCACAGAAATTGAAGCACCAATTGCTAACCTCCAGAAGTGGTGGGATGTCCTCCACGCTAAAGGCATCCAGTAGACCTGAGGTGCTCTGGTACGTGGGGCTGCCACACAACTCCACCTGCACATTTACAGGGTCGATGATAGACAGTGCAGTCTCCTGCTCACTACCCAGACGACATGAAAAAACCTGGAGGTAGAAAGAAAGACAGCTCTCAAGCAAATGATAAACTCAACTTGGAGCTTGGCAGGCAAATGGTGAATACATACATACATACAGGTAGTTAAAATGTCAACACATACTGCGATTGAACAACAATAGTATGTAGCAGGTCTAACCGTAGCAATTATGTTTTACAAACCGGAGAAAGAAGCAGCACCGCAATGAAAATACTAGGGCAGTACTACATAACTTATCTATCATAGCAAACTCTAATTGTGAGCAACAATCTTTGTTTAGTTTCCTGAATACCTTTCACCTGTCGCACAAGAAGCTTCTTCAGTTCTTGGTGGAGGAATCTTTTCTGATATCAACAGTGGCTGGTGTACAGATTTAACAGTGATCCTACAGCACTGTTCTCTTGTGTTGGAATATTTTTTAAAAACTGTAATCCCTTGTACTCTCCCCATGAGTTAAATTTATTCTCATTTATGTTCACTTCCCACCGCAGATAAACATGTAAGAGGGAAGCACATACTCACTGTTCAGATAGTACATGCATACTATATGCCCGGATCCTTTTGTTATTGTCCTTAGTGACTTAAACATAGGAATCCTGAATCATGAACTCCCAAAATATAAACAGCTAATTAAAAATCAGACCAGAGAAGGGAATACTGGATAATTATCATGCAGTTCCTTGTGCTGAACTGGGACACTCAAACAACATCATAGTGTACCTGATTCCTGCAAACAGGCACAAATTAAAGCTCTGTAAACCTGTTGTGAAGACATCAAAGAAGTACTAACTGTACTAACTGGGATACTTTCAGGTCTGTCAGTCTGGATGAGTATTAGGAGTCTGGGACACCATACATCAGTGTACCACCATGAACCAGGGTGAATTATAATGACAAACCCTGGCTAACACCTAAACTCAGACAGATGCAGCTGAATAAGGAGAAACCATTTAGGAGTAGAGACAGGGCCAGGTTCAAATAGTCAATGTACTTTGAGCAAGGCAATGAGGGGAAACGACTTCATCCAAAGCGACTTCTATTGTAAGTCGCTTTGCCTCTGCCTCTCTCTGGAGAAGGGCCAGACAAATTACAAACTTTGAACCCACAACCTCCCACACATTGAATCACGCCCATGCTTTGCCAACCACCTGAATTGGTTATACTGTTGACTTGAAAAAAAAATGGGATAGACATAACACCATCCTCTCTGAAACTCTCCACTACCTCTGGTCAAATAATCTCCAATCCCCCACGAAAGACATCACACTCCTGCCAACTTAAGACGCCCCCTCCTCTTTCCCCTCAACCACAGGACACCCCTCCCCCACTTCAAGCCTTTCTCCATCCTTCATAGAGATGTCAACAGAGTATTCAGGAGACAGCACCCCTGCAAAGCACCTGGCCGTGACTGTTGCTCCCTCCATCCTGGAGCATTGTTCCAACCAGCTGTCTCTAGTGTTCATTGACATTTTTAACACTGACAAAATCCAGCAGCTATTAGTGACTATCATGCACTTCTACACAGCCAACATCAAGTTCACCCTCATCTCCTCTGTCACCATCTGGTGTACTGCTACCACGACTAAGAACACGGGCAGACCGTGTGCATGTCATCTGCTCTGCTAAATGGGTGATCAGTTGCAACCTGCCTTCACTGCCTGACCCTTATACTTCTAGGAAAATATGGCATGAATGCAAGACTGTAGCTGGCGTGCAGCACAGAAGTGCCCCAAAGTATTGTCCTGTCTCCATTCCTCTACCCTCTTCACCTTCGACTTCCGGCAAAACTCCAGTTCCAGCCACCTCCAGGAGTTCTTCGATGACTCTTTCATCATTGGATGCATCAACAATGACGATGAGGAGTACAGAGGTATGATTGCGAATTTTGTTGGAGCAACCAGAACCACGTCCTACGCAACATCTCTAAGACCAAGGAGGTGGTTGTGGACTTCCGGAAGAATCAGAGGAGACAGATACCAATCACCATCCAGACTGAGGAGATAGTGGGCTTCTACATGTACCTTGGGGTCCACATTAACAATAAACTGGACTGGCCACACAACACTGATTCACTCTACAGGAAAGGTCAGAGCAGGATGTCCTTCCTGAGGACATTTGGCGTCTGCAACAGACTACTCAGGACCTTCTACCAGTCTATGGTAGCCAGCACACTCTTCTTTAGTATAGTGTGCTGGTGGGGCAGTGCCAGGACTGGTGAGGTCAATAGGCTCAATAAGATAGTAAGGAAAGCCTGCTCAATGATGGGATTGAATCTGGACCATCTTCAACCGGTCACAGTGGGGAGGGTGAGGGACAAACTGGGAGCTATCCTGGACAATCCTTCCCAACCACTAATAGGCAACTGTTTCAGCCAAAACTTCATCCTACCCCGGTACAGAACTGAATGTTTCAGACACTCCTCTGTGCGTACGGCCATCACTGTTTAACAGCAGTCTGGGCAGCACACAACTCTGACGGGCAGGAGGTCCATTCACATGTCATACCCTAACTCTGCAGTCTTTTTTTTATCCTTGTTGGTCCAAGCCACATGCATCCTGCCTATTTTTTTATTTATTTTATTCTTGTTATTGCTATTGTCACGCTTTTTATATTGTCGTTTAGTTTTGATTGTCTATTTTTCCCCCATACTGTTGCATTCTGTTATCCTTTTTATCCCTGATGTTTTTGTTCTTCCTGCTGTCTATTTATTCATGGATGTCTTTTATATTGTCTGTCTTTAACGGTCTCTATTTATATTTATATTCATATTTATTTTTGAAAATATAACGCTGCTGTGACAAAAGACTTTTCCCTATGGGGATCAAAAAAGTTTATCTTATCTTAGCTGACCACTCCAATCCTGGATAAAAAAATGTTTGAGTCTCTTCCCTCTGGCAGAAAGCTGCAGTACATCATAATAATAACCTCTCACCACAAGAATATTTTTTTCCATCATACACAAGATCCATAAACCTGACTCTGCTCCCCACTGCAATCCTGTTAAAAATTAAATTAACATGACTCTCAAAGTCCCAATTGTACGTATATTTTTGACTGGTTTGTCAATATTTCATTCTTGTGTGTTTTTGTCCATTTCCTCCTGACCTTTGCTTATAGTCTTAAAATCACATCTATTATTGTTCACCAAATGAGAGCTGATGATGATGAGAACAACTTTATTAATCCCGAAGGAAATTGTTGTGCCAGAGTTTCAAGCAAAAAACACAACAGCAACAGATAACAGTAGAAAGGAGGAAGAACAAGAAATACAATGAAATATGAATTGTCAGCAGTAACTACAAAGATTGAAGATTCCCTGCGGCTGAGGGAAGAGGAATTAAAATGTCCATGTAAAATGGCCATGAAAAAACCCCTGTAAGTAAAATAATAATGGCAATAAGACTAATAATGACATTAAGAAATGTTGTATGGTGAGATACATCACCTCCATTCCAGCAAGGCTGCCAGAGAAGGGTCTATCTAATAGACGGGGTTTATAGGTGAGGACAGTAGTGCCTTTAAGGATGATGGCATTGGTGTCCAGGCATGAGGAGTCCTCCACGACAACAAATTCTGTGCCTAAAAAGAAAAAAAAGATCAGAATTGGATTTGGGAGGTAACTGATCTTTTTTGGTTTAGATAACGTGACTGACTATTAGATACCAATAATTTGAGTCAAGGGTTTGTTAAAATTGTGATTTCACTGAAAGTTAACATAACACAAAAATAATTACCACTCTAAATGAAATTACTCTTGTTGATCAGACTACTTTATACACATATGATGAAACAGATTGGTTTGAATGCCGAGGTGTGAATGCCTTTGAGGTAGCCCACATTGGTATAAGACAAATGATGGGGGGGATCAAGCTACCATCTGGTCAGAGGCTTCCCCTTTGAGGAGCTACATGGACAATGTCACAAGCCTCCTCCAGACAGTACAGTGTACAGCTCGACTGCTAAAAAAGGAATGATGAATGATGACTTGGGCAAGAATGAAGATCAAGCCCGCCAAGTCACAGAGCCTGTCACTCAGAAGGGGAATCAGAAATGACTCCACGACCCTTGTTGTCGGTGGAGAGAGATTCCCCTCCTGGCGGAAAAACCCTGGGGAAACAGTATACCGCTGAGCTGTCTGATAAAACGATGGGGGAAAACTGTCAGATGGCCTGGCAAGGATCAACCAAAGCCAGCTCCCAAGAAAGTACAAGTTCTGGTGCGACCAGTTCACCCTCTACAGAAGGGTAATGTTGCCGCTTAAGATGAGCGACATCGCCTCATCCACGACAAGAACGATGGCTGGAAAAGCCAACGCATTCATCTGAGAGTGGTTGGGGCTGCCACAGTGCCTCTCCGCAACAGGCCTCTTCGGTAAGAACACACTCAAACTGTCACTGCAATCCATCAATAAGGGCTAAATGCAAGAGAAGACCAGGCTTGTCCTCGAGCTAAAGAGGTTTACTGATCAGGCACTAAGGCTTGCAAACACCAGGGATCCTATGAGCTGGGAGTTGAATGCCCGTGTCTCTCTTTGCTGGTCCCTAGCCCAAATAATTGCAGAGGGTTGCCTCAGGTAGGGAGGGCATCTGGTGTAAAATTTGTGCCAAAAAAATATGGGAATCAAGCCTACGAATCTCAGACTGGATTGGTTAAGGCCTGGGTTAACAGCAACTGCCATTGGTGCCTATTACCTAGAGGGTACCAGCGGAAATTAGGCCACTGTGGGTTGAAGATAGAGGGAAATAAGGCGTAGTCAGAAACAGTGAGAAGAGGAAAGGCAAGAGTCTGGGACTGAGAGCAGAGACTTTGAATGTTGGGACAATGGCAGAAAAAGCTAGAGGAACAGAAGGAAGGTGGATATACTGTGTGCCCAGGACACCAGGTGGAACTGTAGCAGGGCAAGAAGCTTAGGAGCAGGTTTTACTATCATTGACATGAAGAGAAATGGAGTAGGATTTATCTTGAAGCAGGGGTTTGTTAGGGATATTCTTGAGGTGAAAAGAGAATCAGACAGACTTTTGAGTCTGAAACTGGAAATTGAACGTATGATGCTCAATACCGTTAGTGGCTATGCCTCAGAGGTGGGATGGGAGTTAGAGAAGACAAATTACTGTACGACGTACTCGTTTAACGACAATTTAGAGTTAGGAGGGGCTTTGCAATAATATTAAAATACGTGGGGAATGCACTGGTAGCGAAGTTGTGAGTGAGTATGTATTGTACGTGCTACCTGTGCTTATAATTGGCCTATATTTATTCAAATATAAACATTGGAGGGGAAAAAAAGGTAAAACAGCACGGTACAAATGGCCGATATGTATGCAAATACTGTACAGTACTAGGTAGAAATGATGTTTTGCTTAACGACATATTTGCTTTACAACAGACCCCTTTGAACGTAAACCCATTGTTATGTGAGGACCACCTGTACCTGTGGAGTTATGAAAGTGTCTAAGAGAGGCAGCAGTTGAGTTTCTGGTTAGAAAATACAGGAGTGACAGAGGCCTGAGGATGGGAAAAGAAGTGTAATGCTGCCCATTATTAACAACAAGTGAGAAGGGCAGAATTGCAGTAACTTGAGGGATAAAGTTGATGAGCTATACAATGATGTTATGGGAAAGAGTTATGGAAACTAGAATGAGAGCACAAGTCAGTAGTATGGTTTCATGCCTCGAAAGAGTACTACAGATGCAGTATTTGGTTTGAGAATGCTGGGTTTGTACCTAGAAAAACAAATGACAGGATACAGAGAGATGAACTATGGTATTGTATGAGAAAGTCTGCAGTGGAAGAGAAGTACAGTATGTTAGGCTGGTATAGGACATGTATGGGAGGGGTAAGACAGTGGTGAGGTGTCATAGAGGTCATAAGTGCAAGATAGATGTGGGGCTACATCAGGGATCAGCTCTGAGCCTCTTCTTGTTTGCAATAGTAATAGAGAGGCTGAATGATGAGGTTAGACAGGAATCTCAATGGATCACTATGTTTGCAGATGATACTGGATCGGTAGTGAGAGCAGAAAACAAGTGGCGGAAAATCTAAAGCGGTGGGGGTATGTGCTGGATAGGAGAGGAATGAAGGTTGGTCGCAGCGTGTGTGTGTGAAGGAGAGGGACTCAAGTGGAATGTTGAGGCTACAGGGCGTGGAGATAAAGAAGGTGTAGGACTTTAAGTATTTAGGGTGAACAGTCCAGATCAATGGAGAGTGTGCAAATGGAGGTGAAGAAATCAGTTCAAGCAGGTTGGAACAAGTGGAGAAAAGTGTCAGGGGTACTATAGAGGAATATCAGTCAGAATGAAAGGAAAGGTGTACAAGACACTTGTGAGACCAGAGATGCTGTATGATTTGGTGACAGTGGCATTGAAGAAAAGACAGGAAGCAGAGCTGGAGGTAGCACAGATGAAGACATTAAAGGATCTCTTTGGGAGTGATAAGGATGGACTGTATCAGAAAGGATTCTATCAGAGGGACAGCATATGTTAGATGTTTTGAAGAGAAGGCCAGAGAGGCCAAACTGAAATGGTTTCAGTCATGTACAGAGCTGGGGTAGTGAATATACTGGTAGAAGGATGCTGGGATTGGAACTGCCAGGATGTCTCAAGGAAGACCAAAGAGAAGATTTAAGGATGTAGTAAAAGAGGACATGAAGTTAGCTCGTGCATGAGAAGAGGATAAAGTGAATAGGGTTAGATAGAGGGGATTTGAGTGACCAGGATTGATAGGATCAGGAACGAGTCCATTAGAGGAACAGCACATGTTAGATGTTTTGGAGAGAAGGTCAGAGAAGCCAGACTGAGATGGTTCGGTCATGTATAGAGGAGGGATAGAGAATATATTGGTAGACGGATGCTGGAATTGGAGCTGCCAGGCAAGACCAAAGAGAAGATTTATGGACGTAGTGAGAGAGGATATGAAGGTAGTTGGTGTGAGGGAGGAGGATACGGATAGTAGGGTTAAATGGAGAAAGTTGATTCGCTGTGGCGACCCTTGATGGGAAAAGCCGAAAGAAGAAGAAGAAGAAGAAGAAGAGGGGATTGATTCACCGTGGCAACCCCTGAATGGAAAAGTCAAAGATCTATAAAGACAAATAAATAAGTTAGTGGGTTTAGAAGTAGTATTATAAAGTGTCATTGTTTGCAGTCATTTTCATTGATTGAAAAGATGGGGCCTAGGGTCATGGTTCAGTCAAGTCATATCAAACTGATTCAGTGCTGTAAAATAATACCAAACCACTTTTTAATATGTGACAGAGAAATTTTCTAATTCAAAGTATCATATGCAGTGGCAGCGAGAATAAAGCGAGAAAAAGCAAACCACTGAAGGTTTCAGGGAGGTGCTGAAATCTCTGACCTGTAACATTTATCTTCACTTCTAGGTAGCGGTCCTGGTTGACAGGCACTGTCGACCTCTTGGTGACCACACCACTCTTAATTGTTTTGGGCATGAAAGTCCCAAGGGGAGCAGGTATGATGCTAGAGGCAGAGGCAGTGCTGGAGTTACTTGACCAGTGCTTGTTCATCTCAGAGAAACCTGATGCCCTCTCTACTGGTACATGCAGAAATTCCTGAACCAGATGGAACCAGTCAAAGATGAGGAACACCCTTAGATTGTTGAGGACCACTGTGAAGCACGAGGAGTCACGAGTTGATCTGCAAAAAGTTAGAGATGAACATGAGATCAAGTGTTAACTCCTCAGATCAAAAGTAATTTTCAGTCATGTGTGACATGTTTAATATACTCTCCAGTGATACCTGTAGTGGAGTTCAAGCTGCAGTGATGCACGATTAGCGCCTGTTTTGGAGGGCTGAAGAATGCAGTTGAAGACGTTACTTCTATACCTCTCAGATCCATGACTGTGTCGAGTGTCGTACGCCAGTAAAGAATGAGACACCAGGTTGACAGACTTGGTTCCATTGGATAAGTTCTCAAAGAGCAGCTTGGATTTCATAAAGTTAAACCTAGGATTCAAGAAATTCACCAAAATGTACCTTTCACACTGTCTACTAATTCAAAATGACATCCAATAAAATACATTTTCAGTGAGATGACTATATTATTTCTCAAATAAAATGCAAAGATTAGAATGCAAAATGTTATTGTCAATTGACTATGAATATTCTCAGGCCAGGTCCCTGGTAATCATTGTCAGATCTTCTTGTGGCAACAGGACTTTCTTGAAGATATTTCACCTCACAAGTTGAAGAAGTGTCTCAGATGACAGGTGAAATGTCTTCAAGAAAAAAGTGGCATGACAAGATCAGACAAAGATTACTGTCATTTATTTGCATCAGGGTTAATATTTCTCATATATGCAAAGGTATTTTTAAGACATTTTCTTTGCTTCTTCATAGCCAATAACTCAATCAAAGTAAAATAGTACTGTTGGAATAATGCACACCTAATATAAAGCTTTGGCAGGTTGCTATAGGACCCACCTTGCTAGTGAGCATTTGTGTTCACTTGTGCTATTGCTGTTTATGAGCTCCAGACTAACATCCACCATATCCACCAGGAGTGTCAAGTTAGTGTAGACATCACCACTCAGCACAGTCTGTGGAGGAAAAACAAGTCTATCTTAATTATTCCCCCTATTATGTCACTGCTAATCAAAGCTGTACTCAATTCAAAGTATCCTAAAATTGGAAAGGGAAATTAATTAAAAGGATGCGCAAACAAATGTCAGAACTTGTGAGCCTAGGTCAAAAAGTATGCCTCTCTAATAGATACATTATCTTTTTATTTGTCCTTCCTCTGAAATATTGTTACATGTGCTACATTTCCTTCACATTCCTAAACATTTTTTTATTGGTTGATTTTTTTTTCCATTACCTACATACATTTTCTTCGAGTACATCGTCTCCTGTTGCTTCAGCAGGGACAGTGTTAGCAGTACCATAAGTTTAAATTGTAACACTGTGTCATTTCTTAGTCTTAAATTCGAGCATTTTAGTAACTGAAAGCTTCCTTGTTCTAAAAGGCACTGAAATGCATTGCATTCATATAGGTGGCCATTAATTTGCATCCATTAAATCATCTTTGGATAAAAGATTTGAAAAGTCTGTTATTGCTTGTATAGCTTTGAGTTTTTAATTATTTATTTTGTACTATTAATTTTAAAAGGCCATTATATTGGTATCTTTAGAACATTGCACATTAATCTCTGAAGCCATTGATAACATCCAGTGTGTTATAGATTATTGATAAAGCAGCATTTATCATGTTTGGAGGATAATTGTTTATATGATACTCGACTACTATGAATAGCATTATGAGTGTGCCAGGTGTCTCACATAGGTGCTGGGGTCCTGCAGGTTGTAGGGTCGCAAGAATTCTTCAACAGGCTCCCCTAAGTTTTCCTCAAGCAGCCCTCTGATCAGCTGGTAGTGCTTCAGATCCAGTGAGCAGTGGACTGACGACAGGCTGCCATGTATGGACATGTCAGGCACTGCATGGCTCAGCTCCCTGATAATGTGGAGGAACACAATGGCTGAGTTTAGGACAGGGATGATTCAGCTAAAACGAAAGCCAGCACAACTATGTAGGTTCATGATGATAAAGTTAATATCACAGAATCAAATTACATGCCTTTTCACTCATTTCAATGGACTTTGGTTCAAATATCTCTAAAAAAAATGAGGAGCTCTCCTTCTATATATCTTCTCAGTTTTCAAACTTTTTTCTGGGGATAAATAACAACAACAACGCTACTACAAGTGCTACTTCTAATACTACAAATAATATAATATATAATGATGATATGATGATATGTCATTTAATAGAAACATATTATACATTTATTCAAAACGCTCTTTCCATTAAAATGATGTAAAAACAAGTAGAAATCATAGACATTAAGTTAAAAAAAAAACATCAATTCCACCCATCCTTTCGTCAGGCTAACGGTGGGGCTCAAGGTCTCCAACAAACTTCCTGCATGATTTTGCAGAAGATGCAAAATAGACATGGGGAGAACATGCAAACTTCACAAAGCAAGGTCCTCTGCCAGTATCAAACCTTCTTGCTGTGAGGCAGAAGCACTAACCACTCAACTTAGCAATATGACCTAAATCTCGTATGCAACACTAAAGCGGTGGGTCTTCAGCTTTTCTTTAAAAACATCAACAGAACTTGCCTGCTTGATGTCAAGAGACATACTGTTCCACAGAGTTGGTGCATGAAAAGTAATTACCCTCTTGCCAACAGTCTGATCAATAGATCTTGGGGATACACCAAAGGTCAAAACCCTGGGAGCACTGTATAAATCAGGCACATATGACTGAAATGATTTGGAAAAGTAGTATGATGGTGCAATGCCATTAACTATTTCATACTTGAGGACACCTTACAGTCTGCTCTACACTGACTAGTTAGTCGGAGATGCCGGGTGCCAGTATAGGAGTAATATGTTCAAATTTACTTTCTCTAGTCAAAACATGAGCTGCTGCATCCTGAACAATTTGCGGACCTTGGACATTATTCTTTGGCAAATTGGTCACAAGGGCATTGCAATAATCAAATTGTAATGTCACAAATGAAAACATTAAGATCCCTATATCTATTAATAACATGGAAGGCCTGATCTTAACAATACCTCTAAGACGGAAAAAGGCCACTCAAATGACATCTTTAATATGAAGGTTAAAAGAAAGTGTCCTGCTGAAAGGTTCTAGGTTCCTAATTCCACCTGTGCAATGAAATTGTCATGAACATAAGTAATAATTTTAATTTCTGTATTGGTGGAGTTAGAGAGCAATACAATTAACCTGCTGTTCATAGCAGCTAGAGAGGCTCTTAATTTAAGTATGGCAAGGTTAAGTCCATCTACGAGCAATGACATGTACAACTACAGGTCATCTGCATAACAGTGAAAATTAATTCTGAATTGATGCAGAATATGACCCAGAGGTGCAATGTTCTACAAAAACAGCATTAGATCTAGAACAGAACCCACTGCAATCCCATGCTTCAGAGCACAGGGCATGGAGTGGGTAATGCTAAACAGACCACTGTGAGAGCTCTTAGATAGGTATGAATCAAACTACTGGAGGACCTGACCAGATACCATGTTCTCCAATATATCTAACAAATGTGACAGCAGCATCACAGCATGTACTGCTCAGGTCAAACAAAAATTAAACTGAGGATGACTCTATTGCCGGTCTACTGCCAGTAACACATCATTCACCATCTTTGTAATGGCTGTTGTAGTGAACTAGCATGCTCTAAAAGCAGACTGAAGTGGCACATAGGGATTATTTGCTGATGAATAATATATGAGTGGATTTAAGTTTCCTTTCTCTAACACGTTTGATAAAAAAAGCAATATCTGGTCTGTAATTTGTTAGCCAGACATCATAGGCTTCTATAATAAAGGTTTAATCATTGTAATTTTAGAACAAGCTGGGAAAACTCCTGAAGAAAATGACGAGTAAAGACCATTACTGTTTTGCAATTAAAGTCGTCAGAGGATCCAGTTTGTGCCACATATACCCTTGTGCTGCCATAATAACATGAGTAAAAATCATGAAAACCATGAGTACACTGCCTCACCACTAAAAGAGCAATTTAAATAATCGTTTTATGCACTACAACTATTTTATTGCAATGGTTTACTGATCATGATTGACTGATCTTGATAATGGACATGTGTTGAAGAAATTTTTGTAACTGTATCAAATTTGGGCAGAGGTTTTACCTTATTTTTTATCATTCATATATACATATATGTTTGCTGACGTTTGCTTACGAAACATTTTATATATATATATATATATATATATATATATATATATATATATATCCACACACATATAAATTGCATTGCCCCTCAGAACTCATAGCTTACATCACACTCCTCAATGAAATACAAACACTTTCTGAAAAATATATAATGAGTAGGTTTACTTGTCCAGATTACGCTCCACTTTGAGCTGGAGACGGCAGCAGTCCTTTAGTAGGTTTCCTCCAATGCGGCAAACAGTGTATGAAGGAAAAATTATATCGGACAACTCAGATGGGTTATCACCACTGTCCCTTGACTGATTTGGGAAACGCTCCGCAGCAAAGATGTCCATCTGCTGCAGGTCAAGAGAAATACAGTCCAACAGGCATACATGGTCTCCTAAAGAGCAAAAGCAGAAATGATTAGGCTATTTTACATTGATAACTATAACTATAGTGCATTCTGAGTTAGCCATTTCAGATTCTTTGAGTAAAATTGTTAAGAATAAGATGTAACCTCCTTCACAAAACATAGAAGAGAGAAATTGATCAGATCTTTCTAATGGCTGCTTATATATGAAAACAAATCAGCAAAAACGCTTCTGTCATCTTCTTGTAAAGAGGTTATCTTTGTTATTGCAAGGTGCACGGAAACCAAAGACATTTCATATATTAATAATCTGAGCTTGCATAGACTCTCCTTTTATTGCTGAAAAATACAGTTAATGGAACAATAAAGGAGGTCAATGATGATTTCTTGTATTTGAACATTTTTTTCTATGGGCACTGTGAATTGGATACTGTCCATTTTTTAAAGTCTACATAACTAAGGCACTAAGCAAAGTAGTATATCCTTTATGTGCATGAGGACAATGCATTATTCCAGATAATGATAACCTGAACTGCAAGTGCTGCCATCTTCCTGAGCTCTCCCTGCATCTCTTGGCTGTGGCTTGCTGAAGGTGAAGACTGAAGAGGACGTAGGGCTCTTGGGCAAGTTTGTAGGCCTTTCTTGCTCAATGTTCTTCCCTTTTGCATTCTGTATATGCTCCTTTTCCACAAAAACAGAGCAGATATGAAGCTGGACATCAAATCAGTCGTCACTTGAACATCCAATTAACGCAGAGGTTTTAAAATAATGAACAGAATAGCTTTGCTGCTAGGGCCCCCAACAGAAGTCAATTTCATTATTTAGTTCATGATAATCTGATAAATGTGATTGACTAATAATCATCACTGATAATTATTAGCCTCATCCACCGCACCACAAATGGTGCCCCGTGTGAGGCTAGAGTAGAACAGTGCACAGCATAGTGTACATCAAACTTAAGTCAATCATACAATGGGCTATTATCAGTGAGCAATAGAAGGGTAAGTGACTCACTTGACAGGGGAACATCGCATGTGCTATTGTAAGATTCTTTACCTTGTCTTTGGAAGAAAATGTTCCACTTCCGCCTGCTGGCAAGAAGCAGTTTTTCACCTTCAGCTGGCCAAGATTGGCCACAATAACGCTTGATGACCGTGAGCTTTGTGGGATGAGAATAACCGGGGCACCAGCCTCAATATCTAGCAAAACTCTGGATGCCCGCTGTGGATGGTCCCGCACCTGCAGAAAGATATTACTGGCTGAACATCGAGGTCAAGATGTAGGCATGTGACAAAAGGGTAAAAGAAAATAAAGACAGGAAAACAAAAATCATTGGCTGTGGTGCATTATCAGCATAGATGAAAACACCAAGAGATTAATTTGGAGCAGGCAAGATACTTACTTGATTTTTGGTCAAAGTGTTAAACCTGCTCACTACAGCTGATCACACTAGTTTTAGATATTGTCAGAATGTCCTTTTGGGTACAAACATGGTAGATGCTTTAGGCTTACCATAATGTAATTCGATCTTCATCTTTTTCTGACTAAGAATTAAAGCATTAGATCATCTAGGTTAGGTGGCACAGTGGTTAACACTTATGCCTCACAGCGTTTCCTCTGAGTTTCCCACAGTCCAGAAACATGTAGGAAGTTTTCTACAGCCATCATCAATTGAAGACCAACTCTTTTGAGGAAAACGATGTTAATGTCAATTCTTTTACTTAATGTTCAGGATATTAGGAGTCTGACTTAGAATAATCTGTGTTGGATGTTCTTGTAGTGAACAAAAACACCCATCTGATATTCTCTTGTGTAATTTCTGTTGAATTTATTATAACATGATTTGATACTTTGAGTTTCATTGCAACTTCTACACGGTTTCTGCAACTATCAGCTAATCCAGCACTTAAATAGTGGAGCCCCCCTGGGGCAACATGCTTATTTTTTTGCTGAACTAGAATAAAGTCTAATTGCACATCAACAAAAGGTGGCAGTGGCACTCACATTGTCAGAGTGTGCGCAGAGTATGACCTCTGTGCTGTAGGTTTTTTTGCACTGAGCATGCGTGCACTCAGCTCAGAGCAGGTGATATGAAGTGCAACAAACCCTCAAGAGACACCATGGAAAAATATTTGGCAGGGATGATAAGAAAGGCGGAGAGAGACAGAGGTAATGACACAAACGAAAGTCACCCGAAAGCTAAAACAGATGGTTCAGTTGGTCAAAAATGTTCGCAGTTTTATTTATTTATTTCAGGCAAAATGACTTACATGAAAGTTGATCTTTTTGCTTTCCTTAATTGTTAATAAAGTTGCTATGTTATGCAGAGGTGGACATATAATTTATTAATCCCCGTGGGGAAATTCGTTCTATGTAGTAGTAATATATATAGTAGTAATAATTTATCCTTTATTAAAAGGATATCCTTTATTAAAAGGGGAAATTAGTTCTCTGCAATTAACCCATCATGGATGAACCATTAGCAGTAGGCTGCTGCCGACAAGCGGCAGGGGAGCAGTTAGGGGTTCAGTGTCTTGCTCAACAACACTTCGAAACACTAAGAGAAGCCGGGAATCGAACCAGCAATGTTCGGTTCCAAAGTCAATTGCTCTACCTCCTGCTGTTGGCAAATTCTTTTTTTTCTTATAAGGGGTGCATACCAGAAAATAAGTGAGATCCCATGAATCCACTATAATGATTTTTGATGCCAATTTAAATAATTTAAATAAATGTAATGTCGATGTCCAACTGCGGATATGTTTAATGATAATACTGTCAATCATTTACATCTGGAATAGATTATCCACAGTAGCTGACAGGTACATCGGCGCTTCCCGGTGACAACGGAACTAAAGAAGCACATGGATTTAGCTTTTTGTGTCTGCTCCTTAAGAGTATTTGACTTGGTGATCATTTGAGCAATTCCTGTGCTGTTTTCAGCTTTCACAGAAAGTGGCACACACCTTGATCAAGACAGCCTTTTTTCCTTTCTTAGTGCTTCAAGCACATCCTCCAATGCTTTTTTGCTTGTTTAGTCCTTTCTGACACAGCTCTGAAACAGCTCAGAGACACTATCGCTTGCCAGATACCAGTGGTGGTACACTGCAGTGTTCAAACACCAGACCACAACACCACAGTTGCTAAACAAGATTACGGTAAGTGTAGACGCAGCAGCCCCTCTTTCTCCTGCACTTAAGGTGATTTGTCCTAGTTCTTCGTGTTTTTCTTTGGGTTTTCCGCCACCAAATTACAAGTAAAGTCGACAAGATCAGCTAAACATCTACAGAAGCCAGCCTCATGACACCGTGGAGTCCTTACAAACCGAGATACTCAAAGAGTTCAGACTACTACGCTGACCAACAGCCACATCAGTCTCAGCAGCATCTTCTCACCCAGAAAGGAGGTAAGACAAACGGTGTGAGAAGAAGCAGAGGAGGGGGACATGCAAAGGTACCCGTGCGAGGCAACCGGCTCAAGAGCCAGAGACAGAACCTTCAGGGCCACGAACAAAAGTGGCCTGGATATCATACCGGATCGGTCGAGGACCGGGTTAACGATGACCACCATTGGTACTGATGGCCTACAGGGTACCAGTGGGTCTACTGTGGGTCGAAGAACAAGAACAAGAAGAAGGGGAGTGTGTGTTCGGAAGCAGAGAGAGAGGAGGAAAGGAAAGAGCCTGGGACAGAGAGTAGGGACTTTGAATATCAGGGTACCAAGAGAGGAGCTCTGGTATTGTATGAGGAAGTCTGGTGTGGCAGAGAAGTATGTTAGACTGGTGCAGGACATGTATGCTAGCTGTGAGACATTGGTATGGTGTGCTGTTGGGGTGACAGAGAAGTTCAAGGTGGAGGTGGGACTCCATCAGATATCAGCTCTGAGCCCCTTCCTGTTTGCATTGGTGATGGGCATGCTGACAGATGAGGTTAGACAGGAATCTCCATGATGCTTGCAGATGACATTGTGATTTGTAGTGAGAGCAGAAAACAGGTAGAGGAAAATCTAGAGAGGTGGAGGTATGCTCTGGAAAGGAGAGGAATGAAAGTCATTTGCAGCAAGGCAGAATATATGAGTGAATGAGAGGAACTCGGGGGGGAACGGTGAGGCTACAGGGAGTGGAGATCAAGAAGCTGGAGGATTTCAGGTACTTGGGGTCAACAGTCCACAGCAACAGAGAGTGTGGAAAAGAGGTGAAGAGACGGGTATCAGAAAGTTGGAATGGGTGGAGAAAAGTGTCAGGGGGAACTATTTCATAGAAGACTATCGGCCAGAATAAAAGGAAAGGTGTACAAGACAGTGGTGAGACCAGCGGGGTTTTATGGCCTAGAAACTGTTACAATGACGAAAAGACAGAATGCAGAACTAGAGGTTGCAGAGATGAAGATGTTAAAGTTCTCTTTGAGAGGGACCAAGATGGATAGGATCAGGAATTAGTCCATCAGAGGAACACCACATGTTAAATGTTTTGGAGAGAAGGTCAGAGAAGCCAGACTGAGATGGTTCGGTCATGTACAAAGGAGGAATAGAGAATATATTGGTAGACGGATACTGGAATTGGTGCTGCCAGGCAGGAGGTCTCGAGGAAGACCAAAGAGAAGATTTGAAGATAGCTCGTGTGAGAGAGGAGGATACAGAGAATAGGGTTAGATGGAGAAAGTTGATCCGGTGTGGCGACCCCTGAAGGGGAAAGTCGAAAGAAGAAGAAGACTCTCAGCTACACAGAACAACCTGCAAGATATAAAGGAAAACAGGGCCACAGAAGAAAACATCCCCAAACACACACAAAGACCCCTAGGGACATAACAGTGGGCATCTACTCAAAGACTACAAACCTGTGCCACAGGTCTGCGACGACAACTTCTCTGTAATGTACAACTTCAACAGCTTTTTCGCACGGTTTGAGGCTCAAAACAAAACTCATCCAAAGAAGACCCCACATCCCCCTGATGACCAAACCCTGTGCTTGTCTGCTGCCAGCATGAAGAGAACACTCCACAATCAACACTCGCAAGGCAGCAGGCCCAGACAATATCCCTGGTCAGGTGCTGAAGGACTGTGCAGACGAACTTAAGAACTTTGAGAGGCCACAAGCAGTACGGGTCGGCAACAACATCTCGAGCAGGATTACACTCAGTACAGGTGCACCCCAGGGCTGCGTGCTCGGTCACCTGCTCTTCACCCTGCTGTCTTATGACTGCAAACCCACCTACAGCACCTATCACATGGTCAAGTTTGAGGATGGCACAACTCTGGTGGGTCTCATCACCAGGGACGACGAGACCCAATACAGGAAGGAAGTTGACCTAACCATGTAGTGCAGAGACAACAACCTCATGCTGAATGTCAGCAAGACCTAGGAGATTGTTGTGAACTTCCGGTGAGGCCACAACAAGTGTGTCTCCCTTACCATCAATGGCGCTGGAGTGGAAAGAGGGAGCAGCACCAAATTCCTGGGGGTGCACATCACCAAGAACCTTTCCAGTCCCACTAACACTGCATCACGGGTGAAGAAGCCACAGTGGCGCCTCTACTTCCTTCGCAAACTCAAGCAAGAGAAAGCCCCCACACGCATCATGCATATCTTCTACCGGGGCACCATCGAGACCATCCTGACTAGCTCTATCACTGTGTGGGAAAGGAGCTGCACAGACTACAACAGAAAAGCACTGCACCGCATCATGAACACAGCTGGAAGGATCATCGGTGCCCCACTCCACTCCCTGAGATCCATACATACCACCCGCCTCACCCTTAAAGCATCTTCAATTGTGAGCAACACCAGTCATCCTGCACACAGTCTGTTCAGCCTCCCGCCTTAAGGGAGAAGGTACCAGAGCCTCCGGGCCCGCTCCACCAGACTCATCAACAGCTACATAACACCAGGCTGTCAGGATGCTGAACTCTCTTCCCACTATCACACTCCCCACAATCTGCCCCACTCCAAGATACTGAACTCTCTCGCTCTTCATCCCGCCCCCCGAACTACACACACCCTGGATGCCATGCTCTTCTTTTCTTTTTGGCACTACTGCTACTCTGCATTGAGAAAACCATTTCGCTGCCAAGATAAGATAAGATAAGAACAACTTTATTTTTCCCGAAGGAAATATATTGTCCATATACCATCATGGTACTACCTTTGCACTAAACTGTACATAAATAAATAAATAGATAAATACTTCTGCTGCTCCTCTTTCATGCTGTCAAATATCAGTCTGCATGTACTTTATACTTCATACCTCATAGTTTAATGTTTACTGTTTAATGTAACAATGCCCTTCACTGCTAATTTGCACTTGATTACGATTACTATATCATTAATTTCATGACATCATGGGATTGTGAGAAACATCTTCTCAATTCTTCTGTATGTTCAGTACATGCAGAGAAATTGGCACTAAAGCTGACTGAACTTTGGTCCTCCTGCTTGTCGGGGCACTCCTGTAATCACTGTAGCGGCGGCGGTGATCAGAGCAGCAGCAGCTGTTATTGTAGTCGGTGATGGGAACAGCTGCTTTGCTGTTCTCAGCAAAAAAATGCTGCCTGCCTTTCACCAACTTATGGCATCTGATTGCATGTGCGATTTAAACAAATTAATGTCCATTGTGCAAAGTTTTGAGGGTATTTTTTGCACATGCTACAAAACACCTCAGACATTTTTCTGCCAAGGGGCTTTAACAAACCTCGGAACAGTCCTTCATACATTCACTTTTGTTGAAAATTACACTTTCCCATTTTTCCGACACAACAATTATGACTTTGTGCACTATTGTAACATCTATCAGAAACAATGGGCAATTAAAGGGTTCCTCCTGTCAATCGTCACCGATCACAGTATTCCGATCGAAATTATTAAAAGTTTTATGCAGCCTAATCAAAATACATTACAAATAACAATGATTTCCCATCAAGTTTATTTACATTTTAAATGCCTTTTGACATTGAATTTAGTGTTTTTTAATGCTATTTAAGGCTGTAATTTTTGTAAAATCCATAACTGAAATCTATTACTCTGACTTTTAAAGTTTTTTAATGACCCAAAGAAAACCTCTTGTAACTTGTAACTCAAGACTCATAATTAATTTGGCTTTCCTTTATGCCTCCTTACCACTAAGCTCAGCTCACCTGTGTCTTGGTCAGCCAACAAGCAGCTTACCCAGTTCCTTTTGTAGAATTCCTTTTGTTTTAGAAAATTAATCTGTCTCACCAATCTGTGTTTTCAGACCGTCTTTTACCTATAATATGCAGCTTACTCATCCTTTGAACAATTAATAGATTGGACCTCAAAATGTAAGCTCACAACTGAACAGTCATTCTTTACCTATAATGCATGACCCTGCACATAGAATCTGGGGGGCCTGGAGCTGCTAGCAGCTGACCTGGACAGCTGACCTGAAGATGTTAGTCATAGAGACATCCAACCATTCATTCCTACGGTCCTAAGTTACACCCTTCTATTAAACCGACTGACTGTAGCTGGACTGTAAAAGGAAGAGCTGTGGGAGAACATGAAAACACACACACACGCACACACAGACAATGGTGTAAAACCTTTTATACACAAATAAAGGTTTTACACCGTACTGTTGCACAACCCTAATAAACACTTATTTCCCCTGCATTTTTTAACAACTGGATGGATGGACCATACGTCTGAAAGAGCAGATATAAAAATATATATATATATATATATATATATATATATATATATATATATATATATATATATATATGTACAAAAAAGGGTCTAAATGGAAAATCATTGAAATTGTCTTCATCAAATTATTTTGGCAAATGGAAGGGGGGTGGGCAGCATGAAAAATTGGCAATACAAGAACTATGAGATTCAGCTAAAAAGTGTTTCTTTAATATTCGACACAGTTCCCCCTTATTTTTTCCGAAGAAATATCCTCCATTCAATGTGATAAAATATACTTCAACAGAAAACAACGCATTGCATTGTATAATCCAATCTTAATTTTTCTTTTTTTTTTTTTTTTATTGCAATTCAAGAAAAAAAGGATAACTGACTTATTGTCTTTATATACTACAATGTTGCAAGACCTACTCACAGTTTGGCCCGCCATTGCAGCTCTTTGCCTGCCCAGTACATCCTGCAGTTGGGTAAAATGTTGGATGAAGGCCACCACCTCTGCCTGGAAGCGTTGAGTGTGGACGTATTGCACCGAGGCCATTTGCAAAGACACTTTGATGTCACATTCCCGCTCCAAGTTGGGATCAGGCAGGCCATATCTGAGTGGAAGACATTTACACTTGACCAAAACTAAAAAGGCTTCAGGATTTTGTAGAGCTGAATGCGCTAGGATTTGCAGTATACCGATGAATGTTGAAAATGAGTGCTTCTCCTCCTCTTGTTGTGAAGCGCTCTCTGTAGAGATTGCCATGAGGGGTCAGGTCACTGAGGGACAAACTTCCGAGACTACCCTTCAGTGTCAGGTTACCCTCTGAAATACCAAATATGATAGGAACTTACGAATCCTTTACATTATAAGTCTGTTTGTGTGGCTGAAAATAATAGACAAAAGCAATACTGGTGGATTTTTTTGCTACGCACCGAACATTTGTAGATGAGCAGACAGTTTGGACACACTAGCTCGAGCAAGCTCATTGAATTTCTTGTTCAATACAAGGCACAACGAATGAACCTAGGAGAATATGGAGACCTTTAGTAATGAAGCATTCATTTCAGGATTAACTGTATTCAGACAAAAAACACATCAGTCTTTACTTGAGCTTGGGCACTAAACTGAATGTCCATGGTTCAATTCCCAAGCTTCTTTGAGCCTGTCACAGTGTTGTTGAGCATGACACTGGAGCCCGAAATGCTCCTCAGGCACTGTTAATTGACTACCGATTGGGTCATGGATCATTCCCTAATAAGTTGAATGCAAATTTTGCTGATGTTGCCCTTTTTTTTTATAACTGAATGTGACAAACATTCAAAAATAATGATTAATTCATTAATACTGAGTGGTACCAAAATCGGCATATTCATTCAGCTTTATGTTCTTCTAATGAGAAAAAGTACAGGGTACAACAAAAAAATATATATATATGACAAAAATAATAATTACAGCTTAACTCATAAAACGTCATCCATTCTGAGGCCCCATATATTAGTACATCTCATCTGAATTTCCCCACTGTTTGCTATCTGTTCTTATCCACAAGGTCATTTCCAGTTCTTTCAGAGATCTTTCCACAGACCAAACATAATCCATTCTATTTAAATTGGACTGGCTACCTCCTTACCTGAGGAACCAAGCTTAGCATATTCTGATTTATTATATAAATCTGCTTAGTAAATTTACTTCAAGGGGGCTTCTGAGAGCAAACATAATTTTGGAAGTTCCAATTCCCTATTACTATTTGCTTTTTTCAGGGATTCTTGTTTTTAATTAGTCAATTTTCATTAGTTCAGCCCTGGTTTGAGTGCAGAAAAATGCCTTTGTACAAAGTTAATCATTTTTGCACCTAGGTCATTCCCAGTAGATACATTAGGTCCACTGACTAACCTTGAGGTCCAATTTAGTGTTGACAACTTGCGCTGACCCCTCCTCAGATTTGTCTGGCTCATCTAGAGGATGTCCTGGCACAGGTTCAGGTGACACAGGGGTCACTTTCACTGAATGATTGTTGGCTGTTGAGCCAATACTAAAGAAGTCCAGGATAACCACCCAGGTTTGTAATGTGACTAAAACATCCAGACAGTTAAAATCAATGTCTATACTTCGTCCAATGCTACCATAGCGTGTTTTGAATTCTGGATGGTTTTGGTCCACAAGCAACACATTGATGTGAACTAATGAGTCATCAAAGTCTGGGTGTGGCTGAGGGGAGGGTGTATGGTGGGTAGGGGAGGGTGGTGGTGTGCATGGAAAGTCAGGATCTCTCTTGGATTTATGAGTACTCGCTGATGGGTTACTTGGGTGTCTCTGGTAGAGTTGAAAGACATTCTGGGCTTCCTCCATGTGGGCAGGAAGTGAACGAGGCATATCTGGGAACAGTGCATTAGATGCAGATGGACAGCTTTGAGAAAGATATTCCTTTGGACTGAAGGTGGAGGGTTTAGGAGCTCCGTGTGACACCATCAAATGTTTGTACTTTGACTCAGGGTTCTGTTCCAGGAGGTCCTCCATGAGCAAGGAGCGCAGAGCCAGCTGGACTTCTAGTAAATGAGGGTGATCTTTTGTAAAGACACCCTGCAGGTCTTGGAAGCGCAGACTTACCAAGCCCTGTGAGCCTTGGGTCAGATCAGCGCTGAGCTGGACCTGCAATTCAGCAACATGTAAGTTGACTCTCAGCTGAGTGAATGATGGAGAGTGAGGGTCTGGTTTACGAGACTGCAGAGGTAAATGCAATGGGGAGGAGAGCAATGAGTCAGATAATCTTATGTGGGAAGGGTCCTTTGAAAATAGGCCTCTCTGGGGGTAAGGGAAGTGGTGAGGCCTGGTGGATGAAGGAGTTGGTGGTGGGGGTGTGGGTGGGTGACTAGCCATGATATGTTGCTCCTCCATTAGAGATAAACTGTCCAGCGTCTGAAGGACTTGTTCATACACTGCCTTGCAAAGAAACACCTATCAAAAGAAAGTAAAATATTAACCAGATTATCACTGAAAATATCCAGCAAAGCTAACAACCATCCATCTTTCACATGCAAATCCATAACAAATAATCAAATCCTCAACAACTTTTTGAAGTGTAAAGGGTAAAATTTGGCACATCTTCACTGTTTGTGCCAACACAACTTCAAACTTTTTTCTCCTGTAAATGTTTCCACTCCATTCTGCATAATCAAAGAGACAATTAATGCAAGTACAGTCGTAATGTCAGTGACAACACGATATGGTCGGCCCATTTAAGACAGTATCGCAAATCCAATGACAAAGTAGTAAAGGGGGTATTTGTTGGAATTTAGGCCTTGTCCTAGTTTTTCAAAAATTAGTCCCATTTATGCGATGCTTCATGCATGCATCATACTACAACACAATGGTGAAGCTTGGAAAAAAATGTTGCCGATCATTTTTGCACTTCTCAAGCTAATAATGGGCAATTTCCTTTTTTGCCTTGTTGCAGCAATTCACCATGACTCGCAGACACACTGCACCAAATTTGATACTAACTGGTCACATGATGGTGCAATAAAAGAAAGCTTTTACACCTTGGAAGTAGTAAAATTGGAAACGGATGCTGAGGTGAAAGCATTTTGGTTCCCAATTTGCAAATAGTACATTCAAAAGCAGATATCAGCATTTCTGAGCAGCAGTATGATTTCATGCATAGAAAGAGCAGTACAGATGGGGTATTTGCTTTAGGGAATGTTGGAAGGGAAGTACAGAGAAGGTCAGAGGGAGCTGCCTTTTGCCCTTGTAGATCTAGAAAACGAATACAGCTAGGTGCAGAGAGAGGAACTATGGTACTGTATGAGGAAGTGTTGAGTGGCAGAGAAATACACTATATGGCCAAAAGTATTCACTCACGCATCCAAATAATCGGAATCAGGTGTTCCAATCACTTCCATGGCCAGAAGTGTAAGCACTAAGGAATGCAGACTGTTTTTACAAAAACATGGGTCGCGTGGAACTGTGATAAGATGTGATAAGATGCCACCT
Source organism: Fistularia commersonii (assembly GCF_037954325.1). Classification (NCBI taxonomy): domain Eukaryota; kingdom Metazoa; phylum Chordata; class Actinopteri; order Syngnathiformes; family Fistulariidae; genus Fistularia; species Fistularia commersonii. The sequence continues at coordinate 477,428 of NC_141317.1, forward strand.
GTGCAACAAATCCAGTTGTGAAATTTCCTCGCTCCTAAATATTCCGCAGTCAAATGTCAGCCGTATTAAAAGAGCGTGGAAGTGTTTGGGGACAACAGCAACCCAGCCATGAAGTGGTAGGCCACCTAAACTGACAGAGAGGGGTCAGTGGATGCTGAGGCACATAACATGAAGAGTTTGCAAACTTTCTGCGGAAATAATTGCTAAAGACCTCCAAACTTCATGTGGCCTTGATATTAGCTTAAGAACAGTACACAGAGAGCTTCATAGAATGGTTTTCCATGGCTGAGCAGCTGCATCCAAGCCACACATCACCAAGTCCAGAGCAAAGAATGGATGCAGTGGTGTGAAGCACGATGCAGTGGAGACGCATTCTCTGGAGTGACCGTTATAGCTGCAAAAAGTGGACTGGTGTCATATTGAACCCGATGGATTAGGAAAGGGATGTCACTTAATTTTTAATGTGAGTCAGGGCAGGTGAGCGAATACTTTTAGCCATATAGCGTATGTTAGAATGGTGCAGGACATATGTAAGAGTGGCGAGACAGTAGTGAGGTGTGTTGTAGATGTGACAGAGAAGTTCAAGGTAAAGGTGGGACTACATCAGAGATTAGCTCTGAGGCCTCTCTCATTATCAGTGATGATGCAGAGACTGACAGATGTGGTTTGGGAATCTCCATGATGACACAGATAACCTGCTCCCTGCTCAGTAGTGAGAGCAGTGAGCAGGAATATCCTGAGATATGGATGTATGCCCTGCAAAGGAGAGGAATAATGACTCCCTGAAACTAGACACAATACATTTTTGTGAACGAAAGGGACCAAAGTGGAACTGTGAGGCTACAGGGACGGGAGATAAAGAGGGAGGATTGTAAGTTCTTTTGGTCAACAGTCCAGAGCTACATAGGGTGTGGAAGAAACATGGGCAAACATGCAGAGAATAGTTTCAAGCGAAACGTGTGATAAAAGAGTATCAGCCAGTATGAAAGCAAAGGTAAACACGACAGTGGTGAGACCAGTGACGCTTTATGGTTTAGAGACAGTGTCATTGAGGAAAAGACAAGAAGCAGAGCTAGAGTTTGCAGAGATGAAACATGTTGAGGTTCTAGATAGGATCAGGAGTGAGTCTATCAGACCGACAGCAACATACTAGACTTTTTGGAGATAAAGTCAGAGGCCAGCCTGTGCTGGGATCTAATATTGGGATCCAAGACAATTTCAGAAATAAAACATGTTAATATCTAAATCAAAGTTAATGAATCAAAACAAAGTTCACTGTGTTGCAAATATTTATGATCTACACTATTCAGTTGAGGATCATTAATGAGGTTCCAGTTCCAACATGAGCAAACGTTCCTATTTACGAGATGCAATCCGCTATCTCTCTGACATCATGATTTCGTGATGGACACCATTGTCAGTGCTGTTAGTATGTTTTCAAATCCTTTGTAATTTCTTAAAGATCAAATCTTTAAGCTTCGGACAAAACCAGAGTACATACCTGAACTGGACTGACAAAATTTCCTTCAATTCTCAGGATGCCTGTGCTAAGGAAGGGCTCCTCTGATGTGAAGAAGGTAAATTGAATGTCTTGGTCAACTGGAACTTTCTCCAAGGTGAACTGTATAGTAGTGTCTTTTAATATATGGAAAGCTGTTAAAGGAAATAAGTTATGCAAATTAGTTTCAAAAGTTGCAATTCAATGGCATATTAAGTAAAACTGCATTATCAAATTCATAAAATTATTATTTTAGACTACCTTTTCCTCGGTTTAGAGATTCAAAGAAGTCATGACGCGTGAACTGCTGTTCATCATGGTTGATGAATGGTGACGACGTCCCAGTATTACTCCCTTGGGGCAACTTTTTGAAAACCAAATGACTGGTGTTTAGTGAGTACAACCGAATATCCTTCACCAACACCTGTAGCCTCTCACCTTCGGAGTCCTGGCCAGTTACAAAATTCCTGATTGATATGCTTCCCAAATGACCAATCAACAACTCGGGGTGCCCAGGCTTACGGGGAATGGATACAACTGGTGAATCAATATTGACATTAAGAGTCAGCTTCACCAAGAACGTATCTAAAGCTGATTCAGGCTCCTCCATCGGCATATCCTCCTCATCCTCAGATTGATCAGTCCAACAATGGCTTTGGGTCCGACTTCTCCGTGCAGGAGTTTCAAAAAGTGAAAACATACCGCTGTACTCTGCTGTCTTGGTAGCAAGAACGGTTGACACTTTTGTCGCAGCGTTTTTCAAAATAGACCTGAAATTGTCTTCAACTTCATTGGCAGACAGACTCAGTTCTTTCAAGAACTTTGATGAGTGGTTATAATGCAAGGATGCCATTTGAAGTTCCAAGGTACAATCTCCTTGGGATAACTCCAAAAGGTGGAAATTTAGCGCTTCAACAGGAGAACCTCCAGGAGGTTCAGTCAGGAAAGTCAATCCGCTACCAGTCACAGAGGTGTCCTGAACAATGCCAATGCTGACCACAAACTGACCTCGACCGCCTTCCTGGGTCAAATCAACCAACTGCAAGGATCCAAGTGACCCATTGATATCTAACCGGCTGCCCAAAGAAACGTTTACCTTGGTGCCCTTGATGCTAGCAGTAGCAATCTTCACTCCTTTCTTCTCAACACCTAGGGCAGTGCCAGAAGACACCGTCCGGAGAAGGAGTAGGTTGAGGCGATGAATCTCCACAGTTAGTTCTTTGTTCTGGTCATAGGTGACCTGATATGCCCCCTCTTCTTCACTGCAAGGCTGAGTTGCATGTTGCTGTGCTGAGGACATTCCAGTGTTTTCTTCTTTAGGAAAAGACTTCTGGAGAAATGTTAGAAGCTCCACCATGGTCTCAGGGTTAAGAATAATGTCTAAGTTGTTTACCTGCATGCTTGTCACCTGAAGGGAACTGTCAAGGTTCATGGAAGGACAGTCTGAGCTCACAAACTGGTACTCAAGTTTAATTAAGGCCTCCTGATCTTTGAGAAAAGAATTGAGAGCTGAGACTCTATCCATGGGCATAACTAAGCATGACTTGGAATGCTGACCCATATGATCAGGAGCTCGGCAATCATGTGACACAGGAGATGATGGTTGACTTTCTCGGAGACTTCCTGTTGGTATGTCAAAGCTGAGATGCTTATGAGAAGCCACCAGAAGGTCAAAATCTGAGCCATAAGTTTGTAAAGTGTCCACCAGAAGCAAACCATGGACAGTCAGCGAGACTTCAGCATCATAAGGCCTCTTGACAAAATGAGCATGTATTCCAAATACCTTGAGAACTGATATATAGCGCCCTTCACTCTCCACACCAAGTTGCATATAGTTGATGTTGAACTCAGCTAACAGTAGACGGGATTCCACCAGAACTTCCCGCGTGTGCTGCTCTAAGGTCAACACACTTTGGGTCTGGCTTCTGGCTGAACCTTGTAGCTTTAAAGAGCTGTCATCCTTTTGAAAGATCTTGTCATGTCGGAGGGTAAGAGGGTAAGGAGAATCAGGGCCTTTTTCTGAACTTCTGTCTGCTTCAATCACGGCTGGACCACTTAGCATGGCTAGACAACTCCTCAAAGCAGTCATCTTTTCAAGGTTGATATGGACCTTGAGATCTGGTAAGGTGCCTGAGAGCACTGCCCCTGGAAGCTGGGGGTCTGATGTGTAGCGTAGTCTTTGCTCTAGTTGCAGCAGCACATTAAACTTTTCAACCACATGGGTAGGGCCCACCTCACTCTCTTGAAGATGCTTCCAATTATCATTATAGAGACCAACCATTATCTGAAGATCATTAAAGGACAAGGAGTATTTTTCATAAAGCTTTCTTCTGTAGGCCTGTGTATTTTCAGGGTGTCTGAAGCTGGGAAGCTCTGAACTTTTGAGCCATTCCTTTGCAGCTATGTCTAGCTCAGGAGCGGGGGAGTCTGGTGGGGTGGCAAGGGGTGTCTTGTACTCATCATCACTCATGTCTTCCCTTTCAGCTTGAGGAGCTCTCGAGCAAGCTTTGTCATCTTTAAAACAAAAAACAAAAAACAAAAAAAACATTTAGTAATATTTTAAGTGGTATTTGATAATGTAACCCGTAAAAGTAAAGGATATTTTTTCTAGTAAGTAACTACCACTTCCAGTTTACCTTGTGAGTTGGTGAGGAGAATCCTGCCCAAATCAATAACAACAAGCATTGGGTTTTGTGACTGAAAGTCATCTGGGAAAATCACCTGAGGTGCACAGATGTCCAGCTTCATGGTCCAACGTTTACTGTTTTCCTACAAATGAAAGAAAAAAGCAGGACTGAAAAATAATTCAACAGCCATTTACTTTATATCTTTGTTTATTGTACAATCCTCACAATAAATTCGCCAACAAGCAGTTGATCAATTGTTTGCCGGATCTCTGCCTTTGTTTGCATCTTTAACTTGTTGTACTGCCTCCTGGCAGCCTCTGCCACTCTCAGCTCTAGTTCTGACTGATAGCCAAAACCTAAAAAAAGATAAAAATGGAAACATGTTAAAACACATATAAACTTATTTATTCAGTTCCCAGCCTAAGTTGCACTATATTCTGGTTTTTGTAGCAGTGTCAGGATCTACAGATGACTAACGTACTATCCTGTATGGCAGCTCTTACATATTTTATTAGGACTGTGAGTAGAGAGTGAAGGGTGAATGATTAACGCACTTTGAGAATGGGTACAAGATCCCTGAAACAAAACGCGATTTATGATGACATTTAAATTCCGGATGTGGTTTTACTGAGTTTAATGGGGCCTGTACAACAACTCTGACTATAATGATAGGATCTCAATTGGAGGAGTCCTGTTTAGAACTGTACTGCAACTTATATATAAAAAAACAAGATAAAGGAAAAAAAAATGCAGAAAATATTGATGATTTTTTTGACTTGCCTGAGGTGTGAACTCTTCCTTTGTAGAAAAACTCAGTAACTTTCTTGAATGCTTGGGGGTTGTAGATAATATTCAGTGGACTAGTTTTCACTTCAAGTCTTCTTTCAAACTTACACCTGACAGGGTTAAGCTCATAGATCATTTCAAAGACTGGTGATGATGAACATTCTGTACTGCATCCTGACAACACAAACAGATCATACATTTAACAGGATCTTCGCAAATTTATAAGCAAAGTGAATATTTATCTTACATGATAAGTAGGATTTCAACCAACCAAATCTGACATTACAAGAATACAACCGTAAAAGGGAAAAAAAGACAGCTTACCAGAGGTGCTAGTGGACAGTCCAGATAGGTGGTTCATTGCAATGACATCTTTGTCCTGCAGCACATAGCACAAACACAGTAAAGTATCTACAGTATGCATTTTTAAATAACACTGCACTTCGTGCCAACCTATGTCTGTTACTGCTTACTGTTTTTGGAGACACCAGGACAGGAAAGATTGTGCCCTGAGTAGTTAAGTCTCTTAGAAACAAACCACCAAGTTTAACAGACAGCAGAGAAGACTCTGACCGAGGAAGAGACTCCACAACCACCTTCACTCCTGTGTAAGAGATGGGGGAAAAAAAAGATTGGAGCAAAGAAGAGTTTTGGCAAGACATGGAATTAAAAAGGTACACAACTGTCTTTTTTAGGGACACTCTGAATTCAGGATCAATCTCACAATCCAAAGAGCTTTGACATGTGTTTACTACCAGTAATCCATTTTCACTGTGGCTGCTTGGCTTATTGAAATTATTCAGCAGCTTGCATCAACATGACTATAGTAAGAGATGTACACATATAGTAAGAGATGGTACAGTGAGGGGACGCGTGGTTCCTACTCTTTTCTAGAAATTATTTTCCAGGACATTTTCACCTGCTACAGTATGACAGTCATATCATACACTCCATCTGTGGCCATTACCCTACCCAATCAGGCACAAAAGGATCATATTTTTACAGTTGTACCTTGTAGTTTTCACATTTACCCCGACTGTGTCTGTGTTTATTCAGAAGTCTGATTAAATAGATGCACATTGTACGGCTAAACCTTAAAATGAAAGAAAAATGATTAAATATTTTACATTCTTAGAAATTGTGACAAATTTATCCAAGCATAACACAAGCACAGCTGTGGATTAAAGTATCACAGGAAATCCGAAAACCAAGTGAAGGTACAATACAGGTATGGGGCAATTTTCACCTCAGCGTTCCCTTTTCTCTTGCTTTCGCTTCTGTACATACTTTCTATTTAATTTCTTTATTTTTAATAAACTACTGACGACTCCCCGCACAATCCCTTTGTTTCAATGAAGTTTACTACACTCCTCAGTTTACTTTATAAAGTCCCTGCAAAATTAGCCATGTGGAATTTGACCGTGGAAGATGGTCAATATAAAATCAAGTACAAGTACATTTTCCATTTTTTCATTCATTCATTTATTATCTATATCATTTATCCTGTATTCAGGGTCACAGGGGTGCTGGAGCCTATCCCAGCTGTCATTTGGTGAGGGGCAGAGGACACCCTGGACTGGTCACCATCAATCCAAGGGGCCACATAGATACATAAAGCCATTCATGCTCTCATTCACAAACCTTGTTAAGACATCTGATGTGAATATCTATGAATAACTTATTCATAGTTGCTTTACTACCAAGTGGAACCAGTATGTCAGATCAGGGTCTAGGAGCACAAGTTTGCTAAGTTGGCAAGTTCAGTTGACTGACACCCAGGGGCTGTAGTTTGAGCTCAGGGTGAGTCCACTGCCGCAGTACAGCTTATTTGCCTGTTAACTTGTCATCCACATTCAGTAATCACACTCGTCTGAACACATTTGTATAATAGACCACAAAGATAAAAAAAAATAAATAAATGAAAATGATCATTCCTGAGCGAAGGTGAACATTTTACTGGCCATTACAGTTCAACTGCGTTTGGATATTTGGAAAAAAAAAACAACAAGAGATATTAAAGGAGGCAATAGGGGCAACGTGTTACCAATTCATCTTGCTTGCTCCATAATACTGAACTAGTCTTTACCTTTTACTTTTCCAAATGAGAATATTACAAAACAAGTCCAGCTGTAACAAAAGGAATATTCAAAGGAATATTATGTACCTGAAAATTCCAACTGGATAACTCCACTCTCTTGCAGTGTTTCCTCACTCATGTCCTGGTGGAAGAGAGTAACGCCTCCTTTCTCTAGAAAAAACTCTAGCCGTGCAAATAAATGATCTCGCCTGGTGAATGTGTTCAGAGTGTGAGAGTCCTCCCATGGATCAAACAAATCTTCAGTCTCTGCTAAAGAAGCAAACATCTGGATCATCACTCTTTTCTGTGTGTCAGGAAATATTTGAAACCCCACATGAAGCGTGAGCAAAGCGAAATGAAGATCCCCAAGAGCCTTTTGCAGGATGGTTTTACACTGAGACACAAATAAAATGTCATGTAGATGATCAAAATCCACATATACTTATGTACATATACGAAGCATCACCATATTACTAATCTCTAAATAACTAATTACAGTTTACCATCTTGAGAAATACTTTTGTAATTCACTCATAGATCAGAACATATGGTTTAAATAAAACAATTTGCACGGGGTGACATTTATTCTGACATTTGATGGTATCATAGATATAGATGTAATACAGCTTGATACAAGGATCCAGACTGATGCTGAAAGTAGTCCAAATAAGAACCAATTTCTCACCTAAAATATCCCAGGAAGGTGGGCTTGGCAAGAGCTCCTCAGGGCCTCTGTCTGAGTCCTGAGCATCTCCATACCAGCCACCCCAACCTGGGAACCAAGACTGCAGATACTGGATCATCCCAGAGCTCCCACTCTTAGGGACAGATATGTTGGGTGAAGCAGGCTGAGGATCATTGCTGGGCTCTCGTACACTCTGGGAAAGGAGGCAGAAAGAAAATGAGCGGAAGAAAAAAATAATTATTCATTCATTAATCATACCACTTGCCCTACAGTCAGCATTGCAGTAGGGCTATAGCAAATCCTATCTGTCACTGGGTGAGAGGCAATTTACATCTTGAACTGGTCGTCAGTCAATAACAGGGTCACATAAAAAGACATATGACCATTCATTCTCACATTCATGGGTCGGGGAAATTTGGTCTTCAATTAAGGCAAAAAAATATTGTGTCCTTTTTGCACTGTGGAGACTCCAGGGGAAACCCATGCAGCCACAGGAAGAACATGCCAACTCCATATAGAAAGGCCCTGGTCAAAATCACAAAATCTTGTCGTGAAGTGGAAGCACTACGAATTGTGCCACTATGCCACCCCAAAGGAATTATAAAAAGAAATATGCATTTATGAAATTTATAACCCTTTAGTGAGTTATTTTGCAATTATATCTCTATAACCTTGTAAAGCTTGTAAAGTTGTCGAAGAACAAGAACAAGAAGAAGAGGAGGAGTGCGTGTTCGGAAGCAGAGAGAGAGGAGGAAGGGAAAGAGTCTGGGACTGAGAGTAGGGACTTTGAATGTTGGGACTATGACAGGAAAAGGTAGAGAGCTGGTCGACATGATGCAGAGAAGGAAGGTGGATATACTGTGTGTCCAGGAGACCAGGTGGAAAGGTAGTAAGGCTAGAAGCTTAGGAGCAGGCTTTAAGTTGTACTATTATGGTACTGACAAGAAGAGAAATGGAGTAGGAGTTATCTTGAAGGAGGAGTTTGTTAGGAACGTCCTAGAGGTGAAAAGAATGTCAGATAGACTTATGAGTCTGAAACTGGAAATCGAAGGTGTGATGCTCAATGTTGTTAGTGGCTATGCCCCGCAGGTGGGATGTGAATCTGAAGAGAAGGAGAAGTTCTGGAATGAGTTAGATGAAGTGATGCAGAATATTCCCAGAAATGAGAGAGTGGTCATTGGTGCAGACTTCAATGGACATGTTGGTGAAGGCAATAGAGGGGATGAAGAAGTGATGGGCAGATTTGGTATCCAGGATAGGAATGCAGAGGGACAGATGGTGGTAGATTTTGCAAAAAGGATGGAAATGGCTGTAGTGAACACCTTTTTCCAGAAAAAACAGGAACATAGGGTAACTTATAAGAGCGGAGGTAGGAGCACGCAGGTAGACTACATCTTGTATAGACGAGGTAACCTGAAAGAGATTAGTGACTGCAAAGTAGTTGTAGGTGAGAGTGTAGCCAGACAGCATAGGATGGTGGTTTGTAGGATGACTCTGGTGACAAGGAAGATGAAGAGGACAAAGGCAGAGCAGAGGACAAAATGGTGGAAGCTGAAAAGGGAGGAGTGTTGCATGGTTTTCAGGGAGGAGTTGAGAAAGGGTCTGGGTGGTCAGGGTGAGCTTCCAGATGATTGGACAACTACAGCTAGTGTTATCAGGGAGACAGGTAAAAGAGTACTTGGTGTGTCATCTGGAAGGAAAGTAGATAAGGAGACTTGGTGGTGGAATGAGGAAGTGCAGGAGTGTATACAGAGAAAGCGGTTAGCGAAGAAGAAGTGGGATACTGAGAGGACTGAAGAGAACAGACAGGAGTTCAGGGAGGTGCGGCGAAAGGTAAAGATAGAGGTAGCAAAGGCAAAACAAAGGGCTTATGATGACTTGTATGCTCGGTTGGATAGTAAGGAGGGTGAGAATGATCTATACAGGTTGGCGAAACAGAGAGATAAAGATGCAAAGGATGTACAACAGGTCCGGGTGATAAAGGACAGAGAGGGAAATGTATTGACAGATGCTAGAAGAGTGATGGGAAGATGGAAAGAGTACTTTGAAGAACTGATGAATGTGGAAAATGAAAGAGAGGCAAGGGTAGAAGAGGTGACTATTGCAGACCACAAAGTAGCAAAAATTAGTAAAAGTGAAGTGAGGAAGGCATTGAAGAGGATGAAGAGTGGAAAAGCAGTTGGTCCTGATGATATACCTGTGGAGGTGTGGAAGTGTCTAGGAGAGGCAGCGGTAGATTTTCTGACTAGATTATTCAACAGGATCTTAGAGAGTGAGAAGATGCCTGAAGAATGGAGACAAAGTGTGATGGTGCCTATTTTTAAGAATAAAGGGGATGTGCAGAATTGTGGCAACTACAGAGGGATAAAGTTGATGAGCCATACAATGAAGTTATGGGAAAGAGTAGTGGAAACTAGACTGAGAGCAGAAGTCAGCATTTGTGAACAGCAGTATGGCTTCATGCCTAGGAAGAGTACTACAGATGCAGTATTTGCGTTGAGAATGCTAATAGAAAAGTACAGAGAAGGCCAGAGGGAGTTGCACTGCGTTTTTGTAGACCTAGAAAAAGCATATGACAGGGTGCCAAGAGAGGAGCTCTGGTATTGTATGAGGAAGTCTGGAGTGGCAGAGAAGTATGTTGGACTGGTGCAGGACATGTATGCTAGCTGTGAGACACTGGTACGGTGTGCTGTAGGGGTAACAGAGAAGTTCAAGGTGGAGGTGGGACTCCATCAGGGATCAGCACTGAGCCCCTTCTTGTTCGCAATGGTGATGGATAGGCTGACAGATGAGGTTAGACAGGAATCCCCATGGACCATGATGTTTGCGGATGACATTGTGATCTGTAGTGAGAGCAGACAACAGGTAGAGGAAAATCTAGAGAGGTGGAGGTATGCTCTGGAAAGGAGAGGAATGAAAGTTAGTCGCAGCAAGACAGAATATATGTGTGTGAATGAGAGGAACTCGGGTGGAGCGGTGAGGCTACAGGGAATGGAGATCAAGAAGCTGGAGGATTTCAGGTACTTAGGGTCAACAGTCCAGAGCAACGGAGAGTGCGGAAAAGAGGTGAAGAGACGGGTCCAAGCAGGTTGGAATGGGTGGAGAAAAGTGTCAGGGGTACTATGTGATAGAAGACTATCGGCCAGAATAAAAGGAAAGGTGTACAAGACAGTGGTGAGACCAGCGATGATGTATGGACTAGAAACTGTTACAATGACCAAAAGACAGCAGGCAGAACTAGAGGTTGCAGAGATGAAGATGTTGAGGTTCTCTTTGGGAGTGACCAGGATGGATAGGATCAGGAATGAATCTATCAGAGGGACGGCACATGTTCGATGTTTTGGGGAGAAGGTCAGAGAAGCCAGACTGAGATGGTTCGGTCATGTACAGAGAAGAGATAGTGAATATATTGGTAGACGGATGCTGGAATTGGAGCTGCCAGGCAAGAGGTCTCGAGGAAGACCAAAGAGAAGATTTATGGACGTAGTGAGAGAGGATATGAAAGTAGCTGATGTGAGAGAGGAAGATACAGAGAATAGGGTTAGATGGAGAAAGTTGACTCGCTGTGGCGACCCCTAACGGGAAAAGCCGAAAGAAGAAGAAGAAGAAGAAGAACCTTGTAAAGCTTGTGTACATCTGAAAGAATAAAAGAATTTAAAAAATGTAACCCATAATGAACACCTGTCAGTAGTCTCACCTCTACAATCCCTCCTTGCTTTCTAATCCAGTCATGGACGACTTCTCTCAGACTCTGCAGCTCCTCCAATGTCTGCTCCTCCTCAACTCGCTCCAGCTCGCACTAGTTGACAATCACAAATGTTAAAAACACATTGTATTGTCATACTTTGGGTTTGCATAAAACCTGTGGATGGTCTCCCCTTTATCTGCTCTGTGTTCTTCCTAAAGAATCACCCAAGTATATTGGAGCAACAAAATATCATTTCTGTCATGGTATCAAAAGGCTGCACTCAGGTCAAGGAGGATGAGGATGGTGAGGAGTCCAGAATCATCTGCCATGGTGGTAATTCAGTCCTATGGAGTGGGCGCAAACCAGACTGGAACTGTTCATACATATTGTGGGATAGGTGGAATGCAGTTGGGAGGCAACTGTTTTTCTGAGGATTTTGGAAATGAAGGGTCGAATGGAGACTAGACAAAAGTTGCTGAAGTTGAAGGGGTTGCTGCCAGGTTTTTTTCAAAATTGGGGGTAAATTGGGGTCATAGCAGCAGTTTGAAGGATGTAGGGACAGCTCTGATGGTGAGAAAGGAGTGGATGATGGCAGAAATGAGGAGGACCAGAGATGGGAGCCAGGCTATAACAAGCTATTATTTCTGAGAGAGTGAGGAGCTAGAGAGTGTGTGTGGATGGTGAAAGTCAGGGAGAAGACATGCTAAGGTGAGGGTTTGGGCCGAAGGGCTGGTGAATATTGTTGATTTTTGCAGTGAAAAAGGGCATAATGGAGTTTCAAAGGGAGGTTATTTGCAACTTGGGAGGGGGGGGTGTTCTTAGGCCGGGTGATCTTGTTGTTGTGTTGGGAGAAAAGTGACTTGGACTTTCCTTAATTTTCTGTGGTGATCCTGGAATATAGTGGTAGGTGAGTGTAGCCAGACAGAATAGGATGGTTTGGTTGGATGATTCTTTTGGCAAGGATAATGAGGAGGACAAATGCAGAGCAGAGGACGAAGTGGTGAAAGCAGAAAAAGGAGTATTGTGTGGATTTCATGGAGGAGTTGCCCTGTGACCTGAGTTGTCAGGGGAAGCGTTTGGTTTCATCGTAATACAATTTTCTCCCAAAGTTGTGACATTCTCAAGTGTAGTTTACAAAAAAGACTTTTATTTTCTCCTTTTTTTCCTATTAAATGGATAACTATGGAATGTTCCAATCATTCCACTTATGTCATAGTCTTTTGTTACTGCATTCCAACTTTTCAGAATATTACCACAATTATCACTAGTTAACTTAATTTTTTATACTATGTGCTTTCTTTCATGAAAGAAAAAACTAAACGAAAACATTTTAAAACAAATTATGTGATATCAGCTACCCTGAAGTGGGGGAACATTGCCCCCTGAGAGATAAAAGCCTGTCTTTTCGTTTTTGTGAATATGAAACAGTAGCATGCAGTAGTGCTGCATGTCTGTGTTACAATGGATTACCTCTTCCTGTGGGATCAATGGGATTCCTTTCAGCCTTCTAAAATAAAGGCTGGTGTAGGTCTGGGCATCTCTTGCTCGCTGCAGAGCAAACTCCCAGCTGCCCCTGTGCCGCTGTTCTCTAATCTCACTTAGGTTGGCCTGAATGGCAAACATCCACCACTGCCTGCAACTAAAAAAAAAAAAAAAAAAAAAAAAAAAAAATTACCAGCTTATATTTTACATTCAAAGACATTTGAGATTAATGTGCTGTGATTTATCTTTAGTGAATGTATGTGGAAATCAAAATAAAATAATTTAGAATGTCTGAACTTACTTCCCAATGACAGGGACTTTGGGTCTCCATTTTTGGTAAAACATTTCCCTTTCTTGACGGTCTAGTTCTTTGAGAAATGCCATAATTTGCTGGTACTGGACCTAAGAGCCAAAGAAAGTGTAAACATTAGAGTTAATACGAGAAAATGTACCTTCTAGGCCTCCTGCACCTCCATCACTGACTAGATGCTTAGGTGTGGTGTCATCAACCAATGGCCACTGATCATGTTTTATCCCTCAGTCTGGCACATCTTTGGTGGATGTACAGTGTAACAGGACACATTCTCTGCCATAAATGTTAGAAGACTTCCCTGAAGAGTTTCCCGTGTTTATTCCGGGTTTCTCAACCAGAGGTAAAGGTTTACCTTCCATAGCTATTGAAAAATCCTGTTTTTCTTGTAACTCAGATATGAACCAAAATTTATTAAAAGAAAAAAAAAAACTGAACAAGTCCAGCAGCTCCTTAAAGATAATAAGTCCTATGACCAGGATGAGAACCTTTGCAGACACATTTGCCTTCAATACCTTATTTCCTTGGTGGCTTTGTACAGTTTACTTCCTTGCATCAATGGATCTTTAAGTAGACATGTTGCTGACATTTGTACAAAACCTCTGGTTCCATCTTCCACTGAGAAGGCCCTTCTGCATTAACACCCCAAAATTTACTATGCAACTGTGTCTGAAAATTTATCATTTTAGTCCGTTCCTTTCATAGACTACCAAACCCTCGTGTTCCCCAGAATTGGTTATACTGAATCCCACATTATACGGCTGTAGTTCTTCCCCTTTCACCTGCAAAATGTGAGCTATCGGTCTTATTGGACCTCCGACCTCCAGTCTACCTTTTGTAAAATGGGGCCTTGGGCGCTGTTCTTCTGATGATGGGATCTTGAAGTTCCCCTTTCATGAGATGGTAAATTACTCCAACCTGCTTTTTGAAAAAATGGCTTTGGCAATCCCTGAAGGGAGCCACCAAAATGAAATCTTACTACTCTTATCACAAATCCCAAAAACCATAGCAACATCTGCTATGCAGCATAATGCTATAATGACACACATCAATAGGCAGTGCCTATCCGGTGACGAAATGGTTAAATGAGAAGTGGACATTGAAAGCCCGGGCTTTAATCACAGAAGGGAGGCAGGGCACCTACTTTTTGACATAGAAGTCAAACCAGTGTGAGCATTTTGCCAATGCACTGAGTACATTTCACATAGAGTTCATACAGTGCTTTGCGGACACTGAAGAGTGCAGAAAGTCAGTTATGGACTCAATGACCCATTCACAGTTGAAAGCATCTTTAAAGATCCCTATGGAACTGACAGAACTCAAGTGTAATAATAGATTTAAAATAGTGTATGACTGTGGGGCCTGCACAGTTCCCCCAGTTAATCCCCCACACAATTCCCCAACTCTGCCAGTCAACTGTTCAAATGGACAGCGTGTTTGATAGTTGCTCACAGGTGTGAGCAACAACCAGATTGAACAGGTTTGAACACACACAGAAGTGTCACTGATGCTCACCTCCCCTCTGCCATTAAATATTCCACAGCTCTGAACATAGCCCCAAATATTACTTACAGTCAATGAACTTACAGTCAAGAAAAAATGCCAAGCTCTTGTATTCACACAACAAGTTACCATAACCTAGACGCATCCAAATTCCTGGAATTTATATTCGGAAACTCCCCATATATCATTAGAACATAAGAAGCCTCTTGGATGAGGGATGTAACGTCTTCAAGTGAATATATTCAATCCAGCTGCAAAACAAGAATTTCGGCAAGAATTCACCATGATCTGGATGACTGAGCATCAGGGGAGCAGTTAGGGAATCAGTGTCTTACTCAACAACACTTCGCCACACTAGGAGGAGCCAGGAATCAAACCGTAGACAAATTGCTTGTAGCTTTAGAAATAGATTTAATTCTTTAAACTTCCTTTAAAATCCTTGGGGAAATGTGGGGAAAAAAAGGGGGGGGGGGGTCCCCAGGGAGGGTTTTTTTTGCACTGAGCATGCACACACACAGCACAGAGCAGAACCTAAGTGCAGAGAACGAACCCTCATGAGACAGCATGGAAAAATATCTAACAGGGATGATAAAAAAGGTGGGGAGAGACAGAGATGATGAGAAAAACAAAAATCACCCGAAAGCTAAGACGAGGAAATATGACAAAAGCATATATAGTGCTTGGTGTCACTGTGACTACAGGGAGAGACAAGGAAAGACTGGTGTGTTTACTGTGAGCTGAGAGTGGCATTATCACACCACAAGCCCCGCTTTTGCGCTGCAAAAGTGCTCACTGTAGCCATTAATCCTGACTTCCTCATTTTGATTAAAAAAAAAAAAAAAAAAAAATCAGCACAAATTGCATTATTTATTTTGTTGTTTTGTTAAAGTGTTTTAAATATTGTGCTCCTGAGTTAATGTTCCTCAGGAACATTTATATATTGATTTTATTTTTCAGTATCAAGTGGTTCAGTCAGTCCAAAACTGTTTAAAGATAAGAAACTTTATTGATCGCCTCCCCCCAAAAAAGGAAATAAATATGAATATAAATATGCAACAACAACAACATCATTATCATCATCAGGGATGACAATGGGCAACATCAAGGAACAGTGAGGGGGCTGGAAGCAGCACAGGTGCACTCAGACTGGTCAGAGTTGTGTGCCATCCAGACGCCTTTTGTACAGTCTGATGGCCGTGGGCACATAGGAGCGTCTGAAGCATTCATTTCTGCCCCAGGGTATGGGATGAACTGTTGGCTGAATGAGCTACACATCAGCCACAGCTCGTTATGCAGGGGGTGGGAAGGATTTTCCAGGATAATTCCCAGTTTGTCCTTCACCCTCCCCGCTGCCACCGATTGAAGATGGTCCAGGTTCAGTCCCACCACCTAGCGGGCTTTCCTCACAACTTGTTGAGCCTATTGACCAAAGCAGTCCTGCCACTGCCCCACCAGCACACTATACCGAAGAAGAGTGCGCTGGCTACCATAGACTGGTAGGTGTGGAAGAGCCCACTACAGACACCAAACAACCTCAGTCTCCTCAGTAAGAACATCCTGCTCTGACCCTTCCTGTAGGGGGCATTAGTGTTGTGTGTCCAGTCCAGTCTGTTGTGCTTAAAATTTAAATAAGGATTGACTCTTTTAAAATTTCAGGCAATTTGATGCACTTTAAATCTTTTCTATTATAGACTAAAAATAATGTTAATAAAGTTATTCTTTGTTGCAAGTTGATCTACGTACAATTTTATGTAGAGGTGTACATATAACAGTTTTATAGACAAATATAGACAGCAGAGAGTGCGGACACACACAATATTTTCTTCTTCTTAGGGAGGCATATCAGAAAATAATTGAAACACACTGGTCTAGTGAGATCTCAGAAAACATTGTAGTCCGTGGAGCCTAATCTCAACCATCAGCTTGTCCTTAGCATCACCATAGCAAACAACAAGTAGTTAGGCGCTGATCCCTGATGTGATCCCACTACCACCTTGACCTCCTGTTACCCCTTAACCTCACCAGTGTGTTAGAGAGCTCACACATGTCCTGCACTACTCTAACATACTTCTCTGCCACTCCAGACTTCACACTTTACTGGTTTCTCTCTCAGTCCACTGCCATATGCTTGTCAAAGATCTACAAAGACACAATGCAGCTCCCATTGACCTATTTGGTACTACTCTATAAACATATGCAAAAAGAATACTGCATCTGTAGTACTCACCTCTAACAAACTAGTCCTGCTACAACATGGCTTTCTCCAGTTCAATTCTTAACAAACTGACAAAAAGATTTTACCTATAACTCTGGCCCAAATTAAGGGCAAATGTGCAATTACAATTGCTTTTTCTTTTCTTTTCTATGTCCAGAATTGAAAGACCTGTTCTGTAAATGTTTCCAAAATTTTTATTTTGATCATGTTAGTTGTTGTTGAGAATTTTTCAAATGTTGTTCTCATTTTGTGCTTGATGTCTGGAGGATCTCCCATCCAAACAAACTTCCTCTTACACTCTGTTTTGACACTAACCCACTTATCAACCCAATTTAAATGCATATTTTTTGCAGCACTCCAACGGTCCTTGGTGAACTTAGTCACAATTGTTATTTGAATGACCATTAATCAGATCCAGAAAATGTGTTGGAGCTAGCTGTATGCAAATATAATAACATAGTGATAGTCTTGAAAAATCATAGAATGGTAAAACCAAACATTATCTGTTTGCTGGGTGTTTATGAAAGAGCTGTATCCTAAAAAGACAAAGAACGTGTGGATGGGAAAGGCAGCCTGAGAATCCGGTCCACAATACAGAACTAACATACTGTCAATGTGAATCTTTTAATCATATTAACACATTGTCTCAATTTATACAAAATGCTTTTCAGCAGATGATATTTAAATCAGATTTATCATTCAACATAGATTCCATAGAATTTGTCTTGTGTGAATCTTTAATTTCTTCTTAGCACATTTGTCTGGTCTGATATTGCTCCTACCTGTGACAAGCATAGGGACATGGGCTCCAGCTGAACCTGGCCTTCAATGCGGGGGCTGTTCCGGGACCTCAGAGGCTCCTTGGATGTGTTTCTTCTGAGCAGGACGGAGGCACACACTGGTTCAAAGATATACTGATGTGCCCTCATTTCCATACACTCAGTCATTGCATCCTGCACATTCACAAAAAAAACAGTAACATTACATAGAATCTTGTCTTTTGTATAGTACAACATCAATAATCAACTGAATCAGAATACAAATCACATTAACACAAGAAAAATACTGCTCAAAGTCAAAACTGATTAAAGTGAACAGGATTTTGAGAAATATCAGGGTACTGTTGGGGCCTTGCTAGCCATAACAAGTCTACAGCCAGACAGTTAACACAAGTACTTACTTGAAATGGCAGGTGCTTATGCATATTCAAAAAAAAAAACATTTTGATTCTACTTTTTAGCTACTGAAACCCCCCCCCCCACAAAAATTGGCTCAGCATTATGATAGTATCACAAACATAATCCAAGCCAAATGTCTGAAGAAAACCCCACAAAGAGAAATAGAATTTTCTTTTACAATGTTTTATTTTACTTTTGTTATATTCTAATTATATCTGACTTGCTAACCTGGATCTCATTGACAGGGAGTTTTCCCAGCATTTTACATTCTGTATCCCAGTAGACACAGAAATCATCTATTTCCAGCTGCTTCTCTCTGATGAGTTTCCGGACCTAAAATTAATTGAAAGAAAAAAAAACTACCATTAGGGGTATTTATGCAACAGTGGTTACATAGCATAATTATACAAGGATGAGGAAATACACATTTAAAAGTATGGTGAAAAATAGAAAAGCATTTTAGATGTTTCAATGACCTGTACTAAAGTTTAAAAATTTTATTTTGAAAGATTTAGATAATGTTTCTTCAGTAATCTTAGAGGAGAAGACAAACCCAGGGTGCGGCTCTCTTGTAGGTATTTTCAAAGAACAAGGGGGTCTGTCCAAAATCCTCTCAGCTCATAGAAAGGTCTTGAGATCTTTCTATTTATTTTCAGACATGAGTACCCATGTTACAGCACTGGCAACTAAAATCCCAAATCTGATTCATTTGCAAAAAAAATATCTTATTTCAATTTTTGAGCATCTGCAGTATAGCCTCTTCATCTTTGTAAATGTGTATAAATGCACTCACTACCAATGTGTTGGATACCGCAGTTTTGACAAAATTGCTTGCATTGCCTGCCAGCCAACATGTTTTCAGTGAATAGATTAAGGACAATCTGCAAGTTAAAACTGGATTCATACATTAATTTAAGAAATTTGTAGAAAAGAGCAAACAGGTCCCTTTTTTAAGCCAATCATAATTACAGCATGGATTACAGAAATGTATGAACACACAATGCCTCAGGGGGGGCATGGGATATATTTCCTCTAAAATTTGAATGCAAATATACATTTTTTTCGTGAGTATATTGCACAAAATGGGAATTTACATAATAAACATGGAATTGTTCTTATTGCTCCCCCAGCCAGAGGGCATACCGGATATTTTCATTTGGGGATTGTAAGGTTATTCCTACAATTCCTGTTCTGTCTGAACATGTTAATCTAAATTTAAAAAAAATCAGAGCAGTTTGAATGTAGGATAAATTCAGCCAATTTGAGACTTTAACTATAGACATTAAAAAAATACAACAGGTCTTGTGAAAAGACTCCTCACCGGATCTCTGGAGGGGTTCTGAGCTGAAACATTGTTGATGCACATCCCAAAGGAAAATGGTTTCTCCGGGTTGGAGAAGTCATCTTCAAATCTCAGGTGCACATCTTGGATGTTCAGCTATATGCACATTAGGGACAATAGAGTTTAGTCACTATGAGCAGGCTATTCAGGGTACAATAATTTCAACAAGAATAAAGAAAGAGGTTGCACTTATTTTGTCATATTCAGGTCAACGGATTGCACAACATTAGCAATATTTGTCCTCTGTATTCAACCCATCATGGATGAGCCATATGTAATGGGCTAAGCAGTGCCTATGGAGAAGTCAGTGGTTCAGTATCTTAATAAACATTTCAGTTGGAGGGAGTTCTGCAACTGAACCAGGAACCTTCTGTTCCTGGACGACTGCTCCTGCCACCTGACCAAAGCTGCCTATAGCAATTCCATCAAAACTCCCTTGTTTAACGCATTGGCAGCACCAAGTTCAGCTGAGCTGCAGAAAAGTAAAAAAGCTGTCCCCATAGACAAAGTGAGAGATGCCAAGACTTGGGTTTGGTGAACACAGAAAGAAAGTTGAACAAATGAAACAAAAATGGAACTTGAAATCCTTTTTTTTTAAATAGGTGTAAAACCTTTATGACAACTCTGAAAAGTAGCTGATGTTTTATTCATCACTTCCTTTTATCCTTTTTTTAACAATGTTCCTGCTTGAATGGCTGACATTTAATTATTAAGGACTGAATTGTCTGAAAATATAATAAAATATCTTGTGTTCTCACCTAGCCTGTGTTAAAATGCCTGTTTTCAAATTTTAAAAAGTCATATTACATGTAGAAATCAAATGCAGCCTCAGGGCGGCACTGGCCCGTGTCTCTCCGAGCCTGCCTTGGGGGGGCACGGAGCAGTGTCTCCCTGTGCCGGTCCCAAGCCCGGATAAATGCAGAGGGTTGCGTCAGGAAGGGCATCCGGCGTAAAACTTTTCCCAATCCAAACATGCGAGTCAACCAAAACTATACCATACCGGATCGGTCGCGGACCGGGTTAACAACGACCGCCATTGGTACTGATGACCTACAGGGTACTAATGGAAATTGGGCTACTGTGGATCGAAGAACAAGAACAAGAGGAGGAGTGCGTGTTCGGAAGCAGAGAGAGAAGAGGAAAGGAAAGAGCCTGGGACTGAGAGTAGGGACTTTGAATATTGGGACGATGACAGGAAAAGGTAGAGAGTTGGTCGACATGATGCAGAGAAGGAAGGTGGATATACTTTGTGTCCAGGAGACCAAGTGGAGAGGTAGTAAGGCTAGAAGCTTAGGAGCAGGCTTTAAGTTGTACTATTATGGTACTGACAAGAAGAGAAATGGAGTAGGAGTTATCTTGAAGGAGGAGTTAGTTAGGAACATCCTAGAGGTGAAAAGAATGTCAGGTAGACTTATGAGTCTGAAACTGGAAATTGAAGGTGTGATGCTCAATGTTGTTAGTGGCTATGCCCCGCAGGTGGGATGTGAATCTGAAGAGAAGGAGAAGTTCTGGAATGAGTTAGATGAAGTGATGCAGAATTTTCCCAGAAATTAGAGTGGTAATTGGTGCAGACTTCAATGGACATGTTGGTGAAGGCAATAGAGGGGATGAAGAAGTGATGGGCAGATTTGGTATCCAGGATAGGAATGCAGAGGGACAGATGATGGTAGATTTTGCAAAAAGGATTGAAATGGCTGTAGTGAACACCTTTTTCCAGAAAAAACAGGAACATAAGGTAACTTATAATAGCGGAGGTAGGAGCACACAGGTAGACTACATCTTGTATAGACGAGGTAACCTGAAAGAGATCAGTGACTGCAAAGTAGTTGGAGGTGAGAGTGTAGCCAGATAGCATAGGATGGTGGTGTGTAGGATGACTGGTGACAAGGAAGATGAAGAGGACAAAGGCAGAGCAGGGAGGAGTGTTGCATGGTTTACAGGGAGGACTTGAGAAAGGGTCTGGGTGGTCAGGGTGAGCTTCCAGATGATTGGACAACTACAGCTAGTGTTATCAGGGAGACAGGTAGAAGAGTACTTGGTGTGTAATCTGGAAGGAAAGTACATAAGGAGACTTGGTGGTGGAATGAGGAAGTGCAGGAGTATATACAGAGAAAGCGGTTAGCAAAGAAGAAGTGGGACACTGAGAGGACTGAAGAGAACAGACAGAAGTTCGGGGAGATGCGGCGAAAGGTAAAGATAGAGGTAGCAAAGGCAAAACAAAGGGCGCACAATGACTTGTATGCTCGGTTGGATAGTAAGGAGGGTGAGAATGATCTATACAGGTTGGCGAAACAGAGAGATAAAGATGGAAAGGATGTACAACAGGTCCGGGTGATTAAGGATAGAGAGGGTGATGTACTGAAAGATGCTAGAAGAGTGATGGGAAGATGGAAAGAGTACTTTGAAGCGCTGATGAATTTGGAAAATGAAAGAGAGGCAACGGTAGAAGAGGGGACTATTGTAGACCACAAAGTAGCACAAATTAGTAAAAGTGAAGTGAGGAGGGCATTGAAGAGGATGAAGAGTGGAAAAGCAGTTGGTCCTGATGATATACCTGTGGAGGTGTGGAAGTGTCTAGGAGAGGCAGCAGTAGATTTTCTGACTAGATTATTCGACAGGATCTTAGAGAGTGAGAAGATGCCGGAGGAATGGAGACAAAGTGTGATGGTGCCTATTTTTAAGAATAAAGGGGATGTGCAGAATTGCGGCAACTATAGGGGGATAAAGTTGATGAGCCATACAATGAAGTTATGTGAAGGAGTAGTGGAAACTAGACTGAGAGCAGAAGTCATCATTTGTGAACAGCAGTATGGGTTCATGCCTAGGAAGAGTATGAATGCTAATAGAAAAGTACAGGGAAGGTCAGAAGGAGTTGCATTGTGTTTTGTAGACCTAGAAAAAGCATATGACAGGGTGCCAAGAGAGGAGCTCTGGTATTGTATGAGGAAATCTGGAGTGACAGAGAAGTATGTTAGACTGGTGCAGGACATGTATGCTAGCTGTGAGACATTGGTATGGTGTGCTGTAGGGGTAACAGAGAAGCTCAAGGTGGAGGTGGGACTCCATCAGGGATCAGCTCTGAGCCCCTTCTTGTTCGCAATGGTGATGGATAGGCTGACAGATGAGGTTAGACAGGAATCCCCATGGACCATGATGTTTGCGGATGACATTGTGATCTGTTGTGAGAGCAGAAAACAGGTAGAGGAAAATCTAGAGAGGTGGAGGTATGCTCTGGAAAGGAGAGGAATGAAAGTTAGTTGCAGCAAGACAGAATATATGTGTGTGAATGAGAGGAACTCGGTTGGAACGGGGAGGCTAAAGGGAGTGGGGATCAAGAAGCTGGAGGATTTCAGGTACTTAGGGTCAACAGTCCAGAGCAACGGAGAGTGCGTAAAAGAGGTGAAGAGACGGGTCCAAGCAGGTTGGAATGGGTGGAGAAAAGTGTCAGGGGTGCTATGTGATAGAAGACTATTGGCCAGAATGAAAGGAAAGGTGTACAAGACAGTGGTGAGACCAGCAATGATGTATGGACTAGAAACTGTTACAATGACCAAAAGACAGCAGGCAGAACTAGAGGTTGCAGAGATGAAGATGCTGAGGTTCTCTTTGGGAGTGACCAGGATAGACAGGATAAAGAATGAGTCTATAAGAGGTACAGCACATGTTAGATGTTTTGGAGAGGTCAGAGAAGCCAGACTGAGATGGTTCGGTCATGTACAGAGGAGGGATACAGAATATATTGGTAGACGGGTGCTGGAGCTGCCAGGCAAGACGTCTCGAGGAAGACCAAAGAGAAGATTTATGGACGTAGTGAGAGAGGATATGAAGGTAGTTGGTGTGAGAGAGGAGGATATGGAGAATAGGGTTAGATGGAGAAAGTTGATTCATTCTGGCAACCCCTGAAGGGAAAAGCCGAAATAAGAAGTTCTCTGGTGGAAACATCTGCATTCCCAGTGCAACAATTCCTTGGAACTTCAGTGATTATTATAACAAAAATTGTGCACACATGGGGTATGATTTGATGTCAACATTGTCATTGATTATTTAACATATGAAATATACTGTACTGACCACATATCACAATGAGTGGTTGGCACTCTCACTACTGTAGTTGATAGTGTGCTGTGAAATTACTAACTGGCAGCACAACTTCAATATATATCAATATAATATATCATAATATATACATAATAATACATAATTTATCAATAGTTTTGATATATTTCACCTACAGTAATAATTACAATTCAGCCTTACATTTCTGTTCACTGATTTATACCAGATGAAATCCAAATGAGTGCATACACCACTCATGAGTCAGTGAGGCGTGTAATTAATATTAATTAATGGCGCTATCATCAAATATTTGTCAACGAATAAGTTCTGAAAGGGAAGCTACGCAAATGAATGTTGAAGAAACCCTTACATAATTGAACATTTTATTATCATTATATCGAAACATGTTAACACTTATAATTTTGTGATAAGGTATGCAGTATAGTAAGAACTTTGTGTTATAAAGTTGGCTACATTACCTCAATGTTTTCCACAATCCTTGTAACCACAGAGGCAGTGACTGAGTACCAATAAGATTCTCCTTTCTGCTCACATTCACTCTGTAGGGCAAACAATACACACAGATATTGTCACACACTGCCATTATAACTTGTAGGCGGAAACCCTATACTGATGGTGCAAACTGAGGGTGTATAAAACACCCTCTTGAGGTACCAATCACTATTTTAAAATTGTCTGTACGGCTGTGAAATGTAACGTGACAGCAATTAACATTGGTAAAATGTCTACTTTTTGCTGTCTTGGACAGAATCCTACCTTGAATTTGTCTTCAAGAGCCTTTAGCAGGCTTTTTTTGCGTTGTCTTTCCTCCTCTTTCTCTTTCTCCCCATCATATTCCTGCAGTGGGGCAGGCCCAATTATGAGGTTAAGCTGGGACATGGAGATGACCCATGGCTCACTGTGAGGGCGGTAGAAAGGGATCTGCAGCGTGATCTTTCCAATGAATCCTGATGACCAACAACATGATACAGGTTAAGGTAAATATAGAGCATGCTGATAAAATACTGGTCAATTTTTTTCAGCCTAACAATCAGGACACATTACTTTTAATTCTGTTGAACACATACTCTGAGCCCTGAATTTTGTTCAAAGTGCAAAGTTCCCATTTTTGTAAACATTACATGAAAAAAGGTCTGTCTACAAACTGTGTGCAAAGGTTATTCTATATTAAAATGGAGAGAAACATTAACTAACACTATTACAGTATTAACATTCATTTAATAACTATTTTAATAAACTTTTTTTGTCCTATGTATTCTATTTTCTGTAATCTTTATGCAGATCACAGTTACATTCAAGTGGAAGATCAAAAAGTATAGTTATGATGTTTATACAGGGCTCTGAATGAGTGAGGCTCTCAGTTACCGAAGATGTTTCTTGCTGAGTTTTAGGAAAATCCTTGCCATTACTCTGGAATATTTTTGCAGAACATCAGCTGATTTTCCAAATTATTTATAGTTAAAAAACTTTGGGGTCTGCAATCGACTAGCAACCAATGTAAGGTGTACCCAACCCCTTGCCCAATGACAGCTGGGATAGGCTCCAAGTACCCCAGCCACTCTGGGTGCAGGAAAAGCAGTATAGATAATGGAAGGAAATTCTGGGAGAACACCAATTACTGATGAACTTATGCCGTCCAACAATCCTATACCGCTTACTGGGTTGTGGGGGCAGCAGCCAAAGCAGAGAGGCCCAGACTTCCCTATCCCCAGCCACTAGGTCCAGCTCTTCCAGGGGGATCCCAAGGTGGTCCTAGGCCAGACTAGAGACAGTCTCTCCAGGGTGCCCTGGGTCATTCTCAGGGCCCACTCCCACTTCGAAATACCCAGAACACCTCACCAGGGAGGTGACAAAGAGACATCTAAACCAGATGCCAAAGCCACCTCATCCTCTCAATATAGATGAGCAGCAGCTTTACACTTGGCCCCTCCCGGATAGCGAACTCCTTACCCTATCCCTAAGGAAGACTCCGGACCACCTGCGGAGAAAACTCATTTCTGTCGCTCGGATTTGTGATATTGTTCTTTTGGTGATAAACCCACAGCTCATGGCCATAGCTCATGGCCATAGCAGAGGGTAAAAACAGAAATGGAAAAGTAAATTGAGAGCTTGACCTTTTTGGCTCAGCTCCTTTACCACGACAGACCAGTGCAGAGACTGCATCACTGATGACACCACACCGATGCACCTGTCAATCTCCTACTCCGACCTTACCTCACTCTTAAACAAAACCCAAGGATATTTGAACTCCTCCACTTGAGATAGGACATCACCCCTGTGGGTGCACTCCACCTGTTTTTGGCTAAGAACCACAGCCTTGGACATAGAGGTGCTGATCCTCATTCTGTCAGCTTTAAATTTGGCTGCAAACCGTTCCAGCAAGAGGCAGAGCTCACGGGCCGATGAAGCACAAAGGACCAAGATATCTGAGAAAACCAGAGATCCAATCCAGTGGCCACCAAACTGGATCCCCTAAACACCCTGGCTGCACGTAGAAGCTCTGTCCATAAAGGTAATGAACAGAAATTGGTGACACAGGAAATTAATCCAACTTACAACTGGCATGGGGACCAAGCTCCGACTTCGGTCTCTCAGGGACCGAACAGCCTGTATTACAGGATTGAATAGACCATATTCCCGGAGCACCCCTCATAGGACACAGTCAAATGCATTCTTCAGGTCCAAAACATGTAGACTGATTGGGCAAAACTCCACAACCAGGACTAACACCACAGTGCTCCTCCTGGATCTCCGATTCAGCAACCCAGCAGACCCTTCTCTCCACCACGGACAACTTGAACTTACCAGGGAGGCAAAGGACTGTGATCTTCCTATAGTTGGAGCGCACCCTCCAATCCCCAGTTTTAGAGAGGGGGATCACCACTGCAGACTGCCAATCCAGCAGCACTGCCCCCACTGTCCAAACAATGTTGGGACCACTGTTGCTACTTACCTTCCATCTGTGGCCTCGAAAAACGGAAGCATGTAACATGGACAATTGGACTAAATGTCCCCCTCCTTCCCTGGGACATAGTTGAAGCTCTCCTGGAGGTGGGACTTGAAACTCCTCCTGACAAGGAACTCTTCCAGGCATTCCTAACAAACCCTCACGATACGTTTGAGTCTGCCAGGTCTTACCAGCATTCTCCCCATCATTGGAGCCAGCTCACCACCAACTAGTGATCAGTTGACAGCTCTGCCCCTCTCTCCACCCAAATATCCAGAACATACAGCTACAAGTCCAATGACACGACCAGGAGATCGATCATTGAACTATGGCCTAAGGCAGGCATGCGCAAACTACGGGTTGACAGCTCTGCCCCTCTCACCACCCAAAAATCCAGAACATACAGCTACAAGTCCAATGACACGACCAGGAGATCGATCGTTGAACTATGGCTTAAGGCAGGCATGCGCAAACTACGGCCCACAGGACTTATTCGGCCTGTTTGGTTTTTTAATCCGGCCCGCCGAACTTGAAATTTGAAGCCCTAAGACAGACAGGGTCAGTTCTGGGAACTCTCCCATGGCAAACAAGGCAACTTGTCCACTGGGAAGAGAAAAAAAGACAACCTGACAACTAGTGGAACTGAAAGTGAATCTTTTAAGACCGCACTGATTGCCTGCCATGGGCGGGAGCTGCGTGTCTAGGTGGACCAAATCAGCTGACAAGATGGGGCCACAGGAAAAAAAAAGCACCCGGAACCGTGACAACCAAGGCAAGCTTTAAATCAGCCATTAGCCATGTTTAAAAACCTTCAGCGGACAGCACATAAAATGGTGACGTTGTCTGGCTTGATCTACAAATGTGAGCAGACATTCAGGGGCATGGACGCCAGCGAAGCCCGTCACAGATCCAAGTTAACTCACCAACAAATCTTTCATGTGATGGCTTTTACATTCTCTTCTATTCTATATGTAATTTCTATTAGTTCACACAAACATTCAATGCCAAGAGCACACCTTTATACCTGAACATGGTGTTCATTATGATCAACATATGTTTTCAAATAATTTTGAAGTAAATTTTCAAGGAAAGAAACTATTGGCAATAAATAAATAAAGAACGACTTGAAACAAAACCTGAGATTTTGCCACAACTGTGAATCTCCATGACAAACATAACATTCAAGGAATCCAAACTACAGTATAAGTTAGACATTAAATAGTTCTGAATCACCATCAGTCTTTTTGGTAAAAGGATTTTGTGTAGCTCTGTTTCACTAGAGTGTGCAGCTCACCTGCTTTGACCTCAAAAGGCAGGTCAAACTCTCTGAGGGCATCTTTTCTCAGAGGGAGGTTCTCGAGCTCAACAGCACCTAAAGAACAAGGAGCAAAAAAATAATTCTCACTAAATCGGGGCTAATTCATTTCTTCATCATACAATTCTGAAAAGTGTATGTGTGGGGGATGGGTGCACAAGTATGTGTAACTACCTTTTAAGAGAGCAATCGACAGTTGATCAGTGTTCAGGTTGCTGACATATTTTCCCAGGTATGTGTTCAGAACCCATGCAACCAGACCCTCCAGCATCCTGGTAGCTGAGCAAACTGTTTGTGTGTGTGTGTGTGTGTGTGTGTGTGTGTGTGTGTGTGTGTGTGTGTGTGTGTGTGTGTGTGTGTGTGTGTGTGTGTGTATGTGTATGTGTGTGTGTGTCCTTGGGGGTGATATGGTGGATAATCTGGATAGAAGAAATGATAACATGTTACATGGCTCAGTTAAGAGCAGCCAAAACAGACATTTACAGGGCTATCAGAGAACAGGGACACTTAAATATTGTTGATCGTACACTCCAGCTCCTTAGGTGAGATGTGGACTGTTTTCCAGAAAGTCTCTTGAGAAATTTGTGGATGAAATCTTCCTCAGGTCATTAGTAGAATTGTGACAGAATATTCATTATTTTCTAATACCATTTATCAGGGAGGGATGCTGGAGCTAATCCCAGCTGTATTTTGCATGAAGGCATGGATTAAACTAGAGTGGTAACCTGTAAATCACAGGGACACATACATGTACAGAGAAATCCAACTATGCATTCTCTTATTCACAGCAGTGGACAAAACTGAGTGGATGAGTTTGAATGTGTGTGTGTGGGGGCGGGGGGCAAGGTGGCACAGTGGTTAGCACTTCAGCCTCACAGCTCACAGCATGAAGGACCCTGGTTGAAGAATGAAGGGACCGTTTTGTGTGGAGTTTCCATGTTCTTCCTGTGTCTGTGTGTCCCACAGTCCAAAGACATGCAGGTTAATTGGAAAAAAAATTGGGGAAATTGCCCCGAATGAATGAGTGAATGATTGTTTGTCTATATATTTGTCCCTATGTCCCTATGATTGACTGGCGACCAGTCCAGGGTGTACCCCGCCCCTCGCCCAATGACAGCTGGAATAGGCTCCAGCATCCCCCGCGACCCTGAGTGTAGGATAAGCAGCAGAAGATGGATGGATATATGAGTGTAACCATCCTTTAATGAAAAATTCAAACATGACAGCAAGGTTAAATTAATTTTATGTGTTTCTTATTCATTCCCCCCCAAAAAATTTCATTGCCATTACCATTGTTTTTAGCAGATTATTAGCACTATGATCTGACAATCGGATTGTACAACGGATGGAGATGATGCATCCTCACTCAAGAACAACGCATGTCTGAATTAGTCTTCATTTAATTTATTTCCAAATGTATAAGCAATCTGGTGGGCATTTCTAGCTTTTTGTCCAGTCTAAACAAAGGCAGTGTTCTTTCATGGGGCATCTTAATCACCTTCTTCCCAGAATGAAACCCTATGTGAACATATGAAGGCAGAACGGTTATAAACAATACAGGCATTTTCAAGGTATAAAGTTGATAGGGACTGTCTGTAAGTGACAAGTATAAAACTTGGTTTAGGAGACTTTGAATTCTCATCGCGATATATTGCAGCCTACCCAATAAATTGAAGTAGCCTGGTTTATGCAAGATATACATTGTTGGAACTAAGAAAAAACACTGACGTCAAGATCAGTGACATACTTGGCATATTTCTGACTCCACCTATTAATAGGTGATATTATTATATGTTTTTTGTGGAGGAAAATGGGATGTGACAGTGAAGGGAACAAAACATGAATAGCCGAACAATAACAAAAGGCATACTGCTTTCTTAGGTTTTTACTTCATCTGTATTTAGGGCCATCAGGGTCCAGAGGCCAACTTCAAAGTACAAACACAGTTGAGACAAGGAGACCTGAACAGGTCTCCCATCACTTCTCAAACTCAAAATATTTGATTGGATTTGTGAAAGATTTAGGATTATAACAGTATTTACATTATAAGGCTGGACGCAGAACAGTGCAATTGCATTTTATCTCATTACGGCCACAAGGTCTCCCTTTGCACGTCCAAGGGGGTCTGGCAGATTAAATCTCAATGTATTTTGATTGTTTATGTATTCCATTCCTTCATGTGGTCAAGAGCCATCTGATTTCATTCAGACTGTCGAAACACATTTTAACACCAATTATAAATGGAGTCTCAATTTATATGTAATCAAAATCCAACAAATAATACTAACATGCTGAACAATATCCGACTATTATTTAGTCTTTTAAGGTGGACTTCAAACTTGCAACCCAAAGTACCTATAATTTCAATCAAAAGCACAAGAAAACATGAATTACAATATGCATATCTAGTTCATGCAGCACATCAGCGTTAAACCGTTTTGGATTTACAGTCAAGGGTCCAACTGCATCAGACCTCTGAATAGGATTATTGAAAAAATTAGGTTCCTGGAGGTTAGAAACCTACTTTGAATACGACGGAAAATATCAACCTAGAGTGAACTTTTCTTTGACTCCGCGGCCAGACAGATGACCTGAATGACACCTCAAATTAGTTATTAACAGAGGTAATGGCTTATCGAGGCCGGCTTTACTTGGCCGTCTATCGGTATGAGAACATCAAATATTCTCGATTGAAATGAGCCTTTAGAAGACTAGAACAAAAGTGACCAAGTCGTGAATTTTAAGAAAAGCTACAATACCCGCGTTAATGGCTTACCGCTAAAATCAGATAAAGCTCTTCATGGCTAGGCTAACCATGATTATCTCTTCAATGTCTTACGAAAGATCTTGACACTCAGCTAATGCCCAAAAGCGCCGGGTAGTGCTTCTGGGACACACACTGTCCCAACGTGTTCCCATAATAAATATAAGCACACAAACGGAAAGCGGTAACGACATAAAGTTAAGGGAAAAGCTCCTACCGTTAAAAGACAACTGAGACAAAATCGGCTTGGCTGCGGTGACGGACAGTGCAAGGTTGTGATCCCAAAGCTAACCACTTAGCAAGCGACCTCAATAGTGATTGCCTCAGAAAGCTAGCAGTCGGCGTGGAGAAAACGAACACGAGCTGCACCGTCTTCGCTTTATGAGAAAACGCATCTTCTTGTGGTGGAATCCGTTCCTGTAAGTAACTGTTAGTGATCGTGTGGCCCTACATCGCTTATAGAAGTCACTTCCTATCAACGCCGAACTTACTAAACACTTCCTGTCACGTGAAGACAACAAACAATTTATCCTATGACGCGATATTTGACGCCACTATCTTTGGCTGATAATAAGTGATCTAGAAAATGATCAGTTAATGGCTTTTCACGCATCATAAAATAAAATAAAAAATTTCATCATAAAATTTTAACTTTTTTTTCAATAAGCATTAAAATGTGTGACATGTTTTATGACACAAACGACGTGGAGCTATATTTAACTACTTCATTATACACTGTGGCGAGTCACGAATGTTGGGATTTATGTGATGCTTGTTTTCTGTGTGACTTTGGGGTTGCTGGGACTTTTGTGGGGGTGGTTTGGGGTACAATGAATTATTGGGGTTTTTACCTGGTATTGTGTGGGAACAGTTAGTTATATTGCAAGCTTGTGTGGTGTGGCTGTGGCCAACAACAGCTATTGCTTATTGAACAGACATTTTATCGTCACCCAGATGTTTCCCTGACTAAAACGCTGCAACTAGGGTCAGAAGTACACTTACTGTTCAGTCAGTTCGTCTGGTGGAAGAAAAGCTATCCTCGCTGGCATAGTGTTCTGACGGTGTGATGGATCGTGCGGTGCGTATCATAGTGAAGGAGGAAGGAGGTTATACTTGCTCTATGTCGGGAGGAGGGGGGACAGTTTGACGTCAGAAATACGCCAAAGTGAAGAGTGAATCCGCGCTATATCAACAGCCCTGCTCAATGGCTGCTGGGGGACTTAAGGAAGGGTTTGCGAGGTGGGCTTTGCCCGCGCACTGATGACGTCAGGCAACGCGTCTGGCAAGGATGTAAACAAAGATGGTGGCGCCTTTGGACTGAAAGCATCGGAGAAGATAAAGACTCCTAAATACGCTGGAAAATCGGACTGGGATGTTTTCCATGCTCAGTTCTAATTGTTAGCTTACGTACGTGGCTGGGCTGATGAGCAAAAAGCCTTCCAGCTCGCCCTTTGTCTGACGGACGATGCTTTGTCTTGCCTGCTGCTTTTAGACCCGAGTGAGAGAGCTAATTACAAGTTTTTAATTACTTACGGGTGCGCTAGGGTGGCGCTTCGGGCAGTGTTTTCGTTCAGAGCTCTTGAGATCGAAGCTACGATATTGAGGGGCTGACACGGGCATATGCGCACATGCCCAACACATTGCAAGTAGAATTGGCACGGGAACTGTTTATCAGAGCACTTTCCCCTCCTGATCTGCGCGTTCACACCCAGCTAGCTGGCCACACCCCGACAGACGCACTGGAGAGAGATGGTGATGAGCACTGTGCTACATGGTGCTACTCCCCTGGTTAGAACAGCTGGGGAGAGAAATTAGACTGTCCAGCAGCCACCGTGGGATGAGGTGGCTGAAATGATCGAGGGCATCACTGTGGCTGTGGAGCGTTGCCAGCGAACACAGGCAGTAGTCAAGCCGACACAGCCGAAGGGCCAGGCACATCTCTGCTGGGGCTGTGGTCAGGTCGGACACCTGAAAAGAAACTAAGGCAGTGGGAAACGGAAGGGGGGGGTCACAGTAGGCAGGACGCTGCATGACCCCACAACAAGGTCCCGTTGATCATTACTTAATCACAGCCGTGCCCTGCCCTTCACCTTATGCACCGACCATGCTTCCCTGCAGCAGCTAATGACATTCAGAGAGCCAGAGGTCCAGCTGGCACGTTGGTTGGAGGAACTGCAGTGTTACGAATTTCGTTGTGACCCACCGTCCAGGGGAAAGACACAGCAATGCAGACACGCGCTTTCCCAACGCCCATGCAGTGCAGACAGCTGTCGGCACCATGACCGCAGAGCGGGTAGGGAAAAGGGACTAGTGCTGCAGTCGGGTAAGGGGGTGAGATGCGAGCTGAGCAGGGAGCTGCGGTTGGAGAGCAACACAGACTGGGCTGAAGGGCAGCAACAAGACCCAGACCTTCAGCCAGTGATGGTGTGGGTGGAGGTACAGCAGCGGCCCCGGTGGGAGGAGGTGGCAGCTCTCTTACCATGGACAAAGGGACCATGAGCTAGGTTCACACATCTGCGGCTGATGGAGGGGGTTATCCAGAGAATATGGTTGGAGCCAGCTACTGGCCAGGCAAAAGATGGCAGATATTGGTGCCTAAGGGAATGCAGGGGACAGACCTGGCAGCCATGCATGGCTCTGGTGGGTCAGGCCACTTTGGAGTGGCAAAAACCATCTGCCGGCTGCGCCAGGCCCTCTACTGGGGTCGGATGAGAGCAGATGTGGAGGACTTTTGTGGGGGCTGTGACATCTGCACTGCTCGCAAGGGCCCACAGGGCCAGTCCAGGGCCCACTTACAACAGTTTCCAGTGGGGGAGCCAATGCAGCGGGTGGGGGTAGATGTTGTCGGGCCGTTGCCATGCACAGAGGCAATCGATATGTACTCAGTGCAGTGGACTATTTCACGTAATGGCTCTAGGCATATAAACTGCCTGATCAGGAAGCAGAGGCAATAGTAGATGCACTGTTTGGGGGGATATTTAGCCGGCTAGGTGTTGCGGAATCCATCCATTTTGCCCAGGGCAGAAATTTTGAGTCCAAAGTGTTTACCACAGTGTGCTCTCGCTTGGGGATCACAAAGAATTGTTCTCCCTATGTCTGCATTTGGGTTTCTTCCGGGTTCTGCGGTTTATTTCCAAAGACCAAAACATGCAGCAAGTTAACGAGAAAAAAGGGAAAATTGCCCAGCTGTGCAAATGAGAGAGTGAATGTTGTATGTCTGTATATGTGGTCTTGCGATTGACTGGTGACCAGTCTCGGGTGTACCCTGCCTCTCACCTGCTGGCAGCTGGGATTAGCCCTAGCTTCCCCCACTACCAAGCGTAGGAGAAATCGTAGACGATGGATGGATGGATGGATGGATGGATGGATGGATGGATGGATGGATGGATGGATGGAAGGAAGGAAGGAAAACGCATAAGATGTTTAAGATTTAATCTTCAAAACTTACCCCAGAAAAATGTTGACACATTTCAAATAGAAATGTCAAATTTGAAAATTAAAATACATTAGCAGAAATGCCTTTCCATTTTCAGATCATGGCTATAATTTTGACTCATAAAAACAATTGATAATAGATCGTCCAAACTACATTTTCATGCTCTTTGGGTGGCACATTTGGGTAGCAATATGGAACAATTAAAAAGAAAATAAAGTGAACACTGCTGTCTCATTTGCATCCTGTTCTTATTTCTTCTCATATGTACAGCACTTTGATGAGAAGTGCTCCATAAATATGTTTTATTATTAAAAATTATATAAGTGACCGTTGAATGCAGCCGCAAGGGGGCACAAGCCCGTGTCTCGCTGAGCTGGTCTCAAGCCTGGAAATGCAGAGGGTTGTGTCAGGAAAGCGATCCAGCGTAAAACTGCCAAAACCAAACATGAAACAAACCCAAGAGTCTCATACTGGATTGGCCGAACCCCCGATGACAGCAAAGTAGTGTTAGGTGAGATTTAGCCCGACAGCATAGGATGGTGGTTTGTAGGATGACTGGTGACAGGGAAGATCAAGAAGTTTAAGGCAGAGGAAAGGACAAAGTGGTGGAAGGTAAAAAGAGTTGTATGTTGTATGAGGAGTTGAGAAAAGCTCTGGGTGGTCAGGGAGATCTTCCAAATGACTGGACAACTACAGCTAATGTGATCGGGGAGACAGGTGGGACAGTACTTAGAGAGTGAGGAATGGAGAGGAAATGTGATGGTGCCCATTTTTAAGAATAAGGGGGATGTGATAAATTGCGGTAACTAACTATAGAGGGATAAAGTTGATGAGCCATACGATGTTATGGGAAAGAGCAGTGGAAACTAGACAGAGTGCAGAAGTCAACATCTGTGAGCAGCAGTATGACTGAGAAAGCTTGGTCATTTCTCTTCTTCAGTATAGTGTACTGGTTGGGTGGTGTCAGGACTGGTGAGGACAATAGACTCAACAAGATAGCGTAGAAAGCCCGCTCAGTGGTGGGACTGAACCTGGACCATCTTCAATTAGGCGCAGTGGGGAGGGTGAAGGACAAACTGTAAGCTATCTTGGACAATCCTTCCCACCCTGCACGACAAGCTGTGGCTGATGGGCAGCTCCTTCAGGCAACAGTTCATCTCACCCCGGTACAAAACTGAACGCTTCAGACACTCCTTTGTGCCCACAGCCATCATGCTGTATAACACCAGTTTGGATAGCACACAACTCAAACCGATTTGAGGAGCATCTGTGCTGCTTCCGCAATGTCACTATATCACCCCATTCACTACCTCACCCATTCACATGTCATGCCCTAACTCTGCTTTCTTTCTTATCCTTGTTGGTCCCAGCCTGTATGCATCCTGCTTATTTTTCATTTTTGTATATTTATTTTATTCTTGTCATTGCTATTGTTGCTCTATTTGTATTTTCGTTTAGTTCTGGTTGTGTATTTTTCACCCTTACTGTTCCATTATGTTGTTCATTATTATCACTGATGTTGTTGCTGTTGTTGCTCTCCCTGCTGTCTATTTATTCATGGATGTCTTGCTATCTTCTGTCCTCTGATGTCTCTCTATTTATATTAATATTAATATTTATATCATTTTATTTTTCTAATTTTTGACATTATAACTGTTCCACGGCTGTGACAAAGGAATTTCCCTAGATAGTAGGGTACAGAGAATAGGGTTAGATGGAGAAGGTTGGTTTGCTGTGGTGAACCCTGCAGTGAAAAGCCGAAAGGAAAAGCAGATATAATAGGCCTTCTAATGAGGATGAAAATAGCTAAAGGCTGGATGTGGATATTATGAGTGGTGTAGGGATAATGACCTGGTCTTTAAAGCTTCTAAAACTAAAGAGATCACTGACCTCAAGTGTCAGGGTTCACAGCTGATCCCCGTTGTAATCTGCGCCAGCTGCAGCAGATGCCGCTAATTGAGATCCCTATAAAGGGCAGCGGCACTCTCTGCCTGGCACCGGGGGATTGTGGTCTTCATGGACTACTGTGGGACCCTGCCACGACCCGGACCTCACCCCTGCCAACCCGGACCTCACCCCTGCTATGACCGGACCCCAGGTGTGACCTCCTTTCCCTTCCCGAGTCACGGCCGAGACCCAGACGGCCGGCGTGACCTCTGTTCCCTTCCCGAGTCACGGCCGGGCCCAGACGGCCGGCGTGACCTCTGTTCCCTTCCCGAGTCACGGCCGGCGTGACCTCTGTTCCCTTCCCGAGTCACGGCCGGCGTGACCTCTGTTCCCTTCCCGAGTCACGGCCGGCGTGACCTCTGTTCCCTTCCCGAGTCACGGCCGGCGTGACCTCTGTTCCCTTCCCGAGTCACGGCCGGCGTGACCTCTGTTCCCTTCCCGAGTCACGGCCGGCGTGACCTCTGTTCCCTTCCCGAGTCACGGCCGGCGTGACCTCTGTTCCCTTCCCGAGTCACGGCCGGCGTGACCTCTGTTCCCTTCCCGAGTCACGGCCGGGCCCAGACGGCCGGCGTGACCTCTGTTCCCTCCCACAACCCGTACTGTTGAGGCCCAGCCTCTGCCGTCCAGTCTGCGACTCGTCTCGTCCAGTCTGCGACTCGTCTCGTCCAGTCTGCGTCTCGTCCAGTCTGCGTCTCGTCCAGTCTGCAACCCGTCCAGTTAAGGCCCAGCTTCTGCCGTTCTGTCTGCATCTCGGCCAGTCTGCAAACCGTCCAGTCCAGTCTGCAACTTCACCCAATTAAAAGCGCTTTCCACCCATCTCTGTCCCGAAGTGTGGTTCCCTGCTCGAGTCCGCCCCAGCACATCGTGACATCAAGTTACTTCAAGTCACAAGTCGCTGACTTCAGGAGGTCTAAGATCAGGGAAAAAATCTCACACCACATACACCACATAACCACTGGTACCTGAGAGACACAATTGATGTGATGACCCCTTCTGAAGAATCTCATCGGAAACTGTACTGCTGCCTCTCCCAGACACTTCCACACCTCCAGATATATCATCAAGACCAAAGGCCTTTCCACTCTTCATCCTCTTCAATGCCTTCCTCACTTCGCTTTCTTCACGCCCTTTGTTACCGCTATCTTTACCTTACACTGTATACTCCTGCACTGCCTCATTCCACCACTGTCTCCTTATCTACATTCCTTCAAGATGATACACCAAGTGCTCTCCAACCTGTCTCTCTGATAACATTAGCTATAGTTGTCCATCATCTGGAAGCTCTCACTGACCACCCACAGCCTTTCTGAAATCCTCACTGAAAACCATTCAACACTCCTCCCTTTTCAGCTTCCACCACTTTGTCCTCTGCTCTGCCATTGTCCTCTTGATCTTCCTTGTCACCAGAGTCATCCTACAAACCAACATCCTATGCTGTCTGGCTACACTCTCACCTACAACTAGTTTGCAGTCACTGATCTCTTTCAGGTTACCTCGTCTAAACAAGATGTTGTCTATCTGCATGCTCCTACCTCCGCTCTTATAAGTTACCCTATGTCCCTGTCTTTTCTGGAAAAAAGTGTTCAGTACAGTCATTTCTATCCTTTTTGCAAAGTCTACCACCGTCTGTCCCTCTGTGTTCCTGTCCTGTATACCAAATCTGCCAATCACTTCTTCATCTCCCCTATTGCTTGCACCAACATGCCAATTGAAGTCTGAGCCAATTGGCAGTCTCTCATCTCTCGGGATATTCTGCATCATATCATCTGGCTCATTCAAGAACTTCTCCTTCTCCTCAAACTCACATCCCACCTTCGGGGCATAGCCACTAACAACATTGGGCATCACACCTTCAATTTCCAATTTCAGACTCATAAGTCTATCTGTCATTCTTTTGATATCCAGAACATTCCTAACAAACTCCTCCTTGAGGATACCTCACACTCCATTTCTCTTTCTGTCAGTGCCATCCCCCATTTCAGAGTTTAAAAGTCTGCTGGCATAATTATAAAAACACCGTGAAAGAGGGAAAAAATGTATGAATTTCTTATATCAATTGAACCCACAGTCACGATTGTGTTTTATGAAACACGGTTAATTTTGTTAATAATGCTCCAAAGACTGTCTATCATAAAGCCACTGTACAGCTTTACATTCATTCAGCATTATGAACTTTATCATTATAACACACTATTAATGATTAACAAATTATTACAATGATATTACATCCACCCATCTTCCCCACTTATGCGGAGTTAGTCGCAGGGACAGCAGCAAGAGCTCTCCGGCGTGTTTTGAGTCTTCCCCGTGGTCTCCTCCTGGATGGACATGCCTGGAATACCTGCTCTGGGAGGCGTCCAGGCGGCATCCTGATCAGTATCCACGATCTCATTCTTTCGGTCACTACCCACAGCTTGTGACCATAGGTGAGGGTGGGAATGTAGATGGATTGGTAAATTGAGAGCTTTGCATTCTGGCTCAGATCCCTCTTCACCACGACAGACCGGTACAAGTCCACATCACCGAAGCCACATGCCGCTTGGCCTGCTGGTACCTGTCAGCTGCCTACGGAGCCCCACAGGCCAGAAAGATCGAATAGGACTCCGGGGGATTCTTTCAATAGAGGAGGTGTGTGTGCTGCGAACACAGCAACTCTTAAGTTGCAGCCCTTGGTCGGAGGAACTGAAAAGACGTGAGGGGTCAGATAACGATGGACCAATCCGCAGACGCTACATCCTGGTAGAAGTCCAGAATAATTGGCAATGACCAATGAGAGATAAAAGTGAAATGTGTTTAACTTTTGAACCATTTCCTGACTAGATAACTGGAGGGTCTCAAAAACAACTTCAGATACAGGTTAAAAGCAGTTTCAAGCAGACAAACAAACATGATATAAAAAGGGATACAAGCAGGTTGTAGGATCCTTGGGTTGCTAAAACAGAAACAGATGAAGAGCAGCACGCAGTAACTACCTCTGACTGCAGCAGGGGGTGCTGCTGTACTGTCTGCAACATCTGAAGTGCAAAGGCTTTATGAATTTGTAAATCCTCAATAACAAAGTCATCACAAATATTTTGTCCTTACAAAATATTGGTCAAACTCCACTTGGCCCCCTACAGTTCACCTTCCAGCCCCAACTTGAATTTTAGGACCCCATCATTGACCTGCTGGACCCATTTGGACAAGACGAGTACTGTGAGTCTTTTCTTTTTTTTTTTTAACTTCTCCAGTGTTTTCAACACCATATGTCCGTCTCTACTGGGTGAGAAGATGACGGCGATGAAGGTGGACTCCCCTCTTGTGTCCTCAAGGTTTGACTACCTGACTGACAGACCACAGTTGGTGTGCCTGCAGCATTGTCAAACAGACTGGTCAGCAACACTGGGGCCCCACTCGGGACTGTTCTCTCCCTTCCTCTTCACCCTCTACGTCACCTACTTCAGCTACTGCACAGAGTCCTGTCATCTCCAGACATTTTCTGATGACTTGGCTGTGGTCAGATGTATCGGCCAGGGTGATGAGGTTGAGTACAGAGGTGCTGTGGACAACTTTATCACATGGTGTGAGCTGAACCATCTACAGCTCAATGTGGCAAAAATTTGTGGTGGACCTTAGAAAGACCCAGGAGCTGGTGTCCCCTGTTTCATCAAGGGGATCAGTGTGGGCAATATGGTTGACTACAAGTATCTGGGGGTAGTCTTTGATAACAAACTGGACTGAGGAAAGAACACTGAGGCCTTGTACAAGAAGGGCCAGAGCAGACTTATCTGGTGACGTGACTGAGGTCCTTTAACATCTGCAGGACCATGCTTAAAATGTTCTATAAGTCTCTGTTAGCAAGTTCTGTCAGTGGAGTCATCGTGCAATAATTCTCTGTATGTGTAATATTTTCATTGTCTTCTGTGCAATGGCCGTCTCCTGTGCAATAACCCTGATATATAAACCTCTGTACTACACGTAATTGTAAATACGCATCTATTATGTAACATATTTTTACATACCTTTAACTTTATTTTTATCTTTTTCTTTTGATCTTTACCATTACTTATTTATTTATTTTTATTATTTGCTATTTTATTCTTTAATTTTATATGGAGGTCTATTTTGATTCTATCCACTTTACTCTGTGAGCAGGATCCGCTTTCAACAAAAAGCAAGTTTCCCCTTGGGGATCAATAAAGTATTCTGATTCTGATGCTGAGATTCTGCTAAGTTGAACTGTGCCTTGATATGTTGGGACTACGTTGTTGTATCATGCTGCTAAAATTTCAGCACTTTCACCTTGGCTGCTGAACTCGCTGGGGAAAGTCTGGGCTATGTCCTCAGCACCACTGGCACTGTCAAACATCAGATTCCCCAGTTTGGAAGTCGTAAGATTGGGATGCACCATTTTAGCGTTGAGTCTCAGTTTAATTCAAGCAGTTACAAGCAAATACAGAACTGCTACACATTAAATCATGAACTCCGAAGTAGCAACTGAACCCCGCCCACTAAACCAGCCCAATTTGATTCTGATGTGTGAGAAAAAACAACCGTCTTGTGCCACCACTATTACAAAATAATCTGAAAAGCTCTGCACTTGTCCAAAAAAAGGCCAGATGTGTTAAAGAATGTTAAAAGTAGTAAGATCCTTTGTTTATGTTCATTTGGTATTTCAGGGGTACTATTGTAGACACTGTAAAATTATTCAAATAGGATTTTTACATACTTTGGAGAATTTCATTGTTAGAAGTTGTTTGAGAGAATGGGCGGGCTGATCTATGCCTATGGAGTGGAAAGATTCGGTGTGGTCGAAAGCAAGCGATCAAACAGAGCAGTTCCTACCAAGTCCAGAAGGCAGACAGAAATAGATTGCCCAGTCAAGGAGAGGAGGCAGCTGAAGAAACAATGGCGGAAAGCCACAGAGGAGGAGAAGGAGGGAATAAACCTGCTGCAGGAAGAAATTCAAAGTAGGCTTACAACACTGAGGAGAGCTGAAAACCTCCGCAAGAAGCGCAGAAGGAAGGAGCAAACAAGATCATGCTTCTATAAAGACCCCTTCCACTTTGTTAAAACTCTGTTTACAAAGGAGAAGAGTGGAAGTCTCTCAGTGTCAAAGGCTGACCTGGAAAAACATCTGGAAAAGACCTGCACAGATGACCGTCACCATGAAAAGGTTCCCCTCCCAACTGACATGCCACATGTCAACCCACCACAGTACAAGCTAGTCATTAGCCCACCCAGATGGAGTGAGGTGGACAGAATTGTGCGTAGAGCAAGAGCCGCGTCGGCCCCAGGCCCCAACGGAACACCATACAGGCTCTATAAAAACGCACCAGATGTCCTGCAATTCCTCTGGAGGCTGATGAGAGTGGTGTGGCAAAAGAAGCAAATACCAACGTCCTGGCGGAGGGTTGAAGGAATCCTTATCCCCGTGAAGAAGAATTCATCAGAAATCAGCCAGTTTTGCCAGATCAGCCTTCTAAATGTGGAGGGAAAAAGACTGGCAGGATTCCTGAGGGACAACAACCTGATTGGCACATCAATCCAGAAAGCAGGCATCTCCGGCTTCTCCGGGTGTGTGGAGCACGCTGGTGTCATCTGGCATCAGAGCCAGGCTGCCAAGAAAGAAGGAACAGATCTTCATGTGGTGTTCCTGGATCTTGCGAACACCTTTGGCTCAGTCCCTCACAACCTCCTGTGGACAGCCTTCAACTACTTCAGCGTCCCACCAGCTCTCACAACCCTTATCAAGGCCTACTTCCAGGACATTCAGCTCTGTGTGACAACAGCAGAGTACACCACAGCATGGCAACAGCTAGAGGTGGGGATCATGGCCGGCTGCACCATCTCCCTTTTGGCCTTCACCTTGGCCATGGAGGTCATCATATGGGCTTCGCGATGGGTGGTTGGCGGATAGC
This sequence comes from Fistularia commersonii, assembly GCF_037954325.1. Classification (NCBI taxonomy): domain Eukaryota; kingdom Metazoa; phylum Chordata; class Actinopteri; order Syngnathiformes; family Fistulariidae; genus Fistularia; species Fistularia commersonii. Next base: position 519,205 of record NC_141317.1, read on the forward strand.
GAATAGAGGCTGCCACGAGTCAGAGCCAACATGGATGACCTCACAACACTCACCACAACCAAGGCTTGTATAGTATGGCTAATGGGCAAGCTCCAAGATAACATCAAGCTGGCTCGCATGAAGATCAAGTCGAGTAAGTCCAGAAGCATTTCCATTGTCAAGGGGAAACTGTTAGACCACCGCTTCTACAGTGGCGAGGAACCCATTCCAACGGTTTCAGAGAAGCCTGTAAAGAGCCTGGGTCATTGGTATGATGCCTCCCTTGAGGACAAAGAAAAAATAGAGCAGCTCAGGAAGGAGGTTGCCAGCTGCCTGGAGAACATTGACAGAACCCTGCTTCCGGGCAAGCTAAAGCTCTGGTGCATGAAGTATGGCCTACTCCCACGCCTACTGTGGCCACTAACCCTCTATAAAGTTCCGCTCTCAAAGGTAGAAAAGCTGGAGAGACTGAAAAGCTGGAGAGACTCATATGCAAGGAAGTGGCTTGGCCTTGCCAGGTGCTTCAGCAGTATCGGGCTCTACAGCAAAGGGATGCTACACCTGCCCATTTCCAGTCTGGCAGAGGAGTACAAGTGCGCCAAAGTCAGATTGGAGATGGTGCTATTGGATTCAAGCAACCCATTCGTAGCCCAAGCGCCCCCCATCCTGGCAACTGGGAGGAAGTGGACCCTGCTGGCTGCAACTGAACAGGCAAAGGCAGCCCTCAGACACAGGGACATCGTGGGCCGGGTTCAGGAGGGGAGGAGTGGACTTGGGCTCAGGGCCAGTACACCAGCCTGGAGCAAGGGAGTCGAGAAGCGGAAGATCTCCTGGAAAGAGCTGTGGGAGATGGAGGCCTTCAGGGCGAGCTTTACCATCAAGGCAGCCTATGATGTCCCACCTTCTCCTGCAAATCTAAACCCACAGAGTTTCATCAAGGGATATCAACACCTAGTCCTACACAACAGATCTATGGTCTCAATGACTACATATATACCGGTAATTTCTTTTTTTCCTCCTCTTTCCACTTTTATTAATCCAAGCTACATCAATAATTTTAATGCAAGCCAGAATTGAAAATCCCCTGGAGTCACATGCCTATATAAAAATACTTTTCCATACTTCTGCCACTAGTACTGCTAATCACAAAATGATGTAAACTCTGAGAATAGATTTGAGTTACTGAACAACAAATACAATTAAATAAAACCAGTTTGCTATGTTAAAGAGTCAGCCATCATTCTTTCAGGTCAATCTGACATATGCAATGGGCATGATATGGACATCAAATTTTGGTTGCCTGGCATAGTTTCATTCAAACTGAAAAAAACAGCTGGCAATGCATTGACAACTAAAACATTTTTTTTACTGTTGCTGGCACAATTTTTCTGCATTAATATCATATTTTGTATATTGAGTTCAATGACATAACAATGGTACATGACTTAAATGAACAGAAAAGGCAAACTGTCAGACAATGATGGTTGTCGTCACTGGAGATTCTTCAATTTGTCATGTGAAATACGTATAGCTTAAACCAATAATATGTCAGTTTGCTAGTTGGCATGATCTACATGGTCATTGAAAACTGTAATCTTCAAGGATTTAAGTTTAGTCATCTGGAAAAAATATTCAGAAATGTGTTTTTAAATTATTTGCTAATTCATATTTATGTGTGAGAATACATAATGATAGTAATTTAAAAATGTTTTTTCAGTACCTTGTTGTCATGGCTTTGTCATGCTCAAGCAGAGGATAGGAGTGAAAGTCTGTTTGTGGACGTAGTCAGAGGAGGTTGTCGCAGTTTTCTTGAGTTAGCCACTTTGCCAGTTCGTGTATGGACAGCGGCCAAGGTCCATCTGTGCTTTCAGCTGGTCAAAGGAGACAACCGGTCAGTTCATCAGATCTATGCACATGGCCAGAGACGGAGTGAGAGAAGTCGCGGTGAAATTGGCTAACAAGGCCAGGCTGACTTCATTGTTGGATATTTGCACCACTCCTTACCACGCTGGTAGTAACTGACATCAAGGTATTGACTGCGGAGGCGATGGTGCGCCATTGTCTCCGCTGTGAAGGTCGCCAGGTTCTCTAGCAGGTCAGATTGGGAAGCTCCCCGTGCCCAAACTGTTAGCCAAAGTAGAGTATGACTTCTTGTATGACCGCCTCTCACCTTTGTGAGAGGCGGTCATACAAGAAGTTGAGGGGCCCTACAGAGGCATTTTGGACAGTGTGTGCAACCAGGGCTAATGAGCTAAGGAATTGGGGTGGTAAGTCTGGTGAGCCACAGTGGATTTTGTCTAGCGACAGAGACAGCCTGACGCAATGAGCCTATGGCCACATGTCGTCAGATGTACAGGGGGAGCTGGCCTGGGACCAGTTAATAAGCGCTCTTCACCCTGCGGAGCTGTGGGTTCAGGTGCAACTACAGCACCCCCAGACCCTGCAGGGAGCCTTGGAGAGGCTGTTTAGAGGGAGATTGTGTAGGGTGGGGTTTATACAAGCAGTCAAGTGGAGAACCCTACTGCCGTAGTAGGGCTGCAGCGAGCCCTGCAGAGGGAGAGAGGTTGGCGCGGGTTAACAAGGTAAAGGGTTTAAGGCTGTGACACTATAACTGACATGTAGGACACGCCCGGAGCCCAGGGTCTGTTGGGGGTGTGGCCGTCCTAGACATTTGGTCAGTGAGTGCCCCAGCTCACGTCAGGCTCTGGGCCTGCATAGAGGGGCATATGTGGACCCTGAAGGTCCACATATACAGTCCTCGGTGCAAGATCACAATAATCTTCCAATTTAGAACTAAAATTAAAAAAGGAACTTACACAAATGAAATACATTTCAATTAAATACTTTTAATTTAATTTCCCAAGCCACACGGAGCCGCAGTGTAAGGATGAAAGAACCGCACGCCGCGGGTTGCCAACCCCTGTCCTAGAGTTTCGAAGTGTTGAGCAAGACACTGAACCCCTAACTGCTGCCCTGGCAACCTTCTGCTCATTGTTCATCCATAATGGGTTCATTGATGAGAACGAATTTTCCCTCGGAGTTTAATAAAGGATAAACTATTGTTACTACTGTATAATGGCCAATGCTGCCTCAGGGCGGCACTGGCCCGTGCCTCTCCAAGCCTGCCTTGGGGGGACACGGAGCAGTGTCTCCCTGTGCCGGTCCCAAGCCCGGATAAATGCAGAGGGTTGCGTCAGGAAGGGCATCCGGCGTAAAACTTTTACCAAAACCAAATGTGCGAGACAACCAAAACTATACCATACCGGATCAGTCGCGGACCGGGTTAACAACGACCGCCATTGGTACTGATGACCTACAGGGTACTAATGGAAATTGGGCTACTGTGGGTCGAAGAACAAGAACAAGAAGAAGAGGAGGAGTGCGTGATCGGAAACAGAGAGAGAGGAGGAAAGGAAAGAGTCTGGGACTGAGAGTAGGGACTTTGAATGTTGGGACTATGACAGGAAAAGGTAGAGAGTTGGTCCACATGATGCAGAGAAGGAAGGTGGATATACTGTGTGTCCAGGAGACCAGGTGGAAAGGTAGTAAGGCTAGAAGCTTAGGAGCAGGCTTTAAGTTGTACTATTATGGTACTGACAAGAAGAGAAATGAAGTAGGAGTTATCTTGAAGGAGGAGTTTGTTAGGAACATCCTAGAGGTGAAAAGAATGTCAGATAGACTTATGAGTCTGAAACTGGAAATTGAAGGTGTGATGCTCAATGTTGTTAGTGGCTATGCCCTGCAGGTGGGATGTGAATCTGAGGAGAAGGAGAAGTTCTGGAATGAGTTGGATGAAGTGATGCAGAATATTCCCAGAAATGAGAGAGTGGTCATTGGTGCAGACTTCAATGGACATGTTGGTGAAGGCAATAGAGGGGATGAAGAAGTGATGGGCAGATTTGGTATCCAGGATAGGAATGCAGAGGGACAGATGGTGGTAGATTTTGCAAAAAGGATGGAAATGGCTGTAGTGAATACCTTTTTTCCAGAAAAATCAGGAACATAGGGTAACTTATAAAAACGGAGGTAGGAGCACGCAGGTAGACTACATCTTGTATAGACGGGGTAACCTGAAAGAGATCAGTGACTGCAAAGTAGTTGTAGGTGAGAGTGTAGCCAGACAGCATAGGATGGTGGTCTGTAGGATGACTCTGGTGACAAGGAAGATGAAGAGGACAAAGGCAGAGCAGAGGACAAAATGGTGGAAGCTGAAAAGGGAGGAGTGTTGCATGGTTTTCAGGGAGGAGTTGAGAAAGGGTCTGGGTGGTCAGGGAGAGCTTCCAGATGATTGGACAACAACAGCTAGTGTTATCAGGGAGACAGGTAGAAGAGTACTTGGTGTGTCATCTGGAAGGAAAGTAGATAAGGAGACTTGGTGGTGGAATGAGGAAGTGCAGGAGTGTATACAGAGAAAGCGGTTAGCGAAGAAGAAGTGGGATACTGAGAGGACTGAAGAGAACAGACAGGAGTTCAGGGAGATGTGGCGAAAGGTAAAGATAGAGGTAACAAAGGCAAAACAAAGGGCTTATGATGACTTGTATGCTCGGTTGGACAGTAAGGAGGGTGAGAATGATCTATACAGGTTGGCGAAACAGAGAGATAAAGATGGAAAGGATGTCCAACAGGTCCGGGTGATTAAGGACAGAGAGGGAAATGTATTGACAGATGCTAGAAGAGTGACGGGAAGATGGAAAGAGTACTTTGAAGAGCTGATGAATGTGGAAAATGAAAGAGAGGCAAGGGTAGAAGAGGTGATTATTGTAGACCACAAAGTAGCACAAATTAGTAAAAGTAAAGTGAGGAAGGCATTGAAGAGGATGAAGAGTGGAAAAGCAGTTGGTCCTGATGATATACCTGTGGAGGTGTGGAAGTGTCTAGGAGAGGCAGCGGTAGATTTTCTGACTAGATTATTCAACAGGATCTTAGAGAGTGAGAAGATGCCTGAAGAATGGAGACAAAGTGTGATGGTGCCTATTTTTAAGAATAAAGGGGATGTGCAGAATTGTGGCAACTACAGAGGGATAAAGTTGATGAGCCATACAATGAAGTTATGGGAAAGAGTAGTGGAAACTAGACTGAGAGCAAAAGTCAGCATTTGTGAACAGCAGTATGGCTTCATGCCTAGAAAGAGTACTACAGATGCAGTATTTGCGTTGAGAATGCTAATAGAAAAGTACAGAGAAGGCCAGAGGGAACTGCATTGCGTTTTCGTAGACCTAGAAAAAGCATATGACAGGGTGCCAAGAGAGGAGCTCTGGTATTGTATGAGGAAGTCTGGAGTGGCAGAGAAGTATGTTAGACTGGTGCAGGACATGTATGCTAGCTGTGAGATACTGGTACGGTGTGCTGTAGGGGTAACAGAGAAGTTCAAGGTGGAGGTGGGACTCCATCAGGGATCAGCTCTGAGCCCCTTCTTGTTTGCAATGGTGATGGATAGGCTGACAGATGAGGTTAGACAGGAATCCCCATGGACCATGATGTTTGCGGATGACATTGTGACCTGTAGTGAGAGCAGACAACAGGTAGAGGAAAATCTAGAGAGGTGGAGGTATGCTCTGGAAAGGAGAGGAATGAAAGTTAGTCGCAGCAAGACAGAATATATGTGTGTGAACGAGAGGAACTCGGGTGGAGAGGTGAGGCTACAGGGAGTGGAGATCAAGAAGCTGGAGGATTTCAGGTACTTAGGGTCAACAGTCCAGAGCAACGGAGAGTGCGGAAAAGAGGTGAAGAGACGGGTCCAAGCAGGTTGGAATGGGTGGAGAAAAGTGTCAGGGGTACTATGTGATAGAAGACTATCGGCCAGAATAAAAGGAAAGGTGTACAAGACAGTGGTGAGACCAGCGATGATGTATGGACTAGAAACTGTTCCAATGACCAAAAGACAGCAGACAGAACTAGAGGTGGCAGAGATGAAGATGTTGAGGTTCTCTTTGGGAGTGACCAGGATGGATAGGATCAGGAATGAGTCTATCAGAGGGACGGCACATGTTCGATGTTTTGGAGAGAAGGTCAGAGAAGCCAGACTGAGATGGTTCGGTCATGTACAGAGAAGAGATAGTGAATATATTGGTAGACGGATGCTGGAATTGGAGCTGCCAGGCAATAGGTCTCGAGGAAGACCAAAGAGAAGATTTATGGACGTAGTGAGAGAGGATATGAAGGCAGTTGGTGTGAGAGAGGAAGATACAGAGAATAGGGTTAGATGGAGAAGGTTGACTCGCTGTGGCGACCCCTGACGGGAAAAGCCGAAAGTAGAAGAAGAAGAAGAAGACTACTGTATATTGGCCCTTGGTAGGTCAAGTGAGCAGGTAAAAATGATTTATGGAAAATAATGTGTCAATATAACCACCAGTGCAAGACCTGACTGTGCGTACACCCTTAAGAGGCGGTGCGTAGGAGTCCAGTGACAGACAGCTCGGTTCCGTCCTTCCCGTCCCGGAACAGTCCATGACAATCGATCACCGAGAGCAAGGATAGTGGCGGACTGACTCAGCAGGCCTGGATCGATCATCGAAAAACTCGATTGAGTCTGTTTAACTTAATTCAGCAGCCCGTAACACCAGACGGACAAGATTATTAAACCAGCAGCAAAGGAGTGAACGCAACCAGGTATTTCAGGAGTGCGACTTTACAGAAAGGGGAATGCCACCCTGTGTTCAGAGCGAGACAGCGGTGAACACAAAAGGGAAGGGGAACAGAATAGATTTGTAAACCGCCATCTTGTCTCTTCAAAACACGAATGCTAAGGCACGCTAAATTAATCCCTGATAAGAAAGCCACCAGGATAGAGGAATTGCAATCGATGTGTTGCACTGTCAAACCGATATGGCATTTATAAAGCTTCATGTGAAGTGTAGAGCACCATCAGCATACGTTAGGAGTTGAAGCTTTATTGCGGTGTCATGAACAATTTCGCTAACGTTTGCTAACGTTCGTTACTTTCTATTCAGCAAACTCTTAATCCGGGAATGCATTATTAATTGCTTTGGCCGCATTTTTAACCTTACGGATACAGATATTAATGCAATTGTTAAAGTTGAACAATAAAGAGGACGAAATGGTTCTGTTTTGAATATCACCGCGCCATTTTAAACAAATATTGATCGCTTGAATGCTAAACTATTTTCATGTAGGACGGCCCTAATGTTGTAAGACAAAAGTCAGCTTTCTTTTTTAAAGGGGTCATAAAGAGGTAACTCAAAACGTCACTTTCATACCAGATGTGTCGTTGTTTTTTGTTTGTTTTTTGTACTTCAAAAACTTCACTTCATATATATTTGATGGACTGAAAATGCTTAAAAATTACATTGTTTTTGAGGTCATCCTGTCTTTATTAATGGTTTGATCTAATTTCTGAAACACATCCCTTGCTGGATGGCAGTCTGCCGAGTCTGACCCATCTCTTGAGATTCCCCGAAGCCCCCTTCATGATGGAGTTTCCATGGCACAGTGGGAAAGTTCTGGAGCAGCTCAATTGTCAGCGGAAGCTTGGTCTACTGTGTGACTGCACATTTGTTGTAGATGGTGTAGATTTCAAGGCCCACAAAGCTGTACTGGCAGCCTGTAGTGTCTACTTCCGCACCCTCTTTCTCGATCAGAAAGATGTGGTGCATCTAGACATCAGCAATGCTGCTGGTGAGTAATCTCTACATGGTCAGTGATAGATCGTACTTTGTTCATTCATCACATTGTTCTGCTGTCTGTAATACTGTTTTTGTTTCAGGCTTGGGTCAGGTCCTGGAGTTTATGTACACAGCCAAACTGAGTCTAAGTCCTCAGAACATAGAAGATGTCTCGGCTGTTGCTAACTTCCTACAAATGCAAGAGGTTGTTAATGCATGCTCTGCATACCAGTCAATTGCAAATCCAACTCCCTCACTCATAAAAGTGGATTTTGGTGCTGGTGAGTAGTAGACATTACTGGTTCAGTTTTATACCATCACAGTTTTAGTCTTTGTGTACATCATTAAGTTTGGTATTATGTTCAATATTCTGTTGAGAAGTTGTTGTTTTCCCTTGTTTTTCAAACTAGAAGAAAAAACGGGTGGAGAGCAAAAAGTGGAACATGAAAGTGACCTGGCTGAAGTGGCACTCCAAGCAGAGAAGAGTCCTCCGAGTGTCCATTTTGAAGATATTGACCACAGAGAAAGTCTTGCCAATTTGAGGGACGATTCTTCTGTTTCAAGACAGCAAGTTGTTTCCCAGCCCCAGCCCCAGCCCCCCAGATCCCAGTCAGACCAAGGACAACCTCCTCAGAAGACAGTGTCTTTGAAAAAGGAAGAGAGAAATGACACACAAGATGCACCGGAATTTCAGGATGACCCATCCGATGCTGACTACACTCCCAGTAAGTAAAAAGCTGTGGACTCAATTTGCTGTTGACACTAACATTTGAAAAACTGTTGTTTAAATGCCACCAGAATGTACTACAAGATTGATTGTAAATCATGTTAATTTAGTATCTTCACCTTTAAACTGTTGGATATATTCTGTTTGTTTACAGAGTCATCTCTTAAATCTACGAGCAGCTCATCCTACACGAGCACACGTGGGAGAAGAATTAGAAAACCGCCTCAACGAAACTTTCCCCCTGGTTGCTTGAAATTATCTTTCTCTGCTGTATCAGTTTGAATAATCACTTTTTTATCCACTTGTTCCCAGACACAGTTATTGAATCATGCAGCAGACAGAAAGATCAAGCTATGTTATGACGATTAGATATACTGCTGTTATCCCTGTATTCAGTGTTATTATGGTAGCAGTATAAATTGCATTATTGATTCAAATTTTGTTGTAATTCTTTCCAGTGTTTCTGTCCTTCATAGAATTGCATCTAATTATTTTTAAGTATTGGACCTTAAAAGTTATGGACCATTTTTCATGTTTAACTTTTGAACATGTATTATATGCAATTTGTTTGTTTGGCATTAATAATACTTTTCACCAGCAAAGACTGTAAACCCCATCATTCTCATATGTTCCCAATTTGATCCATAGACAATGAATCAGATGATGAGGACATGTCAAACTCAACAACAGAGAAGACCGTTGTGGAACTAGCATGCGTGGACAGAGGGCAGGAGGAGTACTCTGGAGAGGCTGATAATGGGGAACCTGATGAAGCAGTCAGTGACAGTCAACAGGCACAAGATGGAGATCTGAGTTACAAGCAAGAAGCAAAACAGTCAATATGTGTCAGCAGTCGATCTGAGTCTAAGCCTTATAGCTCTGTCACACATGAGTGTGAGGTGAGAAATATCTGAATTTCATCATGGCACGGGACTGAGAGGGTTAAAGAAATATTGCCAATTTCATATATTGTAAGCTGTTTTATCTTGTATAAATTTTTTTTTTTTTTCATACTCAGGACTGTGGAAAGAAATTCACTCATACTGGTAATTTCAAGAGACACATGCGCATTCACACAGGAGAGAAACCTTTTGCCTGTCGCGACTGTAATAAGGCCTTCTCTGACCCCGCTGCTTGCAAAGCCCACGAGAAAACACACAGGTGAGTCACAAAGTATATTCAAAATTATTATTTTTTTAATATTCAGTCTATTTCTTTTGAAAGCTGCCAAAGGGATCAGATTCTGCTTTTTTCTAACGATGAGGTCTTGTCCCTCACAAGCCCCCTGAAGCCATATTGCTGCTCCACATGTGGGAAGAGCTATCGCCAGATCAGCCTTCTCAATCTGCACCGGAAGCGGCACACAGGTGAAGCACGGTACAGCTGTGAGGTGTGTGGTAAGCTCTTCACTACATCTGGCAACCTGAAGCGCCACCAGCTGGTTCATAGTGGTGAGAAGCCATACCACTGCGACTACTGTGAGAAGGCGTTTTCTGATCCCACTGCAAAGATGCGACATCTGGAGACGCATGACACAGAAAAAGGCAACAAATGTCCGCACTGTGACAAACGTTTCAACCAGGTAATAGTGATTTTAATAAGTTCAACCTTTCTGCCCTTCAAAAACTGCTTCATAATTTTAAAGATAATTACGGTAGTATGATGTTAGTGGAAGATTTTAAGTACTTAGGGTCCACAGTCCAGAGCAATGAAGAGTGTGGAAACAAGGGGCAGAAATGTAGTCAAGCAGGTTGGAACAGGTGTTGGAAGGTGTCGGGGGTAATTTGTAATATTAGAGTATCATCCAAAAGAAAAGTGTAGAAGACAGTAGTAAGGCCAGCGATGCTGTATGGTTTAGAGCATGGGTGTCAAACCTATGGCCTGCTAGCTAGATTAGGCCCACAAATGGATTTACTCCGGACCGCGAGATTTATTTTGCACAGCATATAAATGTGCTGCAATTTCTCGATGAAAGAAATTGCCCACCTGGGACGACTAATATTAAAGCATATTTATGCCAATTAGTCGCTTTGTATATATGGTAATAATGGCACATTGTGTTGACTTTGGGTGCAATTCCAAGTCCAAGGAAAACAAAGGGTGTGATGTTAACCTACATTGCTTTCCAAGGGACAAGAAGAGAAGAGAGGACTGGATAATTGCTTATGGGTGTACACACCTCCCTATGGACCCACGGTTTTGCTCCCGTCACTTCTCTCTGCATGCATTTGCTCTATTCAGCCGAGCTAAACTGCTGAAAGAGTTCACGGGTGCTGCTAGTTTTAAACGGAGACTAATGCCATAGGCCGTGGCGACCGTTTTCTTTCACAAGCATACAAAGGTCCTCCGAGAAACCTGATAAGTCCGGTCGAAGAAAAGCCATAGGCAGGAGATGTTGGATGTTCTCCTGAGAGGTTGTCAACAACCTACTACTATAACCTAGAGGAAGCTGATGACGAGTCACCCGGATAGTCTACACAGCAGTTTTTAAATCAGTGAACAATTGATAACAAAAAGTTGTGCTGCCTACAACAAACGATCTCTCTCCCTGTCGGCAAAGCAACGCAGTAGTTGCATAATATGCAAAATTTTGCTGACTCTTGCCTCTACACATCTTTGCTAGTCTTCATTTTGAAGCCATTAGGACTTCTGTCTTCAGTGTTATCCTCATTGCTCATGGCTCTCTGGGGCTCAAATGGGAAGGGTTGCACAGATGAAATGTCTTCACACCATACAGTAAAATGAAAAGGACCAAGCCCAGCTGCAACCTCATGACATCATGATCCACACAGCATTGCGATGTCTATGAGTGAAAAGTTTTTTTTTCACAATTTCCTGCAAACTACTATATGTTGAGAGATTTCATCATCATTTTTATGTAGCTGGTACAAATATTGATCAAATAGCACAATAACGAGAGAAGAGGATACAGAGAATAGGGTTATATAGAGGTGGTTGATTCACTGTGACGACCCATGAAGGGAGAAGTCAAAAGGAAAGAAGAAGAATGCTGGTGGCTCTGTAACTGGTGACTGGCCCAGGTTAAACCATACCTCTCGTCCAATTTTGTATGGGATTGACTCCAGTCCCATTGTTATGCTGAGTGCAGTAAAAGACGCATAAACAGTGTATGAATGTGATATTGGTTCATCATGTTTGTATCTTACACCATTGTTGTTTACCGGATTTATGTTGCTGGGAATTTTCAGTTGAGGATTTTTTTTTTTTTTAGAATTCCTGTATATCCTAGCTCCAGCTGTCAAATAGTCCGTATGGAAGATTACTGTGCATCAAAATATCTTACACTGTCCTTTAGAATGTAGCATTATGGAGACAGACATATTATGTTGTATGTTAGTTTCAACTTCAGAATTTCATGAAGACCATTTTTTGCAGCTTAAAATTAAATTAAAAAAATGATAATACTTCCTTAAATTATCGCTTGAATAAATAAACATGAATAAATAAATAAACGAATAAACAAATAAATGAATAATAACATATATCAGAGAGCCATACAAACAAGAATAAGTTAGAATTAGACACAATTCTTCTTCTCCTTTCTTCTCCTACGTTTATTCACCACAGGAAATAAACGTTTTCAATCTAACTCTTTTCTCTGTATCCTCCTCTCTCACACCAACTATCTTCTCTCACTACGTCCATAAATATTCTCTCTTGACTGGTAGCTGGACCATCTCTCCAAAACATCTAACATGTGCTGTTCCTCTGAGACTCATTCCTGGTCCTATCCATCCTGGTCACTCCTAAAGAGAACCTCAACATCTTCATTTCTGCGACCTCTAGCTCTGCCTCCATTCTTTTGGTCATTCTAACTCTTTCAAGCCATACAGCATCGCTGGTCTCACCACTGTCTTTTACACTTTTCCTTTCATTCTGGCCTTTAGTCTTCTATCACATAGTACCCCTGACTCTTTTCTCCACTCATTTCAACCTGCTTGAACCCGTCTCTTCACCTCTTTTCCATACTCTCCGTCGCTCTGGACTGTTGACCCCAAGTACCTGAAATCCTCCAGCTTCGTGATCTCCACTCCCTGTAGCCTCACCGTTCCATCTGAGTTCCTCTCATTCACATACATATACTCTGTCTTGCTGTGACTAACTTTCATTGCTCTCCTTTCCAGCGCATACCTCCACCTCCCTCGATTTTCCTCAACCTGCTCTAATTGCAGATAACAATGTCATCTGCAAACATCATGGTCCATTGAGACTCCTGTGTAACCTCATCTGTCAGCCTGTCCATCACCACTGCAAACAATAAGGGGCTCAGAACTGATGGAGTCCCACCTCCACCTTGAACTTCTCTGTTACCCCTACAGCACACCGTACCATTGTCTCACAGCTAGCATACATGTTCTGCACCTGTCTAACATACTTCTCTGTCACTCCAGACTTCCTCATACAATACCAGAAATCCTCCCTTGGCACCCTGTTATATGCTTTTTCTAGGTCTACAAAAACACAATGCAGCTCCCGCTGGCCTTCTCTGTACTTCTGTATTAGCATTCTCAAAGCAAATACTGCATCTGTAGTACTCTTCCTAGGCATGAAGCCATACTGCTGTTCACAAATGATGACTTCTGCTCTCAGTCTAGTTTCCACTACTCTTTCCCATATCTTAATTGTATGGCTCATCAACTTTATCCCTCTATAGTTGCCACAATTCTGCATTCTGATGCAATCTACCTGCATGCTCCTACCTCCGCTCTTATAAGTTACCCTATGTTCCTGTTTTTTTCTGGAAAAAGGTATGCACTACATCCATTTCTATCCTTTTTGCAAAATCTACCACCATCTGTCCCTCTGTGTTCCTATCCTGGATACCAAATCTGCCCATCACTTCTTCATCCCCTCTATTGCTTTCACCAAGATGTCCACTGAAGTCTGCACCAATTACTACTCTCTCATCCCTGGGGATGTTCTGCGTCACTTTATCTAACTCATTCCAGAACTTCTCCTTCTCTTGAAATTCACATCCCATCTGCAGGGCATAGCCACTAACAACATTGAGCATCACACCTTCAATTTCCAGTTTCAGATTTATAAGTCTATCTGACATTCTTTTCACCTCTTGCACGTTCCTAACAAACTCCTCCTTCAAGATAACTCCTACTCCATTTTTCCTCTTGTCAGTACCATGATAGTACAACTTAAAGCCTGCTCCGAGGCATCTAGGCTCACTACCTTTCCACCTGGTCTGCTGGACACACAGTATATACACTTTCCTTCTCTGCATCATGCCGACCATCTCTCTACCTCTTCCTGTCATCGTCCCATTATTCGAAGTCCCTACTCTCAGTCCCAGACTCTTGCCTTTCCTCTTCTCTCTCTGATCCCGTACACACCTTCCTCCTATCTGTCTTTGACCTGCAGTAGCCCAATTTCCATTGGTTTCCTGGAGGTCATCGGTACCAATGGCGGTCGTTGTTAATGATCTGGTTGCCAGGGTTGACTCGCATGTTTGGTTTTGGCAAAAGTTTACGCCGCAACCCTATGCATTTATCCGGGCTTGGGGCCAGCTCAGGGAAACACTGCTCTGTGCCCCCCTGAGGCTGGCTCGGGAAGACTTCGGCCAGTGCCGCCCTGAGGCTGCATTTAGAAAAAGTCACAATGAAAAGTAAATTAATTCCGTCATTGAAGCTGTTTTATCTTATTCATTTACTGTCTATTCCACCATTCATGCTGTCATGGTTGCAGTTGAGTAAGCAATTTCTGATCAACGTACAGCATGGTTGTGTGTCATGACAATAAACTCTGAATCTTTGAAGCACATTTTAAGCCCTCTTCTGTGCAACATTACTTTACAGCCATAGTTGTCAAACAGACCAACCTCCTTACATGTACACTGAGAGAACAATAGTATAACTTATGATACCCATTGTATTGCTGAATTCTCTAATACAAATGTACTTAAAAGTTATGAGTTCTCGAAAAGAGTGGAATCCCTGGTCAACTTTATACCTGATTTTTATGTTTCCTGTTTAGCTGGGAAATCTGAAGGCTCACCTGAAAATACACATTACGGACGGGCCTCTGAAGTGCAGGGAATGCGGCAAACAGTTCACTACTTCAGGTATGTTTGTTGAATGACGCATTTTGGGCAGTTGTGGCTCAGTTGATAGAGTGGGTGTCCCTCCAATCAGAAGGTCGATGGTTTGATTCCTTGTTCCTCCTCTCTGCCTTCTGAAGTGTGGGCAAGACACTGAACCCCCAGTTGGCCTCGATGGCCTGGTTAGCGCCTTGTGAGGCAGTTCTGCCTCCATCGAGGTGTGTAAATGTAACATGGTGTAAAGCGATTTGAAACTGCAAGGTGATGAAAGTACTACATAACTGGAGACTCTTTACCATTGTTTGGCCAACTTTGGCATTTTTTTCCCATTATTACAACCATACAGCTATTAGAAATCAATTACACATTACTGAGGCAATTGGGGGTTCTGAGATTTTTGCAAATTATAAAACCTGTTAGATTCATCATGTAACACTTAATGTTTATGAGGGGTAAGCACATCAACAACTCAGACAGATCTTTGAGAAGGCATTTTGAATTCCTTGATTTTCCTGAATTTCTGCATACAACTGAACATATTGATTGGATGACAGAAAATAAATTGTTGGATCTATTTTGTGGTCAAAATAAGCATGTAGCTTATGGATTTCAACCCTATAATGCCATCTGACTGCCGTTATGTGATAACAGGAAGTTCTCTTAGAAGCATCACAAAAGGTATTTTTATATTATATGCTAAATGCTTGATATGAGTTTTGAGATGTGGAAAATGGCTCTAATTACATGTGTTACCCAGTCACCTATAAAACAGATGAATCCTTACATGTTCTTTCAATCCACAATATTTTTTCAAGTTTACCAGTTGTCTAGAGTTGCTGGTCATCTTTTTTTAGGAAATTTAAAGAGACACTTGCGGGTCCACAGTGGGGAGAAGCCCTACATCTGTGTTCACTGTCAGAGAGCATTCAGTGACCCTGGAGCTCTGCAACGCCATGAACGCATCCATACAGGTCTTACAGTCACATTCGTTCTCTAAACTCTCAGGACTCTAAACTCCTACGTATTGTGCCAGATCAAGTAAGAGTATTTTCTGTTTTACAGGAGAGAAGCCTTGTGTCTGTCTTACCTGTGGCAAAGCCTTCACCCAGGCCAGCTCCCTAATTGCTCATGTCCGCCAACACACTGGAGAGAAACCCTATGTGTGTGATCGATGTGGGAAAAGGTTAGCTTGTCGCAAGAGAGCAAGTTCATTCCTTGTCTTAGAGTGCCCGCCATTACAGTGTGTCTGTTCCTTATACATTTTACCTGAAATTATTTCTGACAATAGAAATATGAAAAGATCACAGATAAATCTACTATTTTCTATATAAATTATTATTTAAGTTAATAGTCAAACTTTGTTGGATACATCATCCTTGGAATATAAGTAGTCTATCCCTAACCTGATATTGAGACAGTAAACAGATGCCCCTCTCATGCAATGAATGGTAACCCATAGAATAAGTAACCAGTCTCTATCAGAACATCTACACTCACCGGCCACTTTATTAGGTACACCATGCTGGTAACGGGTTGGACCCCCTTTTGCCTTCAGAACTGCCTCAATTCTTCTTGGCATAGATTCAACAAGGTGCTGGAAGCATTCCTCAGAGAGTTTGGTCCATATTGACATGATGGCATCACACAGTTGGCGCAGATTTGTCGGCTGCACATCCATGATGTGAATCTCCCGTTCCACCACATCCCAAAGTTACTTTATTGGATTGAGATCTGGTGACTGTGGAGGCCATTTGAGTACAGTGAACTCATTGTCATGTTCAAGAAACCAGTCTAAGATGATTCCAGCTTTATGACATGGCGCATTATCCTGCTGAAAGTAGCCATCAGAAGTTGTGTACATTGTGGTCATAAAGGGATGGACATGGTCAGCAACAATACTCAGGTAGGCTGTGGCATTGCAACGATGCTCAATTGGTACCAAGGGGCCCAAAGAGTGCCAAGAAAATATTCCCCACACCATTACACCACCACCACCAGCCTGAACCGTTGATACAAGGCAGGATGGATCCATGCTTTCATGTTGTTGACGCCAAATTCTGACCCTACCATCCGAATGTCGCGGCAGAAATTGAGACTCATCAGACCAGGCAACGTTGTTCCAATCTTCTATTGTCCAATTTCGATGAGCTTGTGCAAATTGTAGCCTCAGTTTCCTGCTCTTAGCTGAAAGGGGTGGCACCCGGCGTGGTCTTCTGCTGCTGTAGCCCATCTGCCTCAAAGTTCGACGTACTGTGCGTTCAGAGATGCTCTTCTGCCTACCTTGGTTGTAACAGGTGGTTATTTGAGTCACTGTTGCCTTTCTATCAGCTCAAACCAGTCTGGCTATTCTCCTCTGACCTCTGACATTAACAAGGCATTTCCGCCCACAGAACTGCCGCTCACTGGATATTTTTTCTTTTTCGGACCATTCTCTGTAAACCCTAGAGATGGTTTTGCGTGAAAATCCCAGTAGATCAGCAGTTTCTGAAATGCTCAGACCAGCCCTTCTGGCACCAACAACCATGCCACATTCAAAGTCACTCAAATCACCTTTCTTCCCCATACTGATGCTCGGTTTGAACTGCAGGAGATTGTCTAGACCATGTCCACATGCCTAAATGCACTGAGTTGCCGCCATGTGATTGGCTGATTAGAAATTAAGTGTTAACGAGCAGTTGGACAGGTGTACCTAATAAAGTGGCCGGTGAGTGTAAGTGTCTGATATACATGTTCTAACAGCTCCAAAATCCTCCAGTGTACAATGTGTAAGCCATAATTTGACAAGCTTTGAAAAATGCATAGGAATTTAACTGAAATTACTCTTTTCAAAGCAACTTTCCTAATGAAAACAGTATATTATCTATACACAGCAGTTCTGTAAGTTGAGGGGTTTACTGTAAAAACATCAGCTCAATTCATACGATACAGTACAATACTTTTTAATGCAAAAATGCATCAAAATGATACAAATATTTCACCATAAGTCAATGTTACAGTATATTATGTTTCTGGTTTGATACATCTACACCAGATGACATACAAGCAGTTGTTAAAGTGCTGCTCTCTGAATAGAGTATAGTTCTGCTAAGATCTGGGGAGATGGGTCATTTTTTGCAAGAAGATGATGTATTTTTTTTATTCCTTTTTAAACTTCTTTCTATTCCATTTATTGTCAAGTCAAAACAATAAAGCTCATTCCAGTAAACTTACAATTAACCTCAACAAAACTATAAAAAAGTGTAAGAGTATTTTCTAGACAGACTATTACATGTATCTTCTGTTTCTTTCTGAACAGGTTTGTGCAGTCTAGCCAGCTGGCCAATCACATTCGGCATCATGACAATGTCCGCCCTCACAAGTGTCAAATGTGTAATAAGGCCTTTGTAAATGTGGGTGATCTTTCAAAACACATCATAATTCACACAGGTAAAAAAAGTCAAATAATTATGAGGATTTTGGACACAACCCTTTCCAGATCCAAATTAATTGATTTTTGGTCTATATATTATATATGACACCTTTATTCATAGACTTGGATTCTTTTTGCCATGCTTTATAGGTGAGAAACCTTTCCTGTGTGATAAATGTGGTCGAGGATTCAACCGCGTGGACAATCTGCGCTCTCATGTCAAAACAGTCCACCATGGTAAAGCTGGCATGAAACGGCTTGTTTTAGCTGGGAGCAGCCAAAATGAGGGGGCAGATGGATACACTGAGGATTCCACCATTGACAATGAGATCAACATTGTAACCGTCACCACAGAGGATATTGTTACCCTGGCAACTGAGGCCCTGGCAGCCAGTGCTGTAACTCAGCTGACAGGTCAGATAGCATCTTTAGACTCCAAGATAAGATGATTTTTGGGGAAATACCTAAACCTTGGTTAGGTTGAATGAAGAAAGAACAGATCCATTCACTGATAAATGTTTATCTTGGTGTGTTTACAGTAGTCCCTGTGGCTACGTCGGTGTCAGCAGACGAAACTGAGGCTTTAAAAGCTGAAATTACCAAGGCAGTAGAGAAAGTACATGAAGCAGGTAAGTCTGCTTGGAGCTCAAGAAATAGGTTCAGACATCTGTATTAAAATAATCCAATCATTAAAACATAATAGATAAAAACCATTGGCTGGGAATAGTTTATAGTTTATAACAACATGACTTAATGACACCAAACAAAATCAACAGACAGTGGATGTCAGTATGAAAGAACTAGTTAAGAATACTTCTAAATGGATAAATCAGATTTAGGAATGAAGTATGTAGAGCAATTTCATTCATGAATTGGATGGATATTCCCTCCTTGATAATATAACCTAAGATATTGAGTGTTTCAAAGATAGAATGTTGCTAATTTGATAAAACAAACAAAATAAAAATCAGATCTGTTGTGTGTATTTGCTACGTATTATCTTTGCAATAACTATAAAAATCTGACATGAATTTACATCTGACTTTTATTTGTAAGCCCAAATGTAACTTTTCAAGCCTTTTGGATTAATGGTATACCCTCTTCTGTTCCCAGACCCCAATACTCAGATCCTTTATGCTTGTGATTCATGTGGTGATAAATTCTTGGACGCCGCGTCCCTGGCTCAGCACGTACGCATTCACACTGCCCAAGCCTTAGTCATGTTTCAAGCTGATTCTGACTTCTACCAGTATACCACTTCCACTACGGCAGAGGGTGATGCTGCCACTACATGGCAACCCACCACTGAGCAAGTCATCCAAGAAGGGGAGCTCATCTTCCGTGGCCAAGATGGAGAGGGAGAAGAAGGGATGACAGGGGAGACTACGAGAGAAGAAGCAGGAGCAGGGATAGATGAGCAGGGTATGGTGCATGGACCGGTGGAAAGCCACAGTGAGTTCCCAGCAGGGGCAAAAAATGGAAGCTGCAGCAGAGGAAATGGAGTATGAGTAAAATATTGTGAGATTCATTGTTGAAGCGGATACAAAATGTTGCTTGTTAAAGGAGTACAAGGAATAAACGTAGGTACTAAGGTTTATTTATTCCATGATACTGATAATAAAAAACTTTTAACTGGTCTTATCTCAGGATTTATCATCATGTATTTTTTGCTGTTCATTTCAAAACGTGAGTTTCAGCAACAGTGCGTACTCTTGAATTTTTTTAAAATGGGAGTACTACATTGAGTATTCAAGTTATTTTCCTTTTATATTATCCAGAAAAGTTCATTATCTGTTTTTAAAACATATCCAGATTGTCTTAAAAGATACTCATGTGTTATTTTCCCATTTCACTCAGGTGAGATATGTATATTTTCCTGAAACAACAGAATGACTTTACTGCGGTTTGAAAAAAAAAAATGCAGATGTACATTGTCATGATACATGTTAATTTGTATTTTTTGTATATTTTTGTGCACATTTGAAAACCATGCAGTTTCTTTATCTTTGAAAGTTGTGATGCTATGTTATAATTAAAATTTCATTGCCCCACTATGGTGTCATTATTTTTTATATTGCTTGCAGGTTGTGCCATATCATGAAAGTTGTTTAGATTCATCGTGCTGGATATCAGTATCTGATCGATAAAAAAAACAGTCACATCATTTGACACGTCCCGTTCTGTTTTATTAATCTATTCCTAATTTGTAATTTTAATCCCAGTCAATTGAAATCGGTTATAATCTGATTCGTGTGAACAACACCGTGGTGGACTGACAGCATAGGTGACGCGTTCCTCTCTCTGATTGGCTGGATCCCGGATCAGCGTAAAACCTACAACTAAAGCTGACGTCTACTTCTGCAGAATAATGGCGGATGTAACAGAAGTGAAGGTTACTCAGTTCGGATCGTCAAGTGATAAAATGCGGTCAGGGGTCCTTATCCAAGCAAAGTCCAGTTGTCTTGGAAAGTGTATTCCATTATTGCTCTTTTTAGCCTCCGTGTTGCATTGTTCTTTGGCTGACGGCAAAACGTTGGTGCTGTTGGACAACCTCAACATCAGAGACACCCATTCAATCTTCTTCCGCAGTCTCGCAGGTCAGCTATTCGTGTCTTTTTCACCATACATAAATAATACAAATCCAATGTTTCGGTTTTGTTTTGAAAAAGGTCATTATCCTGTGGGTAACAGCCATTTGGATGGTTGTTGACTAGCTTGAAAGAAACAGGCTGCTAACAATAGCCTAGCATCGTTCTGTCTCCGCGTAACCCAACTTTCATCATGGCGTAACCACTGTAACCTTTTAACTAGAAGACTATACTATACCTGTATAGTTAAAAAAGGACAGACCACTAAGTAAAAAGTTCTTGTCACATTTGTCTTGGGAGAATAGGACATAAGTATAATAAGACACAAGACACTGACATGAAATCACAGTATCCTTTGTACTAACGTTTCCTTTTGGCAGGTCTAATTTTCTTTATTTCTGATAGTGTTGTTTGTTTTTTACTCCGTACAAACCTCGAATGCTGTTGTAGCAAGGGAGTTACGGTTCATTGATGCTTATTCGCAGCAAACCTCTGTGACATTGATGTCAGTGTTAACTGTGCGTTTCCTTTTCAGCTCGCGGCTTTGAACTCACCTTTAAGACAGCAGATGATCCCTCTCTATCGCTCATCAAATATGGACAGTTTTTGTATGACCACTTAATTATCTTTTCACCATCAGTAGAGGGTAAATGTTACTATTCATTCAATGTCTTAACAAAAAATCAGGTCATGTTACTTTTGATAAATACCTATAATTGGTCTTTTGCAGACTTTGGAGGAAGTATTAATGTAGAGACTATTACATCTTTCATCGACGGTGGAGGCAATGTATTGATTGCTGCAAGTTCAGATATTGGTGAGATGATTTTCAAAAAATATCTTAAACAACAGTAGGAAATTCCTGTATATAGAAGATTTTTGCTGATGGACAGGTGACCCTCTGAGGGAGTTGGGCAGTGAATGTGGCATTGAGTTTGATGAAGAGAAAACTGCAGTCATTGATCATCACAACTATGATGTGTCCGATCCCGGAGAGGTAAGCATGGCTGTGTTTGGGCCTCAGACACAGTCAACTTCATATATATCTTTGGCTCTGACTCTTTACATGATTACATAAAAGCTCTCCTGTCTGCAGCACACCCTGATCGTTGCCGACCCGGAAAACCTAATGAAAGCCTCAACTATTGTTGGCAAACCCACCAATAAACCTATTTTATTCAAAGGTGTTGGGTATGCACAGCTTTACATACTTTTTATTTATTTCCCTCTCAAATCTACAATTGAGTGTTTATACTGTTCACTAGTTTATTAGAAAACAAAAGTATTAGAAAACAATGTTTTTCACAATGAAAAATGATAACGATGTACAATACACATAATGGCACTAAATTAAAAAAAAGTCACATTGATTGTTTATTTTAATGCAACAGGAACCTCTTTTGGAAGAGAGATTATCTATGACACAGCAAAATATGTAAATCACATATAGTTGCACTAAGAATCACATGTTCTCCTTTCCCAGCATGGTAGCAGACCCCGACAACCCTCTTGTCCTGGACATTCTTACTGGATCTTCAACCTCATATTCATTTTTCCCAGACAGACCGATCTCTCAGGTAACCCTTCTTCTGAGCTCAGCTTCGAGAGTGCAATTGTTTATGAGGTGTCATGCATCTGTATAGTCTTTTTATTTCAACTGATGTAGATTTAGAAGAAGTGTGCTAAGTTTCTGATCAGCAAGTAAGGTTTGTCGTTCTCTTTCTAGTACCCCCATGCCGTCGGAAAGAACACCCTGCTGATTGCAGGCTTGCAAGCTAGAAATAATGCCAGAGTTGTTTTCAGTGGCTCACTGGACTTTTTCAGTGATGCCTTCTTCAACTCTGCAGTGCAAAAGGCTACACCTGACTCACAGAGGTAGGCCTTGCTGGTCCATCATATTTGTCTTACGGTTCCCATTTCAGCCTTTCAAATTTTAATCTAGCAGGGGTTTTCTCTCCCATGCCTGTTTTAATGTTCGGTCTGACCCAGTAATTCCCTCTGTGGTGAACTGATCTGCTCTTGTGCTGTCTCCAAGGCATGAGCAAACAGGAAACATGCAACTGGCTGAGGCTTTATCTCACTGGGTGTTTATGGAAGCTGGGGTCCTCAGAGTGGGAGCAGTTACCCATCATCCTGTTGGAGAGAAAACTCCCCCTGCTGCCTACACGATCACAGATCTTGTGGTGAGCTTTTTCATGAGTCAGAGACTTGAATGAATAATCTTTTATCTTTCAGAAAATCAATTATTATGAAATCTCCCCCATGCAGGAGTACAGCATTGTTATAGAGATGCTTTCTGAAGGCCTCTGGGTTCCTTTTGATGGCGATGATATTCAGCTGGAGTTTGTCAGGATTGACCCCTTCGTCAGGACATACCTGAAGAAAAATGGTATTCTCATGAAATTGCTGTTATCGTTCATTTGTTTCCTTGTAACTTAACTTCACCATATGTTTACAACTGATTTCAAGGAGTAATTCATCCCTGAAATGAGAATTAGGTTCATAGTCAGATGGAGATGACTGATCAATACAGTTTTGGGTGCAAGAGGAATTTATGCACCCTCAATAGAAAAAGTGACAAAAGAGTATACATAACAAATATGTAGTGTACTTTTCTAATACCCATTATAGAGAGGACTGTTAAGTATATCAAAATGTCACTTTTACTGCCAACATTGGGTCATTAACCTCCGTGTTGTGTCTTTGCTAGGTGGTAAATACAGTGTCCAGTTCAAGTTACCAGATGTGTACGGAGTCTTCCAGTTCAAGGTGGACTATAATAGACTGGGATACACCCACCTTTATTCCTCCACCCAGGTCAGTTCATCCCCAGTTCACCCAGACTGGACATACCTAAATAAGATAAAGACTTTGGGGTAATTTGTAAAGTAGCAAACTGAAATTTAAGGAAAGACATAGTGGTATCAATTATTTGGTGCTGGGATCAGAAACTCAACTGAAGGTATGCAACAGAGAACCTTTCACTGAGCTGTTTGAACAATGTAGAATTTCAACTACATAGATGCAGCTTTCAGTTTGTCTCCTATGAAAAGCAAGATTTAATTTTTTTATCCTAATTTTTCTGAATGTTAGGAATTACAAGACCTTCAATGTCGTGTCAGCTGGCTCTTTTTCCACCTGTAGAGCCACTAGACAGGTTTTCAGAAACTTCTAATGGATGATGAAAAAATTGTGCAAGATTGACTCAGAATGTGGTCCTCTCTTTTATAATAAAGTCAGAATTATACTTTATGGCTAACTTTTTTAAATTTTTTTTATTTTTTTTTTAACCACAGGTTTCAGTGCGTCCCCTGCAGCATACACAGTACGAGCGCTTCATCCCCTCAGCCTTCCCATATTATGCTAGTGTCTTCTCCATGATGTCAGGACTTTTCATCTTCAGTATAGTCTTCCTGCACATGAAGGAGAAGGAGAAGTCAGATTAATACAGAAGAAGAATGTGAACAAGAGAAAGATTTACCGAGCTGAACATCTGATAGCAGTTGAAATTGTCTGTGTGTTCACCCAGCGACTTTTCCCTTATGTACAAATACAGGTTTTGGTTTTACTGCACTCAAGTCAATAGATCTTAATATTGCAAGGGGTTCTGGTAATAATTCAGGGGATGGCTTTATTTTCTTTCTATACTTTCAAATCACCCAGTGCTTATCAAATGTCCAGGAATTTAATACAGTGAAGTAAAATACAAGACTTGAAACAGAACCTTACTTGCAACCACCCATAAAATTTAGACCCCGATATCAATACTTTGAAGTTTTTGTTGTAGCTACATGCACTGAATCTGCTCATTTGTTTTTGATAAAAAATGTTTCCAAACAGTTTGATGTTGTTTAAACAATAAAACACGACCTTCCATTGAATAGTTGCTGTCCTGGGTTTTTTTTATCTTCTTCTTCTTTCGGCTTTTCCCGTCAGGGGTCGCCACAGCGAGTCAACTTTCTCCATCTAACCCTATTCTCTGTATCCTCCTCTTTCACACCAACTACCTTCATATCCTCTCTCACTGCGTCCATAAATCTCTTTGGTCTTCCTCGAGACCTCTTTCCTGGCAGCTCCAATTCCAGCATCCGTCCACCAATATATTCTGTATCCCCCTCTGTACATGACCGAACCATCTCAGTCTGGCTTCTCTGACCTCTCCAAAACATCTAACATGTGCTGTACCTCTTATAGACTCATTCTTTATCCTGTCTATCCCGGTCACTCCCAAAGAGAACCTCAACATCTTCATATTTGCAACCTCTAGTTCTGCCTGCTGTCTTTTGGTCATTGAAACAGTTTCTAGTCCATACATCATCTCTGGTCTCACCACTGTCTTGTACACCTTTCCTTTTATTCTTGCCGATAGTCTTCTGTCACATAGTACCCCTGACACTTTTCTCCACCCATTCCAACCTGCTTTTACCTGTCTCTTCACCTCTTTTCCACACTCTCCGTTGCTCTGGACTGTTGACCCTAAGTACCTGAAATCCTCCAGCTTCTTGATCCCCACTCCCTGTAGCCTCACCGTTCAACCCGAGTTCCTCTCATTCACACTCATATTATTTCTTGCTGCAACGAACTTTGATTCCTCTCCTTTCCAGAGCATACCTCCACCTCTCTAGATTTTCCTCTACCTGTTGTCTGCTCTCACTACAGGTCACAATGTCATCCACAAACATCATGGTCCATGGGGATTCTAACCTCATCTGTCAGCCTGTCCATCACCCGGATATTCTGGGTTTTCTTATAATTATCTATATATGGTCTTTGCTGTTTTTTTTTTTCAAATTTTCTTACTAAAGGACAAGGTAAGCGCAGAAATACTTTGGGGGCTATGGTGGAGAATGATTTCATTATATACCTCCTACCCTACACTTTTGGTCATGGGATTGCTTGAGCCTATGGATTGGTCGCCACATACAGATACAACTCAGAATTATAGAATATGGAAACGTTCTGTATTTTTTGTCACTCATTTCAGAGTTTTCATTATCTAAGCCAAAATCAACAAAATTTCAAAAGATCAAAGCATGTTGGAAGTAATATTTGTCTCCCCCCTCGCCTGGGGTACCCTGTCTCATTAACCAGCTTAATGGGACTCATGAAAGCAGGGGTTCTCAGGGGTGCTCGCTACGTTTAAAACTATTCCTTGGCAAACCAATACATATATGCAACTCATTCACTGCTGTTGTGTAATCCCGTTGATTATTCATATTTTACCTGAGGCCATGTCTTTCCTACCTGAGGCTATCAGACTTTTTAATTCCTCTCCCTTCAGCCGCACGGAATCTCAAAATCTTTGTACTTAAGACCTTAAGACACTTTATAACCTTTACTTGTTACTTTGTATAAACAGTATAAAAAGGGGGGAGAATAAAAAATGCAAATAAAACTATAGTGTCAATTTCCTGCTATTATTTATTATTGTTATGTTTTACTTGAAACTCTGGCACAACAATTTCTTTCGGGATAAATAAAGTTGTTCTTATTCGTATTCTTATTTTCATCGAGTGCGGATTGAATTGACAAATAACGGGCGTTTATTGGTCCGTGGTGACGTCATTCCCTACGTTGAAGTGGAAGTCACTCAACCACAGTCGAGCGCAAAGTAATGCTAGCTGTCTGCGGCCAACCGGGCATGCGGTGAAGGTTTATATGCCGAAAGGTCGTTTAATTGGGTGGTTAGGCTAAAGTAGCCACAAGTAAAGGAAAACCGGAAGTATGATGATCGAAACCGCGTCTGAAGGTGACCAATGATTGGATTCCTAAACTTGCTAGCCGTATCCTCTGTCGGACGAAATCGGGGTAAAGAGTGCCTACCACTCAGTCGAAGCAGAGTAACGTCAGTCAAATAACCTTGTCCGTTGACGGAAATCGCAATCGACAGCTTGGGACGTTATAGCGAAAGACTGTTTTTTCATGCTGCAACTTTGACTCGAATTCAATGTGTAACCAAAGCCGTGAGCACAAGTCAAGGCGTTAATTTAGCAACACAACCGCTGTGCTCCCCGAGTCAGCTGACAGCCTGCTGTAAACTGCCAAACAGACGTGTGATGGATCCGCTCAAAGTGAAAGACCGGATTCTGGAAAATATCTCTCATTCTGTCAAGAAGGTAAGTGCTGATATGGCTGTCACTCACACGTTGGCCACAATATTGTCATGTAAGTGAAATACTATAGCTAACCTTCTGGTTAAGTCATCTATTGTCTGCCGAAGATAGGCAACTTGAAAGTCGTCGAAGACAACCAGCCTTGTCTAAAAGGGCCCTGGTCCAGTCTGATTAAATTGTTCAACATTTTAAGTGATTAGTGAAAGCTGTCACTTCCACTCCATGTCAGTCGGCCACCAGCTGTCATCTTCTGACTTATCTCGACACATCGGCGACGGCACTGAGCCTGTTGTCGTCTCACTGCGGCATACATGTGTATCAATTCAGCCACACCGCTTCCAGGAGACCGTGTTCTTTGAAAAAAAATCGGCCAATCGTTGAATTTTACTCATTTTCCCACCAGTAGTAGTAGTAGTAGTAGTACTTTTACCACTGCTCGTTTTTTTGAAATTGACTTTAACTTAAGTTTAACTCGGGTATTCACCGATATTCTTCAAGTTCAGTCTTGTGTTAAGTGCTTTGCCAACAGCAGAAGAGGTAACATTGGCTATTCTTCCTTCCTTTACCGTCGGCATGTTTGTATATTCTGTCTACTCAAACCAAGCTGTCCGCAGTTTAGTTTTATTATTTGTTGGTATTCTCAAGTTTCTACTGAGATGCTTTACAAGTCCATCAAGGCAACCAGTCTTTTCCTTTACTAAATCATAATGCAGAGAAGGCTTTTTTGTTGTTTGCTTCATTGACCTACAGATGACTTTTTAGAAATGTTTTTTCTTTTTTTTTAATTGTATATACATATATATATATATATATTTCTTGTTATTGCTTGTTCTTCACAAAAATGGTTTTTCTTCAATGTTTCACTCTCTCTAGAAAACACCATGTGTTAACCTAATGCAATCTTTAAAGATTGGCCACCCCTCTGGGGAATACAAAGACAGGGAGCGTGATCTGTATGAAAGGAAACTGCAAATGAAGTTTATTATTGATGTAATGTTGGTGGTGTTATTTTGACATTCACCTACTTTAAATATTACCTTCAATATTCAGTTTTTTTCAATATTTAGATTAGAACACCATCATGACTTATAAGCTGAGTATTTAAAATTCAATAGATGCCACTAAAGTTGGCAAACACATTTTGGATACAACCATTTTAATTAATGATGTATTATAATTTTCAGTCTGTGCCAGCAGATAATCTCATCTCCATTCTTTTCATTGCCTTTGTTCTCCACCTAGTTTTACCCACTTTCTTTCCTCCAGTGGGGTCTTCAGTTGAGGATTGAGGTCGAGTCATTCACTCTCCCCATCAAAACTACTGCTTCACTCTGAACTCTTTGTTTGCTTTGACTGCCATGGTGTTCAGATTCATTGTCCTGCTCCATGTTTCTTCATTTCATTGTTTGTTTTTTTTTTGTTTTCTCGCTCACTTTCTGTTTATAGCTATTAATAGCTATTAATCTATATCAAGTCTGGAGTATCAATATGAGACAAGACAATCTGCAGATAACTGTTTTTAGTAGCATTTAGTAGCGTTCAGTTAATATGGAATGTCAGTTTAGAATATTATTATAACTGAAAAAGAACCTGGCTCATCAGGTTCTCCGAGTTGTAAACTTCAGGATGGTTCAAGGTATATATCTATTGTTATATCCTGAAAAGAATCTCTCCTGATCCATGTAGATAGGACTCCTAGGCCTCATTAACGCCATCTCTTTATATAAATGCTTCTCTCAAACTATAACTGTAGAAGTATCTTTCACAGTGAAATTTTTGTAAATATTATTTGAAAATCCCATATTTCTGCAGTTGCAGAGTTACTTTGCTGCTTGTGAAGATGAGACTCCAGCCATCCGCAATCATGACCGGGTTCTGCAGCGGCTCTGTGAACACCTGGACCATGCTCTGCTGTATGGGTGAGGTTTATCGCAAGTTCAATTAGAAAAGTGTAAGATTGCTTAAAAAGGTGAAATGCATGCTTAAAGTGATGGAGCTGCTAAAACATGAGGTTATTATAATTTGTTTTACATTGCAGGCTCCAGGATATCTCTTCAGGCTACTGGGTCCTGGTCCTTCATTTCACCAGGAGAGAGGCTGTCAGACAGATAGATGAGCTTCAGCACATAGCGACAAACCTTGGTCGAAGTGAGATATCGTTACCTCATTCAGACATTCATATCATACTTGTAGACCTAAGAACAATTTTGCATTTGAAGAAATGTTTTCGGGAAATAGTGATTAACCGGTACATGCAAAACATGCACAAACATCTTCTTGAAACTCTTCATCATGTGCTGATGACAGGCCTTTGGGAAATATCTATCTCTAATGATGTTCATAGGTCGGGCATGGTTATACCTGGCATTAAGTGAAAGCTCTTTAGAGAGCTACCTGCGCCTCTTCCAAGAGAACCAAGGATTATTACAGAAGTATTATTACAAGTAAGTAATTCTGAATTCTCATCTAGATAATTTGTGGAATGGGTGGCACGGTGGCGCAGTGGCTGGCGCTCTGGCCTTACAGCACGAAGGACGTTGGATTCTGACATGGGGACCTTTCTGTGTGCATGTTCTCCCCGTGTCTATGTGGGTTTCCTCCCACAGTCTAAAAACATTCAGCAGCTTAATTGGAAAAAAATGGGAAAATTACAAGAGTGATTGAATGAGAGAATGTCTGTCTGTATATGTGGCCTTGCGATTGACTGGCACCCAATCCAGGGTGTACCCCGCCTCTCGCCCAATGACAAATGGGCTAATCGTTGGATGATTTATGGAAAATTACTGAATCTGCCTTGAGTTAAATTAGATAAGAAAGAAATTGTATCAGATCAGCTTCCTCTGTCTTTTGTGATCACTCATCAAGCCAATTGATGTTTTTTTTCCGTTATAGAAATGCATTGGTATGCAGTCATGACCACCTGACACTCTTTCTGACATTGGTGTCAGGCCTGGAGTTCATTCGCTTTGATCTAGAGCTGGTCAGCATTTATTTCTTTCATATCATCAAGGAAATGGCACTGTTAATTTGCTAAAACCATTTTTTTTGATCGTCCTTTTTGGTCTTGCTGATTTAGGATGTACCATACCTGGACTTGGCTCCCTACATGCCAGAATACTATAAACCCCACAATCTGCTGGACTTTGAGGAAAGGCTACCAAGCTCAGACAGTTTGTCCTTGCACTCCTTCACTTCCCTTACCTCTACAAACCTCGAGTGGGATGACAGTGCCATTGCCCCCTCAAGTGAAGGTAATTTAAAGTTATCATTTTAAACCCTATTTACTTTAAACCCTATTTATCAATTTGCTTTACATAATCAGTTTTATTGGCCTAACCTATTTATCCCTGTCAATTCAGAGATGTAGACAGACATAATACTTTGTCTTGAAATAACTATGGTCTGGCTATTCGATCATATTGCTCATTAGACTAATAGTTGTGTTTTGAATTGACAGGAAATTAAACCTGTATAATTAATGAGGTGATCTGGCATCACTGAACAGACATTGTTGCAAAGTCATAAAATGGTATCAGCAAAATGGCATGAAAACAATGTTGCATACATCCTGGCAGGTACTTGTGACTCAAAGATACAAAGAATTCATTTTATCACAGCGGACCTTTGTGAATGCGAATGTTGATTGGGCTCCCATTTTAGTTTTTTATCCCTATGATTGTTTCCTCACGAATGCTAGTGTCCAATGCCAAGTTAGTTAATGCATTACTTTTATTTTCCCATTGCCCATTTTCATCTATTAATAAAAAATATAATTATATATATTCTGTTTTTATTTCTGTAGAAAACTGTCATTCTTTTAACCTCTTCTGTCTCTAATGTTGAATGTTATCCCTCCTTTTTTAGATTATGATTTTGGTGACGTCTTTCCTGTGTTGCAGTCAATGCGAAGTGCAGACTGGGAAGGTGGGAAAGTAGTTAACCACTCCCTCTCTGCCCTTCTGTCAACTTTCATTCCCTTTCACTCAATTTTTTGACATAATCTTTCCGCAGTTTGTGTATAATGCATGCTTGTCACTCCACTGGATTGTTAGACATATTAATACACATTCTTTATTTTATTTTAATGCAATAAGGTGAGGACAGTAAACCATATGATATGAGACATTTTATAACATGTGAGGCGTATGACTTTGAATTTTAAGTAACTCACCTTGATCTATCGCCCCTATTCCAAAGAATTGGGACAATATGTAAAAAGGAAATAAAACCAGAATGCAATTATTTTCAAACGTCATTAACCTGTATTCGATTCCTAACAGAACATAAACAACATTCTCATGGAAAACATTTGTTCATTTTATATTTGATGGCAGCAACATATCTCAAACAAGCTGGAACAGAAGCAACTGAATGCTAGAAAAGTAATTGGCACAAATCATAATCAATTGGAGGGTAATTAAATCACTAATTAGGTTACATGGAAACAGGTCACCAACATGGCTGGGTTTAAAAGGGGGCATTTCAAAGAGGCAGACCCTCTCAGATGTAAAGATGGGCAGAGGGTCACCTATATGTAGCAAACTGTCTGAAAGTTGTGGAACGATTTCAGAAAAATGTTCCTCAACATAGAATTGTAAAGACTTTGCTGATCCCATCCACTACAGTGTACAATATTATCAAATGATACAAAGAATCTGAAGGCATCTCTGTCTGCAAGGGACAAGGCCGAAGCTCAAAATTAGATGCTTGTAATCTTTGGGCCCTTAGGCAGCACTTCATCATGAACAGGCATGATTGTCTTCTAGACAGCACCACATTGGCTCGGAGCCATTTCCAGAAATCACAGTCGATGTAAACCGTTTGGTATTCAATCTACAAATTTAAGTTCATATTGCATTATGTGAAGAAGAAGCCATATGTTAACACAATCTGGACACAATCTTGGCCAAAGCTAATTAAAACTGGTTATGAGGGAAAACAGAAAACTTTCTAGTGGTCAGATGAATTACGATTTGAAATTCCTTTTGGAAGCCATTGGATTTTGTGTCCTACTGACTAAAGAGGATAAGGACCATCCAGCTTGTTATCAGTGGACAGTTCAAAAGCCTGCTGCATCTCTGATGTTATGGGGTTGCTATAGTAGCTTTGGTGTGGGCGGCTTACAAATCTGGAAAGAAACCATCAATGCCGAAAAGTTTATAGAGGTATAAAGAGCAACATATGCCCCCAACTAAACGACATCTCTTTTATTTAGGGCCTTGCATATTTCAGCAAGGCAATGCTATACCACATACTGCATCCATCACCGTGGCAAGCTTTGCTGAGGAGGCTCCTGATGCTGAACTGGCCAATCAAACACATTTGACACATCATGAAACAAATGCTCTGGCAATAAAGGCCTAGGGCTGTTGAGCTGTTAGAATATTGCATCAGACAAATATGGGACAACATTCCTCTCTTAAAGTTCCAACAACAGGTCTCCTCACTTCCCAGACATTTAGAGACAGTTATTAAAAGAGGCCATGCAACACAATGGTAGACATCCTCCTGTTCCAACGTTTTGGAGCTGTGTTGCTGCTGTGAAAATCAAAATGAGCCCACATTTTTCCATTAAATGGTAAAATGTATTTTTCACATTTATTTTGGAATAAAATATGGGTTTGTGAGATTTGCAAATCATTGCATTCTGTTCTTATGTACATTTTGTGCATCGTCCCAACTTGTTTGGAATTGTAGTCCTACTAAAATCACTAAATTCTCAAAGACGACAAAAAAAAGAGACAAAAGAACCGACTTGAAGTTATTTTCCAAACTCAAAGCTCATCAGCTGTTAGGCTCAATAGGCATATAGGCCAATAATATTGGCCAATAGCCAATACTTCACGCCATCCTGTCTTGCCAGGGGACATCCAGTCCATATGCTTTTGCTTTTTCTATTTGTAGTTTTTGACCTGATCAAAATTTGAGATTTGAATGTGGTGTTGGAAATGTCCCAAAACTGTTCAAGCATTTATTTGGTTGAGCAGTACATTTAAGTAACTACACTTTTCTCCTACATGTGTGTAGTTTATGTGCATGGAAAAAGTCAAAATGATTGCGCAGTACCACTCTGATTTCAAATGGAAAGAAGGCGGCAGGGGACCCTGATTTCTTAGCCTGTAACTTACAATGCTCTCTTTTTCTGAAGCTGTTGGTGGACCTCAGTAATTTCTGACGACAACAAGACATGTATTCTAGTTTCAAGGCTAAGTTAGGGGGTGTAATGTAGTCGTAAATCCTGTGCAACTTAACATCGAGACTATTGTGCCTGGCACAACTGCTCCAACATTGATTCCACTCCATTCTAAAGCATTAGTATAAAATTGGGTGGGGCAGCATTCTGTTAAAATAGGTCTTTGTGAAACCTACATACACATCATATTCTTATTTTTAATGTAATATGCATCATTTGTATGTTTTCAGTCAAAACTCATCTTAAATAGACTGCATAACCACCACCTGGCAAACCAACTACCAATCTAGTGAAAGTTAATATCTAACATGTGCTGTCCCCCTGATGGACTCATTCCTGATCCAATCCATCCCCGTCACTCCCAACAAGGAACCTCGACATCTCTGTCTCTGCTCCCTCCAGCTCTGCTTCCTGTCTTTTCCTTCTACTGTTTGTAAATTATACAGTATTGTTGGTCTCACCACTCACTTCTATACCTTTCCTTTCATTTCAGCTGTATTACACATTAACCATGAAATTCTCTCTCCTCATTTCAGCCTACATGACCATATTTCTTCACCTCTTCCACACTCCAGTGCACTGGACTTTTGACCCAAAGTTTTTCTTTACCTCCATTCTCCGTAGCTTCACCATTCCACTTAGGTTCCTCTCATTCACACATATGTATCCTGTCTTGCTGCAACCAACCTTCATTCCTCTCCTTTCCAAAGCATACCTCGACCTCGCGAAATTTCCCTCCTCCTGCTCTCTGCTCCCACTACAGATCACAATTTCATCTGCAAACATCATAGTCCATGGAGGTTCCTGTTTAACCACATCTGTCAGTCCGTCCATCACCACTGCAATAAAGAAGGGGCTCAGAGTTGGTCCGTGACGATATCCCACCTCCAACATGAACTTCTTTGTCACACCTACTACACACCTCACCACTGTCTCACAGCTCATACATGTTCTTCACCAGTCTAACATAGCTTTCTGACTCTCAAGACTTCCTCTCTCAGCACCCTGTCATATGCTTTTTCTACAACTACACAAACACAGTGCAGCTCTCTCTGGCCTTCTCTATAATTACTGCATCTGTAGTACTCTTTCTCAGCATTAAACCATACTGTTGCTCACAAATGCTGACTTCTGCTCTCAGTCTAGTTTCCACTACTCTTTTCCATAACTTCATTGTATGGCTGATCAACTTTATCCCTCTATAGTTACGCAATTCTACAAATGCATCCTCAGGGCGGCACTGGCCTGTGTCTCTCCAAGCCTGCCTTGGGGGGGCACAGAGCAGTGTCTCCCTGTGCTGGTCCCAAGCCCAGATAAATGCAGAGGGTTGCGTCAGGAAGGGCATCCGGCGTAAAACTTTTGCCAAAACCAAACATGCAAGTCAACCAAAACTACACCATACCGGATCGGTCGCGGACCGGGTTAACAACGACCGCCATTGGTACTGATGACCTACAGGGTACTAATGGAAATTGGGCTACTGTGGGTCGAAGAACAAGAAGAAGAGGAGTGCGTGTTCGGAAGCAGAGAGAGAGGAGGAAAGGAAAGAGCCTGGGACTGAGAGTAGGGAGTTGAATATTAGGACTATGACAGGAAAAGGTAGAGAGTTGGTCGACATGATGCAGAGAAGGAAGGTGGATATACTGTGTGTCCAGGAGACCAGGTGGAAAGGTAGTAAGGCTAGAAGCTTAGGAGCAGGCTTTAAGTTGTACTATTATGCTACTGACAAGAGGAGAAATGGAGTAGGAGTTATCTTGAGGGAGGAGTTTGTTAGGAACGTCCTAGAGGTGAAAAGAATGTCAGATAGAGTTATGAGTCTGAAATTGGAAAATGAAGGTGTGATGCTCAATGTTGTTAGTGGCTATGCCCTGCAGGTGGGATGTGAATCTGAAGAGAAGGAGAAGTTCTGGAATGAGTTAGATGAAGTGATGCAGAATATTCCCAGAAATGAGAGAGTGGTAATTGGTGCAGACTTCAATGGACATGTTGGTGAAGGCAATAGAGGGGATGAAGAAGTGATGGGCAGATTTGATATCCAGGATAGGAATGCAGAGGGACAGATGGTGGTAGAAAGGATGGAAATGGCTGTAGTGAATACCTTTTTCCAGAAAAAACAGGAACATGGGTAACTTATAAGAGTGGAGGTAGGAGCACGCAGGTAGACTACTTCTTGTATAGACAAGGTAACCTGAAAGAGATCAGTGACTGCAAAGTAGTTGTAGGTGAGAGTGTAGTCAGACAGCATAAGATGGTGGTTTGTAGGATGACTCTGGTGACAAGGAAGATGAATAGTACAAAGGCAGAGCAGAGGACAAAGTGGTGGAAGCTGAAAAGGGAGGAGTGTTGCATGGTTTTCAGGGAGGAGTTGAGAAAGGGTCTGGGTGGTCAGGGTGAGCTTCCAGATGATTGGACAACTATTAGATTGGACAACAAGTATTATCAGGGAGACAGGTAGAAGAGTACTTGGTGTGTCACCTGGAAGGAAAGTACATAAGGAGACTTGGTGGTGGAATGAGGAAGTGCAGGAGTATATACAGAGAAATCTGGAAAAGCAGTTGGTCCTGATGATATACCTGTGGAGGTGTGGAAGTGTCTAGGAGAGGCAGCAGTAGATTTTCTGACTAGATAATTCAACAGGATCTTAGAGAGTGAGAAGATGCCTGAAGAATGGAGCCAAAGTGTGATGGTGCCTATTTTTAAGAATAAAGGGGATGTGCAGAATTGTAAAGGGGATGTGCAGAATTGTGGCAACTATAGAGGGATAAAGTTGATGAGCCATACAATGAAGTTATGGGAAAGAGTAGTGGAAACTAGACTGAGAGCAGAAGTCATCATTTGTGAACAGCAGTATGGCTTCATGCCTAGGAAGAGTACTACAGATGCAGTATTTGCTTTGAGAATGCTGATAGAAAAGTACAGAGAACGTCAGAGGGAGTTGCATTGTGTTTTCGTAGACCTAGAAAAAGCATATGACAGGGTGCCAAGAGAGGAGCTCTGGTATTGTATGAGGAAGTCTGGAGTGGCAGAGAAGTATGTTAGACTGGTGCAGGA
This sequence comes from Fistularia commersonii, assembly GCF_037954325.1. Lineage (NCBI taxonomy): Eukaryota > Metazoa > Chordata > Actinopteri > Syngnathiformes > Fistulariidae > Fistularia > Fistularia commersonii. The sequence continues at coordinate 554,957 of NC_141317.1, forward strand.
CATGTATGCTAGCTGTGAGACACCGATATGGTGTGCTGTAGGGGTAACAGAGAAGTTCAAGGTGGAGGTGGGACTCCATCAGGGATCAGCTCTGAGCCCCTTCTTGTTCGCAATGGTGATGGACAGGCTGACAGATGAGGTTAGACAGGAATCCCCATGGACCATGATGTTTGCGGATGACATTGTGATCTGTAGTGAGAGCAGACAACAGGTAGAGGAAAATCTAGAGAGGTGGAGGTATGCGCTGGAAAGGAGAGGAATGAAAGTTAGTTGCAGCAAGACAGAATATATGTGTGTGAATGAGAGGAACTCGGGTAGAACGGTGAGGCTGCAGGGAGTGGAGATCAAGAAGCTGGAGGATTTCAGGTACTTAGGGTCAACAGTCCAGAGCAACAGAGAGTGTGAAAAAGAGGTGAAGAGACCAAGCACGTCCAAGCACGTTGGAATGGGTGGAGAAAAGTGTCAGGGGTGCTATGTGATAGAAGACTATCGGCCAGAATAAAAGGAAAGGTGTACAAGACAGTGGTGAGACTAGCGATGATGTATGGACTAGAAACTGTAACAATGACCAAAAGACAGCAGGCAGAACTAGAGGTTGCAGAGATTAAGATGTTGAGGTTCTCTTTGGGAGTGACCAGGATGGCTAGGATCAGGAATGAGTCTATAAGAGGAACAGCACATGTTAGATGTTTTGGAGAGAAGGTCAGAGAAGCTAGACTGAGATGGTTCGGTCATGTACAGAGGAGGGATAGAGAATATATTGGTAGACGGATGCTGGAATTGGAGCTGCCAGGCAAGAGGTCTCGAGGAAGACCAAAGAGAAGATTTATGGACGTAGTGAGAGAGGATATGAAGGTAGTTGGTGTGAGAGAGGAGGATACAGAGAATAGGGTTAGATGGAGAAAGTTGACTCGCTGTGGCGACCCCTGACGGGAAAAGCCGAAAGGAGAAGAAGAAGTTACGCAATTCTGCACATCTCCCTTATTCTTCAAAACAGGCACCATCTCACATATCCAGTCCTCAGGCATCTTCTCATTCTCTAAGATCATGTTGAATAATCTAACCAAAAACTCTACTGCCATCTCATCTAGACACTTTCCATACCTCCACAGGTATATCATCCGGACTAACTGCCTTTCCACTCTTCATCATCTTCAATGCCCTCCTTGCTTCACCTTTACTAATTTCTGCTACTTTGTGGTCCACAGTAATCACCCCTTTTACCCTTTACCCTTTTTCATTTTGATTCAACAGCGCTCTAAAATACCCTTTCCATCTTCCCATCCCTCTTCCGGCACCTGTCAATACAGTACTGTACTCCTGTCTGCTCTCCTCAGTCCCCTTCCCTCAGTGCCCCACTTCTTCTTTGCCACCTTGTATGTACTGCTGCACTTACTCATTCCACCACCAAGTCTCCCAATCTACTTTCCTTCCAGGCGACACAGCAAGAACTCTGTCCAGTCATGTGGAATCTTTGCCTGACCATGCAGTCTTCTCAACTCCTCCCTGAAAACCATACGACACTCCTCCCTTTTCAGCTTCAACCACTTCGTCCTCTGCTCTGCCTTCATCCTCTTCATCTTACTTGTCAACATATTCATCCTCAAACTGCCATCCTATGCTGTATGGCTACAATCTCACCCACCACTACCTTGCTAGTCACTGATCTCTTTCAGATTACATCATGTATACAAGACGTAGTCTACTTGTGTGCTCCTACCACCACTCTTATCTAATCGCAACAGCGATTTCCATACTTTTTGCACCATCTGTCTGTCAGTGTTCCTATCCTGGATGCTAAACCTGCCCATCACGTCTTCATTACCTCTATTGGCTACACCAACATGTCCATTGAAGTCTGCACCAATCACCACTCCCTCCCCTCTGGTGATATTCTGCATCCCTTCATCTAACTCACTCCAGAATTTTTCCTTCTCATCTAACTCACATCCTACTTGTGGGGCATAGCCACTAACAACATTAACAACATTGAGCATCACACACAATGTCTAGCTTCAGACTCATCAGTCTGACACTTTTTTTTACCTCCAGATCATTCCTAACAAACTCCCCCTTCAAGATTATGTCTATTCCATTTCTCTTCCTATCAATACCATGATAGTACAACTTAATACATGACCTTCCAACCTTTCCACTTGGTATCCTGAGGACAGTATATCCACCTTCCTTTTCTGCATCATGTCAACCAACTCTAGCTTTTCTTGTCATTGTCCCAATATTCAAAGTCCCCACTCTCAGTCACAAACTCTTGCCTTTCCTCAAGCATTCCCATCACCCTGAGTGCAGGATCCTTTGTAGATAATGAATGGGAGGAAAATAAAATGCTACTGTATGTACATATTAAACCTCCCAAGTGTAATTAGTGACCAGACTTAAACCTATCTATATTCAATTTGTGCTAAAATAGTCATGAAATTTCTTTAATTTCAGCATTTCTTTAATAGCTAAACTTGGCTGAGCATATTGTGATAAACTTTTTCAATCATTATTTTGTGACCACTAAAATGCATAATATGAATTATGCATACATGTTTAGTTTATGTCAGTGGAACTGGTGGAGACAAATGTCAGGGGGCACTAAGCGATTGAAGCCAAAATGAAAGGAAAGGTGTACAAGACAGTGGTGAGACGATGGGGCGATGCTGTATGGCCTAGAAACGGTTCCAATGACCAAAAGACAGGAGCTAGAGGTTGCACAGATGAAGATTCTTCGGTTCTTTTGGGAGTGACCAGGATGGATAGGATCAGGAATGAGTCTATCAGAGGAACAGCACATGTTAGATGTTTTGGAGAGAAGGTCAGAGAAGCCAGACTGAGATGTTTTAGTCATGTATAGAGGAGGGATAGGTAGACGGATGCTGGAATTGAAGCTGCCAGGCAAGAAGTCTCAAGGAAGACCAAAGAGAAGATTTATGGATATAGTGAGTAAGGATATGAAGGTACTTGGTGTAAGAGAGGATATAAGAAATAGGGTTAGATGGAGAAGGTTGCTTAGCTGTGGCGATCCCACAGCTAAGCAACCTTTTCCCATGCAAGCAAGGGAAAAGCCGAAAGGAGAAGAAGAAGCAGTAGTTTGGTTTATGTTGAGTGTCAGATTCATTATTGGGCACATGGACCAGTTTTCTGTCATTTTCTGCTTGTTAGTCTTCTGGAGAATGATTCTGACACTCACTTGGTGTCGTTGTTTATCACAGTAAGGGGATTTCTGACATATCTGCTTGTGCTCCACTTCTCCACTGTCTCCAGCGGAGTCTATATTGTGCGGTTTATCATTTTATGTTTGTTGTCACTAATCTAGATCAAGTAAGACTGTAAACTTTGCCATTTCTAAAGGCTTCAGGATGAAGATTAACCTTTGCCTTTAATGTAGCTTTATGGAAATATATTTCATAGTTTAAATGTCAATTTTAATACCTGTCATGTAAGAATGTAGCATTTACATTTTTTTAGTAATGCACTTGCACTAGAGATAACGCATTCAGAGTTTATTTTTTTGGTATTTTAAACTGCTGCGTGGCTTAACTATCCTAGTCAACCTCTCTGTTTTTCCAAATGGCTGCAATTTTGTTTGCATTAAAAGGTACTACATTTATCCTTCCCCTGCATTTGAACTTGAATCTACTTTTGGCTGCCCACTTTTTGGGTCATAAAGCAGTCGTGTGCTAGTTTTGTAACACTGAGGAAGTAATCCTTTAGAATCAGTTTTTTAATCTCATAGAGAAACCAATTCACTAAGCTTTACTGAATAATAATATTTTTCTATACAGATGTATTGCTCGATTTTGGCATATGCTGCTTTGAAGGAAGCCATTGTCAACCTTCTGTTTTGCATCATGTGCTTTTTTTGACAGAGAAACAGGGAACTTTTCAGCCCCTAAAATGTATTTTTGTTTAAATCAGATGAAGAAATGCACACATTTTTGTGTTATCTGATTAAAAACCAAGAAAAGATTCTTCAGGATGTGGATGACTCAGAATAACATTCCTCTTTATTACTTTCAAATTCAAAATTTGACACTTACCCATTCACTGAGATGGAAACAAACATTTCAAGTGGTCCTCACTTGATGGGCTTTGCGATACTATTAAAATACGTCTGCCAGTGTTGTGAGTGAGTATGCATTGTATGCGCTTACCTGCGCTCATTGGCCTATATTCATTCAAATATAAACATAGGAAAAGGAAAAGTCAAATAGCACAGTACAAATGGCCGATATGTATGCAAATACTGTGCGGTAAAATGGTAGAAACGGTGTTTTCGCTTAACGATGAAATCGCTTAACAACGGACCCCTTGGAACGTAATCCTGTCATTAAGTGAAGACCACCTGTATGTGTTTTTCAATCAGTATTAAAGGAAATGTGTGTGTGGTTGTTTGTTTTGATGTAACGCAGTAGCCGTATAGCAATGTAACAGTATTTTGCTGTCACTTTCTATGATAGAGGGTGACATGACTGATCAGGCCAGCTGCCCACAATCCAGTGGTTCTGATCCGCAGACGGTCATCACTGATGCTGTGGTCATATCTGCTGGTACTGTTAAGGTGAAGGTAGGAGCCCATCTCTCTCCACATAGCCCCACATCAAGACACAACCCCTTCAACGAGGACTCTGACACAAATACCTCAGCTGATGTCACACCAGTTCATGTAGCCCACCTCAGCAATGCTGCTAACAATGGAGAGGAGACAGAGATCTTAAACAATGAGTTGGAAGTAATAAGGTACCATGAATACAAAATCTTTTGCTACTCCATATAATATTCACATGCAATCATTTGGGTGAAACACAACAAAATTCCCTGGTTTCACAGAATGGCAAAGAGGAGAAAACCGGTCAAAAAACGACGTGGGAAGGACCCTGCAGATTCCAGCAGCAGCATCCATGACAATTTATCATGTGAGCACCAAGAACTGAATAACAGCCTCCAGAGTTTAGAGGATGTAAATGCACTGAACTGCACTGTAATTCAAGTTAATTATGAGGAGGAGTTGAAGAAAAGCAGCACACCAACAGAGGCTGTGGAGGAAAGAGATGAGGATGGGGGAGAAAGCCTCCTTAGGCTTCCTAAGATGACTGACACGTCAATGCACACTGTTGGCCAATCCATCTGTGACATCATGGACAGACTTAATGGGGCTATGGATGAGGAGGAGGTCTGGGATCAACTTGACAAGGAGGACGCAAGTAATGAAGTTCAGGGCCAAGAGCCTCCTGCATATCAGCCCTTTCGAGATGATTCAGACAGCAAGCCGCCTGATCCAGTCTTGGAAGAAATGTCCTATTCCACCCTGGGCACAGAGCTCAACTGCATGCAAGCATCTCCTACAGCTAAAGACTTATGCTTCTTTACCTCCAACAGTCCAGACACTGATACCACAGGTAGTGGCCACAATGACTCTGCAGAGCCTGGTTGCACGCAAACTCTTTCAGGTGGCCATGAAGATGAAGAAATGTCAGAAAGTTCAACACAACAAGAACCTGACAAAAACAAGGGAGAGGAAGGCTCACAAGGAAATAACACAGGCGTAAATGAAATTGCTGCCATGGAGGCAGAGGAAAGGACAGGCGAGGAAAATCTTAGTCCTTTAGAAAGTTCTCACCCTGCAGAGTTTAAGTAAGTAGTTTTTTAGACTTGTGGCTTTAATTTGTTTGTTTTATTGATATCTAGTTACTGTTCCTCACAATTTGATTTGTTGTCAGGGTGGACAACAACCATTTGCTTCTCCTTATGATTCATGTCTTCAGAGAGAATGAGGAGCAACTCTTCAGGGTAATGCCATAAAAGGTTTTTTTTTAACAATCTTTTTTTAGAATTTTAAAAGCTACACGCCAGACTGTGTTACTGTTGAGCTATTCTGCATGCTCTTCAGATGAAATAATCTATCTTGGTTGGGCTAGATGGATGAATATTGAAGTTGCATGTTTCTATATTGTTTCTATGTTTCAAAGTCAATTGTGTTTTCAGATGATGAGAATGAGCACTGGCCATATGGAAGGAGACCTACAACCTCTTTACCTGTTGCTGACCGACTGCTATATCTACCTGCTTAGGAAAGGTAAAACACTAAAGAAATTCATTAAACAAAAAGCAAAAAAAAACCAAGACGTTTTTTGTTTTGGGAGTTCAAAAAAACAAATAAATTTAAAAGAACTTTAAATTAGCATGTCAGCCTTGTTAAGACCAAGAAAAGGCTAAATGGAAAGAAAATTAGAATCAGTGCGTTCTAAGTTTGAACATATTGTGATAGGTGTTGGAGTCAATGTAAATTCTAATTTGCAGGGGCAAAAATTAAGTTTTTCATTTCACATAATTCAATTGAAATGAAATTAATTTTGTAAACTGAATGGCGTGGTACAGGAGGCAGAGCAATCGTTTGTGGAACCGAACTTTTCTGGTTCGATTCCCGGCTCCTCCTAGTGTTTTGAAGTGTTTTTGAACCCCTAACTGCTCCCTTGCCGCCCATCGACAGCAGCCTACTGCTCATGATTAAATCCATGATGGGTTAATTGCAGAGAATAAATTTTCCAACAGGGATTAATAAAAAATAAATTGTGTTTATTATTATAATTTCATCTATACGTGTCCATTCAGAAAAGTTCTCTACTCTTTTTGTTTACTCTATATAAGTGGTTACAAAAACACAAACAATCAATACTAGTTTATTCTGTGAGCAAAATCTGAATTGTTTTCAAAAATAACTTTATTTTGCATTTACTTTTGCCTCCATAGGTGCTGCAGAAAAGCCTTATACAGTAGAAGAAGCGGTTTCTTACAATGAGCTTGACTATCTTTCAGTAAGAATTTCAAAGATTAGCTGTTTTCTCTCACTTTTGTTTGGCTTGACATGGTTTCTGATTGATTATACTTCACTGCTTAAGTTTCATTTTGTCCAACACTATATTTTAAACCAACAGAATATAGATGTAACAAACATTAAAAGAGGCAACTATTTTTTTTATCATGCAAGGTTAATTTATTTACAAACGAAGAGTAACAAATGACGTGACAATGTTATGTAATTTTTGATTTTTGTTTCTAAAGATTTTTTTTTATATAGGTCGGCCTTGACCAACAGACGGTGACAATTGTTTGCACAAACAGACGAAGAAAATTCCTGTTAGACACAGCTGATGTCTCTTTGACTTTGTGAGTGTGTAACTGTGAGTTTGATTCACACTATTAGTAGCACATCACCCATGTCCCCCTCTTCTGCTCACTCTTGCTATCAACAGCTGTAGATACCATCTTGATTTAACCTCGAAATCAAACATCACATGTAATCCTCCTTAACAATCTCTGTTTCCTGTTCATCCCCAGATGGTTCCTTTCCATCCTCCAATCAGCCATGGTTCAGGGGTGTCGTGAGCCTCCCTATCCTGCAGTACTGACTGATGCCACCATGGAAAAACTTGCTCTTACTAAGTTTGTCTCTCAAGAATCTCACTGTGAGGTAGAGATATGTTAAATGCCTATTGCATATGCAGACCTATGCACATGCAACAACTTTAGTGTCAACCATCCATCATTAATTAAATGACTAAATGACCTAATACCATTTAACTGATAATCATTTTTCAGTGGCAGCCTATTGATATTGCCCATAGTGCATTTGATTGTTAATCATTTGTTAAGAGGTTTCTGGCAGAAGAAGGTGAGGTACACATCCCTACAGGTTAAGAATCTCCTCTGGAAATGTGTGGTGTAGCGCAGAATATTTATAACAAAGTAAATGTCGTCATTGCTCATGGCTAGTATAACATATATGCAAGAAAGACAGCAGAGCATTTGGTTGAAATGCTTGTACTGCTATAAATGCAGATCTTCATTTCATTCATCCAACTGAGACCATTGAAGGGGACTGTTGATTTAATGTGAGTTTCTTGTACACTGATGCAGTTTCTCAAAACCAACTGGTTGAAAATAAAAGCAGACAGTGGTGCAAAGGGGAAACTACAAAACATAATATATAGTAAAACTAACTGCTGATACTTGCAGCGGTGCCCTGCACCTTTTGCTTCAGCTCTGCCTTTTTGTCCGATGTATTTTGTTGAAGCATAGATGGTGTGGTAATTGTCAGAGTAATTCCAAGAAAGACACTCAAGTTGAAGTTTTGTCAGTTTATCATGTTGCTATGAAATTCCAGGAAGTACAACAGTCACTGATAACTGCTGTCTGAAGAGTAACATAGTCATTTTTTGTTAATTTGTCGACAAAATGTTATCGTGGCAACTGGACATGAATTTCTTCTTGAGATATTTCATGTCTTATCCGAGAGGCTCTCTGAGGTCAAATGAACCAGGGAGCATTTTCCGTATATAACTGCCAGGGCTTGGGGCTGGTTTAAGTTGGGATTGCTTGTTATATTAATGAGAGAATTGTTTTGCAGAAACTAGGTTGATATTGAGGTTGTTGTGTTAATGTTAGGGGGAACAGAGGTACAGCTTCTGGGGACTTACCTGAATTAAAATTTGAATAGGTATAGCTAAATTTCCGATTGTGTGAAACAAAGGAGAAAAAGCTGTTGGATAACTTGGACCGAGATTTGGCCGGTAGTCACCAGGGTCTGTTTTTTTTGTGGTTGATCTACCCAGTCATGTGGTGAGTGTAGATAGACCTGGTGCTGAGTTACTTTTCTTGTTATGGGTCCCAGTAGGTCTTTACATGTTGGCAAAAGGTTGTTGTCTAAGGCCTCCTGTCCTCTGTTCAAAGAACGCTTCTCCATTTTGAAAAGATGGCTTCTCTCTCAAACCATCTGTCTTCTCTGGCCAGAATGCGGACATTGCTGTTTAAAGTTGTATACCTCCAGGTGTAGATGGACTGCGGAGTCCTGTGCCTCAGTGGTGGCTCTCCTATGTTATGCAATCCATTTGTGGAGAGGTTGTTTTGTCTCCCCAATGTAGAAGTCATCATAATCCTCACTGTAGGTGACTGCATTCTAAATGTGCCAGGGTGTTTGGTCAAGTCTTTGCCTCAGGGTATTATGTGTTTGTTAAAAAACACTTCTGAGTTTTTCCAAAATACCAGTAATGTATGGTGTGACAATGTCTTTATGTTTGTTACTGTCCTCTTTCTGTTCTGTGTTCTGTGTTCTTTTGTCTGGTGGTTTCTGTTTTGGCAAAGGTCCAGTTAGGGTACTCAGAAAATTTAAGGGCTTTCCTATTGTGTTGGACCTCAGTTTTTGCCTTCATCGGTTGATAGGATCGTTTTGGCTTGGTGGTGAACAGTTCTAAGTTACCTCTAGGTTGTGTTCAAAGAGGTGATGCAGGTTAAATAGGTCTGTGTGTGATGATTTTCAATTATCTTAATGTGTAGGCTCCTGTGCCATTGAATATGAACACAACTGTACCAAGACAAGTAATTTGTCACCAGTGACATCCTCCTTTGTGAATTTGATGCGGGTGTTGATCATGTCAAGGTATGTTGTGAAATCCTCCTATTCTTGCTTTTTTTATCTTAATCCATGTAACATCCACATCCCTTTACTATTAGTTTGGTAGTTTAGCAAGATTTTAAAGACAGCTGACCACTTTCTTCTTATATTGGCTAGGAGGATGGTGTCTCATTTCTGAATCAGGAAAGCTCCATCTTCTCCTTATGTGTTAGATTTGATGGGGTAGGGACTTGGTGCTGGAGAGTGCTCTTAAGACTTTGAGTTGGATTTGTTCTGAACAAAGGAGAGGGGCCTTAGGCAACAACCTTTTGCCCATATATATTGCTGGACAAGTATCCATCCCAAGACAGATCAACTCACACACACCAGGTCTCTGTACTTTCCATGCGAATCACAGAGATCCAACACCGAAATTAAACTCTGGTGACCACAGCCTCGGCCTCAGTCCAAGTAATCTGACCTGTTGCTCTCCTTTATTTCTGCACAATCAGAATTTTAGCTATACCCATTCAAATATTATCTCAGGTAAGTCCCCAGAAGTTGTACCTATGTTCCCACTAACACAACAACCTCACCATCAGCCTAGTTTCTGCAAAACAACATGGTTTGTTAACATAACAAGGCATCCTAATTTAGACCAGTCCCCAGCCCTGGTCTGTAGCACTGGCTAAAGTGGGGCAAAAGAGTATTTAGTCAGCCACCACTTGTGCAAGTTCTCCTACTTAAAAAGATGATAGACCTGTAACTTTCATCACAGGTACACTTCAACTGTGAGACAGAAGTTGGGGAAAGAATCCAGGAAATCACATTGTAGGATTTTTAATGGATTAATTGGTAAATTCCGAGATGAAATAAGTATTTGGTCACCTACAAACAAGCAAGATTTCTGTCTCTCACAGAACTGTAACTTTGTCTTTAAGAGGCTCCTCTGTCCCGCACATGTTACCTGTATTAATGGCACCTGTTTGAACTAGTTATCAGTATAAAAGATACCTGTCCACAACCTCAAACAGTCACACTCCAAACCCCTGTTGAAGGACACCAGAAACAAATTTTAGACCTGCACTTGGCTGGGAAGATTTAAGTTGAAAGTCCGTGTTGCCCAGCAACAGCCTCAAAACATCACTGCTCTAGAGGAGATCTGCATGGAGGAATGAGCCAAAATACCAGCAACAGTGTGTGAAAACCTTGGGAAGACTTAGAGAAAACATTTGACATCTGTCATTGGCAACAAAGGGTATAAAACAAAATATTTAGATGAACTTTTGTTATTGACCAAATACTTATTTTCCAACATAATATGCAAATAAATTCTTTAAAAATCAGACAATGTGTGTTTCTGGAATTTTTTTTCCTCATTTTGTCTCATAGTTGAAGTGTACCTATGACAAAAATTATAGGCCTCTCATCTTTTTATGTGGGAGAACTGTATCAATTCTTTTTTGCCCCACTATATATGGAACACTCCCCCTGGTTCATTGGAACTGAAGAAGTCTTCTGATTGAGAGATGAAATGTCTGCAAGGAAAGAAATTCAGGTCCAGCTGCCATGAAAAGTCAGCAAAAATTAACTATGATCCAACTATCTCCATAGACATGTTTTGTGAAGCATATTTCAACGACAACATTCAGTCTTGTGTACTGGCATGTATTTTTCACACCTTTTTGTCTAATCAAAAAACTAGAAATCTGTACCAAAAAGAACCAGTGAGATGTGCTGGAAAAATAGATTAAGTGATAATGGAAATTTGGAGAAGAGTATTACATGTGTAGACATTCTCCATCCTTCTATGTTTCTCTCAATCCTTCAACATTTTTATCCTGCTGTACTTTGACTTTGATAAACAGATGCCTCACGTGTCTCCAGGTGTCTGCAGTTTCTATCCATTTATATTCCCTGGTCCACTGGGATGATCCCATGGACTTGACATTGTCAACTCAAAATGACGAATCAGTCTGCAAGTTACCTGCAAGTACCAAGGAGGGGGTTTTGCAGTTCCGAGCTGGGACCACCTACCTCGGTAAAGAACTGTGGAAAAGCTGCTACCTTGTCCTGAGGTAAGATTTTTTTTTCAGAAGGGTGCCTTTTAAAAGAACCGCAGGACACCTTACACAATTAATAAGAAACAACAGTTGAGTAATGGCTACAACAAGTTCTCCTTCTTTCGGCTTTTCCCGTCAGGGGTCGCCACAGCGAGTCAACTTTCTCTATCTAACCCTATTTTCTGTATCCTCCTCTCTCACACCAACTACCTTCATATCCTTTCTCACTACGTCCATAAATCTTCTCTTTGGTCTTCCTTGAAACCTCTTGCCTGGCAGCTCCAATTCCAGCATCCGTATACCAATATATTCTCTATCTATCCTCTGTACATGACCGAACCATCTCAGTCTGGCTTCTCTTACCATCTCTCCAAAACATCTAACATGTGCTGTTCCTCTGATAGACTGGTTCCTGATCCTGATCCTATCCATCCTGGTCACTCCCAAAGAGAACCTTAACATCCTTATCTCTGCAACCTCTAGTACTGCCTGCTGTCTTTTGGTCTTTGTAACAGTTTCTAGTCCATACATCATCGCTGGTCTCACCACTGTCTTATGCACCTTTCCTTTTATTCCTGCCAAAAGTCTTCTATCACATAGTACCCCTGACACTTTTCTCCACCCATTCCAACCTGCTTGGACCAGTCTCTTCACCTCTTTTCCACACTCTCTGTTGCTCTGGACTGTTGACCTCAAGTACCTGAAATCCTCCAGCTTCTTCGTTCCACCTGAGTTCCTCTCATTCACACACATATATTCTGTCTTGCTGTGGCTAACTTTCATTCCTCTCCTTTCCAGCGCATACCTCCACCTCTCACAATGTCATCTGCAAACATCATAGTCCATGGAGATTCCTGCCTAACCTCATCGGTCAGCCTGTCCATCACTATTGGGAACAAGAAGAGGCTCAGAGCTGATATCTGATGGAGTCCCACCTCCACCTTGAACTTCTTTGTTACCCCTACACCGTACCACTGTCTCACAGCTAGCATACATGTCCTGCACCAGTCTTACATACTTCTCTGTCACCCCAGACTTCCTCATACAATACCAGAGCTCCTCTCTTGGCACCCTGTCATATGCTTTTTCTAGATCAACACAATGCAGCTCCCTCTGGCCTTCTATGTACTTCTCTATCAGCATTCTCAACGCAAATACTGCATCTGTAGTACTCTTCCTAGGCATGAAGCCATACTGCTGTTCACAAATGATGACTTCTGCTCTCAGTCTAGTTTCCACTACTCTTTCCCATAACTTCATTGTATGGCTCATCAACTTTATCCCTCTATAGTTGCCACAATTCTGCACATCCTCTTTATTATTAAAAATAGGCACACTTTGCTTCACACTAAAATCACACTTTGTCTCCATTCTTCAGGCATCTTCTCACTCTCTAAGATCCTGTTGAATAATCTAGTCAGAAAATCTACTGCTGTCTCCCCTAGACACTTCCACACCTCCACAGGTATATCATCAGGACCAACTGCTTTTCCACTGTTCATCCTCTTCAATGCCTTCCTCACTTTACTTTTACTAATTTGCACTACTTTGTGGTCTACAATAGTAGACAATTCTACCCTTGCCTCTCTTTCATTTTCCACATTCATCAGCTCTTCAAAGTACTCTTTCCATCTTTCCATTACTCTTCTAGCATCAGTCAATACATTTCCCTCTCTGTCCACAATCACCCAGACCTGTTGTACATCCTTTCCATCTTTATCTCTCTGTTTCGCCAACCTGTATAGATCATTCTCACCCTCCTTACTATCCAACAGAGCATACAAGTCATCGTAAGCCCTTTGTTTGGCCTTTGCTACCTCTATCTTTATCTTTCGCTGCATCTCCCTGAACTCCTGTCTGTTCTCTTCAGTCCTCTCAGTATCCCACCTCTTCTTTGCTAACCGCTTTCTCTGTATATACTCCTGCACTTCCTCATTTCACCACCAAGTCTCCTTATATACTTTCCTTCCAGATGACACACCAAGTACTCTTCTACCTGTCTCCCTGATAACACTATCTGCAGTTGTCCAATCATCTGGAAGCTCACCCTGACCACCCAGACCTTTCTCAACTCCTCCCTGAAAACCATGCAACACTCCTCCCTTTTCAGCTTCCACCACTTTGTCCTCTGCTCTGCCATTGTCCTCTTGATCTTCCTTGTCACCAGAGTCATCCTACAAACCACCATCCTATGCTGTCTGGCTACACTCTCACCTACAACTACTTTGCAGTCACTGATCTCTTTCAGGTTACCTTTTCTATACATGATGTAGTCTACCTGCGTGCTCCTACCTCCACTCTTATAAGTTACCCATGTTCCTGTTTTTTCTGGAAAAAGGTATTCACTACAGCCATTTCCATCCTTTTTGCAAAATCTACCACCATCTGTCCCTCTGCATTCCTATCCTGGATATCAAATCTGCCCATCACTTCTTCATCCCCTCTATTGCCTTCACCAACATGTCCATTGAAGTCTGCACCAATTACTACTCTCTCATTTCTGGGAATATTCTGCATCACTTCATCTAACTCATTCCAGAACTTATTCTCCTCTTCAGATTCACATCCCACCTGCGGGGCATAGCCACCAACAACATTGAGCATCACACCTTCATTTTTTCAATTTCAGACTCATAAGTCTATCTGACAATCTTTTCACCTCTAAGACGTTCCTAACTAACTCCTCCCTCAAGATAACTCCGACTCCATTTCTCTTCTTGTCAGTACCATAATAGTACAACTTAAAGCCTGCTCCTAAGCTTCTAGCCTTACTACCTTTCCACCTGGTCTCCTGGACACACAGTACATCCACCTTCCTTCTCTGCATCATGTCGACCAACTCTCTACCTTTTCCTGTCATAGTCCCAATATTCAACTCACTTCTCTCAGTCCCAGGCTCTTTCCTTTCCTCCTCTCTCTCTGCTTCCGAACATGCACTCCTCATCTTCTTCTTGTTCTTGTTCTTCGACCCACAGTAGCCCAATTTCCATTAGTACCCTGTAGGTCATCAGTACCAATGGCGGTCGTTGTTAACCCGGTCCGCGACCGATCCGGTATGGTATAGTTTTGGTTGACTCGCATGTTTGGTTTTGGCAAAAGTTTTACGCCGGATGCCCTTCCTGACGCAACCCTCTGCATTTATCTGGGCTTGGGACCGGCACAGGGAGACACTGCTCCGTGCCCCCCCAAGGCAGGCTTGGAGAGACACAGGCCAGTGCCGCCCTGAGGCTGCATTAATGGCTACAACAAGTTGAAACTCTTAAATACTAAGACTACAAAATCAATTAAGCTGCTGCAAATTCTTAATGTTCATTTATTATTGGAAACCAACTCAGACCAATTATTCTTGTCTTCAAAAGTTGCTTCTGCGGATAATTTCCAAAGTTGTGAGTTTTGAGCAAAAGCCTGAAGAGGATGGGGTTACAAGAACGATGTTGCAGTGGTTAGCACTTCTGCCTAAGCACGAAGGAACCTGGTCTGATTCCAACAGTGGCCGGTGTGTGTAGTTTGCATGTACACCCCATGTCTGCATGGATTTCCTTCCACAATCCAAAAACATGCAGACCGTTAACAGGAAAGAATTGGAAAAATTGCTGAGATGTATGACTGAGAGTTAACTGTTAACCGTGGTCCTGTGTTTGTCGAGCGACCAGATGTACCCTGTCTCTCAGCTAAATGACAGCAGGGATAAACTCCAGAATTTTGTTAAGGTGTGATTGAATTGCAGTCTTATCTATAATTTTATGTAATCTATAACTCCAAGTTTGCAACTACTCAGCTAGTTATCCTTTGTATTGAGTGGCTTTCCGCTCTTGTGAATCCATGGTCAATCCCAAAAGCTCAAGAGTCTTCCTTATCGAAATACTCTACCAGATCTCCTTGCAGCAACCTGAATTTGGTGGGGGTTTTGGGATCCACCACTTTGGTGTGCAGTGAGAGCCATGTGCCATAAGTTACTGGGTTGGGTTCAAGTGAATTTCTTGGCCATCAAATGGCCACTTCTTTAACTTGAGAACCCATTCATTTGACTTCACAGTGTGTGTTTAACCTTTTTCCATTTGCAAATTGGGGATCTCAGTACAAGAATACTAAAATAGGGGGCGTGATTGTAAACTCTCAGTTGTGCCAATAGATGGTATGCATATGAGGTTTGCCTATGTTGTGAGTGGCATGACAGTTTTATCTCAGGCTTGGGAAAGATGTTAATTTAACGACAAATTTCATCTATAGTGTACCATTGAAAAAATTTGTTTTTTGGCCTTTCAACGCTAGATTCCTTCATCAATGGTGACCAGCTACATGGTGATCAAACCTGAGCCTCTGTCCCATGCCCAATTGTTAGAATTTCTTAAATGATGCAGCCCATGGGACTATTTAAGGCAAGGGACATCCTCTTCTTCCCTGAGTCAAGCGTTGGGCTGGCCGCATACCTGGTTCATGTCATGGAGGGTTCTGGACTGGATTTTTAAGTGGGGGATTGGGTGGGAGGATTAGTGAGCGGATCATGTGGAGGGTTTTTGAGCCCAGAAGGTCCTTCTGCTTCCATATCCACTCGCAGCTTCTTTCAGAGACTGATTTAATATTTTGTAGCAGAGCCTGTCAATGGATGCCAAGGTATTTCAGTAGCCTGATGGTGGAAGAAGCCACAAAACCTCTGCATCCCACTTCAACTAGATAGATTTTTATAATCCATCCTCATTGTTGAGCGTCTGGCCCAAAATTGGTGGAACACAGTTTATAGATCTCTTCTGTTTAGCTTTCCCATGGGATTGTGATGTGACGTGATGTTCTGTGATGTGAACAGACTTCAGTAATGGAGACCAGTACCAAGTCTGATCTAAGGGAGGTGGGTGAGATCTCAGGTGGAAATGTTAATTGCAGGCCAACATCAACCAGCATCTTCCAGGCCTGGGCTAGTTATGCAGATTCTGATTTGGTAAGGGGATAGTTATTTCTGTCCCTCTGATGAAGGTTGGGACTGTGATGGAATTGGGGCTGCTCTCAGAGGCAATCAGTTTGTGATATTCCTCTTGCTCTCAAGAGCTGCTGCTGGACTCTTGAGGACCTGGTTGTGCATCCAGGTGAAGCGGCCTTGTGTGAAGCTGGTCTTACCACCGGTCAAGATATATTTGAGTGCCGCCTGCAGTTGGGGCACAAGTTAGGTCCTCGCCATACAACTGGTGAAGATTTTTGGGAGATGGGAACACATCATAGGTGGATCTAATGATGAAGCTGATGTTGCTTACCTCCATTTCCTAGAGTTCCTCGCAGTTGAGCTTTCTCCTCTCCAGGCCTTCCCATCTCATACATTGTCCCTGCATGGCAAGAGGGACGGCATCTGCCTTCTCCTGATGGTGCACCTCCTAATTCACCATTTTCCCCCTCTCTGATGTTGAGGCCTAATGCCAACTTAGTTTACTTGCTTTGAGGCCAAAGCCTCCTCTTCCCAGTTGGACATGCCCCACAATGTCACTGTGCCTCAGGGCTGTCATAGCATGGTGCACTATGTCAGATGGTGTCCATTTCTGTATAGGTACCAGGGGTAGAGCAGCATTGCTGAGGGTCCGGTCTCTGGAGTCCTTCAAAGTCATCTGGAGTCTCACTTTTGAGCACTTGTACTCTTCAGTGAGGCCTGTGATGGGCAGTTCAAGGACTGTTTTCCAGCATGGGACAGCATGGGACACTGAGCCACTTCTTTACATATGAAGTCATGCTTCACTCCATCTTCTCCATGGTTGTTATTGGGAGCTGAGCTTGGAAAAATTGGAAAAATGTTATTGGGAGGTCATAGATCAGGGGTGTCAAACTCATTTCTCATCATGGGCCACATACAGCCTAGGTAGATGTCAAGTGGGCCGGACCATTAAAATAATAGCATACTCAGCAATAAATAACCAAAATATCATGTCTTTCCTCTGTTTTGGTGTAAAGAAGTACAAGAACATAAGGAAAATTTTGGAATTTAATGAACAATCCTTTTACAAAACATTTCATGAAACACCTCATATTTCCCTAGACAAAAGTGCAATTTACTTTTATCATTCACATGTTTGCATTGCAATCATGTGATCATGCGATCCCACTGATCTTACAAAGGCACAAAACTTTAACAAGTAATTGGTATTGAAAAATATAGTAATGCACTTTAAGATTAAATGAGACATATAAAGAAAGGGATTTTTAAACTATTTACACATGTGCATATAAAATCTAAATTGAATCCCTGCCTACACCCTCCAAACTAAAAAGAGTGCTATTAAGTGTGTAAGGAAGAAAGTATTTACCTGTCCTGTAAATGTGTAAACTTCATTCATGAAACATAAATACACATACAATACATACTGAAAACGCATGGAGTTGCATGAACAGAAGAATTCCACCATACTCTTTAGTAGTGAAGCTGGTGACTAAAATTAAATTGCACATTTTCGCTAGCAATTAGCTAGCTGGCTTTTACCGCTGCATCACTGATTTCTCGGCTATGGGTGAAAGTGGACGCTGTTTCCTCAGACCCGACAGTAATTCATTGATCTTATCTCTTCTCAGTTGTCTTTGCAAGCTGTCATATTTTTTGCTGTGATGAGTCTTGTAGTGGCGCCGTATATTATATTCCTTAAATACCGAAAATTGTTGCAAACACGCCAAGCACAAAGGTTTCCCGTGCATCTCCGTAAATAAATAAGACGTAGTCAAATTTTCTTTGAAAATTCGACACTCTTTAACTACTTTTCTCTGTTTTGATAACGACATTTTGGCTAATGAGGGCATAGCGGGGAGATAGAGAACAGGGTAGAAAAAACTTCATTACAAGCAGCAGGTGGTACATTGATAACGTCTGCTGATTGGTCCGTCTCAGTGATGCGGATTGTCGTCTACTCTGACCAAAATAGTGCGCCCCCTAGCGGAAAATTCTCGAATGGCATTTAATCAAAAAAATTAAATCCTTGTCTTTTATGCATTTTTTCACTTTCAAATTATTCTGCGGGCCTGGCTGAATGCCCTTGCGGGCCGGTTCCGGCCCGCGGGCCGTATGTTTGACACCCCTGTCGTAGATAGTGAGTCGCTACATTATCCGAGGGGTAGTCCAAATTGACAGTAGGATGTTGATGTTTTCCAGACTGCTGGTGATGTCTTTGCTTAACATCTTGATAAATTTGAGTAGAATCACGATCGTTCATGAATTAATTCCCTCCTTTCTGCAACACACAATTTCTAAACACAAGTGACGCAGTTTAACTTCCACCCTTCATTAAATATTGAGAGGAAAAAAGATTATTGCCATGATTGTTTCTGTTCTGTATTCTTTGTCCCTCTAAGTATTATGTTATATAAGAGGATTATGATACATGTTTCTTTCTTTGCAGCAATGGCATTCTGTACCTGTATGCAGAAAAAACTGATGGGACACCTCTTTTGTCAGTCACCATGGGGTAAGCCTCATCTAGCTGAAGCATTGGACAAGAATAGACATTGTTCAATGATAGTTCTTCCAAGATTCAAACTCATCAGGAAAACTCATCTGACAGATAGAATGTTTGTACTGTTTGCACCCTTATTTTCCTATCAGTGGGGAGTACTGTGGAGGTTGCCGACGCTCAAACAACACAGAACATCCGCATGCTTTTCAAGTCATCCTGACCGAGCGCCCCCCACTGGAGCTCAGTGCCAACAATGAATTAGAAATGGCTGATTGGATGCAGCTGCTTTGCCAATCTGTCTCTAAAGGGGTAAGGATGCTCAATTGATTGATCATACAACAATTATAATCAATGTCCATATTAAGGACAAAATTTGCATTATCTTTAAATTCAATAAGAATAATACATGGCAACTTTGCCTTAAATCCAATACCTTCACTAAAAATGCACCTGATGCAAATGAAGTGATTGATATACTTTCTGTATATTTGTATGATAACTGTTCCTGGTCCTGAAAGTCAAAACCAACTGAAACCTATATGTAACATACCCAACCAGGAAAGCAAGTAAAAAAATAATGCACAAGTAATTCAACATATCTGTTTCTGCTCCAGGTCATCCCCCAGGGTGTGGCCCCCACTCCATGTATCCCATGTTGCTTGGTTGTAACAGATATGAAGCTGCTCACTTGCCATCAGGACTGTCAGACCAGCTTTTTCCGCTCACTTGGCAGTGTTGATATCTGTGATATCATCGGTGTCAGCCTGGAGGATCAGAAGGAATACTGCATCATTGTGAGTGGCTTGCTGATGATCATCCCTCCCCCCTTTTCACTGTCAAGTTTTACAGTTGATATTGACATATATCTTTATTTGGTAGAAAATGTATGTCAATGTTTTGAACTCAATCAAGTCCAAATTTTGAACATTTATAAAAGGATCTTTTGTTTTGGAAAGAGATTGGCGTACAAGTAATCTCAGTTGATGTTTATTGCTAATCTACTTTACATAGACAAGTGTAGATTACATCTTCTGTTATTGCCAGTGCCTGCCCCCTCTTTCTGTGAGAGGAAGAAAAAATAAAAAAGTAGCTGCGTTTGTGTCTGTGATTAAAGCCTAGACCAGTGGTCCCCAAAATCTATGGCCCGGGGGCCGGATACGGCCTGCCTCCACATTTTGCCTGGCCCCTCAATAATACCAGAGATGCATTATGTTTTTTTTTCCCATTCGTAAGCGTGATTTGTACGTGCATAGAACATAACATTCTATTCCACCCCTCTGCAGTCTGTGCCTCATCTGAAACCCCTCCCACAAAAAAAAAAAAAAATCCTGGACACACCCCTGTCAAATAACACGGAATAATGGCGAAAGGTTAGGTAAGAGATAAATAGATTCAGTATGCTGGGTATTATTTTTTTTGGTCAATCCAAAGAAAAGGCTGTTTGTCTCATCTGTCAAGAGAGGGTGGCTGTATTCAAAGAATACAATTTGCGCCGACACTATGAATCCCATCACAAAGACAAGTATGATAGCTTGCAAGGTCAAATGCGAGCAGACAAACGCTAAAAAGTGGACTGTTAGCTCAGTGGAGTGCATTTGTATGGCAAGCTCAGCTGAACCAGTGCACTGTCCACTCCGAGCTTTCTGGTTGCTCAACTGATAGCAAGCAGCAGTACACCTTTCACTGATGGAGAATTTGTCAAGAAATGTTTGAATACTGTTGCGGAGGAGGTGTGTCCCAGGAAGAAAGATGTCTTAAATGTTGTGAATCTGTCAGCGACTACAATCACAAGACCCATTGAAGAAATTGGGGGTAATGTAGCACTGGATGAGAGCAGGGATGTGCAGGACACAGCGCAGCTGCTAATTTTTATTCGTGGAGTTAGTGCAAACTTTGAAATGTGCGAGGATCTGGCAGCCCTCCAAAGTCTCAAAGGGACTACAACGGGGGAGAATATTTTTGGCCAAGTATGCCAAACCATGGAAGAGTTGATCATGGACTTGTCAAAGCTTGTTAGCATCACGACTGACGAAACTCTCAGTATGGTGGGTGCGTCTCGCAGTCTAATTGGGCTGAATCGCACTAATCGGGATGAACATATATTGGTAAGCTTACTTTTCTGACTTGAGCAAGCCATTTTGAGTACAAACAAATACAATTATAATGAAATCTACAGGGATAAAATCCGTTGTACAACCGTACTGGAAGTGAAATCTGTTGTGTTGGTAGGTGTTGGTATCGGTTCAGTTTCATAACCTGCTTGAATTCTGGTTTTCACAGTGAATTTGATGTGAGAGAGCTGCAAACAGTTGTGTCTACAAGAAAGTTAATTTTCCTTGGTCGTTTTTTCTGTGAAAAACTTGAAAAGGGTTGTTTGGTTATTATGTATTTAATGAATTGTGTTATATTTTTCATTAATCCTCTTCTTTCTACTTTTCCCTTCAGGGGTGGCCACAGCGAATGAACTCTCTCCATCTAACCCTATTCTTTGTATTCTCCTCTCTCACACCAACTACCTTCATATCCTCTCTCACCACGTCAATAGATCTTCTCTTTGGTCTTCCTCGAGACCTCTTGCCTGGCAGCTCCAATTCTGCCTGGTAGCTCATATTCCACTATCCGTCTACCAATATATTCCTTATCCCTCCTTTGTACATGACCGAACCATCTCAGTTTGGCTTCTCTGACCATCTCTTCAAAACATCTAACATGTGCTGTTCCTCTGATAGACTCATTCCTGATCCTATCCACCTTGGTCACTCCCAAAGAGAACCTCAACATCTTCATCTCTGCAACCTCTAGCTCTGCCTCCTGTCTTTTCATCATTGCAACTACTTCTAGGCCATACAGCATTGCTGGTCTCACCACTGTCTTGTACACCTTTCCTTTCATCCCGGCCGATAGTCTTCTATCACATAGTACCCCCAACACTTTCCTCAACCCATTCCAACGTGCTTGGATCCGTCTCTTCACCTCTTTTCCACACTCTAACAATAATAATAATAATAATCATGATAATAATAATAATAATACATAGGATTTGTATAGCGCTTTTCATGGTACTCAAAGACTCTCCGTTGCTCTGGACTGTTGACCCCAAGTACCTGAAATCCTCCAGCTTCTTGATTTCCACTCCCTGTTGCCTCATCGTTCCACCCGAGTTCCTCTCATTCACACACATATATTCTGTCTTGCTGCGACTAACTTTCATTCCTCTCCTTTCCAGCGCATACCTCCACCTCTCTAGATTTTCCTCTACCTGTTTTCTGCTCTCACTACAGATCACAATGTCATCTGCAAACATCATAGTCCATGGAGATTCCTGTCTAACCTCATCGGTCAGCCTGTCCATCACTATTGGGAACAAGAAGGGGCTCAGAGCTGATACCTGATGGAGTCCCACCTCCACCTTGAAGTTCTCTGTTACCCCTACAGCACACTGTACCACTGTCTTACAGCTAGCATACATTTCCTGCACCAGTTTAACATACTTCTCTGCCACCATCACACTTCGTCTCCATTCTTCATGCATCTTCACTTTAAGACCCTTCTGAACAATCTCATCGGAAACTCTACTGCTGCCTCTCCCAGACACTTCCACATCTCCACAGATATATCATCAGGACCAAAGGTCTTTCCACTCTTAATCCTCTTTAATGCCTTCCTCACTTCACTTTCTTCACGCCCTTTGCTACCTCTATCTTTACCTTACACTGTATCTCCCTGTACTCCTGTCTGTTTTCTTCAGTCCCCTCAGTGTCCCACTTCTTCTTTGCCAACCTCTTTCTTTGTATATACTCCTGGACTGCCTCATTAGACCACTATGTCTCCTTATCTACATTCCTTCAAAGTGATACACCAAGGGCTCTCCAACCTGTCTCCCTGATAACATTAGCTATAGTTTTCCATCATCTGGAAGCTCTCACTGACCACCCAGAGCCTTCCTCAACTCCTCCCTGAAAACCATACAACACTCCTCCCTTTTCAGCTTCCACCACTTTGTCCTCTGCTCTGCCTTTGTCCTCTTGATCTTCCTTGTCACCAGCCATCCTACAAACCACCATCCTATGCTGTCTGGCTACACTGTCACCCACAACTACTTTGGGGTCACTGATATCTGTATACCTGCATGCTCCTACCTCCGCTCTTCTAAGTTACGCTATGTTCCTGTCTTTTCTGGAAAAAAGTGTTCACTACAGCCATTTCTATCCTTTTTGCAAAGTCTACCACCATCTGTCCCTCTGTGTTCCTATCCTGTATATCAAATCTGCCCATCACTTCTTCATCCCCTCTATTGCCTTCACCAACATGTCCATTGAAGTCTGCACCAATGACCACTCTCTCATTTCTGGGAATATTCTGCATCACTTCATCTAACTCATTCCAGAACTTCTCCTTCTCTTCAGATTCACATCCCATCTGCAGGGCATAGCCACTAACAACATTGAGCAACACAACTTCAATTTCCAGTTTCAGACTCATAAGTCTATCTGACATTCTTTTCGACTCTAGAACATTCCTCACTAACTCCTCCCTCAAGATAATTCCTACTCCATTTCTCTTCTTGTCAGTACCATAATAGTACAACTTAAAGCCTGCTCCTAAGCTTCTAGCCTTACTACCTTTCCACCTGGTCTCCTGGACACACAGTATATCCACCTTCCTTCTCTGCATCATGTTGACCAACTCTCTATCTTTTTCTGTCATAGTCCCGATATTCAAAGTCCCTTCTCTCAGTCCCAGGCTCTTTCCTTTCCTCCTCTCTCTCTGCTTCTCCTCCTCTTCTTCTTGTTCTTGTTCTTCGACCCATAGTAGCCAAATTTCCACTGGTACCCTGTCGGTCATCAGTACCAATGGCGGTTATTGTTAACCAGGTCCTCAACCAATCTGGTATAATATGGTTATGGTTGACTCGAATGGTTGTTTTTGGCAAAAGTTTCATGCCTGATGCCCTTCCTGACGCAACCCTCTGCATTTATCCGGGCTTGGGACCGGCTCAGGGAGACACTGCTCCGTGCCCCCCCTAGGCAGGCTTAGGGAGACATGCGCCAGTGCCTCCCTGAGGCTGCATTTCATTGATAATATTATAATTTATTTTCTGTTTTTTTTTTTCTTGTCAAGATCCCAGAAAGGGTTAATTTTTGGTTATGTGTGGCTTTCTGGAAAACATAAATGTTTACATTTAGACACCTCTGCAATTGTCACACTTTTTGTTACAGACTGGTCCGCCCCCTGTCAGAAAAGGGCAAAGTTATTTAGCCCTGGCAGGAAATAGTTTGGGGACCCCTGGCCTAGACTGTGACATATCACTCCCATACTTTGGTGAATTTTGGCCACCAAAATGGCCTAATTATTGTTATTTAGGGTTATGTTGTTTGATAAGAGGAGCATATTTTATTGAAGGTTGCTTAAAAGGTCTGGGAAAACTGTCCCCGAATCCCTGCGGATGTCTCACTTACTTCCTGCTTGCTTTTGACAGGAGTTTGCGGCGGATCGGTCTCAGTTCCTCCCTTCGTGGGTTTTGTACTTTAGCGGATGTGAAGAGAGAGATCGACTGCTGGGCGTTCTAAACAACACATGGAAAGCGGTTTTCCAGGTAGGCTTATCAGCAGTTCAAGAGTAAAAAAATGTACTAAATCACAAATTACTGTGTATGTCTTCACTGTGTACAGGTTGATCTTCCTCAGAGAGAGATATCTGATCTGTCTGTTCGGAAGCGTTGCAGTGAGGCCCTCGCCCTTATGCAGAGTGCTTGGCAGCGTGCAGATAGTCTGGCCAGAGGCAGAGCCCAGCGTGAGCCGTGGTGCTGATCAGATAGGCACACACATTTGAATTGTCCACAGGCCCTGGCATTTCAGCGCACTGATATTTGGTTGAGATAGATGAAAGTACTCTTGAATACCAGTATATATTCCTTACTGAAGGACTAAAATGAAGCAATCAGACCTGCATGTTCAGCAACATGAATTTGTGAAACACCTCTGTAAAGCTTCACTCAAATATTCTTGACTAAATGAAGTAAAACCCCTTGAAAATGCTGCAGCAGATATCTGCAATGTTTGTGAATCCCTGGTGGACCTTCAAATGCTATCTTCTGTGGGAGCTAAGGAAGCTTAGTTACCTGATAGAAATACCTATTGAATAGAGTGTTTATTTTTGACATAAGAAGAATCCATTGTATCCCAAGTGTAGGAAGATTTGCTAATAAACCTTGACACAGAAACGGGGAGGAGTACAAATACTTTGAAGCTCGAAAAGAGGTAGAAGATATGAGAGACAGTTTGTCACCAGTAGGGTCACAACATAATGAGAAAATTATTCCCACACGGGGATGAATGACCAATACATTTTGATAAAGTTATTCATGTTACCTGGGACAAGACTACAGAATAACGCACTCCCTGTTTACCACTAGTTACAAAATGTAAAACCAAATAATACTTACACATTCAAGAGTAAATGTACAATATCCATGCACTATACACCTGTGTGTATGATTGAGGGATATATTGCCTTGTCTATTTTGTGTGCTTTAGGTTGAGAAAGCAAGAGGATAATGAAGACCTCAGTCAAAGGTTTTGTTTTTTTCACATGCACTGTTACATGTCATGCCGGTTTCCTATTCTATGCTAGATACTCAAATGTTTTCATTAACTTCAACAGGCCTGCCCTTTCTCTACTCAATGCATTTGAGTGGAGGCTTTCTTGCAGACCTGTATGTTTTTTTTTTGGTTAGACTTTATTTTTTTAAATGGTACTTGTTTAATATCATGAGTTATTCTTCCAGTTTGAGTGCAATGGGAGCAATTGTTACTAAACTATTCACATGAAGTGCTATTTTTATGGTAAGTTTGTCAGCAAATAGGCACTTCCCCTTTGGTATGGGTACGTTAAGACTAAATCATTTTGAAGAAATGTGTCTGGCAATGTAAAGAAAGGAGGGCCACCAGCTGTGATGGTGCTGTAAATATTGCACCTGTAGTTTAAGGCATTGCCTATCTTAAATTGAAACTTCAGTCATATAAGAAAAGTTATCTAGGACAGTCTCATCTTCCAAAAACCTTAAAATAACAATTCAGCTTAGAATCTCTGGCATCTAATTTTAAATTGGTGTTCATATCCTAATACTGTGATATAGCATTACTAACAGTAAAGCGTTTGGAATCAAAAATGTATTTTTAGGAGATGGTTATGCATCTGTTGACAATTTCTACCGCTGCTCTCGTTGAGGCATTGGGACAGATTTCTTCACAAATGCAATGAAATGTAATGTGACTTAAAACAATAACAATATTGCCTTGTGACCAGCCTGATTGGACAACTCACTATCCGCTTTTAATAGGAACACTAATTTTTGATGTTGCCTTACACTGCAGATGACTTAATCGGAAGGCCTAAAATAATCAACAGCTTGAAAAACTAAGAGCTGTGAGTCGAATAACTTTTGCGTGGTCTATTGACAGTCGTGCCAAATGTTACCACTGAAACCTGGCCTGGGTGCCAAATATATCACATGTACAAACAGATCTCCCATTCAGCTATGTTATCCTGATCATATTAGCATTAAATGTTTCATCTGACCTTCCAAATGTTACACTTTTTTATTTTTTGCATATTCTGCCCTCTGACAAAGCAATCAATACTCAGGTGAAATGAAAAAAGAAAAGAAAAAGGAGCCTACACTCACTCCCAACCACCAAACCTTTTTTTTTGGGGGGGGGGGGGGGGGGGCTGCTCTTGTCAAATTCTTTAGGATCTATTTAAGATTGAAAATGTTAGGTTATGAAGGTTCTTAGATAGATCCGATTAGGCACAAATTGCGCATTTTTAATTTGTTACTAAGTTTTCTGAGTCCCTGAAAAAAATGCATCAAAACTAGTATGCTCAAAAATTATAATAGGTCCCACTTAAGGAATTTTTGACCACCTAGAGCACAATTGCAATAGTTTGAAAGGTTTTTTCAATTGTTGGGACACTTTGGCTCATACGATAGATAAAAGTAAAGGTTGATATTCGTGAGCAGTCTTTGGAATGTGGGACATTGCTGGCCAATGATTGTCATCTTTTCAGTGAATACGCTGATAAGGTTTATTCGTAAATATGTACTGCATGTAATTTTTTTTTTTTTAGGTTTACCTGTTTTCTGTAATTGTAAATAGATCATGGATCAGATACAACACACAAAGATGTGCATGTCCAGATATTTTATACTGTGGCAGTATGGCAATTAATGTTCACAGAACCCTTTGAGTTGGATGGCATAACTGAATAAATTTGAGACTAGATAACCATTTCTGTGCTGAATCTTTTGTTTTATCAATGTCACAGCAGGGAAAGGGGTCATCAACAGGTAAGAGGTCTGCTGTCTGTCGCTCCCTAATATACATCCTCTGCAAAACAATTATTGAAAGACCGGAATTTTAAGTGAAGGCTCTTTTCAGACAGAAGCAGAATTTTTAAATAATGTCCCTATCTGGAGAAGTTCAGTTCTACAAGATAAAATGGAAAAGAACATCCATCCATTGTCTGGTGCTTATCCTACTCAGGGGCGCAGAGAATGCTCGGGCCTATCCCAGCTGTCAATCGGGGAGAGACGGATACACCTTGTATCAGTCAACAGTCAATCTCAGGATATTTAGATATGTAGAGACAAACCATTCACTCTCTCATCCACACACAAGGGCAAATTTCCAATCACCATCTGTATATTTTGGGACAATGGGAAGAAAACTGCGAACCTGGAGGAAACCCAGGGAGAACATGCAAAATTCCACACAGAAAGGTTCCCTGTCTGAATGGAACCACCTTTGTGCTGTGAGGCAGAAGCAATAACTACTGTGCCACCATGCTGGCAAGTTGTTTTTTTTTTCACCTGACCCACTAGTCCCAGAGGCCAAAATGTTGAACCAACAGGGGCTGCCACCAGTCCAGTATCTTCCGCTCTCATTTAGCTCCATGAAGTTATAAAGGTAAATAAACACACCTCTATAAGGTGTGTTGTTATGTGTAGCTTTAAGATACTACATTACTTATGGTGCATTAGATGACAGGTTTCAGGAGATACCTGGTACGTAAGCAGGCACTTCGACAGTCAAGTTTAAGCGTAAACCCACGCTGACCGTGTGTGTGTCTTATTAAATGCACTACACGGCATAACATGGTGTCAGATGGTGATAACTTTGTAAAGATAAAAAGAAGATGAGTTTCAGTGACGAGTGAGCAAGTTTGGAGGCGTATGTCGTGGTTACAAGCCCAGAGTGTGAACCGTGTTAGCCTAATGCGAGCGACAGAGGAGAACGGCAGCATTAGCAGTGAGGACGAGAGCGGGGAAGATCTTGGCGAACACGGAGAAGTGGAGCCAGAGACAACGCAATCGTTGCATGTTCAAAGAGATTCTTCGGTGGAAAGGACCGAAAGAAGACAAACAGTTATGGATGTAAAGCTAAGTCCACCTTCACCCATGCAGTTTAGTGGAAATCTCGCAGATAATTGAAAATGTTTCAAGCAGAGATTTGAAATATATCTATCTGCTCGTGGAGCAGGGCACGGGGACGAGAAGTTGCAAGCTCAAATCCTGCTACACGTAATCGGGGAAGACATATTGGACATTTATAACAGTTTCCAAATTGCACCCAATGATCTGAAACTACCCACACTGTTAAAGAAATTCGAAGAGTACATTGTGCCTACCAAAAACATCACGTTTGAGAGATGTAAGTTCTTTTCCTGTGACCAAAAGCCTGGCAATACTTTCGACCTGTATCTGGCAGAATTGTACACATTGAGCAAGGCGTGCGAGTTCGGTGCACAAAGAGATTTACTAATAAAGGGCCGCATAGTCTGTGGAAATGCTAACAATGGACTAAGAGAGAGATTGTTAAGAGAGAAAGATTTGAATTTGTTGGACAGGGCAGTGGACTTGTGTTGGGCATCAGACCTCACGCGAGCAAGTCAAAGAACTGGCAAAAACTGAAATGGCGGTGCATGCAGTTAGAACCAAGGAGCAGCACAAGAAATGCCAAAATAAACAAAACAAAGACAAAATGCAGGAATGCAGTTGCAAGAAATGCAGAGGTAGTCACGCGCCGAGAGCATGCCCAGCTTATGGGAAAACGTGCAACAGCTGTGGCAAAAGGAACCATTATGCCAAACGCTGCACAGGCGACACAAAACCAAAAGTGCACACAGTGGATGAGGAATCAAGGGAGTTTTTCGTTGATGTAGTGCCGGAGTCCCATGTGAATTGGTATTGGATAATGGCCCACAATTTGCAAGCAGTGAGTTTGCTGAATTTTCAAAAGAATGGGGATTTCAGCACATAACATCTAGCCCACATTATCCTAGGTCCAGTGGCCTTGCAGAAAGCTCAGTCAAAGT
This sequence comes from Fistularia commersonii, assembly GCF_037954325.1. Classification (NCBI taxonomy): domain Eukaryota; kingdom Metazoa; phylum Chordata; class Actinopteri; order Syngnathiformes; family Fistulariidae; genus Fistularia; species Fistularia commersonii. Next base: position 584,209 of record NC_141317.1, read on the forward strand.
AGTCAAAGGTCTCATGATAAAAGCACATAATTGAAATGAGGACTTTCATCACAGTCTAATGATCTACAGGAGTGCGCCACTGCAAAACGGCTTGTCTCCATCCCAAATGCTTGTGGGACGACACCTGAGAACCAATCTGCCGATTCATGAGAATCTGTTGACACCTAAGGGAGCAAACAAAATCCAAATTGACGAAGAAAAAGACAAAGAGAAACAAAAACGGCAACGTGACAAAAGAGCAAAGAAACTGAGGGAATTAAGGCCAGGAGAACAAGTAAGGATCAGAGATCATGTGACCGGCATCTGGAATCTGCATGGTTCAGTGCAAAAAGAGGTGGCACCACGCTCTTATAAAGTTCAGACAGAGCATGGAGGGTCTCTCAGAAGAAACGGTGTCGATCTCAAACCACAAATGTCAAGCCAGACAGAGGTGGAACAGCCTGATGCGACACCGCAAGCTGGAGACAACACCCTGAAGCACACTGAGGAACCAGAAGTGCCAGCAAGCATCCATAACTCTCCTGTGATGACACCGTGCAGGCCATAGCGAATGATTCAGCCTGCCAAGAGACTCATTGAAAGTTGCTGAACATTAGAGACTGTAAATGTGAAAAAAAAAGAGAAATGTTTTGTTTGAATGTGAATGTTTATTACAGAACATTTGGACTAAAGTGTTACAAAGGGCATAAGGACTTAGTTATAGTCAATATAGTCTTGTTAAAGTTAAAGTGGGTAGATGTTGATTTTTCTTCTTAAAGGGGGAAGATGTGTTGTTATGTGTAGCTTTAAGATACTACATTACCCATGATGCATTAGGTGACAGGTTTCAGGAGATACCTGGTACATAAGCAGGCACTTCAACTGTAAAGTTTGAGCATAAACCCACGCTGACCGTGTGTGTGTCTTATTAAATGCACGACACGGCATAACACAAGGGTTTCTTGATTTTATCAAATTTTGAATTTACCTTAAAACTTTACCTGAGCATGACATTTTCACTTAATCCTATGTTTGATCTTGCATTAGCAATTCATGCCAACTTGGTACTTGAGTGAAAAGAGTTAAATTATCAGGGACCCCGGGAAAAAACCAAAACTGGTTAAACCTCTGTAAATCATTTTTTTCTACAGAACAGATGTAGATTTCTCAAAATCAGACAGTTTTTCTAGTTGTCAAATCTTAAATGTTGTCATCCTGCTATAATAATAATTTAATAATGATAATAATAATTTGCTATAATAATAAACTTTAAAAACTAGGGACATCCATTAGAAATTAGAAATTAAAATCCCCCCACCTCCTTCCCTCAATCAGAGTATTGAAGATGAAACGTGGCTGGTATGTTGTGTACAAACCCGGTGAAGACCTACAGGAACTGTTTGACCTCTGTAATTGTTAACAAAGACTTCTGTACCCAATATCAAAATTGTTTGACTCAAGGGATCAAATACTTATTTAACCCTGTAATTTACAAATAAATTGTTAAAAAAAATCATACAATGTGATCTCTGATTATTTATTTTTTTGATGCTGTCTCTCAGGACAATGGTGGAAATGCACCAATTTTGAAATTTTAGACTCCTCCATGATTTCTAAGTACTTGCAAAATCACAGGGGGTTCAAATACTTATTCACCTGACCCTTTTTTTGCCTATGGGGCCCCGATCAGCTGACATGTACTGGCAGGGCAAGCAGCATGTGGCCAAAGCAAAAACTCAGTCATGGGAGTAATTTGGTGATACCATGAAGAACAACTTGCATATGGTTTTGAGGAGACACTGGACCACTATCTGCTGTCTCAAAAGAGGTGCAGTGCATCCTCAACACTGCACAGCGGGGATTGTGTGCAGCTAACCTCGACCTGAGACGTTGTGGGTCCATGGAAGACTTTCACACTTGACCACTTGTAAAAAAATCCCTTAATGCATCATTTGTTATAACCCCAGATAGATGCATTACATAAAATTATTGTTTTAACCACCTCAAAGCATTTGAGCCATTTGTAAATGTAGGACTGGTACATATGGGATATGGAACATAATTTTAATATGTAAAAAATAACAACACAACTTGTTGATTAATGTTACTTGTACATTTGACATTTTAATTAATTTTGTCATGATTTAAGGTTATTTTTACATTGGTTTAATTCATTTTTCAAGATAATTTAATCTAGATTTTTTCATGTAATTCCTTTAAGATAATGTTTTGGTTCAAAACAAAACATATATACATATTGCCAAATTTCCTATGATGCTGAAAGTGAAGTCAATTTTTTGACGGACAGAAAGGGATGTTAAAATTATACAGTAAGGCCATGAAATATTTGGACAGTGACACAATCTTCATGATTTGGGCTCTGCATGCCACCACATTGGATTTGAAATTAAACAAATACAACAGAACTGAAGTGCAGACTTTAAGGTTTAATTCAAGGGGTTGAACAAATATATGATTAAACATGTAGGAAATGTAGCTATTTTCATAAAAACGCCCCTCATTTCAGGGGCTCAAAAGTAATTGGATAAATAAACATAAGCTTCATTAAAATGTACTTGTGAATATTTTGTCGAGAATCCTTTGCAGGCAATGACTGCCTGAAGTCTGGAACCCATGGATGTCACCAGACGCTGGCTTTCGTCCTTTGAGATGCTTTGCCAGGCCTTTACTGCAGTTGTCTTCAGTTGTTTCTTGTTTGTGGGTCATTCTACCTTAGGTTTTTTCTTTAAGGAAGTGAAATGTATGCTTGATTCGGTTGAGATCTTGTGATTGACTCGGCCATTGCAGAATATTCCACTTCTTTGCTTTACAAAACTCCTAGGTTGCTTTTGCAGTATGTTTTGGATCATGTCCATCTGTACTGTGAAGCACTGTCCAATCAACTTTGCTGCATTAGTCTGAATCTGAGCAGAAAGTATTTCGCCATACCACTTAGAATTCATCTGGTTGCTTCTATCTTTTGTCACATCATCAATAAACACAAGTGGAAGCTATGCATGCCCGTGCCATCACACTGCCTCCACTGTGTTTTACAGACAATGTGGTGTGCTTTGGATCATGAGCTGTTCCAATTCTTCTCCAAACTTACTTCTTCCCATCATTCTGGTACAGGTTGATCTTAGTCACATCTATCCAAAGAATGTTCTAGAACTGGGCTGGCTTCTTCATGTGTTTTTTCTTTCTTCTCGTGTTTTTCAGTGGCTATACACACACACACATCCCTCACTGAGGAGTGTGTATGTGTGTGTGTGTGTGTGTGTGTGTGTTTGAAATTTCGAGAGTTTTTTTTTTATTTGGTGTTTGTTTATTTTCACTTTAACAGGTGAAAATAAACAAGTGAGATGGGAAAATCTTTGTTTTCATTTAGTTGCATAATAATTGTGCACATTAATAATTGCCTAATAATGGTGTACATATAGATATTCTCTTAAAGCCAAAACTTCACTTTTTCTACTTAAATGTTCAGTTTTGAGGGTTTAACATCTTGGACCAACCAAGAGCACTGTAGCTGTACAATAACAAAATTAATCCTCAAAAATACAACTAGCCTAATTATTGTGCACACAGTATATAAGACTTCATAGGAAATCCCAGATAGAAAATTACATTGTTTTTAACCTCTCTGACTTTGTCTGTCAACAATAAGGGAAATCTGTAACAGCCAGTTACAAAATACTGGTCATCCATAGACCAAAAGTTCTCATGTGAAGCCTCTTCAACAAACTGTTATTGGACTTATACAGTACATATGTCGTCACTCTACTTTCCTAGGAGTGACCCAGGCCAGCGTTTGTGGCGATGGCACTATGACGACAAAGGGATGCCCAACTCTATACTCTTCCACTGACACTCCCCGTGCGTAATCGATCGCGCACCCCGTGTCTTTATCCAGGACGCGGCCTGGCACCCCAAGTGCCACAATTCCAAGAGTGTGTAAAACAATTCCTTATTAAAAAATAAATCCGACCGTTGAGGCGATGATATAGAATGACTGCACCTCCTCACCTGCACATCCGCCGGGAATCTCGAAACTGTATTTCCTGACTTTGAATAAACCATTCTTGCTTGATCAGTCCCTGAACATTCCGGAACAACAAAAACACAAAAACGGACAGTAGTCACAATATATGCCTTTCTACCAAACAGCTGTGACACATAAAAACACCAATAATAACCTTATAAACTTGCAGTATTATTTGTGGAAATAGCAGCATTTTACAAACCAAAATTCTGATAAATTTGTAGACAAAATCCTCCTCCTTTCTTTCCTCAAATAGAGTTGAATTATTCTGTAGTACAGATTATCCGTGCGCTTCGGCTACAAGCGCTCTCAGCAATACAATTTGCAGTGTACATCGGAGCCTGTGAGCCAGGGTTACCAGATGTAGTTCGTGGCTTGAAAATATCGGACAAATCGTTCTCCTAGTTGTGACAGGTTCGCAAGCTGAGAAGTTGCTGACCTTTCTTTACTATGTCCAGCTTTTCTTCAAAAAGAAGATCGCTTTAACAATATATCAGTTACTAAATCCGTTTCTTCTCCTCCTACAATAAAAAAAACAATATTAAACAAACACAACTATATTTCTGTTCACAGCTCGCTAGTAAGCTTCTCCTCGCTAATACACTTGTCCACTCTGTGACTATGCAATCAGAGGGTGTGAATAAATTGACGTTGTTGAAGCTTGCTAGAAGACTTTGATGTCACCAACTCAAAATCTTATTGGTTGAAGCAACAGCGTCATCAACACTTTTTTTTTTTGCGTAAAGGGCTTGCAGAACCGATTGTGCAGACTTTGACTCTGCCTGGCAACAGATTATGGCTGAAATGTGATTGGTTAACAGCTTTAGTATGAAAATGCATGTCTGGAAGCGGCACAACCAGGAGAAAAGCTATGAAAGGAGGTGAACAGAACGTTTGGAATTATTCAATAAGTATTCATGGACAAATTTTAATTAACGTTTGTGATTCAGATATATTTTTTTTTTGGGCCAGTAGAGGAGGCCTTGCAGGCCTTGACGGCCCACCACTGCTGTAAAAAGATTGCTTTTATGGGTTACTACTATAAACTGGATCTATGCAGTTGAGTGGGGCATAAGCCAAACTGAAGTTTAAGTGCACATATCCAAGGAGGTCATTGTCAAACTGTCAAGCTTTTCTCCTAATTGTTCCGTTTCCAGAGTTTCCTTTACGCAAATTATGAGTGTTAATGACACTGTTGCTTCAACCAATCAGATTTTGAGTTGGCGACATTAAAGCCTTCTAGCAGGCTACAGCAACGTCAGCGTATTCACACCCTCTGATTGCATAGTTAGAGAGTGGACAAGTGTGTTAGCGAGGAGAAACGTACTAGTGACCTGCGAACAGAAATATAGTTGTGTTTGTTTGTTATCGGTATTGTCAACCCACAATGACTGCAGGAGGAGAAGAAACTGATTTAGTTGCTTACATAGTGTTAAAGCCATTTTCTAGATGGAGTTTTGAAGAAAAGCTGGACATAGTAAAGAAAGGTCGGGTAACTCCTAAGCTTGCAAACCTGTCACAACCAGGAAAACGATTTGTCCGACATTTTCAAGCCTCTAACGATAACCGGTACCCCTGGCTCACAGGCTCCGAGGTACACTGCAAATTGTATTGCTGAGAGTGCTTGGAGCCGAAGTGCATGGATAATCAGTACGACAGAATAATAGAACTCTTTTTGAGGTAAGGAAGGATGATGGATTTTGTCTACAGATGATTGGAATTTTGGTGAGTAAAATGCTGCTATTTACCTTAATAATACATGCAAGTTTATATAGAATATTGGCTGCAGACTCAGTAATATTGAACAATTAACGATATATGTTTACTTGCAATCTGCACATTCGCAGACACTTTGTAGGCAGGCTCATGTCTATTGGTAGGAATTGCTATCGTCACCTGTGCCCTGCTCCTCAGTAAAAATAACTAAGTGCGACTCTGATATCTCCGGTCGTCTTTTACGCAACACACAACAGTTATCAGGTTATTATTGGTGTTTTCTATGTGTTGTTTGCCATAAGACATTTATTGTGGCTTCTGTCCATTTTTGTGGCTCCCGCAATGTAATGCAATGTCACAGAATGATCAACAGAGAGCAGTAATGCATCATTACCCACATGACTGATCACATCTAGCAAACAACTTGATATTTGTTTCACTAAGTTTATTCATGGTTCTGGGAATTTAGATATAAAGCATTTAGACAAGAAATTACATAGTCTTCAACTGCTTGCCGTCAGACTTGGGTTTACCATTGCTTATGAGGTACATCTAATATATTTTCTCATCTGCCCATAACTGTTCAGAACTATTCACAGTGCCCCTACCAAGTGCTACAATATTGAGGTTTTGTACTCACGCTCAAAACAAATGGAAAGTAATGAATAATCGAAATCCAGGATACCCCATTGCCATTGTTACAAGTAAGGAAAGATTTGCTTCACAATATGTTGGACAGACATTCAGAGGAAATTCGGTACAATACAAAATACCTCTATATTAGGAGGTAGGTTAGCTTGGTTTACCATTCACCATTTTGAAGTCTAAGAGAACAATATATCGGTTCCATTTAATTTGTAGAAGAGACAAAATCAAAACTATATAGGTGACGTTTTCATCATTGATGATTTTGCATCTAAGATGAAGCAATTTTGACTGGGTGGTATAATTTTCACATAACTTGGTTAATTTAAAGAAAAGCTTCTTTCATTGCTTTTGACCGTTGTCAGCCTAAAACAGTGGTCCCCAAACTACGGCCCGGGGGCCAAATATGACCCGCCTCCACATTTTGCCCGGCCCCTGAACAATACCAGAGATGCATTATGATTTTTTTTTCCTATCCTGACCACATAATTGTGACTTGTACATGCATAGAATGTATCATTCTATTCCACCCTTCTTCAGTCTGTGCCTTATCCCCTCCCACAAAAAAAAAAACAAACAAAAAACCTGGACACCCCCCTGTCAAATAACACGGAATAATGGCGATTAGGTAAAAGAGAAATAGATTAAGAATGCAGGGTATTTAACCTCAGTGGACAAATGTGTTGAAAGCTGAACAGATTATTTGAAATGCCACAGCTTTCATTCTATTGCAAACATAATATACTATACTGAGGTACAATAACACATGTTTAGGAAAACAATAAATGAAACAAAAAAGAAGATTAACTGTTGAATTAAGAAAGTTCATGAAATCATGTAAAATAAACAAGTGTGTACAAATGAATGATTTTACTTCAATGTTCATTACTGCCCATCTAGCTAAAGTATGTCTGTTTTTCCCATGTAATAACCTGCGATTCTTTCTATGTTTACACAAAGGATTTCTCAGAATTGGTAAGAATAGTATATCACTGTGAGCTGTTTTCTATTGTATGTATTTTAGAACAAATCCAGTTTGATGGATGTAAATGCCTCCTCGTTCTAAGAATCTCAAATGTAGACGTCTCACATGGGATGTTCCTTACTGAATGTGCTGTGGGGATGACTTCAAAAACGTTATCACGTTTCTCCATCTACCTTCACCCCTTCATGTTCTCCTCCCCATCCCACCCTCAGTCAAATCCACAGACCTGCAGACAGGTACAGTAGTTGCTGATTTATTGGAAGTCAAAACCAGACAGGTGTTAGTTAAAGATTTTTGCTCTATCTCTCCCTCCTACTCCCACCACTGTGCCCTCAGGCGACTCCTGACTTTTGTATAATCGCTTCTTTTTCTGCTCACCTCCTCTTCTCTCTTCTCTTCTCTTCTCCCTCTCCTACCCATGTCTATCTTATATCATCCCCACTGCCCTTTATATTTTATACAACACACCCACCCTCCTTGCTCTACATTGGTCACATTCATCTTATGATTGTTATGATTGCTGTGCGTTCCTCTGCCATGGCCTGCAGGAAGAGTGAGTTAGTACATGTCAGCAAGCACAGGTATGCACCATGGACACTGGCTGGCTCATTCACTGTCTGCTGCAATGAGATGGTAACATAATTTACATGAAGCAAACAAAGTAAAGCCTACAAAGTAACAACACATCATATAAAGTGCACAGAAATGCTAAGTTCTTTAATGTATACAATTACAATCAATTAAGTGTCTAGGAGAGGCAGCGGTAGAGTTTCTGGCAAGATTATTCAACAGGATCTTATAGAGTGAGAAAATGCCTAAGGAATGGAGACCAAGTGTGATGGTGCCCATTTTTAAGAATAAGGGGGATGTGCAGAATTGCGGCAACTATCGAGGGATAAAGTCGATGAGCCATACATTGAAGTTATGAGAAAAAGTAGAGCAAACTAGACTGAGAGCAAAAGTTAGCATTTGTGAGCAGCAGTATGGCTTCATCCATAGAAAGAGTACTACAGATGCAGTATTTGCATTGAGAAGGCTAAAAGATAAGTACAGAGAAGGCCAGAAGGATCTGCATTGCCCTTTTGTAAACCTAGAAAAAAAAAGCGTATGATAGTGTGCCGAGAGGGGAACTCTGGTATTGGATGAGGAAGTCTGGAGAGGCAGAGGAGTATGTTAGATTGTTGCAGGACATGTATGCTAGCTGTGAGATTGTGGTGCGGTGTACTTAAGAAGTAACAGAGAAGTTCAAGGTGGAGGTGGGACTCCATCAGGGATCAGCTCTGAGCCCCTTCCTGGTTACAGTGGTGATGGACAGGCTGACAGATGACGTTAGACTGGAATCTCCATGGACCATGATGTTTGCAGATGATATTGTGATCTGTAGTGAGGGCAGCGAACAGATTGAGGAAAATCTAGAGAGGTGGAGGTATGCCCTGGAAAGGAGAGGAATGAAGGTCGGTTGCAGCAAGACATAGAGTATATGTGTGTGAATGAGAGGAACCTGGGTTGAATGGTGAGGCTACAGGGAGTGGAGATCAAGAAGTTGGAGGATTCCAGAAACTCGGGGTCAGCAGTCCAGAGCAGCTAAGAGTTTGGAAAAGAGCTAATGTTAAAGCAGGTTGGAATGGGTGGAGAAAAGTGTCGGGGGTACTACGCGATAGAAGATTATCGGCCAGAATGAAAGCAAAGGTGTACAAGACAGTGTTGAGACCTTCAATACTTTATGGCCTAGAAACAGTAACAATGATGAAAAGACAGGAGGCAGAGCTAGAGGTTGCAGAGATGAAGATGTTGAGGTTCTCTTTGGGAATGACCAGGATGGGTAGGATCAGGAATGAGTCTATCCGAGGAACAACACATATTAGATGTTTTGGCGAGAAGGTCAAACAAACCAGACTGAGATGGTCCGGTCATGTGCAGAGAAGGGGTAGTGAATGCATTGGTAGACGGATGCTGGAACTGGAGCTGCCAGGCAGGGGGTCTCCAGGAAGACCAAAGAGAAGATTTATGGGCATAGTGAGAAAGGATATTAAGGTAGATGGTCTGAGAGAGGAGGATTAGAGGAAAAGTGTTAGATGGAGACGGTTGATTCGCTGTAAAGACAAAAGGAGAAAATACAATTACAATGAATGCAGTTGTAAACCTAGGTGGTTGACAATAATTATTAATATCATTATTATTATTTCAACAACACACAACATACTTTCAGATGACTCAAAAAATAGTATGCCCATGCATCAATTTAAATTAACATTCAGTCATTTTAAGATCAGTCTTTAACTCTTTTTACCCCACAAGCATGTTACAATAATACATTGTGTTGTTAGCTTGGATTTGGCCATCAGATGTCCTGCTATGTTAATGTTTTAAACTGTAGCAAAAGTCAAGCTTATGTCAGTGGAGCTGCAGCTTGAGAACCATAACAATTCATGAGATAAGACCCCTACCCCTTAGAGATTGAGTGATAACACCTTTGAAGCTTAACAGACATTATCTATTTATTTGTATTTCAAAATAATTATTTATCATACAATCTACTTACATCCCTGAATAAAAAAATCAAATATGTTTATGTGACTTTCTGCATTAAAAAGACAACTTTAATGCTTTTTGGATTTATATTTTGTTGAGAACTGGGAAAATTAGACCTTGGTCTACCTGAATAAAGAGCTGCCCTCCTATCCCAACAAGCACCCTTTTCACAATATTTGAGGAGAGATGATGGGCAGTAGCAAGCAGGTTACACTAAAACATGAGAAAGTTCATGTTCTTTTTTCATCATTCAATGTAAGCTATAGACAGTCTCTCTCTATAGCTCTCTGTCTCTGTGCACATGATGCAAATCATGCAATTCTGCTTATAACTGACCTATATTCTGTATAAATGTCTGATTTACATGCTCAATAGCACAGCATAAATGCATGCAGTGCGTGCATGCTTGCTCCACACCTCACTACAATTACACGCCCTCTCTCTCTCTCTCTCTGTCTCTCAAACACACGCACACGCGCGCGCGCGCGCACACACACACGCGCACGCACTCACACACGCACACACTCACACACAGAGACGCGTGCGCGCGCGCATACATAAGCATACTCCTGATCGTTCTTGCTTCAACAGACTAGCAACATTTCTCACGTAGTCTGGCTATTCCCTCCTCTCTTCTCTCAAACCAGGTGCTGAAATGCAATAATAAATAACTATTAGAGCGAGAGGAAGGGCACGAAAAGAGGAGGAGAATGAGAGAAAATGAGACAGCACTTCCCAACAGTAGCAGAAAGAGAGAGAGCAAAAGAGCAAAAAAGAGGGAGGGAGTGAGTGGGGGGAACGGAGTGAGAGGGACAGAGGAGCAGAAGAGCGTAGAGATAGAGGATCTGCATTGAGGGTAGCTCTTTAAGCAACAAGTGGTGCCTTTTTGTCAACCTGTTTTTTTTCCGAAGAGGTGTGGGACAAGAAGAAGAAAAAGTAGGAAAAATGAAATAAGGACGACAGGAAAACATCTGCACTACGTTGAAAACAAGGAAGAGACGAAGAGAGGACAGAAACTGCAAGGAACTCAAGGCAGCAATGGATAAAAGAGAAGCTCAGCCTGACCCTGGGATGGATTCACACACTGCTGCTGGCCAGCATTCAGCACGCACACTAGGCTACTAATGCCATTGAGGTACATTACCTAAAATCATCAACAATAACTTTTCTAAAACCAATGAAACAGTGATATTTTTTCACTGTTCTGCCAACTTTTTCATGTGTTGCCCACACTACGGAAAGAACCTAAGCTGTGTGTGGGGTGCAAGTATTGCTGTGCAGCATCTCAAGGGTATTTTATTAATAGGACAGCATTCATGCTCTCCCATTAACAGTGGAAGTTATTTCTTAGACAACATGGAAAGGCAGGCTTTACTAGATTAAGAATTAATCATTTCATATTGAATTCAATGTTGCTATTGTTTTTCTGCAATACTCACCCTGAGCTGCTGATAGGCAAATAGCCAGCAAGGTAATCATCAGCTCCACTACAGATGTGTTCTGTGCACAAAGTTGCTGCTTGCATTATTAATGTATCTAGCCGCTCCTATGAGTTTCCTATGAGCTCCAGTGAGTTTGAAGCGTGATGGTTACAGTGCAGCAATGAGTTGTTGCAGAATGGGGCAGGTAAGTGCATGTCTGGAGTATGTTGGATAAACGGTTGTTAGAAACTGTACATGGCTGAAACTTGGCACTGCAGCTCACATAGACATTTTACCCAAAAATTCAAACGCATCTGCCTTAACAATTTAGGCAAAAACAGAGCTTTTCTTTGGCATAATGGTTGTGCAATATATGGGAAAACTACTTCTTATTTATACATATCAAAACTTCTTTAAAATCAGTGGCAGAAAATGTGGAGGAATGAACTAACACTGTGGATAACAACAAAACCCTGCTTATGCAGTGTCGTCAAAGTCACTTTCATCCTATTTACTGATTGAGACAGCAATGGATTCTTTCTACTATTCTGATGAATGATTTGTCATGACAGTTGACTACTTCTGCCTTATTTGTGTTGAAGCTGTCTGGAAGTGCATGTCTCAGCTAATGTTCCACCTTTCCTATAGATAGATGTGCATTCGAATTTAGAAAATTTAGTTTGGCATCAGCAAATGTCTAATTTCATCAAGCAGTGACTTAAATTTTCACCTCTAAGTACTGTCAGCATCTGCACACATGCATAATCTACTACATTTTAGAACTAGCGCCTCTGTGTGTGTGTGTGTGTGTGTGTTTGTTTGTGTGTGTGTGTGTGTGTGTGTGTGTGTGTGTGTGTGTGTGTGTGTGTGTGTGTGTGTGTGTGTGTGTGTGTGTGCCTGGCTACCTGCCTGATGGCCTGTGTGCCCATAGTCCAAACTCAACCTTCTTTCTCTTATCACTTGCTCCACCCTCAAGCATGCAAAGTATTTTCGTCACATAGAGTAGAATAAAATATTCCTTTAATCATCACACACACACACACGCACGCACACATGCACGCACGCACACACACACACACACACACACACACACACACACACACACACACACACACTCTCTCTCTCTGTTTTGTACTGACATGTTTGCTTAAAACTAGGTTAAAATCATTGAGTATCACTCTATGATCTCGATGACTGCCAAGACATTGGCAGTAAACAATGCTAAGTGGGGCAATGGAATTGGGGGAACAAGTCATTCAGGGAATTTCGAAAGTTGTTCTGTTGAATTGGTGGTTCTCACCTGTGAGCCTCTGAAGTTGAACATGAACTTGCCTTCACCCTAAAACGGACCATCTACTAATTTAATCCACATCAGTTGATAATACATTATTGGCAATAGGTTTTTGATACATGTTGAAAGACAATGTCCGGATGTACTGAATGTTCACATCAGAAAGAAGTCAGTTGCTTTTTGTGCAGCGATGCTCATGATCAAGTGTATTTGGATTCATATGCAAAGGTTATACAGATGTGAAAAACTGAGGCAATGTGTGTCATGGACTGCCCTGGCTGTTTGGCTGCACACCTGTCACCAGAACTGCAGCCCCTATTTTTTTCCCATGTGGTTTGGCAATTATGATGATTATGATGTTGTATGTATTTCAAAGTTGCAGCTATATGAGTTAATGTTCCTGGTGAGGAAGCGTTGCCTGCTAAATCAAATCTGAAAAGTTTTTTTGAAGCTCTTCTTTCAGGAATGAAAAAGACAGGTAATGCTTTCAAGCATGTTGCAGGCTTTCAAGCAGGCTCTTGTGCTTTTTTCATTTTATCATGTTATTTTTAATGGACCCATTCATCTTCAGTCTGCATGCTTATGACATGTTACTCCATCCTCAAGTGGGGCTGTTCCTTAATGGTCAGTGAGGTGTTTTCCACTTAAAACAGATCATGTTTCAAAACAACAAGAAGCCCAATGGATGACTTGTCCATACCTGTCCAGATAATAAAAGGGTTGAGTGGAGATTGTAGGGCTCAGCAGGGGAAAACTGAAGCTTGGGAATGAAAAAACAGCAAGGTAAAGCGTGAATAGGTGAAAGATGAAAAAAGCTAAAAGGAATAGATCAGCAATTTGATACAATGTAGTTCAGCTTTTTACAGCAGACATGGCAAAAGATCAGATTATTATCAAAAATCTCTGGTCGGAAATTAAAGTATAAGAGAGCCAGCCTCTTCCAGCATTATGAATGTGAGCTGTTAAACAAACATAAAGACAATAGATTAAAGAGTATACACACCAGGATGAATTGTATGTTTATATTTCTCATTAAGTGCCAAGCTTCTTGTGCTTTGATATGTTGTTAACTTATGAGAACAATAGCAGTGGTTGCAGCATTCAGCTCAAATTCTCCTATTCAGAATTTGACAGTTAAAACTGGTAACTATGTTGTTATTCAGTCAGTTGTGCAAAGCCAGTTATGGCAAATATAGATCAAACATGAGTAGAAACATAGTAAAATGAAAAAATAGATAGTGAGTACCAATATAGTGTATTTTTTTCTTACTCTCAGGCACGGATTACTTGCATCATTGCAGTGGTATTTGTCTTCAGCAACAAGATATAATTTAGATTACTTCTAAATAAACATTTTACTCTGAACATCAGTGTACCTTATTGGTTATCAAGACAACAATGGAACTCTTGAAAGCACTTCTGAAAGTATGAATACAAATACCAACTAATGAGTACACTCAGTTCATGCAGGTTGTCATTTTTTGATTTTTTAGTTCAAGAAGCAATATGCATGTCGGGTTGATGAATATGAGGATTTGCTACTTTCCAGTGGTTCATGAAATCTTTGGCAGGTCCCTGGATACATCTCTTACACTGAAGTAAGCAATATAAAGACATGGATTATTCAAAAAATAGAATAACACAAAATAAAAACAGATTAAAATAACATGGCAGAATGAACTACATAAATCTCTGTAAGCACCATTCCTGTTGTGCATTTTCATGATGGAGTCCATAGAAACTAAGCGTTTGTCCAAAGAAATGACTGCTGCATTTTCAGTGAAGTGTCACGTTTAACTGACTTCTTCAATGTGACCCTCCAAAACATCCCCAAATCAGCTCTTTTGTTTAAAATCTCACTGGATACAGACAGCCATCGTCTATCACAAGCCTCATGATTATTGGATTTTCTAGATTCAATATAAGTTGGATCCCTGGCCTTTCATCAGCTCTTGGCTGTTGACACTGTACTATAATTATATCAGGTTATTTTCATACGTTTGAGAAAAGCTTTTTTGTGTCTTTACCATTATAGCTGTGTGCGGAAGCCTATGTGAGCTTTGTGTTTGCCTGAAGTTGTTGCAGTTGAAGAGTAATGTAGGGGGAGGGCAGGTTAAAGGTCCAAAAGTATTGTTGTTTGCTCGTGAGATGGCCACCATTTTTTCAGGCTATCATAAAATGAGAGATTCCGGTTTGTGTCTTTCAGGAATTCCCCAGGAACGTTCAGGGGAAACCTATCTATCTTGTCACCTTCAACCAAAAACAGAAAGCATCTTTCTTTCTCACACACTTTCACATTCAGGTGTGCACATTTTATGTGTGTGACTGAACATCAGCTTGTCAGTATGCATCCTCATAATGCTGTGGAAAGTTGTGGGTGAGTTGCCTACAGCTGTTGTTAAGAATCAGGAGAACCTACAGCATGTGTAAACATTTGGGTAACAACCCCTCTTGGGTGATCACCTGTCTCTGTGAGGAATGAATGGGCCTCCCTTGAAACTGCCTGACCTGAATTCCCTCGACCATTGTCAACCATATAGGAGTTTAATCTTAAAAAAATGCAGGTTAGTTAACTTGACATCTGGTGTATTTTGTGCATTTGAAATCCAGGGGCCGGTTGAGAGATTTGAATAAAGCCTATTAAAATACTCAGAAGGCACTGTTGGATACTACATTTAGAATTTGTAAGTTATATGTTGTTGCTCCAAACCCTGAAACACAATATTAAAGACCATAGTCCACAGGCTGCCGACCAATATTGCCTTTTAAGAAGTGGTACTTATTGGCAAGTAATAAAATTGTCAATAGATGAAAGACATAGTAAATGAAGATGCATCTCTTTGTTTTGCTTTGTTTTGTTTTTTGTTTGGTTTGTTTTGTTTTGTTTTTGGTTTTGACTTGACCAAAGCTCAGTTCTTCGCTTCAAATGGACTACATTTTATCTTAGGACAACATAGAATTGTGGCACTCAAAGTTGTGTCTCAGGATTTGATAATACCTAACAGTACTTTGAAAACTACATCTGTAGTATGTTGCCCCAGGGTATTCCAATAACAAAAGCTTCTTCAAGGCAGATCATGTGATACTGTAACTTTTACTAAGCCAAACAATTTGATTATTAAATATCTCAAGTACTTTATGTGTTATTTCAGTAGCTTTTGGTAGTGTTTAATGCTAAACAAGTTTATTTTTTGCCCTGCATTTAACGGATAGCGCTAAAATGGCAAATATGAAAGTTAGAAAATTTTCAGTGTGTTATGAAATATGCGGAATTCCCACATTTTCAGTATCCAATACGGGTATCTAAATATATTATGTTTTTTGTTTGTAATCCCGACCATGCAGTCAATCATGATATATACTGCATCAATCTTGAATTCTCTTGTTTTTTTCAATGTCAAAGCATCAAATGGTTATTTATATGCTCATGGTAAATGTTTTTAAATACCGATTTAGATTTTATCGATTTTTTTTCTTTTTTTCTTTTTTTTTTTCTTTCTGTTGTTGCTGTAACTCTGATGACCGGTGTTACAAATAATTGGAAGAAACTGTTTCTTCAAAACACGAATAGAAAAGATGTACCTGTGGTGATGTCATGTCTTGTCCCAGCAGACAGTGACAGGCTCTTTAGTCTACTGCTTTGCAATTAGTGGTCTGATGTGACCAAGTTACTTTGAGCTCACATACACACATGAGCTGTTAACGCCACACTGTTAGAACACTCTAGTCTGACAAACCAAATCTCACCAAACTTACTTTTTGTTCAGAGGGAAGGGGCCAAATCCTTTTCCTGAAGAGGAAACCCTTTGCTATAATTCAAATATTTCAACAAATTAAATCAATTATTTGCATCAATGAATTTGGTCAATAATATTGATATGTGGAATAATTCCTTTTACTCTACTGTTTAAAGTGGAAACATTTGGATTTCAAAAGCTGAAAACATCAGCAAACTCGAAGAATCATCCATACTTGATCACAAATAAAATGCATTTAACAAATGTCTCAAGACAATGGGCAGGTAATTATTATTCTAAATCATAGGAGGGATTGTGAGATGCATATTTAAATCTGAAGCACCTTCCCAGACTTATCCAGGCTTGCTTAGACTGATCTTGCAAATCATCCTGAGAGAATGGCATAAGCACACTATGGTGACAAGTGCAACAAAAGAGAAAACACAAAATGTGGAGTGACCCTTGGACATTCACTAAAAAGTACACAAAAACTCACACACAAATGGCCCTCCAAACAATGCAGTGGCCATCAGTGGAGGCCATTCGTGGAGGTCTGCGGCACAGATCAGGTTACCTCCTGCTGGGGGGGAGCTGGATTGCTCAAAGTGCACAGCGGGTGATGGCAAAGTGTTTGACAAAACCATCCCATTTTTGTGTTGCAGTCTTTGAGCTGTTTGTAAATGCACCGAGGGTAAAAGCTAGTGTTGTTTGCAAACTTCTAAATAGAGCTTTGTAGCACAACTACTCTTGTGTCAAATTGAAAAATCTGAATCAACAGCTAATTACAGACTGACTTGAACGTTGTAAATGTAGGATTTCCTGATGTCTGACTACTTCATTCGAAGTGAAGAAGCCTCTTGGATGAGAGGTGAAACCTCCTCAAGGGAAGGAAATCAAGTGCACTTGCTGCAAGAATGAGATTCTGACAAGAATTCCGTTACATAACATCTATTGCCTTTCATCCTACCTGCTTGTTTTTTTTACTACACAACATAAACATAATTGAAATGTAAAATTCTACTTGCATAGACCACGAACATTCAATATTTTTGTTTTAACTTGTACCTTAAAAAAAGACAAAAATAACATTATTTACATGTTTAAACAATATTTTGCTCTGTCATGAAGCAAGGCCCACACAGTTACACTAATATTTATGTAATGCATGTCAGTGAGAGTATTGCTAAAAGTAATTTTAGATAGAAGCTATTCCAATTCAAAATCATACTTACATAGCTGCAGCGATGAAAGGCATGACTTTGCCATTCATTAACTGCTGTAAGCAGACAAGGTGTCTTATAGCAGCCCATTGAAATTACAGGGGGGATATACTGACACAAATTCAAAACAGGTACAAATAACATCCTAGTATGACAAGGGAAATTACATGTCTTTATTTCATATGGAGTGATTCATTAGCATTACTATGAGGACTATTTAGTAGTTATAATCAATTGCTTTCATGCTTTGATGAACTGTTGTGAAGTTTTGGTGTGAGGCTATTTTGGATTTTATACAGAGAGAATATCAATTCATAATGTCATTGGTGGGTTGTCTGTACCTTTTTTAAATTAGCATTGTTTACTAGGCAGATAATAGGCTATGCTGCAGTGATATTTTAGGTGAGAGATGATTGATAGAGATACAGGTTTTTCTTACAGAGAGATTACATTATAATCAGCCACTAATAACATAAAGGCACCAATAACTTCATGAAATTAATAACTTCATGTAATTAAACAGCTGAAGTCTGAATGTGCTGTTAGAGCTTTGTGGCTAAAGTATATTAGTGGATCGGTATGAGCAGTTCCCACACCCTCTTAGGTGTTGTGTGTTCTGAGCGGCCAGGCCCTAGTACACAGATAAAGGCTGCCATTGTCTACAGCAGGGAACAGGTAACCATTTCTGCCTGCCCTCAAGCACACATCTGTGTGTGTGTGTGTGTGTGTGTGTGTGTGTGTGTGTGTGTGTGTGTGTGTGTGTGTGTGTGTGTGTGTGTGTGTGTTTGCATGTCTACATCCATGCAACGTCTATGAGGGGAAATCAGAAAAAGAAAAGATCAATAGGGCTTCTCAACCTCACTTCTAGAATAGAAAAACAGCTTGTCAAGCTGAATATTCATAACGTATAGCACACTAGCACACACATACTCCATAAACAATCAAAAATAAAATATTTTTCAAAAACACAAACTATGAGCAATGACATATTTGCATGTCAAGAATTAGTCCACAAAGTTGCTCATATAAATTAGAATCATCTTCAATCGTCTTCACTTAGAGATTTATAGTAATTTAGTCTAATGAGTGAAAAGGAGAAATTTTTGTCAAATTTGATCCAAACAAAGGCCCACTGTGTGCAATATGGTTTTGAACAAAAAGATAAGAGATAAAAGTTTAATAATTAACATCTAGACAATCTGACTTTTGCACTGCCCCAAATTTGCACCACAGACATTTATCCAATTTGTGTAATGAAAAATAGAGAGTTCATAAAAGAGTTTATAAAACTGTCTTATTCAGACTGGAATCCATTGATTTTAAACTGGCATGAGTAGAACACAAGCAACAGAGAGAACTGGTGATTTGGGTTGATTTATGTAAATATCATAAAGCTTATGTGGGTACATTGTGTGACCGTACATATATACACACATATATATATGTTTATATACATGTATGCATATTCACATATACATATATATATATATGTATATACAGGACTGTATCAAAAAATTTGAATATTTTGATAAAGTTCTTAGATCTTCTGTAATGCAATTAGAAAAACAAAATTAATTTTTCATGATATTCTAATTTTTTGAGATAGGATTTTTGAGTTTTCTTAAGATGCAAGCCATAATCAGCAATATTAAAATAATAAAAGGCTTGCAATATTTCAGTCGATTCGTAATGAATCCAGAATGTATGACGTTTTTGTAATTGCATTCCAGAAG
Source organism: Fistularia commersonii (assembly GCF_037954325.1). Lineage (NCBI taxonomy): Eukaryota > Metazoa > Chordata > Actinopteri > Syngnathiformes > Fistulariidae > Fistularia > Fistularia commersonii. Next base: position 603,510 of record NC_141317.1, read on the forward strand.
ATAAAGAACTTCATCACAATATTCTAATTTTCTGAGTGTTCCGGTTTCCCCCCAGGAGCACAAACATAGGCAAGTAGATTTGCAGGGTGGTTTAATGCTTTCTCATTCGGGAGCGTTTCCACACGCGCAAGGGGCAAGACAACATGGACTCCTTCTTCCAACATCTTCAAACAAGACTGGACGATGACTGAAACCTTGGGTCTGCCTTATATACTCCAGCTTGATTAGCTGAATTCCCTTCTGGTGCGGCGTGGCCTCCAGGTGCGGAGGATAACCACAGTGATTACTGTGCAGCTGGCCCAGGGTTCCGAGGAGCCGTGACACTGAGACAGTCCTGTGTATATACACTGCTCAAAAAAATAAAGGGAACACTTAAAAAACACATCCGAGATCTAAATGAATGAAATATTCTTATGAAATACTTTGCTCTTTACACAGTTGAATGTGCTGACAACAAAATCACACAAAAATGATCAATGGAAATCAATTGTATCAACCCATGGAGGTCTGGATAAGAATCACACTCAAAATTAAAGTGTAAAAACAAACTCCAGGCTGATCCAACCTTGATGTAATGTCCTTAAAACAAGTCAAAATGAATCTGTGTTGCTTCCTGAATGGAAGCAACACAGAATGATTTCACAGAAGTGTGATTGACTTGGAGTTACATTGTGTTGTTCAAGTGTTCCCTTTATTTTTTTGAGCAGTATATATATAAAATGTTCTTTTCTTACCTCAGTTAACATTTTTGGAATGGAATTTTTGTTCCATATGCCTATTTGAAAGTATTTTTCAATGAATATGGTCTTGGCTTTTTGTATTATTTTCCACTTTAACTCTGAATCACATAGATTTTTAAGAATCTCATTTCTTAAAACTTCTACTTTGAATGTGATAAAACTCTGTCCCAGTGATAAAACTCTGTCCCAGTGACCTGACAACATGACATGTTGGTATGTCAGCAGACATTTTCAGCTAATTAAGCTACTATCGCAGATAGCCCAAAAAGTAGTGATCAGTGGAGTGACCCTTGTAGTTGTTGTCAAAATATGCATGACCTCTGAGATTTCTTTCTGTCTGTAAAACATATATTGGTCTGCAGAACTTAAACAGTTGATTGGATGCTGAACAACATGTACTATCAATCTCAGCACGGTGTGTGTGTGTGAGTATGTTTACTTATGTGTATGTGTATCTATATATATACACACACACACGCACAGGCATCACGCTCGCTCACACACACATGCATCTGTAGATGTTAAGTACAGGGGGTGTGACTTTGTGATGTGAGGTCTTTAATTAGAGCAGGAAGACATAGCTCAGAAGATACACCGCACCAAACTTTGTGAGTGCATGTGCTAATAGTTCCAAGCATCCAAGCATTAATTCCTGTAGTTTCAACTTGTGTGAATGTGTGTCAGTATGTTTGTGTGTTTGTGTGTGTGTGTCTGTGTGTGTGTGTGTGTGTGTGTGTGTGTGTGTGTGTGTGTGTGTGTACGTATGTGTACGTGTGTGTGTGGGTGTGTCTGTGTACACTGCTACAGGGCATTGATTAGTGCTTGAAGCTTGGTTGCTGTCTTGGTCACACAAGTCCAGGCTCTCAACCAGCTGTGCACACAGTAACATGCTCATGTTCATTAGTTGCCCATTCGATGATCTATACCAGGGGTCAGCAACCTTTACCACTCAAAGAGCTATTTGGACCTGTTTCCCCACAGTAGAGAAAACACAGGGAACCTCACAACCCTTTTGAAATTTAAAATGAATTAACTCGGCATATACCGTAATTTTTTTTGTTTTTATGCTATATATAAACAAAGTATGTGTTGCATTTTTTTTAATCAATGAACAACCACAGAGAAGACAGAATTAAATTTCTGCATGCAACAAAACATTTTGAACTCTGAAAAAAGACGTTGGATTAAAGGTTACATTTAAGCAAAATACTCAATGTCTATTTGAGTTCTTCTTGTTTTTATGGAAATAAAAAGCCTCACCTAAATTATCCACTGGCAGTGAACCAAAAATGCTGTCCTCTGTCTGTGTGCTGTCATTGTAAAACTGATGCGTGCGGTCGCTTATTAAGAGCAACAAAAATATTTAAATTAATTTAGATGCTACAAGATAGTCGTAATCTTCAAATTTAAAATTACATTTTAAAAATGAACAAACAAAAATAAAATACATTTTCATTTAATACTTGTTAATTATTTTCAAAAGCCACAGGGAGCTGCATGCAGGTCTGGAGCCGCGGGTTGACGACATCCAGTCTATACTGTCAATAGCTACACATGTGATATGCATGCACTAAATCATACCACATTATAGCACAAAATTGTATCAGTGTATAGCATTACACTGTAGTAATATTCTAAGTGAAAGCTATGATAATTACTGCTTTTTTTCCTTTTTATTTTGTGAACTCACTGTATAGGTGTATATCACATTACATTACATTACAGTCATTTGGCAGATGCTTTTATCCAAAGCGACTTATAAAAAGTGCAATTGAGTCACCAAAGATCTGAAGTACCAATAGTTGGAAGTCAGAAGTGACCACTTAACCAAATAGCCATCTCAGAACCATATACATACTTATCATACGATATACAGTACATATATATCAGGTTTGTATTGTCATGGCAGTCCTTGCCAATTTATTCTTCTGATTAAAAAAATCACACAATTTTGTGTTGACTCCTTCTTTGTAGTTTATTCATAATACAAAAGCTATGTGTTTTCTCTTCCGCCCCAGATCCCAAGTGTTAGTCCAGTCATGCTCCCTGGGTATGGATTCTCACCTTTTCCTGATTTCCAACCCCACCGCCGTGCTTTTTGCTGCAGAGGAGATAGTTCCAGCATGTGGATCTCTGGTTCAGGCAAGCCTATGGCTCTAAGTGAGGCACAGCAAGAAAGACCTCTCCTCCACCCATGTCATCATAAACATGTTGCTGTGTGCCAGCAAGAGACACTTGCCTTTTTTGAACTACAACCACCAATGAGTCCCAAACTAAATGGCCGTGGATCAACAGACGCACAATGTACATCACATTCCTTGGCTATCAACAGTTTCAGAAACAAACTCAATGAACTGCATGATGTGCAAAAAGGCTCTCATGGGACAAATTCTGAAAATGAAAAGAGGGTGAATATAAACTGTCATACGTCTGAGGATCACAGCCTGCCTGAAATCCAGAATAGGATAAAGACTTGTTTTCAGGACCAGATAGAAAAGCCACGAACCGTCACAACAATTTGTCGTCCCCTCCATGCTGCTCTTAGTCTTCCCCTACCATTCCCTCTGTCCTCTTTATACACAAATTCAGATTCCTGGGAATCTCAGCTGCCTTGCTCCCCTTCCTCACCTGAATGTCCTGAGTTTCATAATCCAGACTCCTCACAACCACAGAGGAGAACATCACAGGGGTCACTGAAAGAGAAGTCCATACGTGAGTGTTCATTTTAGGAAAACAAGAAAACAATCCCAAATGTTTTTTATTTTTTAGTCTCATAATGTAATTTTCTAATTTCCAGGTCGTAAGATGCAGGTTTATTCTCCAGATAGTCTAAGCGACGAATCACTCAGCAGTCCAGTCTTGGATGCGGACTATATTTTTCCGGGACCTTTCGCATCATTCCTTGAGGAGGATCTCAGTGGACTGTCCACACTAGAATCCATCAAAAGGTCCTCATCCTCAGATGTTACCGTAGATCTCCCAAGCCTCAGTCATAGCGATATTCCGAATTTACCTGCTGAACCACTGCAGATAATAGAAGACTCTGTACCAAGAGTGGGAGAAGAGAAAAGTCACATAGCCATGTCAATTGCCATTGGGGGCAATTATTTGCCAAACACCCGCCATGTAGACCAAGAGCGTCGTCGTTTCTCAGCCTCAGAATTAATATCTAGACTTCAGTTTTCTCAAAGGAAGAACTCCTTTTCCTTGAAGCTTGGCAAATCACTGTCTGCTCGGGTAACTTCAAGGGACAGACAGAGTTCCAGCAGCATTGACCCCAATCCTGACTGTGAGTAATGCTCGAGACCCACCATCTAAGTGGAATTTGTTTTTGAGATGTTTAGTGTTCTTTGGATCACAGAAGAAATAGAAAACCTTGTTACATTGATGGGATGAACCAGGGAAATTTCCAGCCTTTCTCAAATTCCATTATGTCCTCTTCATTCCATTCAGTGGCCCTGATAAAATAGGATGCATTTCCATGGTAATTCATGTATTTATTATGTCAATATTTAGTTTTACTGTCATCTCACTGGGGGGTGGGGGGTGGGGGGGACGATATTCGGAACTATTTGACTAGTATTACAAGGGCAGAAAGATGTATCATTGGACTAAAAATTCTGCATCAGAAATGTATTTATTCATAATCATGCACCCATCCAAGCATTTTCGTTTTTATTTCTGTTACAGAATATTAAATCGATTATCAATTGGTTTATTCTGCAAGCAGAACCTCACATTTTAAACTATAACTTTTGTCTGGGCTTTGTTTTGTTGTTTAAATATCTTTAAGGTTTTCAAAGGTATTAAAAGACAGCTGATTGCAGCTATTATGACAAAATGACCAATTGAAATATTCCATAGATGTCATGAAAAAGAGCCTTACATTCAGCAATGAAGTCCATTGCCATTTATTGACTGTCGCATTGAAGTAAATTGCCATTTAAAAGACGCCATTGAAACAGTGTTTTGCACCTGTATATTAGTGTTCCTCTGGCATTGAATATGTGGAAAAGTAATCAAAATAAGCTTTGATATGTAATGAAAGTTACATATCAAAAATTACATCAAAAACAGTTTCAAAGAATTCCATATTTGGATAGTAAATTGCTTAAATGGTTCAACCTTGAAAAGCAATAGCTGTAGAAGCTCTGGCATCTGGGCATCTGCAAGGTTCCACTACCTTGAGTTTGTTTCATCAGCTTTTGATGTAGAAGCTCTCTGTGTTTCTAGACAAGTCCAATTCAAAGCGTCGCAGCTCAGGAGGCTCATGTGAGACCACCCCCCACGGTCTTGTGGAACCTTCGCCTCCATTATCAAACTTTGAAGATGGAGTGTCTTTGCATCGGAGGAGCACATCATTTGGGTAAACTGGGAATTTGTACATTTAATGCAAAGACCCATTAACATAAGGAAACATTCTAATGTAATCTCATATTTTTGTCACAGAATGCAAAAGAAATCCATCAAAGACGATTTGGGTACACCTGAAACTGTTGCTTGCTCAAATCGCTTATCAAGGTTTTTGCCTAGTTGTAAGTTTCATTCAGATATTTTTTATTCCAGCGACTGCCTTCTACTTTGCTTCAAAAAAATCTACCCACAGCGTCAAGATTTTTTCCTGTTACCTTCTCCTCTTTTTACATTTTCAACAGCAATTCTCTATCAGGAATACAGTGATGTTGCCATAAACAGGGAAATTCAGAGGCAACAGGGGAAGGAGCTGGGAACTGAAGCAGAGGGACTGAGGGATCAGGGGTCAGATGGGACCCCGTCACCATCTAATCTGTCCCCGTCCAGCTCTTTTCGCTCCTCACGCGGCTCTGCTTTTGCATTGTGGCAGGACATTCCTGATGTTCGCACAAGTGGACAGCTGGACAACTTCAGCAATGAGGAAAGGAAGTTGCAAGAGGTGAACAGACTATACCTGATTCTATAGTTGTCTTTGCATCATAAACCAAGATGATGGAAGGTGGGATGCACTCCTGCTGTCTGGAAGTGACAAACTGTGACCTCTTTGATTCAGGCAAAGTTTGAGTTGGTGACATCAGAGGCATCATACATTCGTAGTTTAACTATTGCAGTGGATCACTTCATGCTATCTCAAGAGCTTGCGGAGTGTCTTGGTGCTCAGGATAAGCAGTGGCTTTTTTCAAAGCTGCCTGAAGTCAAAGATGTCAGTGAGAGGTGAATTAATGTCCCACACATCTTGCTTTCAACCGATTAGTCACACTGTTATCCTTCCTGAGTGAACTCTCCTTTGTCCTTGTTTACAGGTTTCTTCAGGACCTAGAGAGCAGGCTGGAGGAGGACATTCTGCGTTTTGACGTGTGTGATATTGTTCTCAAACACTTCCCAGCGCTGCGAAGAGTTTATTTACCCTATGTAACCAACCAGGCCTACCAAGAGCAGACATACCAGCGTTTGCTGTGAGTAACTGCTGTTATTGTGTGCTTATTAAATGAGCTGTAAGAGGTTTGCCCACCTATATTCATCTATTAATCAGTGCACATCATTACTCTGTGTACATTCATATTCAGTGTAAAAGGTTAAAACCGTCTTGTGCTGTATCTCCAAAATTTCCTTCAGGGGAGTCCATGTGTTATTTAACATCTGCAGGACTTAACGTGCAGATGGTGCATGTGTTGTGAGCTAAAATTTTCACAGGCTTGACACTGCTGGAATTTTCTCTCAATTTCACTGAAAGGAATTACAATGTTAATGCCTTATCTTCTCAGACACGAGAACCCTCGTTTCCCTGGCATCTTGGCACGTCTGGAGGAAGACCCCGTTTGCCAAAGACTTCCTCTGACCTCTTTTTTAATCCTCCCTTTCCAGAGGATCACACGGCTCAAAATGCTGGTAGAGGTACGTACTTAAACATTGGGGGCTGTGTAGTGTAAAAATAGTTTGACTATCCTATGCTTAACTAAAAGCACATTTTTTCAGAATATTTTAAAGAGAACAACGCCTGGTTCCCGTGACGAGGACACAGCAACAAAAGCGTTCAATGAGCTAAAAAAGGTTGTTGTCATTTCTCCTTGTCACTTCAGCTGGATGAATAACCTTAATGTCACTAGAGCACAATAACAAAAAACAATGTTAGCAAAAAACAATAACCACTATAACATGTCTGCCCAGATCATCAAAGAATGTAACTCCAGCGTGCAGTCAATGAAGAGGATGGAGGAACTCATCCACCTCAATAAGAAAATTCATTTTGAGGGCAAGGTAACTATAGTGTGTTGACATTGTTCACATTATTTTAGTAAGGTTTGGATAGGATAAACTACTTGAGACGAGTGGAGTGACAGGTGCTGTTACTGCCACTCATGCTTTTTGATTTCATGGTTCTTTTTAACAATTTATTCCATTTCTATTTAGATTTTTCCTCTGATCTCCCAGTCTCGCTGGTTGGTAAAACATGGCGAGCTGCTGGAGGTGGACACTCAGACTATGAGTTTTTCAGGATCAAAGTTCAAGTTACCTACAAAGCCGGTGTACCTTCATCTGTTCAATGACTGCCTCTTACTGTCCAGGAAAAAAGAGTAAGAATTATTTAGAGGACACAAGGAGAAACACCTACTCATAACCAAACTCTCACATTGAACGGCGAGACGATTACCTCCGAGATAGGAATCTCACCATTTCCCTGTAAATCAAATCTGGGATTACATATAATTTGGCACCTGTGAGAGGAATCGTCATTAAAATCCCCTCCAAGGCTAATGTTTAATCCATGAAGAGGGGAACAAAGAGCAGAACCTCAATATCAATCAAGTATAATTAGAAATTATGCCAAAAAAAGAGAGAAAATGTAAATCTTGATAATAGATCTTTAAGGAAAATAGACACCAATATTGAATGTATTTATTTCCACTACGGTCCTTTTGTATTTCTTTTTGTTTTTACCTGAAATATATTCCATCATTTCAAATTTTGAAATGTGGCTAGTTCTAATCTGAAAGATAAAATGTAAGGTGGGAAATATCACTGTTTACGCTGGACCTGTAATTGCAGTATTTTATCAATATTGTTTGAATTGTGGCTATTGTCAGCTTTAGAATTTCGCTCCACAGTATATTTTCAAGAAAATACATAAAAGACCTCCCTCCTTCTTCTTAGGCTGTAAATACACAAAAGAGAATTATTTCGAACATGTTGTTACTTTTTTTCAGTACTTGGAAGTTTATGGTGTTCGTTCATGCTAAGATAGGAGAACTGAAAGTGAAGGATCTCAGTCAGAAGTTGCAAGGAATCTCGGGCTTCATCTTTCACCTGCAACTTTGTGAAGGACAGCAACTCAAACACCAGATCTTGCTCAAATCACAGACAGAGTAGGTATCAGCAAACCACTGAACAGCATTTAACATCTGTAATAAATTGAATGTGTGTAGTTCTCTTAATTGCTCCTGTTTAATGTGTCCTTTAAGGAGCGGGAAGCAGAGATGGATCACAGCAATGTTTCCATCAAATCCTCTTGAAGATATTGAGCAAGCCACTGAGAATGATGGTTGGTTCAAAGCAGTGGAGTCATGTTGAGTTGGCTTCAATCTTTTCATACCTTTTGATAATCCTTTTCTTTGTCTTTTCATTTCAGACATCTCCCAAGTCCAGTGCATCAAAAGTTATCAGGCCCAAGAACATGATGAGTTAACAATGGAAAAAGCAGACATTCTTCATGCTAAGACTATCACAAGTGATGGTATGAATTGATATATATATATATATATATATATATATATATATATATATATATATATATATATATACCCCAAAAAGCTATATACATGCATACAGTATATTATATATATACATATATACACAGTGTATGTATATATATATATACATACACACATATATATGTATATGCATATATATGTATACATATATACATATATATACAGTATATATACTGTATATATATATATATGCATACTCTATGTATGTATGTGTATATATATGAATATATATACTGTATGTATGTATAGTTTTTTTATATGTATATAGTTGTGTATGTAGTACACAACTGTATGTATATACAGTTGTGTATGTATACTATATACATACAACTGTATGTATATAGTATGTATATAGTTTATTTGGGTCTTTTTTTCAGATTAACTGAATTTAAATGTTATATTTATGTGATAGAGTAAACAGTGCTGTTTTTGCAGCAACATGTTGATTTGATATGTTAACTATCCACGGTTTGGAAAAAACAGCTGATGATGAAGCGTGTTATATTTTGGCAGGCTGGGTCGAAGGCATCAGACTCGCTGATGGGGAACGGGGCTGGTTCCCCAAATCCTATGTGGAGGAAATCACAAGTCGCAGTGCCCGCCTCCGCAACCTACGGGAAAATATCCGCATCAAATGTGTCACACAGAAATTGCAGGGGGTGAACTAATTATCTGAGCAGCAACTTGGGGTATGTTTGTGGTGTATATCAATAACTAAATTTAGTTCAAGGTTCTCTATGTTTTATGTTATGATGGATGTACTTTAGTGAAGTCTGCATGTGCTAAAACAAGCCAATGTTTCTGAGCATTTGGATGGGTACAGAACTTGGTGCAAGTATTTTCTTGTTGCATGTAAGAATGCTGTTTTAAAATGAAAATACACTCTTGTAGATTTAACTCCTGCTGTTAAAAAGGTCCTTCCTACTCACAACATACTGCAATTTTTTTTTAGCTGGTTAGCTTTGCAGGTGGCAATTACTTTATACAATTCTGTGAATTATTTTAATCTAACATGAAATTCCATTGTAGTGTATTGTCACATATAACAGCACCAATTGATACTCTAAACTCTGAAACTTCACTACATATTAAAAAAACTTAATTATGATCTACACTCCAATACTTGTTTTGTTCCCAAATCTCCTCTTAAAACATCCCAAACCAGTGGTAAGTTTTGTCACTTCACATGTAATATCCCAATGTATTTCTTTGTCATGACACCGTTAGTGTTCAAAAACATCCATACAATTAGCAGTAGTAGTGTTAGTAGTAATAGTAGTAATAAGTTTTAGTTGTTAAGGATGTCAGTTGCTGTAAATGTGATGAGTGAAGCAGGACAAGTGGTAGAATGTTTAAAGGCAAAACAAAAATTCCCAATTGATTGAAATTGGTGCTGTAAAATATTTGGACGCCCATCAGAAAGAGGACAGAAACTGTGTATGAAATAATACACATTTGAAAGTACTCCCCAACAAATGCACTGTTGAATAAAATTCTTTAAAAGACTGCACCGATGAAGAAATAATGCTTCAGGGCATTCATTAATTTACTTTATATTTTCAATCAGGCTTTGTCATGAGACAAGTGACTGCATTGTCAGTTTTGGTCTTTTCATGGCATTATTTAAGTTAAGAAAAATTAAAAGGCTACTGGCATATAGTACACGTTAAAAAATAAGTAGTGATTAATGATAATCTATGAGAAGGTAAATTCTCCATCTGTGCAATTGAGGAACATATTTGCAATTACTCAGTTTTATTTTATAATAAAAAAAACATACACTGAGCACTGAGTTATTATAAACATGTATATTTATATATGTGTGTGTGTGTGTGTGTGTGTGTATATATATATATATATATATGTGTACATTATACATATGTATAATATTGACCTACTATACATCATCCAAATTTTGCCAAGAAGTGAAAGTGTTAAATCCCCAAATGACTGACAAGATGGCTGAGCTCAGACATGAACTTGTTGTTTAAGACCCACCATGATCAACATTCAAGGTATCTCTGGCAGAGGCACATGAAATATTTCTAACACTTTTTTCCTTTGCGGTTTTAGTTGTAATTTAAGTGGTTGCTGTGGCCGCATGTGTATTTATACTCCTCTTGGTGTTTTTCTCTAAGGAGAAACTGATGTATATGTACTTAACTATAAAATGCTACATGTATAAAAAGTAGTGCATTTATAATTGTAATTTATATAAACAACTTATGGAAACATGACTTTCTGTACCTGTACATTTTGCAGTTTATTATTCATAACTAATTCAACAATTTAAACATTGAGATGGATTGGGTTTTTTACAGTATCTGAATGCATTACTGGTCATTGGTTAAACACTTTTAAACAGTTAAAGAAATCTAGATACTTACATGTTTTATAAATATACTCTTTGTATTTAGTTTATTGCAAGAAAATAGTAAAGCAAAAAAAAAAATCAATTTCAGTCTAAACATGTACAGTTTCTTCAGCTCTATGTTGTATGCACCTAACAGGGTTATTATATTCCTCTTGTTTGTTCCAACATGACATACAGTGAACTTTTCTTCAATATAACCAGCCTACTCAAATATACCAACTTTGGTCTAAAAAGAACCATTTTCTGCTGTAGGTCAATTTTTATGCTCAAAAATGCACAAACTATCTATTAATTTCAGCAATGGAATAACTGATATTTCAATTAACATTTGTTTGACTCATCCATGTTCATTGATGTGATATTGCTCTGTCCTTGTCATTGGCTCCTGGGGCTCCTTGTGGCTCCTCTGCTGCTTTGGTAGGATGGATGGTGCTGCCTGACTCACAGTAATGTTGCTTTTTCTGTCTGGCTGCAGATGAGGAGGCAACATGTGTAAGATTGAAATATTGTTTGTAAATACAAAATGAATGACTCAAAGAAGATCCCTTTCTTGAGCCTTAATGATTATAACGTGCTGTGCTTTCAGCAGCATCTGTATTTCACAAATGCAAATTCCTTGGTCAAGTGTCTCAGAAGGACAATGTAGTAACTCATTTTAATTTATGATGAAAGGATGAACAATGTATGTGGCTACTTGGTATATTTGGCACCTTTGTGAGGAAAAATCAGACAAGTATGCTTTTGATCTCAGACAAGTCTGTGCATGCTGATGTTCATACCAAACCAAAACCAATGTTTCTTGGGAAGAAGGGAAATCACATCCTGACAAGTTATGGAAATACTCATGAGGGTATGTATTTGATAACAATTTAATGCAGTTTCAGTGGTGGTTCCTCTCTCATTATTATTATTATTTTTATCCCCCAATATCTGATTAGCCTTTGATGATTCTATTGTTACACAGTGGAAAAGTGGTTAACCAAAATATTCCATCAGAAACCACATAGAAGTTCCTGTACTTTTTGGGATTATACAGGATTTAAGCAGTAAATTCAGGGAAAAAACGCTTGCCTTCCCTATTCAAGGGATCATGTTTCAGTAAAAAAAGTCAACTATCTAAGTTGGTCCTCAAAAAAGACTCACATTTGAACCAGGTCTTTGGCTGTTTTTTTTTTTTTTTGATTCTGCCCTCCAGCGTTCATTTTTTTTGGACCAAACTGGTGGCAAAACGGACTGAACTTGACTGACAGTGAATCATCATTATATAGATTTACTTTAGTTTTCTAACAAAGCATGAATCTGAGAAGTTTAAACCTGTGTGACTTAGCACATAATCAGCTGGTAATAATGGAATTTCAAAAAGAAAAAATTGCAAATTAGCATTAGCAAATTGCAACATTCATACTGTGTATGTTCCTCTTTCTTAACTATGCACCTGTTGTAAGTGAAAGATCCACTTCTGATAATCTTCAAGGCACATACAGGAGACTTGCAGTGGCTCCAACAGTTCACCTTAAACATAACAGTGAATGAGAGAAGTATTTCAATTTATACTATGTTATATTTACACTGTAATTGTATATATGTATTTGGAAGTTTTTCTTCCAAATGTTGATGTACCTATCATCTCAAACTCAAGTTGCCCAGGCATGGCAGATCTCTCCACGGCTCTGATGCTTTGTCTGGCCAGCCTGCCCTGTTACAGTCAACAGGGTAGAAGAAAGTTTAGAAAGGAATCCATAGAATATAATTTGTCATTTTAATTTGGAGAGAAACTTAATTCATTGGCTCATTAAACTGCACCAAATGCTGAAAAATTGTCCGAAGGGTTGCTATTATGGTTATTTAATTCTGTGTTATTTTGCTGTACCTCATATTTTAAATACAGCTGTTTTGTGTCAACTGACAGCAGCAAGATATCTTGTGGGAAAAGAACCATCAGCCTTTCTTGGAGCACCTGCAAGTGCAGAGGAAATCATTTCAGCAGCACAGATATTGTCTTTTATAGATATGTGGTAGTTTTTAATGCATCAATATGCCACAAAATGTTCTTCAAGGATAGACAAGGAGAATGGCTTCATTTTACAGTTTTATAATCCTTCTTCATTAGAAGTGATTGTACACTTTTAGCTCATTACTATGTACAAACAGTTATTTAGCCTTGTTTTAGGGGTTAGATGATTATCTCTGTGGTAAGCACACTGTAATTCAGAAAAATATACTTCCATTTTGCTTCTGGGTGCTACAGCATCTGGCTCCAAACTGTTAAATCTCATTTACAACTGGTCAAATTGTCTGATGTGTGATGTGTCACTCTTTTAAATCACTACTAGATTAAATGATAACTAATAAATTAAGTCATAATAATATTGTTGCAACGACACCTTGGAATAATGAGGTAATCACAGAGAAATCACACCTGGTGCTGTTTATGTGCAATCCATTCAGTTTGTATTTGCTCAACAAACGCAGCCGCATGTTGGTCTTTCTAAATGTGTCCAACATTCATTCTCAACAACAAGGATTATTATTTATTTTAACTATATAAAAATGCAAATTAATACTTTTTATTATGCAGGGGATAATTGTGCTCAATACTCAAGCAGTTTTCTTTTGATTTTCTATTAATCATGTGAGTTAGCTGTTGGAACAGGTGAGTACCACATTCGCAATGTTGAATTTGAAAGAATGTCTTACAAATTCTGAGGTGCATTTGACTCTTATGTTTAAGACAAATATGGCTTATATTTCTCACTTTTAGAGCCCTTGTTTATCAACCAACATTGTGAGTTGACTGCATCAGCACACTTGGAAGGCTATCGTGTTTCTGTTCATTGCTTATATTGTATACTACTATTTGTTACCTGTCGTTGTGTGTTGATAATGTGGACTACAGATAGGTATCCCGGCCATCCCATTTGTGGGATTGGGGCTCCCTCCCACTGCCATATTGGAGCTCTCATCAAATACTTTTTCAGCTCTTCTTGCTTCCAGGGCTCATCACAAGGTAGCTGCAGAAGAAAGATATATTATCTAATTCTCAAACAGATAGATTGTTCACATACTTTTTAGGAACATTACCAGATAGGACAGAGCACAGTGGGAAGCACTCAGGGATTGAGTCATTGACTTGTATTCCCTGTCTTCTATGCACTTCTGCCATTTCAGTATCTCTGCAGTGTTTGGACAGATGAAAATCTTAGAGTCCATCAGAGGGCCTGGACAACAACAGGAGACAGCGGCCATTATTCTCAGTCCTTCAGGCACTGAATTCAAACTGGTCATTTCATCTTGACTCACTACTGATCTCAAACATGTGAGGAGAGCATGATGTGTCAAGCTCAAGAGAGACAGCCTGGAAAGAAAGTCCAGAAAGGGGGAGCATTCCCTGCAAAATATAAAACAACAGGAGTAAAATGAGAGAGGAAGAGAGGGAAAGAATGATGACTCTTCATTTCACTCAAGTGAGATGGAAGTAAAACTTGAAATTTTCCCACATCTCTGAATATGTGGGCTTCAATCAGGCCAAAACTCAGGAAAAAAGACATGGCCCTGCAGTAAGGATAATTATCTTTTTTTTTCTCATGGTGTGAATCGGGTAGGCTTTAATATGACTCACTCACAAATACTGCATTTTATCTTTTACTCTGGTTCATATCAGGTCACATACAAAGACTCCTGAGATTTTTTAACCTAACAAAGTCACTGTTATGACAACACCAGCAAAATGGATAGGTGAAAATTTCAAGGTCACTGTCGCTGAGCTTTGGTTTCAACAAACATCAGCAGGAATCATGTGACTTTAAGTATAGCAGCCTGGAACAGCAAGTCACCAAAGAATGCCAAAAATGATGTTATCAGGTTGATAATTATGACAATTATTTTTAACTCTTTATTATTTTATGCTAACCCTGTAATTTTACTCAAAGTAATTTGATTATTTTTTTTTACAAATTATAACGCATATTACATTTGTTTTCAAAACGTTTGCTTCACAGTGCTGTATGCAATGTTTTTATGACAACTTTAGAAAAGGGCTTTCATTCATCACTCTAGTGATCATGAGTGTTTTTTATGCTACGTGTAAATACCTCATACATAAAGTCTTGTTGTGTGTGGTCCACGGAGAGGAGCAGCAGGTGGAAAGAGAAAAACACCAGGAAGTAGTCATGTGTTTCCTGTGAACATAAATGAATGTATGATTAGGAACATGAAGCACAGATTTCTTTGATGTTTTGACAAATTTGTTCACTTTTCACATAGTTGTATGGAATAAATGGCCAAGACGGACAAGAAAAAAAAAACTTTGGGGTTATTTCTTGCATAATTTATGTGAATTTCTCACCAATTCTGTTATGCAATTGTCAGCAGATATTTAAAATAAATCAAATGAATTTGCTGACCAATATTGGTAGATGGACCAAGATAATGCTCAAGTTTCTATAAGGAGGGATTGTCATGTCACCTGTGTATAGCTGCTGTACAGAGCCACTGGGGAGGAGTAGACGATCTCTCCATATAAATGTGCAGGCTGGCCCTCCCAGCCTTTGATTGGCTGCTGGGAGTAAATCCTGTGGTGCAGCTCCTCTCTGCTTCTGCCCCACAGCACCACCTACAGACATACACTCTTATCAGCCCACATCGTGTTGATTACAACCAGTAGTCTGACATTGACAATAAAAGAATAATGACATTGTCGGCCTTTTGGAAAACTTTTTTTCTTCTGTGTCAATAAACCTTGCATGTCATTTATTATACCCTCCTTTAACCCCCCACCCCTGCCTACATACAGAGTCCTATGAAACCTGTGATGTTGTCCAGATTCAGATTTTGAAGGGAAAGAAAATGACCAGTGACTCATCCTCTGTTTATTTCCTGAAAAGTTTGAATCTCTGGAAGCAGAACAGCTTATGTTTGTCATGGAAAATATTAGTGTTTAGATGTCTTTGGAAGTTCTCAGTCATCCAGGTCATGGTGAATTCTTGTCAATATCTTCTTGTCATGGCAACTTGACTTTTTCAACTTCTTCAACTTCACAACAGAAGAATCCTTTCAGATGAGGGGTGAAACGTCTTCAGGTGAAGAAGTTTGAAGATTTTGACAAGAATTAGTGTGTATAATGATCATACGAGAGGTGTGATTTCAGTCATATTGTTAAAAAAAGGTTTAGCAAATGAAAGCCCTGTGTCTGTTTTCAGTTTGAGAAGTTGAGAATCAAAGTTGAGAATTAAAATATGTGGCTGCATCGCGGTTGACTGGTCAGTGTGCCCCTGCTGATGCCTCCAATTGCCTTGCAAGAATTAGAACTGGATTTGTAACAATAGAAGTGGTTACCTGGTTTGATGGTACAAGGATGTACTGTGTCATATTAGCAAGCTTAAGTGGTTAGTTTGAAATTTTGGACTGTGTTCTGCACAATATCCTTGGGTCTGACCCTGACACAACCTATCTGAGCATTGTAGCAGTTCAGATCCAGCCATTCCTGGAAACTGTCATTCAAAATATCACTGTGGTCTCATTCAGCAAAGAAATTTGTCCAGCCACCAACAAAAGTGGTTGACTTGGCCTCAAATTGTCAAAGGATCAAGGTATCAGTCCAATCAGTAATCAGTCCAGTCTTATAGGATCAACTGTGTATATATATTTGCTTGTGTGAGTGTGTGTGTGTGTGTGTGTGTGTGTGTGTGTGTGTGTGTGTGTGTGTGTGTGTGTGTGTGTGTGTGTCCGTGTGTGTGTGTGTCCGTGTGTCTGTGTATAACTGACCTCTTTCTGAAGGTGTTTTCCAAACAGGTTGTGTAATGGAGGCTGCTGTTCATCTCTGCTATTTTTTACTGCAAGCTGAAGCCTGGATTCACTCAGACTCCACACCCTGAAAATACACCAATAGTGATACTTTTATCACAGTGGTTAAAACCTACCTTGTGACAATAGCGAAAAGCTCTGGTCCAATATATGTTTGAAAACCGGCATGTAGCAGAATATTTTGTTTATAAATAGTTTCAAAGTAGGATTTTTCAAATTGTCTGAAGTTTGGTGGGTTTTCTGCTTCTGCAGTGCATGGATGTCTCTTAGTAGACCTTTAATATCTAATAATGAAATTGGTGATAAATAAAGAGATGTTATAATCTGCGTGACATATCAGTAGTGTCCGCCCCCCCACCCACTCTGCTGACAGTCCAGCAGCAGACAGACATAATCAGATTACAGTCAGATCAGACAGACACCCACCTGTTGCCTCCTTTACTATTATACATGTAAACAGTTTCATTGGACTTGGGGCAGGATGTGAAAGACCTAGAATTATCTGGAAATGTTACCGTGATAAAAGCATAAATATTAAGTTCCTCCAGCTCAATGTGTGATAAATGTTATATATGTTACTTTGCATTCGTTAAGCTGAAAGTATGTAAAGATGATCAATATGTTCACAGTTTACCATTTTCCAAAGTTTATTTTCATGTTCTCTTCCAAGAGGTGATTTATGAATGGATCGGCAGACAATATGAAGGTAGTTTGTAAGAGAAAAGAGGATATAGTGAATTGGGTCAGATGGAGAGGGTTAATATAGGGAGCAGCCGAAAGAAAAGAAGTCAGTGATTTTCATCAGGACTGTGAAAGACAATGCTCTCGCTTTTATATTTAAAGTTAAACACATACTCCATCATTCACCAAACAAACAAATAAAATCCTTATTTGGTGCTGCATCTATGATTAAGGATATAGTTCATCAACTAGAATAAAAAAAAACACATAACCGCCGAATACAGTGACAGACAAACACGAGAGCATGGTAGCAACTGTTGTAATTAGCTTTTACTAATCCCCCTCAGAATGAGAAGGGATTTGGCAAACCCACCTCCATCTTAAACCTGTTCAATCTTCTAATCACATCATTCAGCACCACTTAGCCCCAAAATTCATACTAAATAAGTGTAGAAGGGTGCAAACCATATTGACATATCCTCTTATTAAGGACCCCTTTCATGACAGTTGAAATGTTTACATTTTAACCTTAACAAAAATGCCGTTTATACTATGGAAACAAATGTCACTACCCCTGTCGGGTTTTCTAAAGGTTACATCAAAGATGCAAAACCTGTTGTGCAATATGACACATCCAATGCTGAAGAACTGGAAAAGTAATACTTTTGTTCGCGTTCTTTATATGTCAATGAACTCAACAGGAAATGAAGTCCAATGGTATCACTGATTTCCCAAACATCTCTGTCTGTAAATAGTCTATAGCCTTGAATAGAACTTCAGAATCAGAATCATTAATGCTTTATTGATCCTGAGGGAAACTGGGTGGTGTCAGATTCTCCATACAGAAAGAAATAAAACAAACAAATAGGAATACTGTAGCAGGAAAAAAATAATAAAGATAATAAAATGATTTTTTTTATGTATTGTTTCAGATAAATAAGTTACAAACAAATGGAACCAAATAAATAGTAAGATGGGAAGATGTGAGATAGTATGGTGTTATTTACCAGACCGAGTTATTCAATCCGATTCCCAAAGCTCACGCATTCAATCTACTGCTGAATGGGCTCATACATTGGTCAGCATGTCGTGGAGTTGGAGAGAGGTGTTGTTGGGAATTGTCCTAATGTTGAACAACATTCTCCTCTCCGACACCACCGTCAGAGAGGCCAGATCCAACCTCATAACCTTGCTGGCCTTACAGATCAGATGATTAAGTCTGTTTGTGTCAGCTACCCTCAGGCTTCTGCCACAGCAAACAAACATATACCTGTGTGTGTGTGTGTGTGTGTGTGTGTGTATGTGTGTATGTGTGTGTGTGTGTGTGTGCGTGTGCGTGTGTGTGCGTGTGTGTGCGTGTGTGTGTGGGGGGGTGCGTGCGTGCATGTGTGTGCGTTGATGTTATTACACCACAATCTTGATAAATTTCCTGATTTGTTTAACGTTGAGTTTTAGAAACAAGTTCATCATTAATAGTTATTAAAAGTTATTAAAAGTTATTAAACACTAAACGGTCTCTATTTTCTAAACTATGATGTCATACTTATATCTTACCCAAGATTATCTCCAGAGAGTTCCAGAAGCTCGATCTCATCAGGGCCGACTTCATCTACTCCAGTATGTCTCTGGGTCATACCACAACATCCCATGATGGACAAGTCCAAACCCACCACTCTGTCTCAGCTTCAGTTCCCACTGCATACAGAGAGCACCATCTGCACAATTAATCAGCCCCTCTTTCTGTGTTTCTCACTCAAACCAAAAAGAAAGCATACAAAGCATAGATGGTTGCATCCAAAAGAGGATATAATGCAGTGTGCCCACCCCCCGTCCCCCAGAGGGGGGACCTTTTGTTAAGCTTTAGTTTCCCCTATTTGCCAGCTTGAAGAGTGACTAGAGAGGAATTGAAGATAAACATGTCTAGGCACTGAGTGCTTTTTCCTTCCTGACTGCTTGTCAGCTGCCCACACTTTCTACATTGCAATCAGTAACCCCCCCCCACTTCCAAAAGATCTTCTGTCATAACTGAAAGATGACTGTGACAATGCAGATGATGTGATATCTATCTCTTCGATGTTAGTAAGGCAATGCAGGATGTTGTGAAATGTTGAATTATGCCTGCCTGTGTTGACATGCACCAAACTTGAATTTGAATTGCCAAGTGATATATTTATAAGTTTTCAAACCTAAAGGCTGAAGCCAAAATAATGAGCTACAAAAAAGGCATATTGGAGGCCTCTGTTGATCTTCCGAGTTAGAATTACAGTGACATGTGGGAGGACTTCTACATCATCACATTTGCATGTTTTTTTCAGAAGCTGCACTTTCTTCCACAGCTTCCAATAAAATAGACAACTATACCAACAGATAGATAAATTATCTACTACCATATTGACCTTTGCTTATTAATTTGAGCACCTGGTGTTAAAATAATAAGCACACATGGCTTTGTTCCATCTTCGGGCATGAACAAGGAATAATTGCACCAGTGCATCAGTGAAAACATAATGTATTACTGGAAAAAATTAACATAAGTTTTATTTTCTATGATATTTACTGACTGCTTGTCATAGTATCCCCCATTTTGTAGTTTCCCATTTCATATTATTTTATAATTTATTGTCTATGTTTCACTTAGTGGGTTACATAATTCACTGTGAGTTACCGATCCTTTGCCATGCCCTATTCACCCCCAGCCCTAACCCAATCAATACATACAAGGCATATGATATTTATTTAAGCAAATATTTTTGTTCAAGAGCACACAAACTAAGATCATTCAAGCCTAACAAACCATAATCTCAAGAGCCATAATTATCAAGCTAATTGGTCCCTGGGAGTAACAGTATGGCAGAAGCAATCACTGCGAAGGTGCCCAGCACTCAGTCCCTGGGCAGACTCATGGCAACCTGGAACTTATCAGTGTTGTAGGTGTCGAATCTCTCCACAGGTCAAACCGTGTTCTCCTTCAGCTGGCTGTACAGAGGGTTCTTCTTGTGTGTGTACTGGTGAAGGACAGCAGGGGGAGCATAAACACATGAAGCGCAGCCACAGAGGATGTCTTTTTTATCTAACATCTTTGGGCAAAACAGGGACAAGGAGGTTGGAGTATTTAAATGAGTAAACTATTCCTAATTTATGATTTAGATGTGAACATTTCTGCCGGTAAAGCTTGAGAAATATTGTTCTCACCAAAACGTTATCCCGCGAAGACAAGAAATTAATTAGAAATAAAAGTAATTTATGACTGTTTGCTTCCTCCAAAACGGCATCAGAACAGAAAGTATGCTTTTTTTCAAAACAATTGGCTCTGATTCACTATTAAAACCATATCTCTGTACAGCATTTGTTTATTGAATGTAGACTTGGAAATCTGGAAGTTAGGCACATCACATTCAAATATTAAACATGCCAAACAACTGAGCATTTATAAAAAATGTGTTTTTGTTATAGAGGCAGTTGGCTGTAATATAACTACAACCACCCTAACCATCTGGTGAAAACTGACCAGGCATAATGGTAAAAATGAGATATGTGTATCATATCCTATAGCAAATCCAGATTAGCAGATGTAGCATTGTCAGCTTCTTTGATAGAATATATAATGGAGTGGCTTTGTATAAAAATGACAAACAGACCGTGAGAATTTTGAATTCACAGTACAGTACTACAGCTCCCTGACTGATCAAGGGAGCAGATCATATGTGGTGGGATTGTAAAGATCACTGGTCAGTTCCTTATCTGTGGATACAAAAAAAAAAGTATTGGATGCAGTGCAGGCGATCAGGACGTAACAATGTACATCAAACTGTTTTTCCTCTGAATAAAATCGTGGTGAAATAGTGACCTCTGAATATGTCTCGGGGAGAAGTATAGAATTTGTGATGTGTGGAACCTAATTCATTATTGTATACCAAAACGAGTCAAAATGTATAGAAATTCAATTCCAACAGCTGACGATTGAATGCCGCTTCAAGAGTTTATTCATCAAAGTCTAACTGATCTCATTCATTTATTTTAAAATGTATTCAGGATACTGAATGTATTCTGTAGTAATCTTTCTCTGCATTAAACCATACTGGTGCTAAAATTTTCTGACTTCTGATCTCAGTCTAGAGTAAGCTTCTGCTCAGTCTAGTTTCCACTGTTACTTCTGCCCTCTGCTGATTCTTGACTATGGCAACAGCATGTTCCCCGAGGGATTTTATCAGGGCCTTATGGGAGGTGAAGTGTGTTATTTGTGTTATTTCCAATGTTCTCAACCTCTTGATAAAACAATTGCCTAGGAAACTGTTGTCTTGGCATTGGCATGTGCATCAGCTATTCCATTTGACTCCATTGTGTCAGACAAGTAAAGTCTGATTTATCTATGTTTAACTGTCTACTTTAATCTAAATTCTAAGCATGTGGAGCCAGTGGCGTAGGATCGAAATGGGAGATTTTACTGGAGGCCAGAATATACCGTCGACCTGGCCTCCTGTTCTTAATTGACATCCATGAAGCATGCAGTTGCAATAAAATCCTCAGACTTCTGCCTCCTGTTATGAACAGAGCAAGAATCAGTCGACATCAATACATATAACTTGAAACATCAAGTCGGGAAAATCATTAAGGGGCTTGTTTTTTTAACTTAACAATTGCTCTATGGGATTTAATTCAGTTTCAATATTATAACTTTACTTATGTATTCATTTGTATATTTATTTGCACCCGCCACTGTAAGATCATTGTCCTTGTCCTTGTCCTTCCTAAAGCTTCATTTTATAGAACTAAGGAGTAGTATAATTTTAAATGGGTGGAATAGAAACTGTTACAATGACCAAAAGACAACAGGCAGAACTAGAGGTTGCAGAGATGAAGATGTTGAGGTTCTCTTTGGGAGTGACCAGGATGGATGGGATCAGGAATGAGTCTATCAGAGGAACAGCACATGTTAGATGTTTTGGAGAGAAGGTCAGAGAAGCCAGACTGAGATGGTTCGGTCATGTACAGAGGAGAGAAGTGGAATGTCTCCACTATAGTTAGCAGAGACTAATCTTGATGAAAGAATAGTAAGCAAAAAAATACCAATATGTTGCATGTTTGAGTCATTTTGGGTTTTATTACTTTAACTTCAATTTATCGTACATTGTATGCCATATTACAACAATATTCTGCTTTTGTTCCCAAAAATAAATCGAATTACACTGCAGGGTTTTTTGCAACCTGCTCCAGACAAGCAGGATCTTTGAGCAGAGCCGGGAAGAAATCAACATACCTGATGATGTTATTGTTTTGTGTTCATGGTGCGGTAATTTGTGAATGCCAATCAATAACCACAAACAGAGCTTTTCTTGCTTTGTTAACATAAATGGTGTCATCACTCCATTTAATTTACCATTAAATCATGTATTTGCATTCATCACCAAGTTGATGTCCATTTTTACGTTAGATTTGGTTCTACCATGAACCTAAGCCTACTTTCCATGGTTCATTGATGTTTCGGAATCAGTCCTCCAAACTATATGTTTTTTTTTTGTGCCAAAGATAATCATTAATCATATTGTCTGCCAAATGCAGTGGCAGGTATTCAGTTGAGCAACATATTACTTGTCTACTCACATGGCAAATCCATTAATGACTTTCTGTCTGAGGAAACACCCAAGTCTCAACAAGGCTTGCAATTATGCATTATCTCCTCCCTTCCTCCAAACAGCCTGTTAATTGACGGGGACGGGTTCCTCCTGGATGTACCATTTGATGTATGTATACATATAATTATAGGTGTCGTAGGGTGATCGAAAGGTTAGGGTATGTCTTGCAAAATTGTAATTTAACTGCCAATTCATTGACAGTATTGTTACATATAGTCAGAGAAAGAAGTCTTTTTTTTCTTTTTCGGTTTTAAGAAAGAGATTAGAAAAAGCTTGAAAGGAAATTTGGGGACATCAAGGGTACAACATGATGCATGATCCTTATCATACGAAGGTGATAACACTCTTTTCGTGTTACCACACACTGGATATTTGGTAAGAGAGGTTACAAACCATAAATTGCCTGTTTAGATTTTAAAATGCAAAATTTACAACAGTAGCAGAGAGTTGCCTGGTTATACTCATGAGACCAACCATGGTAGTGGTTGAATCTGGCCTCCTGTGTTCTGCTTAACTGAGATTTGTGTGGAGCCAAAATAAGACATCCCTTGAACTGTCATTTGGTGGACAGTGTATGAAGTGCACTGTCTGTGGACAAAAAAAGAACAGACTTGTTTTGCAGCCCCTTAAATCTCTTGGTTCATCATCTGTCAAAGGCTGTGTATATGTTAAGAAAATCTGTTACTCCTATATTCATATTACATATATTCTTATGTGTTTTGTAAATCTTGATTCTAAACTGAAAGGGTCACTTTTTTTTTATTTTGGTTTATTCATTCATTCATCAATTACAGCGTATCCTGCACTTAGGGTCATGGTGATGGCAGAGCCTATCCAAGCTGTCACTGTATACAATTTTATTATTTCCATTTTTTTGTAACTGAAATTGGAACTGCATTAGGTCTTTCAAGTCTTTCCTTTCATTTTATTTATTCATGTGAATATTGTTTTAGTCATTAAATCTTTAATGCGTATGCCACATTATCTTTTTTAAATGAGCTGAGGAATGTGTTATACAATTAAAATGTTCTACTATTACTGTTAAGTTATAGATAATTAACATATTGTGTATAGTATGTCTGTGTTAATGCTTGTATGGCATACCATAAGGTCTATGTCTCTGGAGTCACAGATTCCTATGTCAACCTTAATGCCTCCTGCGCCATGACGTGCTTGGCAATTACAGGGATGCAACCTGCAGCAATGGTGTCCCTGCACAACCCATTATTTGGATGGATTCTCTTTGTCAAGGTGTTAGTAGGAGGAATGGAATTAAGTTACAGTGCACAGAGAGCCTTGGCTAGGTGGGGTCTCTCACTCACCTGCTACTCATGATTTTCTAACAGTATTACACCAGGAAAGCAGAGGGGCCTGAGATGGTATGGGGCAGCATTGCGTTCCCAAGGTCTATAACCTCTCAATAGACCTCAAATTACATCAAGACTGATGATGAACATAATAACATTCATCTGCACATTAGTATTAACAGTTTTGTAAAACTATGCATACATAGTGTCTTCACCGACATCTTATATAAGAAAGTATAATCATCAGAGGATATAAATCTCAATCACATTTTAAACTTAAAACTTAAATATTTGTCGTCACATTTTCCTATCTCTGCTACACTTAGCCAACTGCTCATGAGAGTTGTTTCGGTGGAAACCTATTGGCACAAGTTTTTGTGATAGCATTCACATATCAATTTTTTGAAGAAGAAATTCAAGTCTAGTTGCCGAGACAAGATTTGGACAAGAATATAAATTTTAAGTTATTAATCTGGGAATCTGGGCCTTGTTTTTCCACCTAGCATTAACCCATTGCTTGTCATCTTTTGGGGAAAGGCCTCCTTGCATATAGATCTTGTGCAAACAAAAAACAAAACAAAACAAAAAAGTAAGAATGGTAAGAATGGTTGCATCAAAACTTGAGAACGAACCGGCTCATGTATGCACCCCATACTGGAGACATCTAATGCTCAATGAAATGAAATGTTTCCTCATTGTACTTTTTACACATTTTTACTTGTAATAACAGGATCATTTACATTCAAAAAACAGGAGACAGGTTTGTGTATTAAGAGTTAAAGGCCATATATTTACAGTGCCTGCAGCAATGGAAAAACTATGAAAAGTTGGCTGTTGTTGTTCCAATTATTCATTAATTAAAGTGCATTTGAATCTTGTACAGACCTCACTTTAAAGGGAAGCTACCATAGGTTCTTACCGTCACCTTGGTTACAAATTTTCACTGAACAGGTAGCCAAACGTTAAATGATCTCTTGTTTTATAGAATGTTTAACTCGAAAATAAACCAAAATTTGTTCTATTAACAGCTTCGCGTTTGGCATGTTAACATGATCATTTAGGGAAGAAATCAAATCTGTTCTTTTGTCAGCAGTGCATCAAGTGTTTAATAACACCCCCACAGGACTCCCTCAGGTGTCCTGGGGGGTTATGAATATAATATATATAATTACTGCACAGATAATAGTGGTAAGTAGAGGTGGAGGTAGTGCAAAATGGTGATGGCGTGGTGAGGTAGTGAAAAATAGAGTGTTTGGGGATGCTTTTGAGCAGCATAAGCACTATGCTACATACAGAGGAGTTTATGTCTTTGTATTGAAGAGACTGACAGATAATGGAGTAAAGGACCTGCATTCCTTCTTGCAACAAGGATGTAACAATCTTTGGCTGAAAGAGCTGCTTTGATACCCCACAATGTCATGCAGAGGGTGAGAGGGGTTGTGCATGATGGATATTAGGTTGGCTAACATCATCCACTCGCTCACCACCTCGATCGAGTCCAGAGGGCACTTCAGAACCGAGCTGGTCTGTCTGACCAACTTGTTTATCTTTTCCTGTCTCTCTCAGAGCTTCCAGAGGACCAGCAGACCACTGCAGAAAGCACAGCAGATGCCACCGCAGTGTCAAGGTTAAGGACATCTTCAAAGTATTCCTCCTATCCGAGAGAGATAGATAGATAGATAGATAGATAGATAGATAGATAGATAGATAGATAGATAGATAGATAGATAGATAGATAATGTTGATGATGAACATTTTCAACATTTTCAAAAATATATTGGGTCATGTATTCTGTTATCTGTCACAATATTGTAATCCAAGAAGTGGGATTTATTGGATACCTCTGTCCCTCAGTCCACTCATGTGAGCTCCAATTCCTGGTTCGATCTGGGACCGCTTTTACCACTTTTGACACTTTTTTAGCCATTCTCTGTACATAAAAAACATGTTTCAACAAGCTTGGTTGTCTGTCATCACACTTACAGGTTTGTCCCAACAGTTTGGCTTCTTTTTGCAGATCCACCTCTGAGTCAAATATACATGTGGCTCATTGAGATTTTCTCTTCCTCCACAGACAGCAATGGGTATGAATCTCATCTGACTGCATCAAGCATGCACAGACCAGTGCAGGAATCCTTTTCAGGGTCTCTGCTAGTCAGGAATGTGATTTGGCATTGTGACATAACCAAAAAGGGAAGTATCTAAAACAGGACTGCAACAACCATAGTTATTATTTGAAGATTATACAAGATGTTACAGTGTGTCAATATTGCACATCACTAAATAAACAAATATGGAATACTGGGAAAAATATATGCTTTACCATGAGCCATTACTATCACTGTGATAATAAACTGATTGTTTCTGAATTGATGGCAAAAGTATGATGTTCATTTTTTCTTTAATGTTTGAAGATAGTATAGGAAATTTTTAGGGCTAAATCACTTACCCTTTGAAATATTTTGATATATATATATTCATGTATTGATCCTGCACCTCCCTTAAAAATGTCAAAAATATATTGCCATATCTTTTGCATGACAAACAAAAGAAGGCAGAGGAATGTTTCTTTCAGTAAATACACAAAGTTAATTCTTTTAACACTTGAATTCCCAGCTCCTCCCAGTGTGTCGAAGTGTTATTGAGCAAGACACTGAACCCCTAACTGCTCCCCTGGCACTGGTCGACGGCAGCCCACAGCTCATGGTTCATCCATGATGGGTTCATTGCAGAGAAACAATTTCCCCACAGGGATTAATAAAGGATAAATTATTATCATGATAATGATAATAATAATAATAATAATTATTATTATCATTATTGTTATTATTACTGCGTTAAAAACTAAATAATAAGTGTTTACTCGAAGTAATAATAATAATAATAACAATAATAATAATAATAATAATATAATTAATATTATTATTATTATTATTATTATTAGCATTATCATTTTATATTATTATCACTATTATTACTCGAAGTAATAATAATGATAATAATAATAATTATTATTATCATTACTATTATTATTACTTCGAGTAAACACTTATTATTTAGTTTTTTACCCAGTTTTCAACAGCTGGACAAAATGTGTATTTAAGTTGTATTAAGTCTATGGAATGGAAATTAAATAGAAGCATAACTTTAAATGACACACAAACTGACCAAACATACTCTTGTACTGAGGGATGCGCTTCTTCAGTGTTACTTAATTTATGACAATATATCAAGTTCCAAGGTTATACTGTAAGTTTGATTGAGATTTATTATAAATGTCCCTTTGGAGATTTGTTTTGATGCGAAATTGAGACATAAGAGGTAAATCCAGAGTAGCAAGTAAAATATAAAAAATACTGTTTGGTAGACAAGGCAAAGTAAAATAGCCATGTTTTCTCACGGTATCAAAGTATTGAGAAATATCAAATCTGCCTCAACTAAGAGATGCTTGAAACTATTTTCATGGAGTATTTTTACTTGCTTGAACTGCAGAAAAAAGAAAATGAAACTGTACTTTGTGCAAAGAATAAGATACTGAGACACCAAGGCGAGACACACCTTGAGGAAGGACTTGTACGCATAGTGCGACTTGTCCATTCAGTACCCTGAAATATATGGCGCTATTTAATTTGCCAAACCAGCTTGACCTGACAGAACTATTTCAAAGCAGCAATTTCATTTTGAGGCTCTAGATCTTGGCTCTGCTTCTGAATGGCTTCGGCTCTGCACACAGATTAATGATTAAATTGGCTTTTGTCACCCTTTTCACAGGTTTTGTGTTTGTGTAAGCTGTTCTGTTACACCATGGCTCATCAACCATCAGTTCATGATGATTTCAAAAAATATTTCTAGAACAAAGGAAAGTTCCAGCCTTGACTTTTTCTAAATGACTGTTTGGTCTTTTCAACCAGATTTTTCCAAAACTAAGCACATTTTGTGAATTTCTGAAAGACATCTAATGTTGATCATCTTAATAATTTTATTTTCAATTATCCGAAGGACAAATTGTTTAATTTGACTTTACAACATTTACATAGAGATCCCATCGTACGAATATAAAATTCGTTTAGGCCTTTGCCCAAATGAAGCCTGTTTCAGCTGCCTGGTAGATGAACCTTGATGTAGAAATATATGAATGCCAGCCTGCCCAGCCTGAGGACAGTCATGCTGAACAGTTAAATGTTACGGTTGTTTGTGTTGCAACTGATAAAATCAGAGCTGCATTTATCCAGTCAGTGGAACCCCAGAGCTAACAGGCTTAATTAAACACTATGTGTGTTCAATGATAACGTGACACCAACCCCTTAAAGTCTGCACATGAAACCAGGAACCGTGTGGAATGAAAGCATGGGTTTCAAAGTGCAAATGCAGCCTAGTGTCAGTTTGGATACCTGGTTCCAACAGTGAAACCACACCTTGTGTGTCTTAGTTTATCAAGTTAGCCTACTGCGTTGTGATTGGGCACAATAAGGGCTTAGCTGATGGGGGACCTCATGGGTAAACTGAGGCATTTAAAAAGAAGCTCTGTTCACCAGTAACCCGATCCACATCTGACTGGGACTCAGCATTCCGGTCTTGCTGAGGGAAGAGTTCTGAATGACCAGAGAAAATGTGACAAAGGAATAGCAAACAAGGGATTTGAATGATATCCAAAGTAAAAACAGGTTTTGAAAATGTGCTTTCAGATATTTTAAAAGAACAAAATGAAGACAAAGGAAATTTCATATTTAAGCTATTTTATTCAGTCTTTTGTTGCATCACAGTCAACAAATATATAAAAAATGATATATTAGTTGCATTACATTATAGTAGTAATAAATAATAGTAATATGCTGTAATATACTGGACCTAAAATATTCCAATACAGTGGGGGGGAGGACATGGAATTTTTAAAAGAAAAAAAAATGATAATCTATGAATAGTCTTTACATCAAAGTAATATTCCCCCTTAATTCCTCCAACTTACAACAGCATTTGTGGCAAGTTCCTTAACTGCTGCTTAGCAAGAAACTCTAACAAAAGGTACAAAGAAGACACAACGTAAAAACATCTTCCACCGCAAGAATTATAGTTCCACAGTAATAATCACTTCACCTCAACAGCTGCTGCTGCAATAATGCTGATATGCCACTCAGTTGTCTGTATCGGATGTATAAGAGGGAGAGAGGGGAAGTTAAAGAGCAGAAGTTAATGCCATTTAATGGACGGCATTACCAGACAGTATTAGACATTAATAATTACATCTAACCATGTCTGGTAAGACACCTATCAACTGGCTGGAAGGATGACCCCTGAGCTTTAACCAGGGCAGAGAGGAAGCAGGGGTTGGGGAAAAAGAGAAAAGAGAGGCTCAATTAGGCCAAATGGAGCAGTTTCTCATTTTGATCCATAGATTTGTTCATTTTCATTAGCCAAATACACAAAGGAAGGACTGTGACTGAACAGACCAAGGAGAGAGGCAAAGCATGCTTAGTAAACTCTGTCTGCTCCAATGTTTCTATATAATTAAATGATTACACAAATATGTAACTGCAATACATAGAAAAAAAGAACCCTATTTCATGTGTTCCATGTCATGGATAACGGAGCTGGGTTGGCAAATAAAGGCGTGTTTCAATATTTGCAGCGTATTTCTCCCTCCTTATACAAACACAGGATTTCTTCTTGCTCTATGATGATTATTTACCTTTACTGACACCTGTTTTATACTTTGACCATAAAATATACATTTTGTTTCTGACAGTGATACAAACCTATTCATTTCATCTCAATTACATTTAATCTGCTTACATGAAAAGCAATGGAACTCAACAATCGTTGTCAACAAACTATGAGTAAAACGCACAACACTGTAACACTTTTACAAGCCCATTACAAACCGAAAAAGTGAGCCTGGAGAGGGCCACAGCAGCTGTAACCCACTGTTTACAAGTAAAATCCTCACAAGTGAGCTCGTATGTCAGTTACAGGATGTGCCACGCAGGTAAAGGTAGAGGACCAATCACTGCCACACAACACATAAACCGACGCTGTTCAGGGGGAGGGACAAAGAAATATAGCCCTGCTGGACCGGTGGAGCCATTAACAGACTGCTATTCTTTAACTTGGGTGGGGTTGACATGAAAGTCCTTAAAAAACATACAGGGAAGTGGGTAAAAGAGAATGATTAAAACTAAAATGTTTTCAAGAAAATCAGTGTAGGAACATGATTACAGACAAGATCTGCTTTCCAATTCCCCTCAAGAGTTCCTCAAACTATTTCAAAGTCTGTCAATATCTGTGCACCTCTTATTTTTTTTTTCTTAATATACCTGTATTATCCACATCTTTGGTTCATTTGTGGTTTAGTAAAAATCTGTTCATTTTATATTCTAATTTTCAAAGACAACCAAAAGGGGTCATAGCAATTTAAATAGTCTTCTCAACTTTGTGTGCCTGTGTGTGTGTATGTGTGTGTGTGTGTGTGTGTGTGTGTGTGTGTGTGTGTGTGTGTGTGTGTGTGTGCGTGTGTGTGTGCGCACTTGTGCGTGTGTGTGTGCGCTTGTGCGTGTGTGTTGTATGTGTGTGTGTGTGTGCGTTAAAGGGAACAGTTTATGGCACACAAAGGGAATGACCTACCGCGGGGTTCCAGTCGCCCAGAAAACATCGTTACCAGACAGTGTTAGAACAACGGCAGTACAATCCAGCACTGTCAGGTAAGATGGATCCTGAGAGACATGTCTCCAGTCTGTCGTCTTGGCCAAGAGCTTGTCACTACTGAAACTAGTGAATGGCTGTAGTCGGCAGATGTTGTAGTCGGCAGATGACTATCATCATCATTACCAGGCAGTATTAGAGAAAGTAATGAAGTCCAATGCTGCCTCGTAAGATGGAGATAAGCATCCAAACACATAAATGTCCTTATTTAACCAAATACCACTTGCTGATACAATGATGCGACACAGTGAGAAATGTTTGTCAGATATTGTATGTAAATTACTCAATGAATGAATGAATTTGGTAATGGAATTTGTAGATGGGGGTGATGTACCGCAACTTTCATACCCTTTTATTAGAATTTTAGAAACTGCCAGCCTTTGTTAAGTAAGGGCTAAAATGTGCCAAATGCTTACAATGATATCAATCATCTAAATGAACAGATTAATGTAAGTGCAGTAAATACGAATTAAGGAGTCCAGATTTGGAGCTCTTCTCTCTATAGTTTAATTACCAAGCTCTTGTTGTGGTTGGGTCCTTCAGCTTAAACTGGTTGTCACAGAAGACTGGGCCAGAGTTGTTGTTAATGATTGCCCAAACCTGTTCCGACTAGTCGAAATCTATTGCATGGCAAAGATGGGAGGGCCCCCTCTCACACAATATACCTCGGTTACCAATTTCAAACATATCTTGTGCATGGACCAAAAAATTACACTGAATCAAAAGACTGTCAGCATCTCGAGTTTTTCATTTCCTTATACTTAACGGATAGAAGGCAACTGTAACACGTAGTTTTGTGACCTTTTAACACGATGCCTGCTTCCACCAGTGTTTCATAGACGATTGTCTGTGTTTTCTATTGCTAGACCTCTGAGGCTCTTGTCACTGTGTTTGCTGAGTGAGGAAAGGCTGATGGAATGCTGCTTGGCTTGACTGGAGCCATTGCTGTGTATGCAGAAGGTCACTGAAACTATTCTTAATAACTATTCTGAATGATGTTGGTCATTTACAGGTACATCCCCTGAAATCTGCACCTCATATAACCTTTTTGAGAAGCCATTAGTTTTTAAATTCAGTGGTTACTAGGTTTTGTAACCATACTCCAAGTGATAGCATAATTAGACATTTGCATTTGCGTTATGCTGTGCATTTGCTATGTAATGCAGTAATGCTGTAATGCAGTTACAGTCGGCCAAATTGCGGCTTTTCCATTTTTTGTCAAATTAAAATGTGAGTCTTCACTTCTTTTTTGTCGAGAGAAAATGTCTTATTTTTTAGGCATGCATATCAAAAGTAGAGCAGAGAGGGAGAAAGAAAAATGAGTGCAAGGAAGGGAGGAAAGGTCAGGGAAAGAAGGTGGAGAAGGAAATGGAGAATGCACCTGTAATCTTACCGTCATGAAAGGTACCCCAAGGAATGAATGTAACAAAACCAAAGTAGGGGAGTTGGTTTGGAGGGAGGGGGCTGAAAAAGAAAGAGAAAAGATCTTGAATTTCCAGCTCGCTGCATTAGAACGCTCCGTCTTGCTCCCAGTCAGTCAGGCCCCATGAAATGAGAAAGCCAAGCAGACCTGCTCTCCCAGACTCTATTTAGTTAATCATCAGCATTATAAACCAGTGCTGCAGGCCCTCTAAGGAAGAAGAGAGGGAGAGAGAGAGAGAAGAAAGAATGAAAAAAGATTAGAACAGAAAATTTGAGCTGTTAGAAACAAGCTGTCATTCAAACAGTACCTGATCAGTCCTGTGTAACCTTTCGAGATATTAACCCTGTGTCCAAAGAATTTCCTCACACTTTGTCCACCAATTTTCCCCAAACTTCCTCTTGTGTTGCAAGTCATGGTTCTATCATGCAGTTTCTCATTTTGTTGTGCATGCCGCCTCGAGCAGTGGGAGTCCAGACGCTTACAGCTGCCCACGCTTTTTGCCTGTTCAAAGTGAGGCGTGATCAGGTAACTCTGCCCTCTGTATTGGAATGTGACTCTTCTCTGAAGTGAGCAACCCAATAGGTAAACTGGCCTGGCCCTTAATCAATAGTTGCTGTCTTTGAGAGAAAATAATAGTTGGGAAACCTAAAACTTTATTTAAGCCCGGGCCATATCTCTAGAGCTCCGTCCAAGGCTGACAGACTACTGCAGCAACTTGATAACCCTAAAATTAAGGCTATTCAAATGATATGAGTTTGCATCCAGATAACTGCTGGTGGTTGTTTACAACAAATAATTGTGGTAGTCACTCCTTGGTGTTCTTTACCATTGGGTTACCTTTCCTGTTTTATTTTGCAAACCAGGTTAATCTTTTTTAAGGTATAAAATTAAAGATATATTGAATAAGAATAAGAATAAGAATAATATGTTGCAAATTTAAATTAGAAAATGCTTGACATTGAAATATATAAATTTATACATATATATTTATATTGTATAACGTCATATAATTGAAATCTATTTGTGCTATTAAGTGCAGATGTTTCTAATTACATCTTAAAGAGGACGGCAAAATGATCAATTAATCAGATAGCTATGGCTGTCTGACCAAAATATCTATCCATATTTTTCAATTGCAGCATATGGTGCAACATAAGCTCATTATGAAGGCCCACAGTATAGGTCCTTTAAATTGAGCCGCTGCTTGAACAAAACCCCTCACCCCTAGTGCTGAGAAAACTTACTGCTTCCATTCAGCCCACTGACAGAAAGTTAAACAAACAAATTAGTCTGCCATTTCATATGACCCACTAATCGTTAAAACTCACTTTCTTATGAAATACTGCCCCGTACTTACTGCCCTGTTTCCTTCAGACTTACAGTGATAGACGCTCATGTGACCTGCAGCTATTCAGGTGTTTGAAAGAAATGAACAATGTCTCTTCTTCAACCAATCACAACCTTCCACCTCGCACTGCAGTCTTTGTTGTACTGTATGTGGTCGACATTTTCCCTCCATTTTCTCCTCTTCTCCCGGGATATTCAGAGTACTTTTCTAATTAAAATAGACTTGAGTGCCCAAGAAAGTTATCGTTTTAGACACTCTCTGTTGGAACTGCATGACTCTGAATGGGTTCAATGAGTTCTGTCTCAACTTGCAAGCAAACGAACCTTTGAGGCAAGGAGAGGAGGAGCAGACATTTTACATTCAAAACAGACATACCCATTTTCTACAGTGTCCAATCTACATGCCTGATACAAACCTCGTCAAATCAAGTCCATAGTTTGAAAATATCAAAAAATGAAAAGGTGCCGAACGATGGCAAGAAACTGAAAAGTTGACCGGAGTTTTACGTTTCAACAGGTTAAATATAAAAAGTATCCAGCGAACTCCCTACTCATATGACAGTATCGAAGCCATTGGCTATTACTATTAGGTTATCATTAAGCTGTTTCATACCGTTATTTCATGGGCATATCCTTGGAAAGGATATTCTAAGACAAGGAGTCCGTCTCAGTCTTCATATCCTCTGACAATTCTGGCAGTTTGCCTTTACCTGCCCCAACTGGTCTATCCAGTTTAGGAATGAACGTTGGCTCTATTGTTTCCTCTTTCTTTCTTTCTGGTCAAATGGAGCTGGAATTTGATACACTCAATTTTCGCTCCCCATCGAAACTACCTAGACCCTCTTCTATCAAAATCACAGAGGGCTTCTCAAGATGGCCTAATTTGTTTCAGACGCGCTTCCCGATATTAGACAGAAGCAGAAATGTTCCGAAAGATTGAACTAAGCTGTCACTGAGTTACAGGTTATGTCACAAGACTCAAAAGAGGAAAAGTGAAGACAAAGAAGGGATCACATTTGTGAATTTACCCAGTCGCTCCTTGAAGTCGCCAAGTCAAAAACCTAAAACAAGAGGCATCATTGTGCGAGGGCTCTCGCCGCTTCCGTGGCTGGTCATCTTCTTTCCAGATCTTGCTGAAGGGCAACCAACCACAGGAGTGTTGGTTAGAAAAAAGATAAACGGCGTCCTATACAGGTTGAAGCAACCATAGAGTCAGAGGAAGCGACAAACCCTCGGAACAAAACCAACCAGCCTGAGTTGCGTCTGTGATCTTCTTGCTACTCAAGCAGAACTTCTTTTTTCCAGGAGCTCCAGTCGACGTTGTTTGGCCGTTAAGCTGCTAAATAAGACAGAGGCAGAATATGTAAAGGGCTTGGTTTACATGTAGCCTGTTCCCCTCCCTCCTCTTTCCCCCACAGGTGTAATTTTCAGGTTGCAGCCAATCTCCCTTGCCTCTAGCACTCACAGGTGTGTCCCCTGTACTTTCTTTAGCCAATGGTGTTTAAGACAAGACCCCCACCCTCAAACCCTACTCGACACTTCACCTCCTCACCACACCGGTTTGCCCACTTCCTCCCTCCGCATCAACCCCAAGGTACCTTGTTGTGTGTGTGTGTGTGTGTGTTTTTTATGATGTCAGCTCCAGCTTCTGTGGGAACAACTTCTTCTGTTCCTATTACAACAAATACAACACACACAACTATCATCCTCAACTGAGAAACACACCCATCCTGTCTAAGCATGGGAAAATACAGCATGAGGCATGACTAACGATAGGGGGAAAGAAGTATTTTAATCTGAATTTGTGAGGTTTTATATCTTTTATATTTTTAAAACCTCTGCCTTTACCTCAGATGAATCAGTCTATTAAGATCTGAAATACCTGCCCTTTGCTCCCATGCCTTGTCTTGACTTCTCTTTGTGTCCACACACTTTTTTTGCCCTAACAATAACCCAGGTTAGTTCCTCCCAGAATGACAGGTGAACAAAGTACAGGTGAGTAAAACTTGAGAAACAGACACGAGCTTTTTGAGGTCAGCTTGAGTAGTGGGAGGTGGGGGACCATTGACAAAAGAACTGGTGGGGCTCTTTCTCCCCAGGGGCAAACTGAGGCTATACCGGACCAGGGTTTGGCTAGATGCTGGGCAAGGCAGCCACTTTCGGTCTCGAGGTGTAATTGTTGGGATTAGTCTCCTAACAATGAGCACAATACCAGAACCATATCTTGTTTCAGTATGGGCGTGACACAGGCTGCAGCAGAATTACACACGAAACGATGGAAGCAAGTGCCTGTTTGCAAGCCTTAGAACAATAGTGCGAAATGCTGATGAATATTAAGTCCTATGGCCTGGTTCACTTTTCTCTGTTAGACTGCAGGCTAGGAATGTCCGGAAATATGAATATGTTTTGAAACAAACAAACAATATGTGAAACGAATGTGAACACCTCGATTCCCACAAGTTTTATTTCAACAAATAATCATTATTGAGTATTGCTATAGGACTACTCTGGCTATCCAACTTTCTGTAGCAAGACAGAGTTCACCTAAGTCCTGGATTAAAACATTTTTGCTCTAATTGTATTATAGGTAAATTGTCTTTTTTCATCTTTCATCAAGTCAAGCCTGAGTGAGGCTCATTCTCTTCAAAGGGGGCAGTTAAAAATTGCCTTGCTCTGAAAGGTTGGCTTTGTTTAGGGGTTTTCATTTGAATACCAAATGAGGTTTGGATTGAAGTGCAGGAGTCTGACCTGAACTTATTTGGATACTGATAGCTATCTGGCTGCTTGGTCACGCATGGTAGGACATGAGGACATCAATCAGCAGACTGACCTGGCTATCTCAGATGAACAACAAACACAAACGCACAGATGCAAATACGGTATATTTCATTGCATACATATGTTCCGTAAAAACTGCAAAAAAAGCTCATTAGGGTATGCATCTTAAAAAAAGATGCATTCCTATTTTTTGAAGCTTAAAAGTACGCCTTTTATTGCGGTCTCTGGTTTTCAATCATAAATTAAGTATCATATCTCCTATTACAAATCTTACGTGGCTTTGCATACTAGATGATATACCAGAATATGCTTCTTGGGGAATGGAAGTTCAGATGGATCACAACTTTTGCCAATCCAAAACTTTTCTTAATTAACTGAAAATCTGCAGACAGCAAAGACCGTGGCCATTAATCTTGACAGCATATGTTTATGTTGTAGGCTACAGGCCTTGTCTTAGCTTGTCAGCTGTCAGAAGTGCCTGCTGATTTGTTTTTCTCCACATGCAATTTAAGAACATTTCCATGTAATCCTTTCACTATTCTGCATTCAGTAACCAAGGTAACAGGTGAAGTGGGCAACTTCACCTATTGTCATGACAAGGCTTGTCATTTTGTGACTACCAGTCAAACAAGCGGTGACCTTGTAGTCTAAAACTCAGCACAAGTTATTTTTCCCCAGCACAAGATATGTGTCATGAGACATCCAAGCAGGTTGGAATGGGTGTAGAAAAGTGTCAGGGGTTCTGTGTGATAGAAGACTATCGGCCAGAATAAAAGGAAAGGTGTACAAGACAGTGGTGAGACCAGTGATAATGTATGGACTAGAAACTGTTACAATGACCAAAAGACAACAGGCAGAACTAGAGGTTGCAGGGATGAAGATGTTGAGGTTCTCTTTGGCAGTGACCAGGATGGATAGGATCAGGAATGAGTCTATCAGAGGAACAGCACATGTTAGATGTTTTGGAGAGAAGGTCAGAGAAGCCAGACTGAGATGGTTCGGTCACGTACAGAGGAGGAATAGAGAATATATTGGTAGACGGATGCTGGAATTGGAGCTGCCAGGCAAGAGGTCTCGAGGAAGACCAAAGAGGAGATTTATGGAGGTAGTGAGAGAGGATATGAAGGTAGTTGGTGTGAGAGAGGAGGATACAGAGAATAGGGTTAGATGGAGAAAGTTGACTCGCTGTGGCGACCCCTGACGGGAAAAGCTGAAAGAAGAAGAGAAGAAGAAGACATAAAACAGTAAAACATGATGTGCTACATACCATGAGCATCAGGAAATAAATTATATGATACAAAAATGATTTTGTCACATTTTAGCATTTGTCTGTCATCACAATGATCAAGTTTTCCAAACTAGATTTAACTCATGTCACCATAGCATTTCCTGATAAAGTAAACAAAAAGGATGGAAAGTATTCCATCAACTGCATAAATCAATTTAAACAACAGCCTGCATCCACCCTCTTATGTGATCATATGCTTTAAAGAGCCTTCTCACTTTTTTTTTATTTAACACAAATAGGATACCACAAAACACAACCTTTACTAAAGATTACTCATGTTAAGCCAGTACTCACTTATGGACTAACCAATACAATCAATTTTCTCATTTACATAAAAAATAGTAATTGACAATATGTGAAATGCTTCATTGATGGCAATTTTATAATTTACATAAAAAATAGTAATTCACAATATGTGAAATGCTTCATTGATGGTAATTGATCTCATTCATCATTGAAAAGTTGTGTCATACTAAAAACCCAGGCAAATGTGATGATAAAGCAATGCTTGATCTCTAAGGATGGTGTGAGAGAAGCCAGGCAAGCTTGAAAGACTAAAGACTGCAATAGGATTAACAACTGTCAAGACCGGAAAAACATGTTGTCATACTGCACCCCAAAAACAGAGGTCAGCCATTATAGTGGACCCCATGATTTAGTATCAGAAACATTTCTGCCTTTAAGACATCCTGTGAAGCTTGAGTTTTTTGTAATGTATATTTATGTTATGATC
This sequence comes from Fistularia commersonii, assembly GCF_037954325.1. Lineage (NCBI taxonomy): Eukaryota > Metazoa > Chordata > Actinopteri > Syngnathiformes > Fistulariidae > Fistularia > Fistularia commersonii. Next base: position 642,054 of record NC_141317.1, read on the forward strand.
ATATCACCTTCTGAAAGATTCAATTACTTGCAACAAGTGCTTCACACATTTTTCTTTCTGTGGTCCTTCACTCACACTTTTACATTTTTACATACATGTAAGTGAAAATGATCCATAATGAAGAGTATAGTATTGACTTACACATTTGTTTATTTGGATAATATAATACTCTCCAACAGAATATGTTGGAGAGTATTCAAATCAGGGTCTGTCAAGGACAAAGCAACAAATTTACACTGTGAATAAACAAACCACTATAGAGTTGAATGAAAATACTTTTAAAAATCGTATGACTTCTTCCTTCTTAAGATATTTTTAGAAATATGGGGAAAAATATCATGATTTGTGAAAAAAAAATTAAGACATTACAATGCTGACTGTAGTTTCAGCAGGTAAGAGATCAGGTATATCACTTAATCAGGTATAATTTACACTTAATCAGGTATAAGTGTAAATTCAAACTGAAAGTCATCAACGCATGCTCTGTGCTGAAGGATTAGCGGCTGTCAGAGCAGGGGGAGTGAGTCAGTAACTTTATACATTTAGCTACAACTTCAGCTTATCACCAACTGCTATAAACTCTTAACACTCAACAGTCACTGCTTTACTACAGAGTGGATCAAATGTGGCTAGAACTTTCCCTAAAAAGGGTGGTGGGTGAACAGGTGGGAAACCATTGATGATTAAGCATTTTAAAGTAACTGAGGTTGAGAATCCAAGTATCGAGTACACCAGCTCCCCTTTACACAGACTAAGTCCTCAGGTATCACAAGTACAAATGGCAGATTCGATTAAACAACTTTGTGTGTACCTGGATTTAGAAAAAGAACCATTCAGGAAAAAATAGCGAGCCGAGGATTTGACAGCATACCAATAAAACTACTGCGGTGATGCCAATGTTGCTTGACAACCCTGAGTAATAGTGACAGCACTTTGTTTAGTTGATCTTGTAGCATTAATTTGTCTTCCTAATTGATCTGAGGCATTATTCTGAGTTATAAGAAGTTCATAACAGATTAATGATTTATAACAAAATTTCCGTTGTTTAATTAAGGTCACACACAGACTAGGATTCACAGATAGGCAGCCTTCTTCTTTTATTTATTTTTTTCCAAAATAGAGGTCTTACTACTCATTTCGCTGCACATGTTTTTTATCCACCTGTCTCCTTGTCCTGCCCTTCTGCTCAAGTGACTATGGGATAATTACAGTGATTTACATTGTCTTTGACTAAATTGGAGGACTTAGCCCAGGTGTGATGTTAAAAGGGCCTTCATTATACTTATCAGTGCTCATGTACTGATTTCTGCAATGTCTCTTGCCAATTAGCCCCGTCTGCCTCAACACAGAGAGCAAGTGGGCAAGCGCCACTTGCTGTGTCCTCAAAATGCTGATGAAGAAAGTAGAATACGTTTATATCATGTTATGAGAATACTTAAAATTGATTAACTGACTATTTGTAAGGTTGAGATGACAAACAAGCCTGATTACTTGTGATAGAGACAAAGAATCGCCAAGGGACCAAGGTCCATACAAATGGTCTAGCAGCCACAGCCGTGCTCTGACTTGCCACCTACCATCAGCAGTGAGTAATTGGCCCCAAAGGATTTAGTGCAAAATAATGTGTGTGGATGGCATTTCCGTATCCCATAATCTCCAATGGGGCAGTTGTCAGAGAGAAGCTGAGTGAGGCACACTAATTACTGCAGCATCATCTTCAACAAAAACACCTGTTTAGCTCATTTACAAGTTCAGTCTGCTGCTGGAAAAAGAGGATCAGTGATCTAATTCCATCCAGACTGGTGCACATTTATTAAGTTCTCATTTCATAAAAGACACACCAATACAAAATTAACTGGCAAGCCATTGTTAAATAAATTTTAATCTGTATGAAAATTTTTAAATCAATTGAAATTGACACAGCTGCCAAATTTCTATATTAGATTGAGGGATATTATTTTTGGAGATATCCCTCAATCCATGTTTTTTAAGGATAGAATAAAAACAGAATATTTGGGTTGTCTAAGTTCACAAACTCCACTTTGTGAACTTAAACAAATTAAGGTGCCAAAACAGAGATCCTTTTTTTTCCCCTCACAACACAATGGCAGTGAGCCCAGGTCTACTTTCACTGTGGAGACATTGCAAGTTGTCAAGGAAATAAGTACAAATAATGACCTCAAGGTCATCATTCATTGTGATTTTATTTAAACAGCATGTCAACCTTGCCTTTCTCATGGCCAAATGTGGCATTGTCAAGCTTTAAAGGGGTTTTGTGTGTTCAGTTGTGGGCATTTTGCAATGCAATGATAGCATCCCATCTCCAAACACACCTGTTTCTTCCAAGGGACCTTTTATTTGGTCTCATATAATTGGCTCACCAGATAATGTGTTTACGAATGCATTATGACAATGGGAATATCTAGATTTTCAGAGGAAGTGGGCTATTCTTCCATTTATTTGTATATTGAATTCATCTACGCATGAAATGTTAAATGGATTGGATGGATGGATTCAACCAACAGTGTGCTCTCAGTGTCCATTACATCAGCCTCTTGTGTCTGGGATATAAGTCATGTTGTTAACCAAAGCCACTGGAGTGAAACAGATGTCTGAGGATTGAGGCAGTGCAGTAATACTTGTGTTCCATAACTGAAACCCCTTCAATACATGCTCTTCAGACCTAATATTAGTTTTAAGAAGTAAATAGAATGGAAGGTGAAAAAAAGCTTTCACTCGTGACACAAAAACATTTAAAATTGAGGATGCTTCTGGTCATTTTCAGGGAAATGGTCAAAAGAAATAAAAACTCCCTGGCTCTAAATCATGAAATACATGTTCTTTTAAAAGAATCATGAAATATGTATGATGCTGCACATGTTTATGGTTTATTTTCCATCAAGCACTCACACTTCTGTCGTTCTGTGTTGTACATGCTACAGCAGTAGCCTAAATGTCTAGTTCACAATCAATAGGATTGATAAAATATATATTCATAGACGATACCATCAGAAAGGAGTTTTGGGTATTTGAATGTACAATAGGTGGTGAATGTAGACCAAAGATCCATTATCAAATCATAAATCAAAAGTCCTTAAAATGTTCTTGGACTTTATTCCAGTGACCTATCAAAGAGAACTGAATATTATTTAAGATTACTGCTCATGTCTTGTATTAGCTCCTCTTTCGTAGTTATGATTAGTGTTGAGGACAATAGACCTGCAGACAGTCAGCATGCACATGCGGTTCTAGTCTGAGAACATTTTGACTCTCTTTCATTCTCTTAACCAGTGTGGACCAGACACGATGCTGATTAAATTATCCATACTTCAAACCATTTTAATCAAATATGGACACTTGCACAGTCCACAGCACACATATTTTTGATGTACCCAGAATTCCCAAAGAAGCTGGTTAAACAATCGGCCATCTGACTAGCACAACCTGTTCTTCTCCCTCTAATACCTCGCTGCTTTTATTCATTTTTTTATTGGTTCTCTCCAATCTCAAACAAACAGTTTGAATAATACCTGTCTTATTTGTTATATGACTTGAAAATGAATAGGTATAGGGGAGTGGTTTATGTTTTATGAGAGTGACGTTACCACTGTCCCTGTCTTGGGTTGTGGCAAGGCCTGAGTTGAAAACTTTGCAAGACATGGTATTCATGGTATTGTCATTATTTAGCTGTGTAAAGTATAAAATGTACATTTGTGCGTAAAGGACCCAGATGAAAGAGGATGATTAATCATGGGGAATTCCTACATTATATGTTGCCCAAACTGGAGGAGCTGGACTTGGGTCAGGTGGGGCCCTTATTAAGTGGACCTGTGGCTCAGCAGCCACAACAAGCCCAGAGTGAACAAGGTCAAATACTGCAAAGAGAATAGATGTAAATGTAACAGATGTGAGCCCAGCAAAACTGGGCAATTATGTATGAAGTTGGTTATTGTGCGTTGTAAACTGTATGGCCTTCAATCTGAAAATGCATTTTTGTTTTTGGACTATTTGATGTATAGTCCTGACCAAGACAATACATTATCACAGGTTACAGCGAGTGTTTCACGGGGTGCATCTGCAGGATGACAGCAGGCACTGCTAATAATATTGGATTTGTTTGTTATGCAGAGGCCCTCCAGGGATGCGAGGTTCATGTGAAGACACAGCCATGAGGCAGCCCGCTGGGACTAGTTACTAAGGCAGACCCTCACCTGCGCTGCAGCTCCCCGCTTCCTCTGTGTGCAGCAGCATCATGATAGACACAAACCTGTGAATTTTATCTGAACTCTTGGATTAGTGTTTTTTATTGTATAATTATGGAGGCAAAAGCAGATGATAATAGGCTCAAATAATAACTAAAGGCCGTTTTGTTGGAATCGAAGTATACTGGAGATCAACATTTATTTTTCAGGATTTTTGAAGCCACTGGACACATTTTTCCGCAAACAAACGTCAAGCAAATGGTGATGCAAATGTTTTACAAATGCTTTTTTAGCATCTTTCATTATTTTGATTTGCTACTTTAAACTCAGCTCTGTTTTGAGTTTCTATTTGCAAAAAGTTAACATATAGCACCACAGTTTTCCTTCCTCATAGAATTTGAATGTTACTGGTTTATGTCTCTGTGGGACTTAGGCATATAAAACCATCATGAAAGTGTTGCTTCCAATCACTGTAAAAATTCACGAATGTGATACATGAAGAGAATTCATTGGAGTAATTAACATCCCACACATATATACATAATGTTCTTGCTCAGCCTCCCAGTACCAAGGACCCAAGTTCCAACAATCCAACAAGGTGACCTTTCTGTGTGGAATTTACATTAATTTACATGTCTTTGTACGGGTTCTCCGGTTTCTGGTTTCAGTCCAGAATGCAACAGGTTACTTGAAAAATAAGGGAAAATTGCCCCCGAATGAGTGAATGAATGGTTGTCTGTCTTTGTATGTGGCCCTGCGATTGACTGGCAACCAGTCCAGGGTGTACTCCGCCTCTTGCCCGATGACAGCTGGGATGACAGCAGGGTAAGGTAGAGGATGGATGGGTGGATGATATATATATATATATATATGTGTGTGTGTGTGTGTGTATATTTTTTTTGTGTGTGTGTGTGTGTGTGTGTGTGTGTGTGTGTGTGTGTGTGTGTGTGTGTGTGTGTGTATATGAAATATTCTATTTCTTTGTTGTATGAGTCTGTTGTTGCCAGTCCATGCTGTTGTGTATTTGGGCAGCAGGCTGAGGGTAGTGGATGCTAACAGACTGAACAGGTTGATCTGCTAGGCAGTGCCGTTGTTGGAATGAAGCAAGACCCTCTGAAGCTGGACCCTCTTTCCAGTGTCAGGTAAGAAAGTGTTTCATCGTGGAAAGTTTGACCAACCCCATGATGTGCTGGTCAAGCACAAGAGTTCTTTCAGCACCAGACTGATACCACAAAGCACCACACCACAAGTAATCATTCCTGACTCATTCCATCAATCTGTACAACTCCTTTCTCTGGGTGTCAGTTGACTAACTTGGCACCCATTATATGCAATATTTCCATCTTTGCAATAACCCGTATCCATTGCTAATATTATGCAATAACCCAGAACTATATACTCACTGGCATATAGATATAGATATAGATATAGATATAGATATAGATATAGATATAGATATAGATATAGATATAGATATAGATATAGATACACCTGTCCTGTACCCATTTTATATATGTATATGTATATGTATATTTTTATTTTCTACAATTAAGTTTATATATTTATGGTATTGATGCTTACATTTTCTTGTCCTGTACCCTTTACATGGGAGCTGCTGCTGTAACAACAAAGCAATTCCCTCTTGTGGGATCAATAAAATAATTCTGTTTATTATGTTTATGGATAACAAATTTGTTATTTAAAATCCCTCTCTCAGAATTGACTCTTCACCCAGTATTGTTTTGTCTGTAGTTTTCTGGTTAACATCTTCCTGGTACTGTCTTAATAACTATCTGTCCCAAAGACATGTAGATTAAAAAGGCCTAGAAAAATAAATAAACTGGAAATTAGCCAACAACAACCACAATAATAATAATTATACACCTAAAAATACCTGAATATTTTCAGGAGACATGAAAAGCAAGTGATCTGTTTGTGCTTGTGGAAAAAGACAACATAAAGCCACATATGTGACCTGTTCATAATTAAAAAGAGTACCAACAAAGGGTGTAATTGTGTTATTGAACTAACATCATAAGATTATGCTTAACTCATAATTGAAATAACCATAAAGGTGAAAACAATGATCAATGAATAACATTGAGATAGAAAATAATGTCACACTGATTAATGTATACACTAATGTTAATACAGTGGACAAACATGTGCTTGTCAATACAAACAACTCAAATTCAGATCTTTTTTTTTTTAATTTGGCAGGTAGAACTTAGTATATATAGTATATCCAGTGTGAGCAAAAAATTTTATGGGGTGATCATTTTAGAGCAAATATACTGATAACAACTGATATGAATTAACTGAATTCATTGTAAAATGAAAAAAAAAAAGTGTTAACTAACATTGCTGGTGGTCAGCACAACTCAATGGAATATGAAAGTGAGGCTCGACAGTCAATTGCTCTGGGAAAACCCTACATCAGCAAAGACCTAGAATGACCTGATAATGAATTTATAGGCGTCACTATGCAGGTAAATGATCTGCAGATTTAAGTCTTCTGTATAAAAGTATATCAAAGTCCACTGTCTACAACTAATCTAAGCTTCAAACCTGCCAAGCTACACATTAACACGCATCAGACTCGCCTGAGCTGGGCCACAATTTTACAACCTTTCAAACACGCCCTGTGGATTTGTTTCAGCTCTGTCAACATTGCAGTCTCCAGACATCCATCGAGTCTATGAAAGAGAAGGAGCAAGATGGGACTCAGTCCCATGAGACCCATGGGGGAGCGGGAGCCATGGAGACCAGCTGCTCTTCAGTTGATGGGAAAGGAAGCATTTAGGATGCAGGTAAAAGTTACGTTATGACAAGCAGAATGTGCACTCGAGACACCTCTGTCACAAAATGTTTTATGACCAGTATATTGCAGATATCGGTGTGTTTACATAGCCTAATCTTTGGTCTTTCAAAAGAGACTGGTGTCAAAAAACATCCTGGGGGTTGGCTATACAGGATACAACTCAGCAGAGAAATAGCAATTGCAATCTTACTGTTTATTCCCAATATAGCTTTAACTACAGGCGTAATTAAATAAGTTTTAGCACTGAATGATAAAACAAAATTTAAGCCACACACCACTTTCCCATGAGTCAAACCATTCAGCTCGTCTCCTATGTTTCCCATCGTTTTAGAGGGTAAAGACACCCAGTAAATATGGGAATACTTCAAACTTGAACTCCAGCTGTCCTACCTCTTGATGAACAAGATCTCTGCCTTGGAAGATCAAGCAATCCCTCCATTTCCTCACAACAAAGCAGATGCACAGTCAAGACATCTTTACTCCTATCTCCCATCCTCTATAAAAGCTCAGAATTATATTCTCTTGCTCACCCTGCACTATGAGACACACTATTTAAACACAAGCAGGGAAAAACCAAGGCAAGGATGTTGGCAGCTGTGTGTTGGGAGGAATGCACTGGTGTTATCACTCACTGAGTTATGCAAGACTACTTTGGTGGAAACCTTTGCCTGGTACAGAATTGGGCCTCTGCCTCCTTATTCGCAGGCGTAACACACACACAGACACATAGTCAAATAGATCCTGCCCTAAGGATTCTCTAATTACCCTCTGTGAATGTGAGGTAGTTGAGCACTCAGAGGGCTGATCACCAGGGTTATCAGCCACACACCACCAAGACTCCTCATTCTTCCTGTGCGCTGACTATATTTAGCTTTCATCTGAAAATCTTTTTCGTCAGAGGGCAAAAGGATCTGAAGGAAAAGATTTTATTAACTGGCACTTTTAAGTTTGATTAATTCTGTTAATCACAATCAAATGATGAAAGAAAGAAAGAATTTCCCTTTATTCAGATGCTGGGATTTGACAGGAATATATTTAGCGAGAACACATACAGATACTCAGTATAGCTCAGTGGCGGGGATCAACTCAGAATAATAACATAACAATGATAACATTAATCTTAATCAATGCTTTTAAACCATCACTGGGCACTTATTCCCTTGGTCAAAGGCCTTATTTTTCCAGGTCAGCCAAATGGCTAGTTTGGCAGAGCTAGAAACAAAGTTCAGCATAACTGATACCCTCTTGGTATCCTTCGAATACTTTGGATCAAAAATAAATAAATGGCAAAATCAACCCTCAGACCAACAAACAAACCCTCAAGAGAATCAACAGTGGCAGCAATCTGGGGCATTCATAAGCAAATAAGGCAATGTTTCAGGGCGTGAACAAAACAAACTGTATCCTGTCACCCCAGGTTCAAAATGTGCCCTGTATGCGTTTGTGGCTATGGTGCCATGCACAGTCCTCCACAGGAGGTCACCTGTGGTGGCTTCTAGTTTGCCAGCTTCTAGTTTGCCAGCTCCTCCTCAGAGAGGTGTCTGGTCCAAAGAAATTTCGCCACTTGGATTCTTTCACTTGTAATAGGGGTGTAAATTAATAACCTTGACACGAGTTAAATATAGGTCTTTTTGTCTTTGGCCTAAAACTCCTTCAAGCTTGAGGTTTCGAAGGTCAGTAGCTGGCCATCTGTGTCCTCCCGCTCCTCAACCCATGGCAAGATTGTCAGCGAGGGGAACCTGTAGTCAATGTTCTCATTCCATTACTCGTGGAAGGAATGATATGACACAAAGCACTTCAGGTAGGGAGGGAAAGCGTCACAGATATCCTTAGTGACCCTGGTGATCAACCTTAACAGGGATGATTCGTCTAGAATCCCTCAGTGCATTCTGGGAAAAAGGAGTAAGTTGCAAGGGTGACCCAGCATTGTAAAATCCACCCTGCTGAGGCTGAGACCCAGGTCTATGGAACATAAGGACTGAGACCCAGAACGATGGGAATCAGGTCTGGTTGAGAACCTCTGGCTGCATCAAAAAAGCTGTCGTCCAACCCTCCTCTAACAAGCCTCTCAGTGGGGTTAGTGCAATAAGTTTGTGCCAAAGGGTTGCTGTATTTAAATTATTGATAACTAACATCTTTCCGCTATGGGACAGCTGGGGCATTAACCACCTCCACTTTAACACCTGTGCACAAACCTTTTCTTTTACTCCTTCCAAGTTATTTCCGCGGATCGCCTTCCAATTCCGGCTTCCATATAGGAGGCATCTTCATATTCCATCCTGAATGGAATATTCCATCCTTCATATTCCATCCCTCCAGGGTCTGTGATGGCGACAGCAAATTATGAAAACCTGCCTCCTCAGGGACTTAACATGCTTTAACCTAGGATCCTTGCACCCCAGGCTTACTATTGTAAGTCACTGGCGAGCTTGTCAAACCTTTAAGTTCATTTTTCAACTGTCCATTTGGAATAAACAGCGGCACACCAGAGACGATGATCCGCTTCAAGGGTGCAGACAGGGGGGACACTTTCACAAAGTTATCCCCAATATCCACAGTGCTAGTAATCAGCTGGCTGTCTTCAGGAAGGCAACCACAGCTCAGTTTATTCTGGACGAGTATGTCTGATTTTCATGTCCCACCTGCTCACTGGCGACAAGCAGTATTCCATCAACAACACTGTACTGTCACTGTACTGTCTGTTAGCTGGCACCACAGGATAGGTGCATGTGTGCCCCTCCCGGCCCAAACATTTGAATAGAGCAATCGGTCATTCAATAATGCAAACAAAACAAATACATACAGAAAAACAACTAAAAAACAAGGTATATACATACGAGTAAAAAAGTTTCCCAAATAGCCCAAAAAAGCACTTTCAATCTCCTCCTCCCTCACACACACCCTCTCCAGAAGAAAGAAAGAAAGAGTTTGAGTTTAATAAATCCCTTATACTTATTAGTGGTGGCTAGGTGATTGACTTTGAGATTAACTTAAATGAGAACATCAGCCCACCATTGTTATCAACTGAACACAAAACGTCTCCTACCGCCCAAGTAGAAATAAACTACCCCAGGTTGTCTGTTAAAAAAAAGAAATCAAGTTCCCCTTTTAAGCGAGTCTCAAGTGATGAGACAATTTGACCCATTGGGTCAATGGGTGAAATGGGTCAAATTGACCCTTAACATAATAAGAGGGTTAAAACTTTGACTGAATTCTCATTCCCCTGGTCACAAGACTTATTTTTCTGAGTCAGCACAGTGGCTTATTTGGCAGAAAGTTGAACAAAACTGATACCCTCTTGTCATCTTTTGAATACATGGGACAAAAAAATATAAAAGTATTTATATATAAAGCAAAGTTGCTCCTTGAGTTGCCACCTTATCGTGGTGGAGAGGTTTGCACCTCCCAGTGATCTTAGGAGATATGATGTCAGGGGCTTTATGCCCCGTGAACCATCACCCAAGGCAAACAGGAACCACAAGACCACCCATGATGACTGAAGAATTTGGGACTCGGCTGGGCACAGCCTGAAGGGATGGCATGGGTCCCTCTTCCCCTGGGTTCGCAACCCATGGGAAGGACCAAGGGATTGGGTGCAGTGAAGCTGGGCGATGGCAGAAACAGGGGACATTGGTGGTCTGACCCTCAGCTACACAAGCTGACTCTTGGGACATGGAATGTCACCTCTCTGGTGGGGAAGGAGCCCAAGCTGGTGGGCAAGGCTGAGAAATTCTGACTAGATATAGCTGGACTCACTTCAACGCACAGCATGGGGTCTGGAGCGAGGCCTCTTGAGAGGGTTGGACTCTTTTTTTACTCCGGAGTTCCCCCCGGTGAGAGGCTCTGGGCAGGTGTGGGCATATCGACTGCTCTGATGGTGGGGGACGATGCCGGTCAGACCTGGCAGACCGAAATGTAGCCTGGGGGTCTTCTGGGAATGTCTGGCGGAGTACCCTGTCCGGAGTTTCAGCTCCCCCCTCTGGCAGAACTATAACCACATCCCATGAGAGGCAGGGGGGCATGGAGTCGGAATAGGCCATGTTCTGTGCATCCATTGTTGAAGCAGCAGACTGGAGCTGCAGCCTCAAGGCAGTCAGTACCTGTTCGGGCAACAACCCTCAAATCCGCTGGTGGAACCCAACGGTCAGAAATGCTGTCAATCTGAAGAAGAAGCCCTTCTGGCCTGTTGGGCTCCGGAGGCAGCTGATAGGTACTGGCACGCCAAGGAACATGTGGCCTCAGTGTTCAAGGACACCATGGGGAAGGACTTCTGGTGGGCTTTGAGGAGATTCTGGTCCACCGCTCCAGCGGCTAGGAGTGCTCCGTCAACACTGTGTACAGTGGGTGTGGACTCAATTCAAGATGTTGTATATCGGTGTGGGAAATACTTCCTCAATCCTGTAGAAACGCCTTCCAATGAGGAAGGCCTGAGGACTCCGGAGGGGACACACCTATAACCAGAGCTGAAGTTTGGAACGATGATCCTCGCACCTGTCCACTAGGGCTTTAAGGCCATCCTTGGGGTGGTGGTGGTGGTCGTGGGAGTGTACAATGATCTGTAGCTCTGGTGGTATGAAACCTGTAAATTCTGGCTGTGTTTTATGGTTGGCTATATCCAAAAGTGTATGCCTGCTGTAAGATGGTGGAGGCATTCACGCACTGTAGAAAAACTTGTCCATAGAGTGGAGGAGTCCACTCTAATTGAGAAAAAAGCCCACATGCAGCTGCAGAGCGAGCAAACACATCTACCACGGAGGGGGCCATGTTGATAGAGTAAACACAACTAGGATATGAAATTATCTGAAAACCCAAAGGCTATAAGTGCCGAAAACAAGTATGTGTAGTCCACACTATCAAAGGCTTTGTCCTGGTCTCGGGAGATTATGCCTGTTTTCACATTGTAACTCATAAATCAAAAATGTCCCTCATTAGAAATATGTTATCCATTATATTCCTGTCCATGACACATAAGGATTGATCTGTGTGTATGATGCAACCAAGAAAACCCGTCAGTCTGTTGGAAAGTGCCCTGGACAGTATTTTGTAGTCCACACACAGTTAGGACAAAGGCCTCTAGTTTTCTAGTATAGCTAAGCACCCCTTGACAGGGGCTGGGTGTGGCTGAGAAGCAGATGGTGGCACATCTGCTTCCGAACATCGTTTGGAGCAGTATTTAGAGTAACAAGACAGGTGTTCTTGCTGCCAGATCGTCACCATTCAGGGACAGACTGGTTCACCTGCTCCATGACTTTCAGCGACCCAGAGTAGGAAGATCCATTCAGGACAACATGTTCCCTGGAGCGTACTGTCTGGTCGATCCTCACCTACCTTCAACATTAAATCCCAGTCCATTCAACTTCCTGTTTTTCCTCTGTCTGTTTTTGGGTCCAGATGTACTCATGCCTGGCATGCGTTACCTTATCCTTTCATCTTTAGGATTTTTGCCGGCTTGCTAAGACCATGAACAAATCTGAATTTATCAGTGTGGCCAATGTTAATTATATTACTATTAATTATCTGTAACTTTAATTTTCTTGTCAAAGGTGTCATCTAAAAAGTCTGTCCTCAAGGTAGTAAAGGTCATTCACTTCCTTATTGCTTCCACGAAATTGTGTCTTACTCAGAGACACACTCCATATCATCAACTTCATTTAAGTAGCTGCCTGAGTAGCTTCATCAGTTGTGCGCCCAGAAACACCAGGAAGCTTTCCTGCTGTTTCAAAGGAGGACACGGTCTTGTTTTTAGCAACATTTCACTCCACACTGGAAACAGGGGGTTGCAGTGCATGCTCATTATTGGCTTTATTGGCAGGTGTAGACCGCCAGAGCTTGTCATGGCGCTTCCAAAAATATAAACTCCCTAGGACATGCTTCAGTCTAGGGCCCCTGCATCCCAAGCTCACAGTTTTAAAGTTGATGGTTAACTTTCCAAACCTCCTAAGTTTGTTTGGAATGAACAACGGTACACCGGAGATGATGATCCAGTTGGAGGGTATAGACAAAGGACACCTGTACAAAGGTATCACTGATGGCCATGCTGTAGCAATCAACTGCAGGACTGCTTCGGTTTTCAGGCAAGCTTCCATGGCTTTATTTATTCTGGATGCATATGACAGGTTTTTACATCACACCTGCTAGCTGTATGCAAACAGTATTCCTTCGACCGTCACTGTGCAGTCTGGTTGCACGATCCGCACTGCCTGCTGGAGAGACAGGGTGCCTTGGAGGGTGCCATGATTCCAGTTAGCCTGTGATGCCAGCAAGGTGCCTTGGCACACCTCCGGGCTCAATCTAATCAATTGATCAGTCACAAATGCAAAAAAAAATGTGGCCCAAATCACCCAAAAGAGCACTTTCAATCTCTTCCACCCTCTCACACACCCATAGGAATATTCTTTTAGGGGGGCAGGTTCATAGCATTTATTTGTTTATCTTCTTCTTCTTCCTTTTTCTTTATTTATCTTTATTTTATTTCTTATTTAATCTGATTATGTGTTTTCTTGTTATCCAACAGCTTATTTTGCAAGATCCTGAGTGCCCTCATGCATTCCCAGTTTCCATCATATTTGTTAAGGCACCTGTGTTCATCCCTCCAACTGTATTTTAGAAGATTTACTGCACATGTTACATTTTTGCCCTATTCACACTTGTCAAAATTACAAGAACATTTGATTAAGGTGAATACACCTTTAAATAAAAGTTTAAATGAAACCTTTAAAGGAAACCTTTTGTTTACAAATCAAACTTTAAACATCATCAGCAGTGGAGCATTTTATTATCATAATTGTTCACTTCTACTCTGCTCCTTCTGCTTACTCTTAATTTTAGCTCTGAAACATTCATAACAAATGAGACCCCTGATTTTGAAGACAACCTAGAGACAAGCTACAGCCTCAGGCAAACAAGCTAAAAAGAGAGACGGTGAGGTAAGGAAGAGTAGTATCGGATGAGCACATGAAAGAGAGAGGTCACAGGATTTAAGGCTTTTTCTCTTTAGGAGTTCAAAGGAGACAGCTGTCAACTGTGACAAGTCTTGTTTAATTTATGCAGGGGGAATATACCAGGCCAACACACAAACAGTGTTATTAATTATTTTGCTTTATTTTTTTCACCAAGGAATCAGTTCCAAATAGCTCTCATCTACATAACTGTAGCATCATTCATGTTTTATTGATTGGGGAGGTGTATAACATTCTGCAAATAGTGGCCAACTGTGTTCTCAAATTATGTTGCCTCAGTTTTTCCTCTTCTCAGATGCACTCTACGGTTTACTATACAGTCTGATATGCTGATGCTTGACAAGGATCATTCATTTATATGAAGAGTGGAACAAAAACTACATGAGAAATTACCTAGACGAAGCCTGAGCTAAAAAAGTTTTCGAGTGTAGATATATTTATTATCAATGATAATGATAAATGTCTCGATAAAACAACAGAGAAATGTACAAGATGTGATGTAACATTCACCTCGAATATAAACAGTAATGTTTAACCAAATAATTAAAATCAGCTCAAACATAAATCAATTATCCAACTGATAAATACATTGAATAAAAAAGTACTCCAAAATTTTTTAAATCTTTAAGGTTTGGTTATATTACTCTTGTGTGATCTGTTTGTGTTGACGAATTTCTAAAATATTTTCTTCTTTTCCTTTTGGCTTTTCCCTTCAGGGGTTGCTTCCGCACATCAACCTTCTCCATCTAACCCAATTCTTTGTATCCTCCTCTCTCACACCAATTACATTCATATCCTCTCACACTACATTCATAAATCTTCTCTTTGGCCTTCCTCTAGACCTCCAGCCTGGCTGCTCCAATTCCAGCATCTGACTACCATAATACTATCTATCACTCCTCTGCACATGACCCAACCATCTCAGTCTAGCTTCTCTGACCTTCTCTCCAAAACATCTAACATGTGCTGTCCCTCTGGTGGACTCATTCCTGATCCCATCCATCCTCGTCACTCCCGAAGAGAACCCCAACATCTTCATCCTTGTGATCTCCAGCTCTACCTCCCGTCCTTTAGTCAATATCACTGTTTCTAAACCATACAGCATCGCTGATCTCCCCACTGTCTTGTACACCTTTCCTCTCATTCTGCCTAGAATTACATAGTACCCCTGACACTTTTCTCCACTCATTCTAACCTGCTTGAACCCGTCTCTTCACCTTTTTTCCACACTTCATTTCCCTGGAGTACTTCAAGTTCTCTAATTTCCTCGGTTCCGCTCCCTGTAGCCTCACCATTCCACCCAGGTTCCTCTCATTCAGACACACACATATACTCTGTCTTTCTGCGACTAACTTTCATTCCTCTCTTTTCCAGCTCATACCTCCACCTCTCTAGATTTTCCTCAACCTGTTCTCTGCTCTCACTACATCACCTCTGCAAAAAAGAAAGCTGATCAAAGCTGATCCCTGATGAAGTCCCGCCTCCACCTTGAACTTATTTGTTACACCCACAGCACACTTCACCACTGTCTCACAGCTAGCTATGTTCTGCACCAGTCCAACATACTTCTTGCCTCTCCAGACTTCCTCATCCATTGCCAGAGTTCCTCTTTCGGCACCCTATCATATGCTTTTCTCTGGGTTTACAAAAACGCAATGGCAGTTCCCTCCGGCCTTTTCTGTACTTCTCTATTAGCATTCTCAAAGCAAATACTGCATCTGTGGTATTCTTTCAATGCATGAAGCCATTCTGCTGCTCACAAATGCTGACTTCTGCTCTCAGTTTAGTTTCCACTTCTCTTTCTCATAACTTCATTGTATGGCTCATCAACTTTATGCCTCAAATGTTACCGCAATTCTGTACATCCCCCTTAGTCTTAAAAATGGGCACCATCACACTTGTCTCCACTCCTCAGATATCTTTTCACTCTTTAAGATCCTGCTGAATAATCTAGCCAGAAACTCCACTGCTGCCCCTATAAGACATTTCCATATCTCCACAGGTATATCATCAGGACCTTTCCACTCTTCATCCTCTTCAATGCCTTCCTAACTTCACTTTTACTAATTTCTGTTACTTCGTGGTATAAAATAGTCACCTCCTCTACCCTTCCTCTCTTTCATTTTCCTCATTCATCAGCTCTTCAAAGTACTCTTTCCATCTTCCCATCAATCTTCTAGCATCTGTCAATACATTTCCCTCTCTATCCTTAATCACTCGGACCCGTGTACATCCTTTCTATCTTTATCTCTCTGTTTTGCCAACCTGTATAGATCAGTCACTCCCTCCTTACTGTCCAACTGAGCATACATGCTATCATACCCCCTTTACTTTGCACTTGCGATCTCTATCTTTACCATCCGCTGTATCCCCCTGTACTCCTGTCCGTTCTCTTCAGTCCCCTCAGTGTCCCACTTCTTTTCTAATCGCTTTCTCTGTATATACTCCTGAACTCCCTTATTCTACCATCAAATCTCCTTATCTACTTTACTTCTAGATGACACACCAAGTACTCTCCTGCTTGTTTCCCTGATCACATTAGCCGCAGTTGTCCAATCTGGAGGCTCTCCCTGACCACCCAGAATTTACCAACTCCTCCCTGAAAAACAAACAACACTCCTCCCTTTTCAGCTTCCACCACATTGACCTCTGGTGAATTTCTAAAATATCAACATAATAAAATGAAACAAGATTTTGGAGCCACATGTGGAGGAATTACAGGTGGGTAATTTGGGTGTCATTAGCAAAAGCAAGTGAGTTAAAACAAAGGATCATCAGAAAATCACTGTATCGGTCTTTGCCCTAAGCTCCTATTTGCTGCTGTCTGTCCTGTGACATCACTGCTGCAATTCTTCAGTTGGAATTTACATCCTAGTCAAATCAAGCTGGCAATGTGATGGTGTTTGCCTGCAATTTAAAAAAAAAAAACAGCCGTTTGAGCTGTAGTGGATTCAGTGATGCTCTCTTTCTGAATCTCTTTCCATGCCGAAGGTGGAAGTATTTTCACTCTTGGACTTTGGTATCAAGGCCTTTATTGATCAATTTGATACATGTAAACCATGAATATGTCTGAAGTCAAAATTATATCAAATGAAAATGCTATGAAGACAAATTCCGTCTAGAGTGGAGTGGTGGAATGAATGATGATGAGCTACACTCCCCAGCTGCCAACCATTTTCCTATGTAAATTATTTGACTTTCACTGAACGAATACTTCACCAGCTGTTCTATTGTGCACGGGACTCTTCCTGATAGCCTTTGAAAAAGTCAAACCAAGATGCAAAACTGGCTTGAGCAACAGACCTCACCTTTTGTTCACTAGAAGACATTTATTCAATTCTATTTTTCAATTATTTTGAAGATCAGGAATGTCGTTCCTTTAAATTCCACATGCCATCTGGGCATCATTAAGGTCTAGTTAACAAGCTTTTCAATCTGCTATTGTCAGTCCTGCTGCCTCTGGCCTGCATTCTCCTATAGGAAATGTAATGACTACCTTCTTAGCAAATTTGTGGTAACAGAGGCACTCAGAGCTCAGGCGACAGAAGGCCAATGACAATGAGTTCAGGGTGGAGAAAGGGAGGGGTGTAGGTTGTGGCAGTGATGAGCAATTGAAGTGTTCAGCAGTTAGACGTGGGTTGGGTTGCGCTTGTCAAAAGATCATGAGGTCAAAGCTGACTGATGTTCCCACACGAGAACAGCACGGGAGAAAGAAAGATGTGCTTGTAGAGTCAAATTATTTTATACTGTAGAAAAACAATGTCTCTTCATAATGGCAAGTCAACTGTGAACAAAACAATAAAGAGCAAAATGAGACCATGCTCACACACCCAGAGTTGAGCTGAGGTGGGCTGATATTGCATCATTGCATCCTAGCAACCAGGTGCCTCCAGCCAATCTGGGAGGATGGAGAGAACAGGGAGAGCTAGAGAAAAACATCCCAGCAGCCTCATTATTTTATCTATTCCAGTCGTATATCATCCATTTTTGAACGTATCGTTTCTCCTGCGAAACTCTTACAGCGTTGTAATGTGAAGCAAAGCGCCCCAAAGCTGAGCACCATCAGTCATTAACCACGGTGGACAAAGAAGTGTTTCTGAGCAGCTGCAAAGTTCTGGAAAAGTTCAGATAAACAGACTGTGTTGCCCAAATGTATTATTATCCCTTTATAATATTAATGTAATGTTATATGTATTCAAAATGGTTCTTATCAGCAAATGTGTTTAAGCCTGAAAAATATAATATTTCGATCAACACGGATAAATTCAATTTCAATTTCAATTTAGTTGATTTTGACAAAGGCATCACGTGAGCAGAGTCTTCTACCATATACAACAATGAGACAACATTGATCGTATTGAGGAAGCAAGGCATCTCTGACATGATGGAACTCTTCAAATATAAGGACATTGATCCAGAAACATGTTACACACTGTACAAATATTAACACAGTGTATTTGACAAGCAAATCAATAGAGAGGTTACAAATACATTGACCATGCAGACACATTTCTGTCATTGCTTTATATTTGAACCATAGCAGCACAACACAAAGGTGATAAAAAAATAGATGATGGACCATTTTCTGAGAAATGTTGATGATGAATTGAGGTTCATGCTAAAAATAGAAAATAATTTCCCACCTTTTTTAACAAATTCTTTCCTTATTAGTGATTTTATGTTTTGTTGAAACATGTTATCCATCTTCCTCCAACTGAAGAATCACTTTTTGTAGAACAAACTATATCAGCAAACCCTGAGCAGCCATTCTGGTAATTTGTTTTTTCTTCACATATGTATGTGGAATGCAAAACCACAGAAGCAGCAGCAGCAGCCTGTTGATGGGAAAACAGCTGCTTAGTGACAATGTAAACAAAGGAACCTCTTCCTGAATGGGAGTTCCTTCCTGCTGTCGATGAGTCGATGCCTCAACCGTAACTGGCCACAGAAAAGAACCAACGTCTCACTGTGCTATAACCTTTATTACTGTTTAATGTTTGGCTGACAGTTTAAGAGTAAATTTGAAAAAACCCAGTGCAGATTCATTCAGACTTGCAATACTGGTGATGAGCTATAATGTTCTCAAATTCTCTGTGCTGAATCCTATTGAACTTTGAGGGCTTTAACTTGATCAACAATCCACTATTCATTGGTCCTCTACTGACAGCTGTTTTGTGGCTAATTAAAGGTCACAAAATTACTCCAGGTAAAGCTGTCTGACCATTAAGAGGTACTTTTTACTTTTAGTGAAACGCAGAATCGGTAACATTTATTGTGAAGAATTTTCAAGATTGTGTTCATGGCTTTTTGTGTTTGATTTACCTGAAAACTTTAAATAAATACCCTTCGGAAAGATTATAAATGAAAATCTAAAGAGCTTCAACAAAATAGTTTTAAAAAAAACTATCCAAAATAGATTGTAATTTTTGTCATTTGCAATTGAACTGACTTTCCGTTTTTTTGTTTGAAAATATAATTTTCATTGAAAATGTTATTTTGGTTAATATTCTAAAATTAAAAATGCTTTAGTGAGGTCACTTTCATTTTTCTGAATATATTTATTTATCTAGTAGTTGACTCAGAACTGGGGGGGAAATTAGATGAGCAAAATTAGATTATTGAAAAAAAAAAGTCTTAAAGATGAATAAGACTGAAATATCCGTAATTTTCTTTGAGGAGGATCTGAAGGAACATGAGATCCCTCTCTTCTCCAAGCAGAGGACAGTAGAACTGCAGGGATGTCAGGAAAGACAAAAATGAAAGAGTTTAGGACC
The DNA here is from genome assembly GCF_037954325.1 of Fistularia commersonii. Taxonomy (NCBI): domain Eukaryota; kingdom Metazoa; phylum Chordata; class Actinopteri; order Syngnathiformes; family Fistulariidae; genus Fistularia; species Fistularia commersonii. The sequence continues at coordinate 661,810 of NC_141317.1, forward strand.
AAAAGAAAGCCCTTGGGCCAAAAACACAAGCTTTACTAGCCTTTCTGCAATGTAGGAAATGGCAGCACTTCCCTCTCCCCGTTCAGGTGCTTGCATTGGGTCTCAGGATTTACACAGAGATTAGTCTAAACTCCCACTTTAATATAAAAAAGTCTTTCTAAAATAAGTTGTATATATATTTTGACTTGACCTGTAATCAACTTGATCAACACAGCGGTCCCAACCTTTTTTGTACCAGGGACCAGTTTTATGCATGAAAATGCATGAAAATGTTTCTGCGGACTGGTTAGTGGTGCAGGGGTCCAAATAATAAGAACTACTGTCAGTTCATAGAATTTATTATTCAGTCTGAATACAACGATTATTCTTTATATTAGGCAATTGCAATATAAAGTGCAGCAGTCAGGCAACGTCAGGAACAGTCATTTTTCAAAATAATACCCTAAGTGCCCCTTGGGGACGAATAAAGTTTTTTGGAGATCTGGAAGGTCTAATAAAAAACGATAACTTGTACCAAGAAAGACTTTCTTTGCAGACTAGTACCAAATGATCTCCGGACCAGTACCGGTCCAGGGACCAGGGGTTGGGGACCACTGCTGTAACACACCGCAATCACTGCAAGTATGTGACATCAGACAGAGACAAGAGAACAAAGAAAAGGATAAAGGCGTGGATAGATGGAAACCTGAGAACACAGTGAGGGCGCCACCTGTGGGAAAAAAACTAACTTGAATTGAAAAACTTCTCCTTTTGGCTTTTCTCCTCAGGGGTCACCACAGCGAATCAACTTTCTCCATCTAACCCCACTCTCTGTATCTTCCTCTCTCGCACCAGCTCCCTTCATATCTTCTCTCGCTACGTCCATAAATCTTCTCTTTGGTCTTCCTCGAGACCTCCTGCCTGGCAGCTCTAATTCCAGCATCTGCCTACCAATATATTCACGATCCCTCCTCTGTTTGTGACCAAACCATCTCAGTCTGGCGTCTCTGATTCTCTCCAAGACATCTAACATGTGCTGTTCCTCTGATAGACTCTTTCCTGATCCTATCCACCCTGGTCACTCCCAAAGAGAACCTCACCATCTTCATCTCTGCAACCTCTAGCTATGCCTCCTGTCTTTTCAGCATTGTAACTGAAAACTGCATTCCTTTAATCATAGGATATACTGTATATCTACTCCTGAAGCAACTTGCTTACAAATTTTGAGAAAATTCTAAAAATACATTTCTAAATATGCTATTTTTATTATTATATTTTTGATTGGCATTTTAAGGGCATCTCCAAAATTGTGTCCAGGGCTACCAAACTATAAAATAGTGCAATATAACACACTAATAAAAAATGTTTTTATTAATTCACCTACTATGTATTATTATACAGCCACATTACACTGTTTCATCCGTGTGCTGTGCCCCTTTGTGGCTTTGGAAAATAAATATTGAGTATCTAATTATATTTTTTTGTATGTTGGATTTTTCATGAATATGATTCTAAATTGGAAGATAATGTTAATCTTGTAACATTCAAATAAAACGTGTTTGAAAGTCAAATTTTGCATAACAATTGCTGATGTGCGACACCCTGCACATTGGGGCACCTTGCAGCCCTTATTTACAGGTCAGTAATGGGAAGTTCAGCTCTTATCAAAGAGCCAGCTCTTTTGATTTTGCTCCTCAAGAAGAGCCAGCTCTTTTGGCTTCCGAACAGCTCTCAATTTAGGATCTTTTGCCTCCTCTCTTTTTGTCATTGGAACTGTTTCTAGGCCATACAGCTTGGCTGATCTCACCACTGTCTTCTACACCTTTCCTTTCACTCTAGCTGATAGTCTTCTATCGCATAGTACCCCTGACACTTCTCTCCACCCATTCCAACCTGCTTGAAGCTGTCTCTTCACTTCTTATCCACACTCTCTATTGCTCTGGACTGTTGATCCCAAGTACCTGAATCGTCTAACTTCTTGATCTCCAATCCCTGTAGCCTCACCGTTCCACCCGGGTTTCTCTCATTCACACACACATACTCTATCTTGCTGCAACTAACTTTCATTCCTCTCCTTTCCAGCGCATACCCTCACCGCTCAACCTGTTCTCTGCTCTCACTACAGATCGCAATATCATCTGCAAACATCATGGTCCATGGAAATTCCTGTCTCACCTTATCTGTCAGCCTGTCACCACCACTGCAAACAAGAAGGGGCTGATCCCTCCACCTTGAACTTCTCTGCTACTCCCACAGCACATCGCACCGCTCTCTCACAGCTAGCATACATGTCCTGCACCAATCTGACATACTTCTCAGCCACTCCAGATTTCCTCATATAATACTAAAGTTCCTCTCTTGGCACCCTATCATATGCTTTTTCTCGGTCTACAGAAGTGCAACGCTGTTTCCTCTGACCTTCTCTGTACTTCTCTGTTAGCATTCTCAAAGCAAATACTGCATCTGTAGTATTCTTTCAATGCATGAAGGCATTCTGCTGCTCACAAATGCTGACTTCTGCTCTCAGTTTAGTTTCCACTACTCTTTCTCATAACTTCATTGTATGGCTCATCAACTTTATGCCTCAAAAGTTACCCCAATTCTGTACATCCCCCTTATTCTTAAAAATGGGCACCATTACGTCCCCATTCCTCAGACATCTTCTCACTCTGTAAGATCCTGTCAAATAATCCAAAGAAAACTACCGCTGCCTCTCCTAGACACTTCCACACCTCCACAGGTATATCATCAGGATCAACTACCTTTCCACTCTTCATCCTCTTCAATGCCTTCCTAACTTCACATTTACTAATCTCTGCTACTTTGAGGTCTACAATAGTCATCCCTTCCACCCCCACTTCTCTTTCATTTTCCTCATTCATCAGCCATTCAAAGTACTCTTTCCATCTTCCCATTACACTTCTAGCATCTGTCAATACATTTCCGTCTCTATCCTTAATCACCTGGACCTGTTGTACATCCTTTTCATCCTAATCTCTCTGTTCACCAACCTGTATAGATAATTCTCTCATTCCCTATTGTCCAACTGAGCATATAAGTCATCGTACGCCCTTTGTGTTGCCTTTGCCACCTCTGCCTTTGTAGAGGTAGTTACCGTTGTATCTCCCTTTACTCCTGTCTGTTCTCGTCAGTCCTCTTAGTGTCCCATTTCTTCTTTGCTATCCGCTTTCTCTGTATATGCTCCTGCACTTCCTCATTCCACCACCAAGTCTCCTTAACTACTTTTCTTCCAGATGACACACCGAGTACTCTCCTACCTGTCTCCCTGATAACATTAGCTGTAATTCCAATCATCTGGAAGCTCTCTGTGACCACCCAGAGCCTTCCCTTACTCCTCCCTGAAAGCCATACAACTCTCCTCACTTTTCAGCTTCGACCACATTGTCCTCTCCTCTGCCTTTGTCCTCTTGATCTTCCTTGTCACCAGAGTCATCCTACAAACAACCATCCTATGTTGTCTGGTTACACTCTCACTTGCTCACCTCTCAACTACTTTGCAGTCTCTGATCTCCCTCAGGTTACCTTGTTTATACAATATGTAGTCTACCTGTGGGCTCCTACCTCTGCATTTATGTTACCCTATGTTCCTTTTTTTTCTGGAAAAAAGTGTTCATTAGAGCCATTTGCATCCTTTTTGCAAAATCTACCACCATCTGTCCCACTGTGTTCCGTTCCTGTATACCAAATCTGTCCATCACTTCTTCATCCCCTCTATTGCCTGCACCAACATGCCCATTGAAGTCTGCTCCAATTACCACTCTCTCATCTCTGGGGATATTCTGCATCACTTCATCTAGCTCATTCCAGAACTTCTCCTCCTCAAACTCACATCCCAAATGTGGGACATAGGCACTAACAACATTGACAATCACTCCTTCAATTTCCAATTTTCAGACTCATAAGTCGATCTGACATTCTTTTCACCTCCAGAACATTCCTAACAAACTCCTCCTTCAAGATAACTCCTCCCTTCTTGTCACTACCATGACAGTACAACTTAAAGCCAGCTCCTAAGCTTCTAGCCTTGCTACTTTTCCACCAGGTCTCCTGGACACATGGTATATCCACTTTCCCTCTCTGCATTATGTCAACCAACTCTCCAACCAACCTTTTCCTGTCATAGTCCCAATATTCAAAGTCCCTACTCTCAGCCCCAGACTCTGGCTTTTCCTCTTCTCTCTCTGCTTCCATACACGCCTTCCTTCTCTCCTTTACTGACCTACAGTAGCCTAGTTTCCATTGGTTCCCTGTGGGTCATCTGTACCAATGGCAGTCATTGTTAACCTGGGCCTCAACCGATCCAGTTTGATCTGGTTATCAAACCGGAGAAACCGGCCTGTGCCCCCCCCGAGGCTGGCTCAGGGAGACACCTGCCCATGCTGCCCCGAGGCTGCATTTATTAACAGTATTACTAAATATTACTACTCTCCGTCTGCATTACCCTGACCATTGCAAAGGTCAGATGGTCCAACCCATGTGTCAACCAAACAAAATGGGGGTGAGAAATGCTGAGGGAAGCAAGGTTTGTTTCTGCGGCTGATCCATAGGCCATCCTGCAGGTGGGCACCAATCGATCTCCAAAGGAAGGATTACTGCAGGAGCGAAAGTTTGCATTTCTGTAGGAGATAGTGGTCAAGAGGTCGAGTGAGACAGTTTGAGAGCAAGAGCAACTGTTGCAAAGTTGAGAGGGGTCCGTTTGGCTGCTGCATCTGCTCACGCATTGCCGGTAGAGACAAAATCAGTGTTAACAGTATATGCACAACATTTGCAGACAGCCACTTGGGATGGCAGAAGAATCATGTCTGGCAATGGGACAACCTCATCATTATGAAGAATAGATTTCCCATCAGACCTTAGAAATTTGCTGTGTTTCCACAAAGCACCAAAATTATGGACAATGCTGAATGCATAGTGAGAATCTCTGTAAATGGTAATAGTGTTCCCTGTCGGCATGACTTCAACCAATTCAGTGGCCTGGGCCAAGAAATGGGCAGGAAGAGAACCAGGGAGAAGGGTGTAGAAGGGGGAGCATATGGCATAACCCACTAAATTGGTTCTGGAATAGTTGCCGCGGGAGGGTGAGGAGAACAAGGTCAGAGTAATTTAGGGCAGTCTCCCTTGAGATAGCAACAGGATGTGAAGACCTACACCAGAGTAGCCATGCAGTCATGGGGGGCCACATTGTCTGGGTAAGATTGATGCAAGGTTGAAGGCGGTGCAGTGCTTTACCATGACCAAAGCCATTGTGCAGTCAACAGATGGGAGGTTTTCAGCCCAAGAAGATGAGAGAAACAGCATGAGTGACCAGAGATTAACATCAGAGTACCCTGCGAAGTCCCTTGATGGCACCACAACCTTCTCTGCAGCAGCCACAGCATGGAGACAGCGAGGGAGTCCAGCTGGGAAGTTTTCAGGGAAAGGTGGGCTACAGGTTGAAGTTGACTACCATGGTCCTGTAAAAGCACGGAGCAGAGAGATATCTCATCTATTGCTTGATGGTCAGGTCCCAGTGTAAGAGTGGTCTGTAAAGTCAGTTCTAATTCTAAGAAAGCCTGTTCCCCCCCTGGAGTCAAAGTCAGAACAGTTTGCCTGGAGGTTCTTGCCATGTTTTAGACCTCTCAGAGGGGCCGCTAGCACTGTATAATTGGGGATGAAAGTATGACAGCATGGGTGCATTCCCAGGAATGACATAAGTTGCTTCTTGGTGTGGTTTGGGTAATGCCTGTATTGCTGCAACGTGTTTGAGTGAGGTGGATTTGCCATCAGCCGTGATCACATGCCCCACAAAAAACACTTTCATTTGGACATCTTAAAGTTTTAGAGGCTAGCCTTGTGCCCTTTGGTCTGGAGGTGTTAAAGAAGGGTCAGATTGTCTCCTTCACAGTGCTCATCCAAACTACATTTCAGGGCCATGTTATAAATAGTTAGGCTTTTGCAATAGCTTTGGCACAACCTGAATTCGAAGTCAATTTCCAATTCAAATCAAACACTTTTATTGTTCCAAAGAAATTGGGAAATAGCAGCTCTCAGATGTTGTCTCAAGACAAGATTAAATTTTCAATCTGTTTGTTTTTACTTTAATAGGCCTAAAACTCCTCTCTGAGGCCCACAGTTAAAGTAGGTGGTGACCAGGGTGGGACTGGTCTTTGAGGATGCTTTGGGCTCTCCCGAGGCATGTGTTATGGATGTCCTCAAGCGATGAGACAGGACGACCAATAACTTTTCCGGCGGTGCTAATGATCGTCTGCAGTGTCTTCCTTTCTCCTCATGTGCTGCTGGGGAGCCACAGTAAGATACCATGGCCCAGGAAAGACTCCACAGTGCAGCTATAAAAGGACACTAACAGCTTCTTTGTGAGGTTGTTCTTCCTGAGTATCCTCAGGAAATGCAGTCTGTGATGTGCCTCTTTCAGCAGCGGCGTGGTGTTAATAGGACAGATGAGGTCCTCCTTGCTATGAGAACCTAGGTATCTGAAGTCTGAGACCCTCTCCACTCTGTCTCCATTGATGAAAATGAAATTGACTATCAGCTCCTTTGTCTTGGAGATGTTGAAGATGAAGTTATTTCTGGAGCACCATGCTAACAGTTTTTCTACCTCTTCGCTGTGAGCCGTCTCATCTTCTCCTGATATGAATTCTGCAATGGTGTTGTCATCTACATACTTGATGATGGCTTCATTCTGGTGATGTGGGGTGCAGTCACGGGCATATAGTGTCTAGAGGACTGGTTAAATATGGTGGCAAATACTATTGTCTAAATTTATGTCCTTATTCATTCTTCAACAACATCCTCATTCCTGGGCATTTAAATCAGCTATCTTGGCAATCCTTACACAAGCTCTCTTTGGTCCTATGCACTTTACCATGTCAATTTACAATATTCAGTCTGAAAGAGAAATGTCTCACTGTCTTTCCACTGTTCATTGTCTTCAATGCCTTCCTCACTTCACTTTTACTAATCTCTGGTACTTTGGGGTCTGCAAGTCACGTCTTCTACCCTTCCCTCTCTTTCATTTTCCTCATTCATCAGCTCTTCAAAGTACTCTTTCCATCTTCCCATCACTCTTTTACTGCCGTTAATACATTTCTTTCTCTATCCTTAATCCCATAGACCTGCTGTACATCCTTTCCATCACTATCCCTCTGTTTTGCCAACCTATATAAATCATTCTCTCCCTCCTCACTGTCCAACTGAGCATACAAGTCATCGTACAACCTTTGTTTTGCCTTTGCTACCTCTATCTTTACCTTAATACTTACGTTGTATCTCCCTGTACTCCTGTCTGTTCTCTTCAGTCCCCTCAGTGTCCCACTTCTTCTTTGCTAACCGCCTTCTCTGTATATACTCCTGCACTTCCTCCTTCCACCACCATCTACTTTCCTTCCACACAAGATGCCAAATACTCTCCTACCTGTTTACCAGAGCATATTAGCTGTAGTTGTCCAGTCATCTGGAAGGTCTCCCTGACCAGAGCCTTTCTCAACTCCTCCCTGAAAACCATACAACAGTCCTCACTTTTCAGCTTCCACCAGATTGTCCTCTGCTCTGCCTTTTTCCTCTTGATCTTCCTTGTCACCAGAGTCATCCTAAAAACAACCATCCTATGTTGTTTGGCTACTCTCACCTGCCACTACTTTGCAGTCACTGATTTCTTTCTGCAGTCACAGGTTACCTCGTCTATACAAGGCGTAGTCATGCTTCCTATCTCCGCATTTATAAGTTACCCGATGTTCCTGTCTTTTCTGGAAATCAGTGTTCACTACAGCCATTTCCAAAGTCTACTACCATCTGTTCCCCTGTGATCCTATCGTGGATACCAAACCTGCCTATCACTTCTTTATCACCTCTACTACCCGCACCAACATGCCCATTGAAGTCTGCACCAATTACTACTCTCTCATCTCTGGTGATATTCTACATCACTTCATCTAACTAATTCCAGATCTGTTGTGTAGGACTAGGTGTTAATATCCATTGATTAAAGCATACCTAAGGCACCGATGAGACTCTGTGGGGTTTTAAGTGAGCGATGGTCTCCTTCGGGTTGTCAAGTGAGTGCCCCCCTTCATGGATGTTTCACTGACTGGCCCAGAAAACATCTCCAGAGGGTTCAGCAGTGAATCCCAGCATCCCAGGTTCACTTCCTAGATGCTATCAGCTTACTTGAAGGCCCACACTGGATCTCTTCTCTTCAACCACAGCCACTGGCTCCCATATTCAGCAGCCCTGGAGAAGTCCTTGACTGCCTGTCTGTGGGCGCATCCTTTTACTCCCATCTACCTGAGTAGCCTAGATGTTGACGTGGCTATGAAACCTCTGCAGCCTACTTCCACTGGACGAGCCTTTGCTTTCCAGCCTTGTCACTGAGCATCTGCGACAAGTTCAGCATATCTCAGCTTCTTCCGTTCATAGGCCTCCTCCACTGCACCTTCCCAGGGCACCGTGAGCTCTATGATGTAGGCGAGCCTGAGTGACGATGACCACAGAAAAGGTATGGTCGCAGGTTGGTTGATGCAATCTCAGCTGGGAAGCAAAGTTTCTTGTCCAGGTCCACTAGCAGCTTCCAGTCCCGTGCACTGCCCAGTTGCCCAAGGTCAGTTCTCATGGGGGCAAAGCTGGCTTGCCCCTCCCGCACGAATGGAGTTGTGTGCCAACGGGACGACAGGGGAGGAAGGGCGTTCATGCTCGTCCGGCGAGTTTCCAGCACCGCTGCAAGACATTTTAGTACCTGGTTGTGTCGCCAGGTATAACGGCCTTGGGTGAGGCTGGTCTTGCTTCCCACTAGGATGTGCTTCAATGTTGCTGGGCTTGAGCATAGAGGGCATATAGGGTCTTCACCATACCACTGGTTTAGATTTGCAGGAGAAGGCAGGACATCATAGGCTGCCCTGATGGTAAAGCTCGCCCTGAAGGCCTTCATCTCCCACAGATCTTTCCAGGAGACCTTCCGCTTCTCGACTCCCTCCCATGTCATCCACTGCCCTTGCTTCGCCTGTGACACAGCTTGTGTGCACCTCCCTGCTTCCTCTTTCCGGCGAACTTCCTGGACCACCAGCTTGCGTCTCTGGGCTGGATTGGCCTTGCTCCAGGCTGGTGTACTGGCCCCAAGCCCAAGTCCACTCCTCCCCTCCTGAACCCGGCCCACGATGTCCCTGTGTCTGAGGGCTGCCTTTGCCTGTTCAGTTGCAGCCAGCGAGGTCCACTTCCTCCCAGTTGCCAGGATGGGGGGCGCTTGGGCTACGAATGGGTCACTTGAATCCAATAGCATCATCTCCAATCTGACTTTGGTGCACCTGTACTCCTCTGCCAGACTGGAAATGGGCAGGTGTAGCATCCCTTTGCTGTAGAGCCCGATACTGCTGAAGTACCTGGGAAGGCCAAGCCACTTCCTTGCATATGAGTTGACCAGTCTCTCCAGCTTTTCTACCTGAGAGCAGAACTTCATAGAGGGTTAGTGGCCACAGGATACGTGGGAGTAGGCCATACTGCATGCACCAGAGCTTGAGCTTGCCCAGAAGCAGGGTTCTGTCAATGTTCTCCAGGCCACTGGCAACCTCCTTCATGAGCTGCTCTATTTGCTCTTTATCCTTGAGGGAGGCATCATACCAATGAACTAGGCTCTTCACCGGCTTCTCCGAAACCGTTGGAATGGGTTCCTCGCTAATGTAGAAGCGGTGGTCTAATAGTTTCCCCTTGACAATGGAAATGCTTCTGGACTTGCTCGGCTTGATCTTCATGCGAGCCAGCTTGATGTTATCTTGGAGCTTGCCTAGTAGCTGTACTGTACAAGCCTTGGTTGTGGTGAGTGTTGTGAGGTCATCCGTGTAGGCTCTGACCGGTGGCAGCCTCAGTCTGGGTCTTATTCGCTGTCCGCCAACCACCCGTTGCGAAGCCCGTCTGATGACCTCCATGGCCAAGGTGAAGGCCAAGGGGAGGTGGTGCAGCCGGCCATGATCCCCACCTCTAGCTGTTGCCATGCTGTGGTGTACTCTGCAGTTGTCACACAGAGCTGAACGTCCTGGAAGTAGGCCTTGATAAGGGTTGTGAGAGCTGGTGGGATGCTGAAGTAGTTGAAGGCTGTCCACAGGAGGTTGTGAGGGACTGAGCCAAAGGTGTTTGCAAAATCCAGGAACACCATATGAAGATCTGTTCCTTCTTTCTTGGCAGCCTGGTTCTGGTGCCAGATGACACTAGCATGCTCCACACACCCGGAGAAGCCGGAGATGCCTGCTTTCTGAATTGATGTGTCAATCAGGTTGTTTTCCTTCAGAAATCCTGCCAGTCTTTGAGCGACCACGCTGAAGAAGATTTTTCCCTCCACATTTTGAAGGCTGATCTGGCGAAACTGGCTGATTTCTGATGAATCCTTCTCCTTGGGGATAAGGATCCCTCCAGCCCTCCGCCAGGACGTCGATATTTCTTTCTTTTGCCACACCACTCCCATCAGCCTCCGGAGAAATCGCAGGAGATCTGGTGCGTTTTTATAGAGCCTGTATGGTATGCTGTAGGGGCCTGGGGCTGACGCAGCTCTTGCTCTGGGCACAATTTTGACCACCTCACTCCATCTGGATGGGCTAATGTCTAGCTCGTACTGTGGTGGGTTGACTGGTGGCAGTTGGGAGGGGAACCTCTTCATGGTGAAGGTCATCTGTGCAGGTCTTTTCCAGATGTTTTTCCAGATCAGCCTTTGACACTGAGAGACTTCCACTCTTCTCCTTTGTGAAGAGAGTCTTCACAAAATGGAAGGGGTCTTTGTAGAAGCGTGATCTTGTTAGCTCCTTCCTTCTGCGCTTCTTGCGGAGGTTTTCAGCTCTCCTCAGTGTTGCAAGCCTACTCTGAATTTCTTCCTGCAGCAGGTTTATTCCCTCCATCTCCTCCTCTGTGCCTTTCGCTACTGTTTCTTCAGCTGCCTCCTCTCCTTGAATAGGCAACCCATTTCTGTCTGCCCTCTGGACTTGATAGGAACTGCTCTGTTTGATCGCTTGCTTTCGACCACACCAAACCTTTCCGCTCCATAGGCATAGGTCAGCCCGACCATTCTCTCCAACTTCTTCATGGTGGTGCTTTTGATCCCTTCTAGGATGTTGCGGAGATAAGTGTTGATCTCCTTCCACAGCGACTTGTCGCAGGACTTTGGCCACTTGATTAATGGCCTTTGCCCCGGGAGTTTCTTCTCTGCTGATGGACGTGCTGTGTTGGATTCCAGTTCCTCTCTTTCGCCTAGCTCTTCCTCCTCTGGGACAGGGGCATTGATGTCCTGCAGACTGTGGTGTGTGTCCTGCTGCTGGACTTCAGTCGACTGACTCGGCCTGCTTCTCAAAAAGTAGCTGTCGATGCGACATCCCTGTTGACCCTTCTTAAGGCACCCTTTCTTGTCCTGGTGCCCGGAACTTGTCCTTCCTTTCTAGCTCACATCCAACCTATGGGGCAAAGCCACTACCAACATTGAGCCTCACACCTTCAAGCCTCACACCTTTCAGACTGATATCAGTTTCAGTTTCAGACTGATATCTGTCAACAAACTCCTGCTTCAACAAACTCCTACTCCATTTTCTTTTCCCGTCAGTACCATGACAGTACAACTTAAAGCCTGCTCGTAAGCTTCTAGCCTTACTAATTTCCACCTGGTCTCCTGGTCTCCGCCAAGATCTAAGATCCAAGTCTAAGTTCGGACCGCAAGGGTCCCCTGCGCCGCTAATACCCAGCTCACACTGCACCAGACCCCCTTGGCCTTTCCTGTGGATGATGATCCCAGGGGAAGAGGGACCTGTTGTTCCTTCGGCCTGAGCCATGGGTAAAGACCCTGCCACAAGGCGCTCACGGCCAAGCTCCGTCTCTGGGTCTGGCTCAAGGGAGCGACCCGGGCAAGGGAAAACTGGGTCCAATGATTTTCCTCTTCATGGAGGTCTTCTGAGCCACACTTTGTCTGGTCCCTCATCTGGGACCTGTTTGTCTTGGGTGACCCTTGCAGGGACATAAAGCCCCCGACAACATTGCTCCCAGGATCAATGGGACACGCAAACCCTCCCACCACGGTTAGGTGCCAGCTCACGGAGGGGATTATATATATAATTTACTATACAAAATTGTGAAAATTGTAGTCATGCTAACTCTACAATTGTATAATGAATATATCATGACAGGCATTAAGTACACTCAGCTTCCTGAGCAGGTACTACCGTTGGTGACATTTCCTGATGATCTCCTCAGTGTTAGAGGAGAACTTCAGTAGGTTGTTGAAGACAGTGCTCAGGTATCTGTACTCCTTCACCCTTTCTACTGGCTCCCCTTGTATGGTTGTGGTGATTGGCTCTGCCAGTTGCCTCTCCCTAATGGAGAATGTAATGACCATGTCCTTAGTCTTGCTCACACTCAGCTTCAGGGCGTGAAGTCCTGGAAGTCTGAGCCGTGGTGGAGTGTGGTACCAGACAGTGGGGAAAGGAGGACAGTGTCATCAGTGCACTTCATCAGGTGGACCTGCAGTCGTCAATGTAGAGGACGAAGAGCAGGGGAGACAAGATGCAGTCTTCAGGTGAGCCAGTGGAGGTGAAGAGAGTGTCAAAGTATGTTAGGATGCAGGATGTTAAAAGCAGAGGTCAGCAAAAAGGAGCCTGGCTGTGTTTCCTGGCTGTGGGGGGTTTCCAGGTGTTTGTGTATAGAATCAGTGAGGAAGAGCTATGCATCATCCACCCCTCTGTGGGCCCTATGGGTGAACCAGAAAGGATCAAGCAGGGATTCAGTAGCTCTGGTGATGTGAGTTTTTACAATTCTCTCCAAGGCCTTCATCACCAGAGAGATGAGAGCCCTAGGGCCTTGGGGGTCCCCTTTTTTGGGATGGGAATCACTGTTGAGTGTTTCCAAATCTGGGGCACTGTGCTGCAGGAAAGGGAGCTATGAAGAAGGAGATGGAAAATTCCCCCCAGCTGCTCGGTACAGTGCTTGAGGTAACATCCACAGATCCTGTCTGGACCAGACGCTGCATAGACCCTAGTTTTCCTAAGGGCTCTCGGATGGCCACCTCCTCAGAGTCGAAGACCAGGGAGGGGCAGTCCGGTTTGAGAATGGAAACAAAGGTCTCATAAGTCTATCTGAAACTCTGAAAACCTGCCATCAAGCTTCTTGCCTTGCAACCTTTCTATCTTGTCTGCTGCACTCACAGTATCATGGCAAACAGCTTTCTAACTTTTCCTGTCGTCATCCCAACATTCAAAGTCCCTACTCTCAGTCATTTTCCTCTTTTCTCTCTGCTTCCGAACAATCCTTTCTCCTCTCCTTCTTCTTGACTCATAGTAGTCAAATTTCCACTGGTGCCCCATTAGTTACCGGCACCAATTGGTTGGTGTTTACCACTAGCAGGACTAAGGAATGATCATTTGATCCCTATACCTTTGGTGACTACAGAGGGGTCATTTGACCCCCCTGCCATGGAATGTGGTCTTTCCAGTATGCTAATAATGTGGCAGCTCCCTGCTGGGAGTTGAATGCAGTTTGTCAGAGGAGCAGCTCTGGGGGGAGGGGAGGAGAAAGCGGTATGAATCAGTTTTACATGGATTTCACCTAATCAAGGGTAATTGCTTCTGACTCTGATCTTCCTCTTGAAAGCTTGAATGTTCTTGTTTTTTTTTTGTAAATATTCTGCATTGCTTGATAATGGATAACCACATATTTATCATTTTTGTTGATTTCAATTTAGTAAGAGACATGAAAATAAGGGAATGAAAAATATACAACATAGACACTTTGCTTTTTTCGAATGGTCTGTTTATTTTTTGATACAACATTGTAACAAAAACACAAACAAAATTCACAAATATTTACAACTTTTGGTTGGTCTGAGCAGACCTGGCACTCCCACTGCACTTCTTTTGTGCGTTTGCCACATGTAAACTTGTAGCAGTGCACACATTAAACAGCAGCAGGGTTCTTTTTGCACCGGTGCTGGACTTGGCATTTCTTCCTTTTGCCGAGTTCAGCTGGTGTGGCGGCCTGTTTGTACAGCATGATGGTACTTAGCTTTCTTTTGTGGCCATCCTCAGTCTGAACCACACCGTACATACTGCTCATAACGTAGACAGTCTTCTTCCAGCTGACTGCATACACTGTCAGGGTGGCGTCAGTCATTGAAAACACCTGAGTGCTGAACTCATTGCATTTCATCTCTCGAGGCAAAGGGGGAATTTCTCTGCAAATCTTATTGGGTGTTCCTAGAAGGGTATTTTTCCGGCTGAGCAACTTTTTTGCAAATGAAATGGAGGGGAAAAAATTGTCCGTTGTGACAGTTCTGCCCTGGTCCAGAAATAGTCCCATCAACTTCATTACCACACTCTCGGACAGTCTCTCCTCTTTGGGACGACCAGGCTCTTTGCCAACATATGGAAAGACGTCACAGATATATTTTAATGTCAAGTCGCCAGCCACCCAGAGCTTGATGCCAAACTTATCTGGTTTTGTAGCAATATATTGCAGAAAAGGGCAACGTGTCTTTAATGGGAAAAGCTGTTCATCAATTGTGATGTGACAACCAGGTCTGTTGAATGTGAAGACCACAAGAAGACCAAGGCCTCGCCTACATTTCACACCTTGCATTGTACTCTCAGCAAGCTGCTGCCATTAGTGGCACATTTGAATAAAACAGGGACTGCTCAGCCACAGCATTCCAGGGCACGGGATCAAATGATCCCTGTACAGGATTTAAAGAAGTACCCAATAACTCCAGTCTTGATAGTGTTACTCGGACCTCGACCAATTCGGTATGATATTTGTAGGTTTGTCTCACAGAGACATTGGCTTGTGCCCCACGGAGGCTGAATTCCGTGCCACAGTAGTGACCACTAGATGGCGCGCTCTTCCTAATTAAAAGCCCGCAAACGCCGCTCTGCACTGAAATTCTAGGATGACCAAAGTAACAGGAAAAAAAAACATGTTCAAACATAATATTCAAAAGCTACAACTTTCATAAATTTAATACATTATTGTGTTGATCTGTTGTCATAATGGAGAAGGGGAATAAAAAAAAACATATTGAATTCAATCAATTCCTCATTGTAATATCAAGAGCTATTTGAATGAATGGAATCTGAGACGGCGTCAACAAACCGACATTTAAATATTGGATTTCTATCATACAAATTAAGCAACATAATCCACCCATATGCTTTCATTCTTTTGTTTTGTATATTCTTGTTGTTTGTTTGTTTGTTTATTTGTTTGTTTTGAGTTTGAGTAAGTATTTACTTATTAACACATTACATTTCTTGACACCTGATTCTGATTCTTAATTCTTTTTTCATACTTACATAATGGTACCATCATGTGATTTACTAATTTTTTTTATTGTAATATTTAGAATATTAAAGCAATTACTTTTAATCATTTAGATAATGTGCTGCTGACTGATTATTTCATTTTCCACACATTTAGATTCGTACAAAAACATTAATAAAATGCACATAAATAGTTAATAGCATCCAGCATTTCACACATTAAAATAGTAGCACATGAAGAGTTGAATATAGAAATATATTGTAACATTTTAGTCAGGGAAACACCCAGGTGATGGTAAAACGTCTGTTTAATGAGCAATTGCTGTTGTTGGCCACAGCACACAGGCTTGCAATACAACTAACTGTTCCCGCTCAATTACAGGTAAAAAAAAAAAAAACAGACACAGAATTCATTGCACCCCAAACCACACCCACAAAATTCCCAGTTACCCCAAAATCTCACAGAAACCAAGCGTCAATATAAACCTTAACATTGGTGACTCACTACAGTATGTTAATATACGCTTTCTTGATTTAAAAAGAAAATACAAAGTAACTTTAGAATTAATTACGTTGCTGTCTCTGTTTTCATGTTGTTGTTGGTACTGGTGTCCTCAGAGAGGACATCACTACTAAACGCTGAGTCATCTGCCAAGGCCACCTGAGCCTTAAGACAATTAGGTCTAAGAAGTGGCTCAGGACACGCAGAAGCCCCTGAGATGAGCCAGGTTTGTCTCATCAGCTCGCCAGCTGTCTACCACAACATAGACTCAGCTTAGTCATGATAATGTTTTCTTTCAAGTTTCATTTGATATAGGTATTTTTCTTTGAGATACAAAACTTCACAATATGGTCTTGTTGTATTGAATGATGTGGATTTTCAATTGAAACCTATTAATAATTCTCAATCATTCTATCAGTTTATATGCTTTCAGGCAGCTCATATTAGCAACAGTAAAATAGGCATCTGCAGCCGTATAGGTAATTTAATTCTATTTATACATGATACTTATACATGATTACTTGTGAAAGGGCTTCTTAAAAGTAAAAAAAAAACAGATGCAACATTAAAATAAGTCATGTGTATCATTTCAAAACTCACAAAACTTGTTTTTCAAACAAGATTTTTATCAACATTTCTGGATACTTTGTGTCATTTCAGGAATTTAGCAGTTCGGGAATGCTCAAAAAACACCTGTTTGGAATATTCCACAGGTGAATTTGAAACAGGTCTTTGTCATCATTTGGTATAAAAGGAGCACCCTGAAAGGCTCTGTTGTTCACAACCAAAGATGGGGTGAGGTTCACCACTTTGCGAACAACTGCGTGAGCAAATGGGCCCACAGTTTAGGAACAACATTTCTCGAGGTGTGATTGCAAGGAATTTAGGGATTTCATCATCCTTGGTCTATAATATCATCAACAAATTCAGAGAATCTGGAAACATCTCTGTGTGAAAATGGCAAAGCTGAAAACCAATATTGAATGCCCATGATCCTCAATCATTCAGGTTCTGCATTTAATGCTTGCATCTTTGTGTTAAGAAAATTGCCACGTGGGCTCAGAAACACTTCAGAAAACCATTGTCAGTTGTAATTATACAGTTGTCAGTAATTCAGTTTGCCGCTGCATCTACAATTGCAAGCTAAAGCAGTATCACACAAAGCAAAAGCCAGACATCAACAACACCCAGAAACGCCACCAGCTTTCCTGTGCCTGAGCTCATCTGAAATGGACTGATGCAAAGTGGAAAAGTGCGCTGTGGTCTGAGTCTACATTTCAAATTGGTTTTCAAAATAATGGCTGTCATATCCTCCGGGCCAAAGTGGAAAAGGACAGTCCGGATTGTTATCAGCACAAATTTCAAAAGCCAAAGTCTGTGATGGTATGGGGGTGTGTAGCAGTGCCCATGGCACAGGGAACTTGCAAATCTGTGAAGGCACCTTTAATGCTGAATTATACAAAAAGCTTTTGGAAGGACATACGCTACCTTCCAAGAGATATCTTTTTCAGTGACGTCCTTATTTATTTCAGCAAGATAATGCCAAGCCACATTGTGCACGCATTACAACAGCCCAGCTTCATAGCAAGGGAGTGCAGGTACTAGACTGGCCTGCCTGCAGTACAGACTTTGTCTCCTATAATGTGTGGATCATTATGAAATTCAAAATACAACAACAGAAACCCTGGATTGTTGAGCAACTGAAGTTGTACATGAAGCATAAAAGAAGAAGAGTGAAGAATCCCTCTTAAAAAGCTTAAAGAATTAGTGTCCTCAGTTCCAAAACACTTATTGAGTGCTGTTAAATGGACAGATGATGAAACACAGTGATAAAAATGCCCCTGCCCCAGCTGTTTTTAAATGTGTCATAGATATCAAATTCAAAATGAGAGAATAGTTGCAAAAAACATGAAAGTTTGTCAGTTTAAACATCAAATATCTTGTCTTCGTTGTGTATTCAATTGAATATTGGTTGAAAATGATTAGCAAATCATTGTATTGTTTTTAATTATGTTTTACTCAATGTCCCACTTCATTAGAATAAGAGTTTCTAAAATATTTCTAACTGCTCCCTTGCCACTGGTGGACGGCAGCCCACTGCTCATGGTTGATCCATGATGGGTTTATAGCAGAGAACTAATTTCCACGCAAGGATTAATAAAGGATGAATTATTATTATTAATTTTCAGGCCCATGTGTCTGTGCAAGTTGTCTTTTTATAATTTACTCATTTTATCATACTTTTGGAATTTCAGAGGTGACAGGCTGCACATTTACAGTGATATTATATCATGATTGTGAAAATATAACAACACAAGCTGATGACAATGTCAATATACCGAGGACCAAATGTTATAGTAGAACTTTTTTACTGGGTTAGCAAGCAAGGGTCAAAATATTTTTTGTAATCATAAAAGAATATTTTCCCGCCTTGCAGTCATCAAATTTGAAATTATAACATTAACTCACATTGGTTCATGAATATATGGGAGCAATAAGCAGTTTCATGAGTGAATTTTCCACTGTGTGCTAAGAGGTCATAAGTCAGCTTTGTCAGCTTTGAGAACAGTGGAGGAAGGAGCTGTTCTTACACCACAAATAGAATGGGAAAGGGCAGATGGTGGGAGAAGTGAAAAAAATACATGTATAGACTATTCTCTTCAAGCAGGCTTGAACAGGGAATTGAGAACAGCAAGCAGGGTGGTGTTCAGCAAGAGGCTTTTGATAAGTTTTGAGAAAAACTTAATGGGAGTGAAGCAAAAGCAAGTTGACACCTTTTTATCCATCAAAAGATAAAACCTGTGTGCCTGGAAAAACTGTAGCATTTGAAAGACAAGTTTAGAGCCTCTAACACATGTAGGGCCCCTTTATTACTAAAATAAAGGAACCAAAGACTCATTATCCCTATTGTCCTTAGGCGTTTGAAGAAAACAAGGGGATTCCTTTTAATTTCATCTTTGGTAAAAGATGACAAAAATCTCTGTTTTAATTTGATTTCTGAAAAATCCTGTCAAACCCTCAACATTAGCAGCCTCAACATTACATACCCCTCACCCAGTTACAACTCAACAGAACTTAACGAAAGCCCATATTCAGTGCTGACACACCATAACAACTGTGTAAACTGGAATGAAACAAAACCCTGCTGGTATCAAATTTTTGCACATGATTTAATCCAAGTAATTTCCAAGAAAGAAGATAATCAAGCTTCCGGCGTTTTGACTTGTTTACTGTTTTCAGTTCAGCTTGTGCTCTTTTGGAGTCTTTTTACAGCAAAGTGCTTTATTAGTATCGTGCAATTTATTTATCTGACTTTTCATCACGAGTTTCACACAAAAAATACTGGCTGATGCAGGTGAATCTTTCAACTGAAAATTAAAAGATCCAATGTTCAACTTATTGGCTTATATCACTGGTGAAATACAATAATTGTCAGCAAACTCGAGGCTTGTGCTGCTAGTGTTGTTCCATGTGTACCTTACATGTGTACATGTAAGGTTCATATTAAAACCTCTCTGTTTTACAGTGAGAATACATACATACACTAGAAGATTCATTCTACCTAACAACATGTCTGATCACCTCCTGTATGTGTGCAGTCTGGCTCATGGTTTGAAATACCAGGTTTTTGTATTAATGATACCCAAGATGGACATATTAGTTTGAGGGGGGAAAAACAGACATTAAATGATTCTGCTGAACAAGGAGATGATTTCATTTTGCTGTAAGAAAATGCAGAACCTGCAATAACTGAATCAGCAAAATTTTGAGCACATAACTAAAAGATAACACATAACATGATCTCCTTAAAAAAACGTTCCATATTTATTGCAAAATATTTTTGTACACAATACAACTGAAAAAAAAAATAAAACAAACATCAACAGAGGAGGAATAGACAGTAAGGCCAACTTTAGAACTCCAAGAGCTGAACTGTACAAACACCAAAGCCAACTATGTTTTCACACACATATTATTTCTTGCCTTCACAGCTACCTCCTTCTGGGGGAGAAAAAGGATAAATGTTACTTTTTTTTCCTAAACAATATTGCCTGAAAAAGTAAATCCATTAATGCAGTGGAGAAATATGACAGCCCCTTGATTCATCATGTCTGACCAAATATAGTATACTCACAAAAGGCTCCAAACAAAATTAGTCTGATACCATTGTATAACTCTGAGAACATGGGCATTCAAGCTAAAGTTTAGGAAGCTAACATTTTTAGCTTAATATCTAAAAACAGTGTGCTGAGATAATACTTATTTTAAACAAAACAATGTTATAAATAGGCAAAATTTGCCTCTTAGTTTCAGCTCTTTCATACAGCTTTAATAACTGAGCCCCAGCTTGAGCTAGGAGAGGTTTAACGTAGTGCAATACCCATGCACATCATCATGTGATATGGCACTGATGTAAAAGTACTTTCCTCAAAGTAAACCTTTTGGTACACATGTCTAAGTCTCTCAAGCTTCTTTTCCCACTTCTTTATAAACTTTCCACACAAAAAAAGGCAGAGCGAGACAGGATAATGTTCCCTCTCCACAACATTCACATGTACATATTTCACATCGGCTCTCCCAAAATTTGGGATGTAATGGAAACAAAAACCCTCCTGTTTCTAAGTCTATCATTGAAAATAATGATTAAATTAAAATCAAAATATATATGATATGCATAAGCCCTTCAAGAAAACACACCAAAGACATAAGAGTAAAGATGATGTACAATCCAAAACTCAAGGGACAAGAAAGGGTGGAGGGGGTGTCTTGAGAAATTATGCGACTGGGAGGGTGATGCAACAATGTCATGTATTTGCCCTCCTATTTCCATATGACAATAAATCACTTGGTTAAATTACAAATTTCTTTTAAACCATGAATGTGTCAGACAAATAGTAAAGAATACAGACTGCTGCTTCTGATACTTACGGTGTGTGTGTGTGCATGTGTGTGAGTGCAAGTGCGTGTGTGTGTGTGTGGTCTTTTTAAATACCTTTTGAAAAGGATATTGTTGCCCTGATGCAAGTACAGAGAAATTCATTTTCCAAATGAAAATTGAACTTTAAGGGTTAATAACTTGCATCGCTCAGTTCTAATTTGGAACTAATTTTTTATTACTCTGTTTTGGTGAGCAAATGGTCTGACACACTAGCTCCATAATGGTGGATGTGGGGGAGGGCTTTGAAAAAATCAGTGGATATCACAGGTGCTTATAATGCTTTGATACCCTGAGTATAGACATAGGCTTGGGGTGAAATTCAGTAGAAACAATTTTTTTTTTTTCAAGCAAACACCAATTGAAAAGGTCATTACTAAGTAAATCCACCTTTAACACATAAATAAAGCCTGTACTTAAGGGTACATTTAAAATCACATTGTAACCTAAAAGAAATAAAACAACAGCAACAACAACAAATCACCCATGGCGACAAAGTCGTTTTCAGTTTTACAATATGCATATCGTCATGCATATAGTGTGCATTCCCCTTGCATACAGGCGGGCGGTCAGGGACAATATAGAGAGCGTTTAGTTATACCAACTTCCTCTGCAGAGACAAACACTAATATTTAGAGACTTACACAAATTAGAGCAATCATAATTCACACAGCAGGCTGAGGGGCAAGATGGGGACTCATTCTGTGCAGCCTTGTAAACAGGAGAGGCCCAACAGCCGGAGAGGATGATGGGTAACAGACATCCCACCGAAAGCAGTCCTAGATTAGGACATAATCTAGGAGGTGGAGGGTGAGTGGGATTGAAGAAGAGAAGAGGGGAGGGGACAGTTTTCTCACAGCTTGCAAAGTGAGAGCATGAAGAGGCAAAATGACCTCACTGAGCGCTTCCTGTTGTGCCAGGTAAAACACTGACGCCGGAAATACGTTCACATGAATGAAATGTTCCCATCTGTGGACTCTCAGTTGTGAACACAGCATCTGATCAGAGCAGCCTGAAAGAGGTTCAGAGGGGATAAACAGGGGTGTGACAGGCAGATATTACTGGAAGTCAGACTCTAATGTCATTAGTTCTATCAAAAAGATAATACCCCCACCCTAAATCCCACCTCCCTCCAATCCCTTTGACATTCTCTTTGGGTCATTAAGAGCTGACAATAGAGGAGTTCAGACAAAAAGCTGGATTCGCTCTCGGATGGTCTGTCTACAGATTGGACAAGTCTTGAGTGCGGCACTGCAGTCAATACAGGAGGCATGTCCACACTGGAAGACCAGCTTGATGTGGTTGTCGATGCAAATGGGGCAGGTGATTCGCTCCTCCATTTGGCGGTATCGAGACTGGAGCTGCTCCAGCAGGTTGTGCTGCTCTGAGTTCTCTGTACCGGGGCTGCAGTCAACCTCGGTTTGGTCTATGGAGAGATATTACCAAGATCAGTTCGGAACAACAAGACTCTGAAAATCCCAGTTTAGGACAAATTCTGGATTGATGGAAAGCAACGATACTTGACTTATCCACAAAGGGTATAGCGATGTAATGCTGAAACATTTAGATGAGCAGAGGTTTCAAAGCAAAACAAGACACCAAGGTTTTGCTTGAGGTGATACTTTTCCAGAGCTGTACAAACCTGATATGAAGATGTCGAATTCACTGCTATTACATAAAGCAGCTAGTTTTAAGATTAATAGCCTCATACATTGACCCATGAACAGTCATAGAAAAGAAAAACTCAACATCAGTAGTTTGGACAAATTTACTGGTCTGTTCTTGACACATCTAAGCTTTAATTTACAGTCTAAAATAGATATTAAAAATAAAGATAAGTTATATTTAGCAAAAATAGATTATAAATATTGGGTGCACAAAGCAGATGCAAACAAAAAATCACTCTGACAGTACTGTAATAAGGGGCCAACGTACCTTGTCGAATTTTCTTGGTGATTGTGACTTGGCATTTGATGCATTTCTTCATTCGATGGGCACACTCTATGAAGAAAGGATCAGTATATTTGTTTCTTGAAACAATACAGGGAAACGCTTCGGCTGTTTCAAAGGTCCACACACACTTGATTTGTCTCTGATATTTATTTATTTTTACAGCACAGAGGCAGATCTTATCACTAAACTGTCTCACTTTCTGTATGCATAAAATGTTGAGTTTTTTACATTTCAATTTTTTTTATTTTTGTTTTTTTGTATGCTTGGTTTTATGTCCTTCCCTTACCTTCACAGGCCACACTGTGCTGGCACGGGCAAAAGAGAACCAAGAGAGCTAACTCAGAGCAGATGAGGCATTCACTGGGCCCTGGTGGTGTGGGGAGGACCAGATTGGTCATGGTGTTGGGTGTAGTGTGGACACGCCGCAGGCTGGCACTGCTCAGGCCCTGTCCACATGTAATAGCCTGCATACGTTGCATCCTGAGACACATGTTCCAATGACAAAAATGTGAGCATACACTGGTGTTGTAAGAAATCCAGCCTATGTCTGCAGATATTACCTGTGCTTCTCAGAGAAGTTCTTGATGAGCTGCACCATGGCACTATCTGCGACCAGGTCAAGGGGGCTTTTGCCCTTGTGGTTAGCATAGTTGATGTCAGCGCCTTCTTGTGCCAGAAAACAGGCAATTGCAGCACCCACACTCAGTTCAGTGCTCCCAAGAAGACCGGAAGCATTCAGCTGTGTGATGAGGAGAAGATGCAGAAATTAGTTGAGCTTGGTAGCCAACAGAAAAGACTGACTTTAGTCATCTGAACACATTAGATGACTGTGACGCAAACATCTGATATGTTTGTGCGTCCTGTTTGTGTGTTGGCTTGGGAGATGTCCAGGATGCTTGGTGGGGCTACATTGTTTGTTTTATACTGTAAAGGACATTTTTATAGGAACAATCGTATTAACACAAACTGATGTATCAGTGTGAGAAGTGCTAGAAAGAAAGTGCTAGATTAAGCGGGCAGTAAAGGTCTCCTATCATGTATAGCTAAACTTGTTTAATCAGTTGATGGCATTTCAAATAGGATGGAGAAGAAAAAGAATCCTGTGAGATTTTTAATTCTGAACCGTATTTACAAATGACATGGTTAAAGTTAGCATTACAAAACATTCACTCAACCTTGCATTTTCTGTATTTTATCACATTTCAAGTCATTCTGTTGGTTCTGACGCCCATGACTGTGTCAGGGTCACTGCTGTCTTCAGTATTGTTTTCAGCAGCTGCAGGCACTGATTTTGAGCACAAAAAAATAAAAGAGCTGAGATAAACACAGTCTTCCTCTTGTGTCCAGTACTAATTTATAAACATAACAGAGACAAAAAAATGAGTGAGTCCTGGGCTTGCCCGTATTGGCCTGAAACACAGCCTTCAGTTTCTTAGAAATGTGCTGGTATGGAGTAACTTCAACTACTTTATCAGACAGTTCACAATATCTGCCCAAAGATTTTGATAATATAAGGATTTTAACTTGCCTGAAGTGATGATGAACTATTCTAAACCAAGATGACAAAAATTGAAAATATAGCACTATCAGTATAGAATTAGATATTCAGAGGGGCTGTTAGGACTTTCTGCTTCTGAGGATGAATAATAGCACACTGACTTATTTCAGAGCCGTAAATTAATTCAGTTTAAGACATGAGTTAAGGAAACAGTCATCATTGGGGGTAAATTATGTGTGTTTACATGTTATTAAGTCTTGAATTCTGCTCAATATCACATGTATCTACCATTCCTCAGTCTTTATCAGTTGACTCCATCCATAATTCTCTCAATCTCTCAAAATGTTGCAGTCACCTAATTTTATGTTTGAAAACACAATATATGCTTTAATGTGCATTGCCTATTTGTTAACTGCTTTCATTTTACATGTGTTTATACTATAAAGTATTTTACCTCACTAAACCCCTTACATATTACGGTCAAAGCTTTCTTTGATCAGATTAGGTATCTTAGGTATCTTACTTGATTATCTTGAGTGACCCTTTTCCCCCAGATTATAGTCAAATGTAGTCTCTAACTGAGTCCTTCTTTACTGTGTATACATCGTTACAAACCCCATCCCATGTAATTCACTGTCCTTGAGTATGTTAGTTTACTTTTTGTCTCCTGAACACCACATTAATCTGTTTACTATCTTTGGATCACAATTACTATTCAATCATTCACTCTATAGTTCCTCCTCTATAAAGGCTTCATGGATTCATAGGTTAGTCTTTCTTCAGTTTTTAAGACTCTCTATGTAAGTCTAATAACTTGTCACTCAAATGATGAACAACTACCACTTAGCAGGTTACAATTAACCCTTAATCATAGTTCTGTAATGTCATGTTATCTGCTAATTTGTTTGTGAGACCAAGGAGTTTATATGAATAAACATTTATGGAAAAAATATTAAAAACCTGAAATTGTTTTTCTAATTGTTTTTCTTTAGGTCATTATTAGAAATTCAGGGTCATTTTAGCCAATACAGTAGGAATGTTCCCACAATGCTGGATTTTCACAAATCCAGTTATTAAGCCAAACATGTAGGGCCAAAGTTACAAGACTATTCTTGATGTTCTAATGCCGTTCTGTAGAATATTTGGATCTATGTGCAACAGGCTGGATCTGTAATACATTTTCTTTTGCCGATTAACGATAAACATTTGTTAAAGTTGAAAAACAGACAGAGAGCCAAAACAGCCACCCACTTAATAAGTAAAATTGCTGAAGAAATTATAAACAAGTATTGTACTTTTTGCCCAGTCAAGTCCAGTTTCTTCATAGGTCACATCTGCATTGAGATGGATATCGCACAAAAATGGATAATCCTGATTTAACACCCACATTTCTTTTATTAATATACCTGCACCTTCAGTATACTACTGTCAACTTCATATATAAAATATGATATAAAATTGAGATAAATATTCTACTTGTAAAATGTAAACTGTGTTACCACATTCCCTCTTTCAGGGCAGTCACTAGGCTAAAGCATACACATACACAGACACACTCCTACACATGCATGCATGCAAGCACAAGCACACACACATCTCCATTGCTGCGAAGCATCTTGCTGTCAATTACAGACTCCTTCTCAGGAGCATGGAGTTCAGCTCAGACCTAGGGCTGAAGTTATTTTTAAAATAAGTCAACGCCGTTCCATCTTTCCTCTGCTCTCCCGTTGGTTCTCACCTTACAGTACAGTGATGTAGAGGAACAGCCTTCACTGCTCTCCTCAGTGCTGCTCGTTCCCACAGTGGTACTCAGCATGACATTGGCTAGCTGAGGACGGAGGAGGGCCACATGCATTGCTGTGTCACCATCTTCATCCTCCATATTAACATCAGCACCCTCAGCCACCAGCAGCTGGACCAGGTCAGTGTGGCCCTGAGTCACAGCTAGCTGCAGGGGCGTCTGGTTACGGTTGTTACGGATGTTTATGTCACAGCGTCCCTGTAGAAGGAGAGCAGCAGCACCATTCACTTTTCAATTTTCCTCCAGATGATCGGGAAAGTAAGTGGTTTCTCAATCTCAAATGTGCACTTTTGCATACGTGTTCATGCAGAGACAGAATCTGAATGATAATCCCATACCTCCTTGATAAGGATATCAGCAACATCATGATGATTGTTGAGGGAAGCCAGATGAAGAGCAGAGAAGCCATCTTCCTTCTTGACATCTACCAGCTGCCGTGCTCGACCCAGTATCTTCTCTGTGGCCCTGGAAGAGACAGACAATATAGGACTGCTCAGTGTTCTGCACTGTTTAAAACATACTGTCTACATGACAAAATACACTTGAGGCAGCTTAACATCATTAATATAATAATACGGTAATCAAAACTTAATTCATTTCTAGTATTGCGTTTCAATCCATGCATGGATCTAATGAACCTTAGAGGTCCAATTCCTCGGCTCAAACCGCTGCATTCACTAGCACACCCATAAGCCTTTCAGAATAGGAAGCAAATGCTACCTAGGAGTCTCTTTATACTTAACAAGAACTTGGACAGAGACCAGCTGTTATAGGACAATTAACAAGTCAATTTAACAAGAAACATGCGGGTACACACACGCAACACAACAGAATACGAGTTTACACCTAATACACCTATTGCACATCACCAACCTGAGGAGACATGTTCCTTTCACAAATAACAATTCTTCTGGGCTATAATACTGACAGAATACAAAAAACTGATGCAAACTATCAAGATCTAAACATTCAAAATGCTACATTATTTACAAGGGTTAAAAGTCGAAAGTGCAAGTTTAGGGAAAGATTGAAAAACTTTACTCTAATAATCCAAAAAGGCAGTGGAAATAGCATCAAACACATTTTATGTAGTCTGAAATTTAGATATAGCCTCTTCTTTTGCTTTCAGCGATTCCCTTCAGTAGTAACCACAATGAATTATCTTCCCCCGTCTAACCCCATTTTCTTTGCATCCTCCTATCTCACACCAAGCAACTTCATGTCCTTTTTGACTCAATACATAAATCTCTTTGGTCTTCCTTCAGGCCTCCTGCATGGCAGTTCCAACATCAGCATCCTTAACACATTATATTCACTATTTCTCCTCTGTATATTTCCAACCATCTTGGTCTGGCCTCTCTATATTTATCTTCAAAACATCTGACAGGTGCTGTTCCTCTGATGGGCTCATTCCTTTGTCACTCCCAAAGAGAATGTCAATATTTTCATCTGTGCCACATCCAGCTCTGTTTCCTGTCTTTTCCCCAGTGCAAAAATCTCTATAAAGTTTTATGGTATGGTTTAGAGTCAGGACTTCGACAGGCTAGGAGAAGCAGGGAAACAGCCCGGGAACGTTCGATTGCAAGGACGACCACTCTCAACCCCTGAGCCACGCCACAAGCTGACGGAACACAGAGGCAGACTGTATTTTTAGTCTGTTTGGCCTTTTATTTCATAAATACAAGGAGGACTTAAATAGACAGGGATTATTTCATTTGAAGTAAACATAAAGATAGATGGAAGTTCCTGCTGGGCATCTCTGCCTGTAGCACCTCCTCAAGTGCCCATGGGTCAGCCACAGGGTCACGAGATTTCCCCAGCAACTGTCCTTGTTTCTCAGCCACAGCCAAAAGCTGCCTGCCTTCACCTCCTCTGCCAGCTGTTTAACAGCTTTCTTCAGCTTCCCTCTGGTCACTCCTGCATCTATCAAGAGGCGTATGGTGGTTATCAGCTACACGAAGCCTCAGCATTCCACCTCCACAATCACCCAACACTTGACAGCCACCTTGGAGTATTTGGCCTTTTTGTACTTGAAAGCAGCTACAATCCCTTCCTTGTGTGGACGGCTGATCAGTGGACTGCCTTAACTTGAGAAGTAGCCTGGTCTTCTCTTGCATAGCACTCACTGATGGATTGCAGTGGAAGTTCAGTGTGTTCTTCCTGAAGAGACCTGTGTGTGACAGGCATTGTGGCAGCTCCAACCGATATTAGATGAATGAATTGGCTTTTCTGCCCATCTATCCTGTGGTGGATTAGGGGATGTCACTCATTTTCAGCGGCAACATTACCCTCCTATAGATAGTTGAACTGATAGCAACAGACCTTGCACATCCCAGATAGTTGACTTTGGTCAACCCTTGCTAGGCTGTCTGTTAGCTGCCTCATGACAGTTCATGACAGTGATCTGTTGGTCAGACAGTTCGGTGGTAGACTGCCATCCCAGGGTTTTGATGGGCTGTTCTGACAGAAAGCGCATTTTCTCTCACCTGACGATGAAGGTGGTGGTGTCACTTCTGATCCCCATTCTGAGTGACAGGCTACGTGACTTGGTGGGCTTGATCCTCATTCTTGTCTGAGCCATCAACTCATTCATCCTTTTTAGCAATCAAACTGTACATGGCATTGTCTGGAGGAGGCTGGTGGTGTGGTCCATGTAGCTCCTCAATGGGGGTTGCCCCTGACCAGATGGTAGTTTGATCCCTCCAACTATTTGTCTTGCTCCAGTGAGGATTTCCTTAAAGGCTGCGATGAACAAGACTGGAGAAATGGCACACCCCACTGCAGTTACTACTTGTAGCTGCTGCCACTTGGTGGGGAAGTCTTGGAGGGAAAAGCACATCTGCAGGCCATTAAAGTAAAGCAATCAGGTTCTTTATGAAGAGGGCTGTGTGGAAGAACTCCATAGTTGATCAGCTGGTATGTGACTGATCCACACATGTTAGCAAGCTCTAGCCAGATGACATTTAATTCAGTCTTCTCCTGCTTGGCCTTCTGAATCTGATCTCAGAACGTTGAGTGCTCCACACATCCTGGGTAACCTGAAACTCCCACATTCAGCCATTCTCTAGCAGATAGGTGGCCATCCTTGAGACCAATACAGTGTAGAAGATCATTCCATCTACATTTAGGAGCATGATGTTTCTGAATTGGCTGAGGTCTTTGGAATTTGCTTCCTTGGGGATGACAACCGCTACCGCTCTTTGCAAATGTGATGGAATAAGTTGTTTCTTCCAGGCAATTCTCATCAGGTACCATAGCAGCTCTAGCAACTTGGGGAAGTTCTTGTAGAGCTTGCAGGGGTCTATTGAGGCCACGGGCAGAAGCAGACCTTGCCTTCTTTACAGCTTGTCTGACTTGGCTAAGCTTGGGGGGAATAGTGTTGAAATCAGCTGTTGGTGGTATGGGCCAAGGGACCCCTGTTCATAAGGGGATTTTGCTTAATGGGTCACTGTATTGCCTATTGGCCTGCTGTTTTATCTGCTCCCTGAAGGCTTCAAGCTTCCAACTCTTCTTCTCTATTAGGTAACATATATGTATTCTCAAGTTTCTATTACTCTTTCTCATAACATATGGTTACCACATTTTAGTACATCTCCTTCGATCAGTGCTACCACTCCAACACTCCCATATCTCCCCAGGTACTCATCATGGGTATCAGGTATCATCATGGTTAACTGCCTTACCACTCTTCATCCACTTCAATGTCCTCACTTAATCTTTACTAATTTCTGCTACTTTAATGGTCACCTCTCCTACCCTTTGTTGTCAAATCTTCCTCATTAATCAACTGTTCAAAATAATTCTTCCATTTTCCACACTCCTGTCAATCAATACCCTCTTTATCCTTAATTACCCTGACCTGCTGCACATCTTTCCAATCTATCTCTCTCTGTCCCACCAACCTGTATAAATCAGTCTCTCCCTCCATACTGTACAAACTAAAATACAACTTATTGTACACCCTTTGTTTGGCCTTTGTCACCTCTGCCTTCAGCTTGCAATGAAACTCCCTGTACTGCTGTTCTTTTCATTCCAATCAATGTCCCATTTCTTCTTTGCAAACCTATTTCTCTCCATACACTCCTGCAATTCTTTATTCCACCAACAAGTCTCCTTATCCACTCTCTTTCCAGATTACACATTGAGTATTCACCTACCTGTCTCCCTGATCACATCATCTGCAGTTTTCTACATATCTGGAATGTCCTCCTGATCACCCAGAGGCTATTTCAGCTTCTCTCTGAAAACTTCACAACGCATCTACCACCTTGTCCTCCGCTCTACCCTTGTCATCTTCAACTTCCTGGCCACAAGACCCATTGTACAAACTGCCGTCCTATGCCGTCTTGCTACACTTTCACTTACCACTGCTTTTCACTACAACTTAAATTCTGCTCCTACACTTGTAGCCCTGCTATCTGTATATCCGACTTTATCCATTGCATCATGTCAACAAACTCTAGCTTTTCAGGCCATGGTCTTAACATTCAAAAGCAATGATAACTATTACAAATAACTACATATATATGCAGGACTGAGAAAAATGGATGGAGCAGGCAATATTTCAGTAAAAACCTCAGCCGACTTACAGATAAGCTGTGTGTGCGTATGGTGCTGGTGGGTGGGGGGGTGGGGGGGGCACAAAGTTACCTTTATATTTTTGATAATTTTACTTTGTTCAAATTACTTACTCAAGACAGTTTGGTAACCATCAATTCAGCTGTCACAGAAAATATTAAATTAAGTAGTCGCTTGTGTACAAAAAGCATAAATACATCAATAAACGATATACTGGAACCCATCAGAAAACAAGACAATTCTTTAAAATATCATTACCATGTTTCTTTATAAAGAGTTAAATTGGATTTCTTGGTACATTCAATCTACTGATTACCATTCCTGTTAAGATGGAAAAAATTTCTAAGAAAGCCACAGTCCCAAGACAATATCAATCTAGTTTTTGCCTCATACATGAATGAACTCGTGAACCACAACGTTCCTTAACACCAAAAAACCTGTCTCTACTATTGTCACAGCAGTTGATATCAGGAAAACAGGAAAATGATTACCATGGGCCCTCGCAGAAACTCCAAGCACAGCACATAAGACATTATTAAATGGTTGTCTATTGTAGTTTACCCTTCTTACCCTTCTGTTGCATGCAGTTGTTACTATTCAACTGTCTTTCTCTTTGCTTTGTTGACATTCATCAATGTATTGCACTCAAGTTGTGGGCAGGCCTGAGTTAATGTTGTCTGTAAAATATTTCTCAGAGCTTTTACAAAAGCTATTGGCATGGCTCTGCGGAACAGGCCTGTGGTTGACAGTACTGAAAAGTGACACAGTGACACAAGAAGATAGTCTACAGGTAAGTTGCGAAATGGGTTAGAAATGTACTTGTATTCAAATTCTTAACATCTTAACTGATGAAAATAACAGGACCTACACGCTTTCCAATCTAATATTCCAAGATTTATTCATCAAATTGCATAACATACACAAACAGTGTCTAACACAAGCTTTGAGTGACATCAATTATTACTATTATTACTGGATTTAATTTCCTGATGGCATATCTTAAAATTGAGCTGAGGAATAAATTTCCACTGTATGGTTTTCTGATGATTTGGATAGAGGGTTCACATTAGGTCATAAATGTCCCGGAGCAAGGAGCCAAAACCTGACTGTGATCAAACTTGGTGGACTGTGAAAGACATCAATCACCCCCAAAAAACAAACATCTTTACCAAAATGGGTGGAAACCATGAGTAAATTGATGACCCGTTTTCTTTGACATGTTTCAAGACATTCACAATGTTATATTACAGGTTCTAATTTGAAATAAATAAGTGTCATGTAAACATATTGCCAACATCGAGACATCACCTCAAAGCTATCTGCCTTCTTCTTCTTCTCCTTTTGGCTTTTCCCTTCAGGTATTGCCACAGCGAATCAACCTTGTCGATCTAACCCTATTCTCTGGATCTTCTTTCAAACCAGCTACCTTCATATCTTCTCTCACTACATCCATAAATCTTCTCTTTGGTCTTCCTCAAGACCTCCTGCCTGGCAGCTCCAATTTCAGCATCCGTATACCAATAAATTCACTATCCCTCCTTTGTACATGACCAAACCATGTGATGATAATTATTCCTCTTAGTGCTGACAGGATAAAAGAAAAGGGCAACTGTAGATCAATTTATTCCAATATTTTTGGAATAAAGTTGATAAAAATGTACACGATTCAGTTGGACTGGGTCCCGAATATTTCTGTGCAACTTCATTTACAATTAAACCATTTCACAATATTACTGTTGAGTATTTACTCACAACCCAGCTTTCACTAACACTAACTTTTGTGTATTTGCTTGTCTGGTCAGTGTCCTGTCAAGGCTGTGTTTCTGATTCAGTACCTCCCCAACACACACCAGAGATAATAGAAATTTGTGACAGGTGTGAGTGAGGCAGTCTAGCTTGCCAAGAGCATCTTATTGTGGATTGAAATGGCTGAGTGGCTGAAATGCAGCCTCAGGGCGGCACTGGCCCGTGCCTCTCCAAGCCTGCCTTGGGGGGACACGGAGCAGTGTCTCCCTGTGCCGGTCCCAAGCCCGGATAAATGCAGAGGGTTGCGTCAGGAAGGGCATCTGGCGTAAAACTTTTGCCAAAACCAAATATGCGAGACAACCAAAACTATACCATACCGGATCGGTCGCGGACTGGGTTAACAACGACCGCCATTGGTACTGATGACCTACAGGGTACTAATGGAAATTGGGCTACTGTGGGTCGAAGAACAAGAACAAGAAGAAGAGGAGGAGTGCGTGTTCGGAAGCAGAGAGAGAGGAGGAAAGGAAAGAGTCTGGGACTGAGAGTAGGGACTTTGAATGTTGGGACTATGACAGGAAAAGGTAGAGAGTTGGTCGACATGATGCAGAGAAGGAAGGTGGATATACTGTGTGTCCAAGAGACCAGGTGGAAAGGTAGTAAGGCTAGAAGCTTAGGAGCAGGCTTTAAGTTGTACTATTATGGTACTGACAGGAAGAGAAATGGAGTAGGAGTTATCTTGAAGGAGGAGTTTGTTAGGAACGTCTTAGAGGTGAAAAGAATGTCAGATAGACTTATGAGTCTGAAATTGGAAATCGAAGGTGTGATGCTCAATGTTGTTAGTGGCTATGCCCCGCAGGTGGGGTGTGAATCTGAAGAGAAGGAGAAGTTCTGGAATGAGTTAGATGAAGTGATGCAGAATATTCCCAGAAATGAGAGAGTGGTCATTGGTGCAGACTTCAATGGACATGTCGGTGAAGGCAATAGAGGGGATGAAGAAGTGATGGGCAGATTTGGTATCCAGGATAGGAATGCAGAGGGACAGATGGTGGTAGATTTTGCAAAAAGGATGGAAATGGCTGTAGTGAACACCTTTTTCCAGAAAAAACAGGAACATAGGGTAACTTGTAAGAGTGGAGGTAGGAGCATGCAGGTAGACTACATCTTGTATAGACGAGGTAACCTGAAAGAGATCAGTGACTGCAAAGTAGTTGTAGGTGAGAGTGTAGCCAGACAGCATAGGATGGTGGTTTGTAGGATGACTCTGGTGACAAGGAAGATGAAGAGGACAAAGGCAGCGCAGAGGACAAAATGGTGGAAGCTGAAAAGGGAGGAGTGTTGCATGGTTTTCAGGGAGGAGTTGAGAAAGGGTCTGGGTGGTCAGGGAGAGCTTCCAGATGATTGGACAACTACAGCTAGTGTTATCAGGGAGACAGGTAGAAGAGTACTTGGTGTGTCATCTGGAAGGAAAGTAGATAAGGAGACTTGGTGGTGGAATGAGGAAGTGCAGGAGTATATACAGAGAAAGCGGTTAGCGAAGAAGAAGTGGGATACTGAGAGGACTGAAGAGAACAGACAGGAGTTCAGGGAGGTGCGGCGAAAGGCAAAGATAGAGGTAGCAAAGGCAAAACAAAGGGCTTATGATGACTTGTATGCTCGGTTGGATAGTAAGGAGGGTGAGAATGATCTATACAGGTTGGCGAAACAGAGAGATAAAGATGGAAAGGATGTACAACAGGTCCGGGTGATAAAGGACAGAGAGGGAAATGTATTGACAGATGCTAGAAGAGTGATGGGAAGATGGAAAGAGTACTTTGAAGAACTGATGAACGTGGAAAATGAAAGAGAGGCAAGGGTAGAAGAGGTGACTATTGTAGACCACAAAGTAGCAAAAATTAGTAAAAGTGAAGTGAAGAAGGCATTGAAGAGGATGAAGAGTGGAAAAGCAGTTGGTCCTGATGATATACCTGTGGAGGTGTGGAAGTGTCTAGGAGAGGCAGCCGTAGATTTTCTGACTAGATTATTCAACAGGATCTTAGAGAGTGAGAAGATGCCTGAAGAATGGAGACAAAGTGTGATGGTGCCTATTTTTAAGAATTAAGGGGATGTGCAGAATTGTGGCAACTACAGAGGGATAAAGTTGATGAGCCATACAATGAAGTTATGGGAAAGAGTAGTGGAAACTAGACTGAGAGCAGAAGTCAGCATTTGTGAACAGCAGTATGGCTTCATGCCTAGGAAGAGTACTACAGATGCAGTATTTGCGTTGAGAATGCTAATAGAAAAGTACAGAGAAGGCCAGAGGGAGTTGCATTGCGTTTTTGTAGACCTAGAAAAAGCATATGACAGGGTGCCAAGAGAGGAGCTCTGGTATTGTATGAGGAAGACTGGAGTGGCAGAGAAGTATGTTAGACTGGTGCAGGACATGTATGCTAGCTGTGAGACACTGGTACGGTGTGCTGTAGGGGTAACAGAGAAGTTCAAGGTGGAGGTGGGACTCCATCAGGGATCAGCTCTGAGCCCCTTCTTGTTTGCAATGGTGATGGAAAGGCTGACAGATGAGGTTAGACAGGAATCCCCATGGACCATGATGTTTGCGGATGACATTGTGATCTGTAGTGAGAGCAGACAACAGGTAGAGGAAAATCTAGAGAGGTGGAGGTATGCTCTGGAAAGGAGAGGAATGAAAGTTAGTCGCAGCAAGACAGAATATATGTGTGTGAACAAGAGGAACTCGGGTGGAGCGGTGAGGCTACAGGGAGTGGAGATCAAGAAGCTGGAGGATTTCAGGTACTTAGGGTCAACAGTCCAGAGCAACGGAGAGTGCGGAAAAGAGGTGAAGAGACGGGTCCAAGCAGGTTGGAATGGGTGGAGAAAAGTGTCATGGGTACTATGTGATAGAAGACTATCGGCCAGAATAAAAGGAAAGGTGTACAAGACAGTGGTGAGACCAGCGATGATGTATGGACTAGAAACTGTTCCAATGACCAAAAGACAGCAGACAGAACTAGAGGTTGCAGAGATGAAGATGTTGAGGTTCTCTTTGGGAGTGACCAGGATGGATAGGATCAGGAATGAGTCTATCAGAGGGACGGCACATGTTCGATGTTTTGGAGAGAAGGTCAGAGAACCCAGACTGAGATGGTTCGGTCATGTACAGAGAAGAGATAGTGAATATATTGGTAGACGGATGCTGGAAATGGAGCTGCCAGGCAATAGGTCTCGAGGAAGACCAAAGAGAAGATTTATGGACGTAGTGAGAGAGGATATGAAGGTAGCTGGTGTGAGAGAGGAAGATACAGAGAATAGGGTTAGATGGAGAAGGTTGACTCCCTGTGGCGACCCCTGACGGGAAAAGCCGAAAGAAGAAGAAGAAGAAGAAATGGCTGAGTGGCGCTTTCACCAGCTCCATAATGGTGCCACTGAAAATAAAATAAACATTCTTTTTTGTTTAGTCTTTGTCTCTGCCCTCTTTTTATTCTTTCTGCTAAGTCATGAAACTTTCCATGATTTCAGTTAAAAATACTACTAAGCGCCTCACTGCAGAGAAAAGTATTCTAAATTGTCTGTCTCAGTGTGTTATCTATATCCTTGATTTTCTTTACTAGTTGATCACAAAAGTTTGAATCTCCATTGCTGAAAATATTGTAAGTAAATCAAAATGTGGCATATTGTATAACAGGTTAAGGTGTGAGAAGAGGTACAGCACAGAACATTAGGGGTTTGACAGGTGATTGGAGCTGTTCCCATTTCAGGGAAAAGTGCTCATCATTGTGAGAACCTTTTGAATACCCACAACTCTAACAGCAGGTTAAATATGCCACATCTGACACACCTGTACATATTAGGGTGAGAAGACATGATATACATGTCCATCAATGTATATGTATATACATACATCATACGATCCATGTATATACATTTAATAAAATGGGGTAAAATAAAGATGATAACACCAACTAGATAAGGTAACATTCCCAACTATTACATTTAAGGCAGAAGAATTGGCATTTTCATGACATCTTATCTTCTGATAACAACTATTATGGTTAACATCATGTAGAGTGCATCATGATATCCCTGCTATACACTAGTCTAAAAAGGAAAAATGGAAAGGGATAAGTAACAATGAACCAATAACTGTAAGTGATTTTTTTGTTGGTAGCTACAGTTTGCTAGGCATTTCTATAGAATATTTTCAAGTCATCCCCACTAACATCTTTGCCCTTTAAATTCTTGGATTAGTTCCAACTACAAGTTATGTTCAGTATCTGCTGTGGAAAACAGACAATGACACTCAACACAGGTGGAGAGAGGCCATCATCAGGTAACATTTTAAATGTAATACAACCACATCAACTCACAAGTATAAATCACTGAAATGCTAGGACACAGAATTTTGTCTTTCTGATGTGCCAATGCAAGAGCTATAAATAAGCCACAAAGCTGTCAGAGGTGTAGGAATTCAGTAACTGGGACAATATCCAATATTTAACATGTAGATTTGGGTTGTCTTTACTCACAGTTTGTTTCCTTTAAGGGCTGCATGATGGAGGAGGTTGAATCCTCTGTGATTCTGTTGGGTGAAGTCAATGTTGGGCACCACCACTAGGATTTCAATTATATTGCGGAAATCCTTTGCAATAGCATCATGAAGTGGTGTGTCTCCATATGAATCCTGAATGGAGGAATATAGATGCAAACATGAAGCACAATGAGTCTTTGAACATTATCAAAGTTAGCCTGAGTTCTCAGCCTTGAAACACTGACATGCAAAACTGTGATTCCCTATGACTGCATTGCATTAAACTACAAAAAGATAATAAAAGGATTTGAACATTTTTCAGGTAATAAATACTAATGACTACCTTGAACAGTTCTATCAAATTTTCTGAGCAATTTAATAATGAGTACTTTGTTTTTTTTCAAACACTTTATGGCAAGATCTTTCACTAACTTTTTCTGTATTTATTTGTTTAGGATATCTCTTGCTGTACTTAGATAACTTCCCACCAATGAATATATATGAGTCAGATTTCCCACCAAATTCAAACTTAAGAGAAGGTTGAAATAGTTTTTGATTTTAATCATTTGTATCAATCATGGCTAGAAAAACATCATTTGGAAATTCAATGGTGAAACATTCATATTTTTTGAACTTATTATGTCAGGTGGATGCAAAAATAACTTATGTCAGGTGGTGGCAAAAAAATGATATTTGATTTTAAAATGGTCCAATCAAAGCTAAAACAGTGTATGTATATAAAATGTCTATTGACTCAAACTTTCACTTTCAGATAATTTTGCTGTCTAGGGGTCAAAAACAAGTAAAGTCAGAGGTTGGTCTTTGATTTAAAGATGGGCAAGGTGATTTAACATGCACTCTTTACACACAAACAGCAAATACTGCTATTATATTCCATGTAGCTGTGTAGCCATTCTACTCCAGCATAAAGAATTGCAGTTAGTCAATTTTGGTTCTTGCTTCAGGCATGTTACACAGTTTGGAAAACGCCTGAAAAGAGACATCAAGTGGGTTTGATTATGCCGAGGGACACAACAATAGGGTTATAGTAAATTACCACAAATGTTGGACACCATGTTTGTTAATGGACGCTTTAAATGGCATTATGTGGATTGCTCATGACATGTTTATTATAAATGATACTGCTATAGTAACTCTGTCATTAAGTACACTATCATTCATCCTTTCATATATCATTCAACTTATTAACATGATTACAAAGAACAGCAACAGAAATCCATGGTTTCGATTAATTAATTCCATGATTGTCGAATAAATTCTTGAATAGAACCTAAACTACAGATAAATTACATTCTTCTGGCCGGATCAAATCATTAAAACATCCAAGTGGGGAAGGATGCCAAGTTTTGGCCAAATTTTCGTTCAACATATTTTGCGGTGTGTATTTTTAGGCATGCCAAGTTCTCACCTGAAGATTGATGTCAGCTGAATGTTCAGTCAAAATGCGCACCACATCAGTGAAACCTTTGTTGACGGCAATGTGAAGTGCTGAGCACATAGAGTTGTTCAGAAGGTTAACGTTTGCTCCCTTGCTCAACAGCAGCCGTGCAATTTCTGCCCGATTGCTGAACCATACAAAAAGTAAAAAAACAAAGTCAAACTCAAGGTGTTCAATTCATTAAGTGTGAACTGTGTATTTACGTTACGCATTCTAGCAAATTAAATCTATGATGTCTGTAATGAAAAGCTACAAGTAAAAAAAAAAAGTGATGATCTCTTATATCATGCATTTAAAATCCTGTATTGTGTTTCATGGCAAAAGATTGCTTCAACAAACCAAAGTCATTTTGCTTTATTTTCAATTGATCATTCAGAATGCCTGCTTACTGAGTATGTGATAATGTGATAAAGATATGGCACCGGCCAGAAAAACGGTTTGTAGATATTTTCTTTGTGAACGGATTTTCATTGTACACAGGAACAAATTCAGTTACAAATACAAATTATCATTTGGCTTAAACACAAGACTTGAATCTTGTTGTTGACTCAGTGAGTGTCATATTTAAACCTCCTCGTGCTCAAAGGTCTAATGCATAAAGGAAACTGTGAGCTTACCCAAAGGCAGTGTAGTGTAATGCAGTGTCTCCATCTTCATCCTTGACCTCGATGGAGCTGTTGGCTTGCAGAAGGGCCTTCACCACCTCAATATGACCTTGGTGTGCAGCCACCTGAAGCGCTGTCTTGCCCTGGTT
Organism: Fistularia commersonii; assembly: GCF_037954325.1. NCBI lineage: Eukaryota > Metazoa > Chordata > Actinopteri > Syngnathiformes > Fistulariidae > Fistularia > Fistularia commersonii. Next base: position 700,825 of record NC_141317.1, read on the forward strand.
CTTGATATCCACCTGCCAGGAACATACAGCCAGGTGAAGATTCATTTTAGACATGACAGTGGTGTGGACACATACAGAGTTGAACCTACAGTGGCTGGAATAATCTGGGCATAATCTGTTATCCCATTGGCATGTGGATAATGCATAATCCAAATAAGTACTCACATCACTAGCCTGGAAAAGCAGAACTGTAAAAGGGAATGCAAGATATACACTGATATCGCTTGACTTTGACTTTACGTATGTAAAAATATAGTATGAACTATGGGAGTTTTTCTGTACAATTGCACAGCACTGTGCAGCCTTTTTTAATAAACGATTATTTTTATTGTTTGATTTGGCTGCCTTCCATCATTTCTCTCTCAAAACATTAGTCTTGAAATGATTGAATTTTTCACCAACATCTACATATCCACATTCCCTCTTATTCAGATCAAGGTTGGTCTACTGCCTCCTGATGTGAGAAACAAGCGCTCTTGTGTTGAAGGACTCTTTTGCTTTCTTCAGTACAAAGGTCTATGCATCCATCCAGTGAACTTTGTAAACTTCAGTGCTTGTTTCAGCCAAACAGCTTTACTAGTTTCAAATGCCTTTGTTTGTGGTGTTTCTGAAAAATCCTCCAGAATAAGGTTGTCAGATATTCATTTGAAAAAAACATAACAATAGTGATTCTGTTTGTTTCCTTCTGTATTTTATTAGTCTTCCTTTGGTTTTCAGAATGACTTCGTTTGCTAGCTGTGCTTGATGTGCTTTTCTGCTTTCTTTGTGCTCTTTGGCATGGTATCAGGTTCTGAAAACCTGATGCTGGGGCTACAGGGTGTCATGTGAATCAAGGCATAGGTATTGATTAATTGACTAAATTGACTAAATCATTAATACTTTATGTGGGTGTGCTGCTTCTATCATCATCAGTGTCCACCACACAGCCCATTATGGCCTTACGATTTGATATGACATGACATCATAATGTCATGACATCATAAGATATGCCACTGTGTCAAGCGAATGCGGTTGGCTAAACGCTGAGGGTGGCCAGAGGGTGGCCATTATTATATTATTTCATATAAATGCAGTAATCATAAACTATATATACCAATTGCAAAATGTATATGAATTTTATATTAATAATAATTTTATGCTCTTGGCAAAAGCCAAGAGCATAAAATCAGCACTCCCAGTGAATCAGCCTGCATTGGCTTTGAATTTATTTTTGGTCTGGTGATCCTCCAAGGAAAACGTTAGAAACCCACTGGTATGGCATTGTGATTTTGGCTTTGGAGTACAAAGTTAATTCACATATAAAAATGCTTACTATCTCATCTGAAACAGATTTAAAATTGGGAATTTTTTTTTGATGTATAAAAGTTCCCTTGTCTTATCTATCTCATTTTGTGACTTTGGTCCAGAACAATAATGTCCCTATGTAAAGAAGTTCTGGACTAGGCAATAGACTGCAACAGATAGATGTAGGAGTACTGCATTAACCTTGTCAGGATACTTTTGCACCAACTCCCTCACTTTGTTGGCACTACCATGGGCTGCTTCAATGACCAGCTGGCTGGGATTGTCTTGTTCAGTAGCCTGAGACAGCAGCTTTTCCAGCACGGATATTACAGTACCTGCATGGGCCAGCAAAGAGAAGAAAAGGAGGAATAGTGAAGAGCAAGGGGGAGACAAGAGGGACAAATAAGGGTTTTTATATTTATAAACAAGTTTAAATCTTATTCTCATGATAAGTGATAGTGTCACAAAAACTTTCAGATGGCCAAAAGCAAACCACAAAGACGGATGGGTTAACAAGTTTTGTTTGAAATAAAACCACAGGAATGAGTCAAAATGTCCCACTGATGGTTAACTCCGACCAACCACAGACAAATCAATTTGCCATCCACCAAGGTGAATACATGCACAGAATAGAATGAGTGACAAGAAAGAAAAAGCGGGGAACTGATGCAATGACAAATATCAGCAGGGCAGTGGACAGGATCTTCATATACTATGAAGAAGAACATTTCAAGAAATAGACACCTTTCCCACACACAGCCGCAAGGACACAGAAAGAATGCCTGTGAATTGATTAATGGATGCTTGCACAGTAGAGGAGTAGCTGAAATGAGGACAGAAAAGAGAAGACGGTAAAACTGTGGGTTGAACTTCCGTGATGAGCCCCCTCATCCCGGCAGAGGTCTTACTTCCAGATTCGTTGGGGTTTTCGGCTGTCATGAGGTTGGCGTCCACCTCCACCGGTTGGGCTGAGAGACAGGCTGGGTTGAAAGTCCATGTCTGGCCCCCAAAGGCCACTCGCAGGTCACCATCTGCATATGCTTTGAGCACCTTTCCAACCTGGCCAAGCACCTAAACAAGTAAGGAGGATGTGGAATGCGTGGATGAGACAAGAATATTTAAAAGAAATAGCTTGGATTGAAATTTCTGTAAAATCAAGTTAAAAGGTCTTCGTTTACTGTCACTTGACAAACAACTATATTTTTCCTGTTAAGTAAATAACAAGGCAGTATTCAAAAGGATATCTTTATACTCACTTATGTAAACCATACTTTCATGAAATTAAGTGACTTGGGCACTAGTGTTGTACATAACTCTTGCAAGCCCCTTTTGTCCTCACAGTAATAAAGAGCATGCCAAATTATTTCAAGTTTTTTATTATACTATGAAACAGTCATTTGATTGATGATATGCAAGTCATGTGGGCTGCGGCACGGCAGAAACTCAGAATTCTTAACAGGATGTAAAATACCAACACCAATTGGTAAAGCAAGCAACTTTAATATTAACGTTAAATAAGCATACGGGAGCCATGCTGTCTGTCCACTCCCCATGGCCTGCCTGCAGCCTCTTGACACTGTCCATGTCCTCCAGGACTCTTACTAGTTCACCAACACCAAACGTGTTAACCTTGGTAAATAAAAGACATATCATGAATATATTTGTTAGGATTAGAAAGAACTACACATTTAAAGGCAAGACCATTCGTTTACATATAAAGGTTCTGTAACTCTGTACCTTGGTAAGTGCTCCAGGATGGAAAGTCCAGCGAATGTTATTGCTGTACTGGACTCTAACATCTCCTCGGTCAGTGATTCTATGAACTGCCCCAATACGGCAAATGTACTGCAAACACAAAGAGGGCATTTCACCCTAGATCAGCCCCCTGAATGTGAATGACCTGGATGTTCCCTTTAGCAGCTGAGGTTTTAGGGTTATGCTGTGTTTTCTTTTACTCCATTGCACACCGAAGTCCATCTGAGTCACTTACATAAATATTCTTTATGCCAGGTTCAAAAGACACATGCCACATGTTATTAGTCATTGAGAGTAAATGTAACTCAAACTTTATTGTAATATGTTGAAAAAAACAAAAGAGGAACATTTTGTACTTTGGCATAATGAAACAGGGAGATTTGAAAAACCTGTTGCATTATTGTTTGTAAGCTGTGAGTAGCCTATGGCGCAAAAGCCAGGGCTTTCATACCTCTGCCATTTTTGGGTTCCATCCACCGTGGCCCTCCTGCATCTGTCTCAGAATGTCCACCTCCAAGAGACATTTGACTTTATCCCCCTGCTGGAAGGAGTGGCCATCAGCACTCTCTTGGCGCTGCAGCTCTGCATGCTCTCCTGGAAGGAGATGTTAAAAAATTAGCAAAAGGTACCTGCTGATGAAGTACCAGTAACACTAATATTTTTGGTCTACACAGCCCGATGGTATATCTTCAATCTACATTACAATTCATTCAAAAATCAATTTAAAAAAACATTTTGCCTTTCATTTTTCTGTGTCATCACATTCAAAATGTAATGAAACAACAGACTCATGCTGTTGAAGAAGCTGCTTGAGTTGTGGCTTATTTGATTGCTTGGACACGGAGCTGTCATACACTACTACCTGTTCTGCTTTGATTAAATGCAGACTAATATTAGGATATAATGGACTGTTTTAACGAGGTACAGTTCATGCTTGGTAGGTACTTTAGGAAAATATCAAGTAAATTGTCTGTCAAATAAGAGTTTAACAGGTTTAACAAGCAAGAGAAATGTTATGACTACATATACACATGTCTGGAAATGCTGTGGAAACAAGTACCAACATGAATTGCAATAGCACAGCGGTAAAACAGATTCGCCTATTTCTGTATCACACAGAAATACAATTCAATAGCCTCTTTATGTTGTACAGAAAATAGCAAATTGACCTAGAAGAAATGCATGTTTGGAATACAGGAAACTGTCTTACCAAGTTTTGGTAGATGATCTTTGTAGTAAAAGCCTCCTTGGCCATCAGAAACATATTTTAGGTCTACCTTGCCCTTGTGGCCCATTCGGTAGACATTGGTTGTGCCATTAGACCAGGTGACACTGGCCACACTGCGACCAGACTCTGTGTCCCAGCCTCGAATGTCCACTACCTTCCCAACCTTACCCTCCCCGCCTATACACACATAAATACACACAAACACACATTGAATACGCAAGAAACATTATTGCATCAGTGAGGCAGAGACAAAAAATGGAAAGGGAGAAGAAAATCTCTTCATTAATAAAAGAAGCAACATATTTTTGTGCATTTTGATCAGGAGAAAAACTGTAAAAATGTATTGACATGCTAGACAGAATGGGAGGGTGAGGGGAAATCATGAAACGACAAAAGCATGTCAAGAATTAGACAATATAACAATATGATTCACTCCCATTTTCTAGAACTCAGCATCTAGACAAAACATAAATTCCAATTTCTTTTTCAAGTAACAACAAACAAAAAATCACTTTGAAAGGTAGGATTTGGCCTGTTAGTTCACAATGATATCGATTTCTGATCCATACATGAAGCTATGTCATTTGAGAAAGTCCATTGAGCCAACCAAAGTCATTAAGGTGCCTCAGTGCATGAACACACTGGAAAAAAACAGTGACCCATTAGACAACATGATGGGATGGAGTTTTCTCAGAATGCTCAAAGTATCATGTATACACTTACAGCACACACGATTTAAGCCAGATAAGTGACTTAACCAAACCTCAGGCCATACATTTCAAAGACACCAAGAGGACATTTTGACTCATTCGTTCGGGCCCTGAAAAGGGAATGTTACTATTCTCAGAGATTCATACCCGAGACAGGAAAAAAAAGGCATATTAACATTCCATCAGCCACTACAAGAAGTATGAAAGGCCTTTTCCTCCTTAAAAGAAAAGCTATCTACCTCTCTAAATGAGTATTTCTAGTTAGTATTTAGAGTAAGTAGAAATATAACTTAAAACAACAGTTAAACTTTGTATCCTGATTAAAATTTGAAAGCAGGTTGATAAATAATAGACCAATGAACAACTAAAAGCAAATAAATACAGTCCACTTTACTCTCCTAACATATGCTCCAGATTAGGTTTTCTGAGCAATGCTAGTAAGACAGCTGAAAAGAGAGGAACAAAGACTCGACAAAGATGAAGAGGCAATCATACATGTGTGATAGACACCAATCAGTCATCTGAATTATAGGTGCAGTAGACACATATAAACGTTACATTACAGGGATTAATGACGTGATGTTATTAGGGGTTCTGAGTTACCAAACACTTGTTGAGGTACAGCTCCATGAGAAAGGAGATAAGAGGCCTGCTTAATTGGCAATGACATGTAAGTTGTGAGATCAGTCGATGCAACATGTAACTCACCGTCTTGGTTGCCCCAGTCCCAGTCAGGTCCACGAACCACTTTAACACCTTGGAAGATTCCCTTGAGGATGATCCGTGGAAGGTTCTGCCTTGGTGCCAAGTTTACTCTGTGATAAAACCATGGAGAGACAAGTGAAAAAACTGTAGTATGGACCATCAAAAACAATTAAGTGACATCATAAACACAGAACTCTTTCCCATTATTTGTTTTATGACTGACAAAATATTACCCGTCTTGACTGTGAAAGAACCTCAAGTAATTCCTTATGTACCTACTTTAAATCTGACTTTCTGATTTGGGCACATGTGTTAAAATCATGTTAATATTTAATTATTACAATGGCTTACTGGCTTGCAGTGCAAGATGATATGATTAAGATAGGAAACGTTAACGTCAATGGTCCTCCAAATTCAACACTTCAAATGTTTTGTTCACATAACCTTCGAGGTATAGTTTAAACTATCCAATTGCCATCCATGTTACTGATGTAATGAAAACTCAATTATCAGTAAAGGATAGTTTTGATATACCATCAAGAGAATAACTTCTTGTTGAGTTTAATGCACCCAAGACTGCATTGTTTTCAAATCAGTCAACCTTTTTAGCATAGCCAAAAAAAAAAACAAAACCAGTGCAGTATGGCCCTATTCAAGATCTAAAATAAAAGTAATAATAGACAATCTCTGCCTTTGGACCAATGAGGACAGGTAATTGAATAGTTTTTACCTTTGGAATACATCAAGTAAACAGTTTTTACAGGTTTTTAAACCTCATGTTTGCACATGGTGAGCATTCCTGTTATTTTGTTGTATATATATGTATGTACAGTGTATATATCTATATTTGGAGAGAGAGAGAGAGAGATAACATAACAATAGGAGCATTTCTATCATTCAAAAATTAAAATTACAGCCTTCAAAAATGTATGGTTTTATACATGTATATATCTAGATACACACACACATTCTTACATAAAATTATATATAAAATACCCCTCCAAAGGAGAGGGGATGTTTTTTCCAAAAACCTTACAGGACAGGAAATACAAACACACCAGAAGAAACACCAAACACTGAAAAACCCTGTAAAACAATACAGGCAACATTATATACACACTTTACTCAAATTACACATCAAGACAGTCATAATCTTGGCAAGTGACATACCTTATGGTAAAGATTTGATCGGACCTTGGCGCAAAGGAGCTGCCTATTCCCATTCTTTCCAGACAAGATCAAAGCCCAGCATTGTTGGACAGAGCCAAAATAGTACAAAATCCAATGTATTCAAAGAAAAAAAAAGTGTTGGAGACGTTGTCATAAAAAAGCTTTACAGAGGCTTTAATGCAACCATATGTCCCTCCAGCAGTGGAGTTTTACATTCTTCGCCAGGAATCTTTAAAGTAAGCTACTCTCATGTCGTGTCTGCATAGATAGTTAGGTTATTGGAGGCCACAACAAGAGCCAAAAGTAGATTTTGCTCTCAGTCTACTAACAGGAAATCTCTGTGATCTTGGAAAGGTCTGTGCTGAGAATGGTGTGTGTCTTTGTGACTAATCCCTGGAAAGCAAAGTAGTCAGAAAGCAGGCCGCCTAATGGCAAAGCTTATAAGGTTTGTTCTCTGGAGCTTGTATACAGTAAAATGTTTTTGTTTTTCATTACTAAACTACACACACAGTACAAATATATATATTTGATGTCACAATTTGGTTTTATGTATCGCTGCTGTAGTAAAAAAGGTTATACTGAGAAATGTCGCAGGTTCTGTCTATTTCCTGATAACCTAACCGTTTGTAACAAGGATCATGAGTTTTGTTTCAAAAGACAAGAGTGATCCTATGTTTTTTTCCTAAAGAAGATTTAAATTGACAACTGTATCTATAGCAAGATGACAAAACATGTCCTAAATATTTGACATGTTTCCCAGTATAGCTAATCTGAGAAAGAAAACAGCTCTTTAAAGTGATCAAGATTTCTAATCCTGCCTGACCAAATGTCAGCCCAGCTCACAGACAGGATCAAAGCAAGAGACCTACAAATACTGACAGTGACAGGGTCAACAGTCAGCCAAGGTTATCACTGAGGCAGTAGAAAACACAAAATTATACGACAAAATTAACATGCAGGCAAGTGAAAAGTACCAATAGAAAATATTGAAAAACATGTACACTGCTCAAAAAAATAAAGGTAACACAAAAATAACACATCCTAGATCATACTACATAAATATACTTATTAAATACTTTGTTCTTTACATAATGCAGCCTCAGGATGGCACTGGCCAATGTCCACCCGAGCCAGCCTCGGAGGGGGCACGGAGCAGCGTCTCTCTGAGCCAGTCCCAAGCCCAGATAAATGCAGAAGGGTTGCATCAGGAAGAGCATTCGGTATAAAACTTTTGCCAAAACCAAACATGCAAATCAACCATAATAACAAGATCATACCGGATCAGTCGAGGACCAGGTATACAACGACCGCAATTGGTTCTGATGACCTACAGGAAACCAATGGAAACTGGGCTACTGTAGGTCAAAAAAGGAGAGAAGGAGGGCGTGTTCGGAAGCAGAGAGAGAAGAGGTAAGGAAAGAGCCTGGAAATGAGAGTAGGGACTTAGAATATTGGGACTATGACAGGAAAAGGTAGAGAGTTGGTCGACATGATGCAGGGAAGGAAGGTGGGTACGGTTACAAGACACATAGCATCTTCTGACACATAGTAAGGCCAGAAGCTTTTCATTTCCAGTGTTAATATTTATGTGATTTTATTGTCAGCACATTCAACTATGTAAAGAACAAAGTCTTCTTCTTCTTTCGGCTTTTCTTTTCAGGGGTCGTCACAGCGAATCAACTTTCTCCATGTAACCCTAGTCTCTGTATCTACCTCTCTCACACCAACTACTTCCATATCCTCTCTCACTACGCCCATAAATCTTCTCCTTGGTCTTCCTGTAAACCCCCTGCCTGACAGCTCAGATTCTAGCATCCGTCTACCAATATATTCACTATCCCTCCTTTGTACATGACCGAACCATCTCAGTCTGGCTTCTCTGACCTTCTCTGCAAAACATCTAACATGTGCTGTTCCTCTGATAGACTCATTCCTGATCCGATCCATTCTGGGTTCATCTCTGTGACCTCTAGTTCTGCCTCCTGTCTTTTTGTCATTGTAACTGTTTTTAGTCCATATAGCATTGCTGGTCTCACCAAATCACTGATAGCCTTCTAACACATAGAACCCCTGACACATTTTCCACCCATTCCAACCTGCTTGAACCCGTCACTTCACCACTTTTGCTCACTCTGTTGCTCTGGACTGTTGACCCCAAGTACCTGAAATCCTCTAACTTCTTGATCTCAACTCCCTTGATCTCCATTTCATACACATATACTCTGTCTTGCTGCAACTCACTTTCATTCCTCTACTTTCCAGAGCATACCTCCACCTCTCTAGGTTTTCCTCAACCTGTTCTCTGCTCTCATCGCAGATCATAATGTCATATGCAAACATCCTGGTCCATGGAGATTCCTGTCTAACCTCATCTGTCAGCCTGTCCATCACTACTGCAAACAAGAAGGGTCTCAGAGCTGATCCCTGATGGAGTCTCACCTCCGCCTTGAACTTCTCTGTTACCCCAACATCGCACCACTGTCTCACAGGTAGCATACGTGTCCTGTGCCAATCTAACATACTTCTCTGCCACTCCAGAGTTCCTCATACATTACATTAGCTCCTCTCTTGGCACCCTGTCATATGCTTTTTCTAGGTCTACAAAAACACAATGCAGCTCCCTCTGGCCTTCTCTGTACTTCTCTATTAGCATTCTCAAAGCAAATACTGCATCTGTAGTACTCTTTCAAGGCATGCAGCCATACTGCTGTTCACAAATGCTATTGCCTCTGAAGTGAATAGATTGATTTCACAGAAGTGTGATTGACTTGGAGTTATATTGCATTGTTTAAGTGTTCCCCTTTATTTTTTTTAGCATGTTTATACTACTCTTTCAAACTACTGCCACCACTATGTTAGTGAATATGACAAACAGAAAAATTAGATCTTGATAGAATCCTCAATCAAAATATTCAAAGATAATAATACAAAATATCATTAAACAAAAGCATTTCCTCAAAAAGGCCGTGGGTTAAAATAGTTCCACTGATATTTCACTTTTCGTTATTTGAGTACTTTGGAGAGATAGTATAGTGTATACTGTAAATGTAAGGACACAAAGGCCTAAGAAAAACCTGAGAGTACTATTAGATGGATCAATGATTGGTAAACTGCACAAATCAATAGGAATGCAAGAACTCAAATAACATTTACTACTACTTCAAAAAGTCAAAACTGACTGATCAGTATCATCTGGGAACTTCATACACATCCCAGCACAAAGAGGATAATGATTTTGTTAAGTTTTACCATCAGACACAAGCTACATCAACACAAATTAATGAGCTTTACCAGAATAAAAATATAGGTATCAATCCCCAGAACCTAAATTTCCTTTTCCACAGTTAGTATCAGTTGCTGTTAGATGTTGGATGTGTCTGGCTTTCAATTTTGCGCTCTAGCAAAAAACAAGTGTTGATGAAACTGTTGCTTCAACCAATCAGATTTTGAGTTGCAACACCAAGGCCTTCTAGAAGGGTATGGTAACGTTAGCTTGTCACATGCCCTTTGACTGGATCATCAGAGACTGCACAAGCCAGAGCTAGCAGACTGCATCTGTAGCGAGCTGCACGAACACAAATACAGTTGTGTTGATAAAATAGCTAATTTGTCAACCCATGATGGCTGAAGGAATAGAAGAAATTGATGTGGTTGCAGATTTACTGTCGAAACCATTTTCAAGACAAACTTTTCAAGAAAAGCAGAAGATCGTTATAGGTCAGGCAAAGCTAGCAGGCCTGTTACAGTGAGGAAAATTATTTTTTTGTCACTTTCAGTCCGCTAACTATGAGCATACCAGTATCTCTAGCTCACAGGCTCCAAGGAACACTGCAAATTGTATTGCCTGGAGTGCTTGTTAATTGTCACCAATTGAGGTTAGACCATTGGCTAGAGTAAAGGAGTTCTGTGACACCGTTGTGCTAGAAAGAATCTAATACAGGGAACTCTGTGAGGCCACTGAATGCATTGCAGCCGCTTCAAGCACATATAGAGGTCAAGCGCAAGATCCCTGCGAGCTACAATGAACTCCATGGCAGGATTCTGGACAATGTCATTTGCCAGACACAGACCATTTAAAGACCACAAAAACTGATGTTTGTCACCCTCCTCGACCCCCAGAAGTTTCAGGAAGACAAGAAAAATTTCATCTTCATCAATAAACACCGAGCCACGGAACACTTTTCAATCTGTCTCGGCCTCAAACAGAACTGACTGTAATTTACATTATGGATGATTTTACAGGAAATTCTCCCATTGATCTTCACTTTCATTGATCTTCAGAAAAATCTGAGTGAGAGCATGGGGCAGCTGTACACATTAGTGTATGTGGTGCTGATCATCCCCATGTCCACTGCTTCTGTCGAACAAACATTTTCAGCTCTAAAGCAAATTAAAACTTATGCCACAAATACAACCCGGCAGGCTCAACTTTCACCATTAGCTTTGATTGCAATAGAAAATGACTTCTTGATGGCACGGTTGAAGCCCACGGATGATCTCTACGACACAGTAACTGAACTCTTTTTAAGGAAAGAAAAGGCGATAGATTTTGTGTACAAATAATCAGAATTTTCAGCAACAGCATTTATTGGGGCTACAACAGTTATCTCTGCAATGTAACAGCTGCAGAAGGAGATGTTTTTGATAGCCATAAAACAGTTATTGAGGGGTGGATAGATAAATGAAGCACTACTGAAGGCCTAGGTGTGAAATGCTTTTAGTGACATGTATTATTGTTTTTTTTCTTTGCCATTACATAGAGTATGTGTCGTTACAAACTCAGTCAACTACAATATCCATCCATCCATCCATCCATCCAGCGCTTATCTGAAGTTGGGTTGCAAGGCCAGCAGCTAAGAGCGGCCCAGACTTCCCTCTTCCCAGCCATATGGTCAAGCTCTCTGTGGGGATCCCAAGGCGTTCCCAGGCCAGCCTAGAGACATAGTCTCTCCAGTGTGTTCTGGGTCTTCCCCATGGCCTCCTCCCAGATGGACATGCCAGAAATACTTACCCCAGGAGGCGTCCAGGCGGCATCCTGACCAGATGCCCGAGCCACCTCATCTGACTCCTCTCTATGCAGACGAGCAGTGACTCTACTCTAAGGCCCTCCCGGATGGCCAAACTTCTCACCCAAAGAAGAGTTCAGCCACCCTATGGAGAAAACTGATTTCAGGCGCTTGTATCCGCAATCTTGTTCTTTCGGTGACTATCCACAGCTCGTGACCATAGGTGAGGGTAGGAATGTAGATCGACCAGTAAATTGAGAGCTTTGCTTTCTGGCTCAGCTCCCTCTTCACCAGGGCAGACCAGTACAGAGTCCACATCACCACAGACGCTGCACCAATCCACCTGTCAAATGGCCACTTCATCCTTCCCTCTCTCATGAACAAGACCCCAAGATACTCGAACTCCTCCACTTGGGGCAGGACCTCTTACCTGACCCGGAGTAGGCACGCCACATATTTATGGTTGAGCAACATGGTCTCGGATTTGAAGATGCTGATCCTCATCCCCTTTATAAAAAGGGGGATCACCATGCCTGTCTGTCAATCCATTCACACTGTCCCTGACATCCACACAGTGCTGCAGAGGTGTGTCAGCCAGGAAAGCCCTAAACATCCAGAGCCTTGAGGAACCCAGGGCAGACCTCATCCACCCCATGTCATTCTCCATGGTCTCCCTGAACTCCTCCCTAGTGCAGGTGCTGAGTCGAGGGGCAATCAATATGCCCACACCTGGCCAGCGCCTTTCACTGGGGGCAACTCCAGAGTAAAAAAAGAGTCCAGTCCTCTGAAGAGGCTTAGTTTCAGACCGCAAGCTGTGCGTCAAGCTGAGTCCAACTACATCTAGTCAGTATCTCAGCCTAACACACCAGATTGGGCTCCTTCCCTGCCCGAGAGGTGACATTCCATGTACCCAAAGCCAGCATCTGCGTGTCTAGGCGGGGGAAAACTGGTTCCAATTGCACCCTTCATCTTAAGGGGTCTTCTGATATGCACTTTTCCTAGTCACTCGCCTGGGACCTGGTTGCCTTGGGTGACCCTTCTAGGAGCAAAGCCCCCAACAACGTAGCTCCAGGGATCACTGAGACGTGCAAAGCCCTCCACCACAATAAGGAGGCAGATCAAGGAGGCTGACGACGACATTTGAAATAGAATTAAAAGTCCTGGTTAAGACACATAGCTCTATAAAAACACTGTTCACAGAAAGCTGAATATGCTTAACAATGAATTATTCTCAATGCAAATGTACTTTTTAAAAAACACTACTACTATTTTATTGTATTCCAATTTTATTATATCATATTTATTATCATATAATTGATTTTTGATATGAGCAATTATTGTGTTGTTTTTCTGTGGAGGTTGTCAGTCACCCAGGTCATAGCAGATCTTGTCAAAATCTGTCAAAATCAAAACTGGACTTGATTTCTTACCTCGACAATCTCAGATTTTCTTAGTTTGATTAAATTGGCCAAACAGAACCACGGGATTATAATAATTCATCAGTTGAGTTTAATCCAAAAAAGATTAACTTCAACTGTACAAAACACATTTTTATGTTGGTTTGAAATAAGTTCACAAAAATTTGCTCTTCCCAATGGTTTCAAAATTAAGTATTTTTGAAGCTTGTCAGGAATTCTGCATATGTTAAGAATGTGTAAATGTGCAATGTGTGGCTTTTCTGAAAAGTTTAGACAAATTACTTGGACAAAAAAACAAAAACAAATCATTTATTTACTCTTTAACTGAAATTAATGTAGCCCTTGGGAGGGCAGAAGCCAGTGTCTTCCCTAACCGTCCCAAGCCCTGATAAATGCAAAGGGTTGTGCCAGGAGAGGCATCTGACAAAAACCCATAACCAAGTACACAAATCAACCTCTGACTTTTATCCATATAGATTGAGGCCTGGAATAACAACATCCGTCAGCTGAGCTGATAACCTACAGGGTACTAATGGAACATGAGCAACTGTGGTTTGAAGAGGAAGAGGAGGAAGGCATGTGCGTAGGCAGAGAGTGAAGAGAAAGGCAAGAGGCTGGGACTTTTGAATGCTGGTACTGTGAGGAGAAATGTTCGTGTTTGTTGGCATGATGTAGAGGAGAGCAGTGAATCAGTGACGTGCAGTCAGTAGAGGCAGGGAGGCCGGGCCTCCCCTGTCATTACGGAAAGAAAAAAATGCAAAATGAAAAAATAAATTAAATGGTTATATTTATTCAGTGATTTGTACTATCAAGTTATTTTCCATATAGCTTCCCCATTTTTATTTTTTTTTTCCCAAAATCGCTTAAAGAATGTCAAATTTACTGTTCAAATATGAGGAAGAGACGTGCAGTGATGACATCTGTGCCTCACTAGCCATGAACCTCACCGCACGCCACTGCAGCGAATATACTGTGTTTCGAGGATACCAGATTGAAAGGTAGGAAAGCTAGAAGCATAGGAAAGCTAGAAGCTTAGGAGTAGAACTTAAGTTGTCCTATCATAGTACTGATGGGTAGAAAAACACACTAGGAGCTATCTTGAAGGAGAAGGTGGTTAAGAATGTTCTGGAGATGACAAGAGTGTCAGATAAACATCCTTGGAGGTTCTCAGTCATCCAGGTCATGGTGAATACTTGTCAAAATCTTCTGGTTGTGGCAACGACAAGCCACGACAAAGATGGATAGGATCATAAATGAGGACGTCAAATGAATAGAATATGTTGAATGTTTTGGAGATAAAGTCAGAGAGGGCAGACTGTGATGGTTTAGAAATATACAGAGGATCATGAACATACTTTAAGCGGGATTCTGATGTTGGATCAAGCAGGCGGCCTTCAGGAAGACCAAAGAGATTTATGGATTGAGTGAAAGAGGACATGAAGTTAGTTGGTGTGAGAAAAGAGGATGCAGAGAAAAGAGTGAGAAAGATACAGATGGTTCATTGTGTCAACCCCCTGAAGGAAACAGCCGAAAGAAAAAGAGGAAAAGTTAAAGACGTCTCTAACAGTCCCCCAAATCCCTTCTCTACTTCAGTCACAACAGCACATTTTAGGAACTGAAGGAAAGAAGAGAAAGAAGTCAAGCTCAGTAACGACAAAAGACAAGAAATTACCAAAGGAATTCCAATCAATCAACATGCTCCAGAAGTGTATGAAAGAAAGAGAAAGCTTGGTGGTGGGTATTGTGAATAAGCCATTAAGCATGATTGTGTGGCGGAAAATTGGGGTGGAGCTCTGAGCTTGATGTGCAAGGGAAGGATTAAGCAGTAAGATAACCCGATAGGTTCTCTGAGACTGCGTGTGTTGTTTTTGTGTGGCAGATCCGATTAACCAACTGCATACCAATCATCTTGTAAACATATGGTAGGAACATATGTCAGCCTGAGCACTGTCAGCATGCAAACACGTCTGGATATACTTCATTGCCCTCATCAAAAGCACTGTGAGTCAATAGAACATGATCACAATGAAGAAACATTTACTCCACTGCTCTCCAGTATGTACACATCAAAAGGCTTCCATTCCAATAATACTCTCAATACTCGTAATAATACTCACAAACAAATCACCTTTAATTGTGATGAAAAAACAATGTTCCTATACCACAATTCAGTCTGATCATGCATATTATACACAGCATCTGACCAGTTTACATTTGGTATGTCAATATGTTAAGCTATATGTACAGCTATATTTGCTTTATATCTAACACCTGTTACCTAATATAAGTTTGCCAGTAAGTTGAAAATTAACATGCTTATCTGCACCACCTGAGAATGTTGGGATGCTAATCCAGTTAAATCTGTTATAATTACAAAGGAACACTCATGCACAGAACATCCAGCTCAGGTCTCACACCACATTTATGACGGCACAACTCCTGCGTCAGCTCATTTAATAGCATTGTTTTGACCACTTCCCTTTGTACCCACAGGAGACAAATAAAAAGTTTCTAACATTATTAAGTTGTCATTAGAATGCTGTTCCACATTAAAGAAGTGCCTCTAACTATGCTAGCGCTGACTCCGCACATAGATCAAAATGGTGGAGCAACAAGGGGAGTCTTTCATGATGAAATCAAGTTATATTTGCCTCCCCATGCGAAAAGCAGCATGTCTTATGACTGCCAGAATCTAAAATAGTTTTCAGAAGTGCTTTTGGCAAAAACATGGGAAAAGGGGGGCCTTACATAAAGAACTACTATGTGTTCAAGACTACATTCTGTTCAATACCTCTCTATTTCATTCACATTGTGAAAAAAGAAGTGATATCCATGTGATTTTCTTCCAGTAACTATATCAGAAAAGTTTGGCAACAATATAAAAACAGTCCCCTTAATTTTGCATTTCAAGTCTGATTTTCTGATTTTTGAGATGATTATTTTCAAGTCATTAATTGCCATTTTTCTGATGGTATTTGTTCATTATTTAAAATGAAATGAGACAATTTAATGAACATGAGCTCATTTGCCATTGAAAGAATACATATCTCAATTGCATACAAAGTGACAATAATATAGTCTCAGGGGGGCAAAAGTCAGTGTCTTTTTGAGCCAGTCCCAAGCCTGGATTGGTTGGTTGCGGGGGGAGCAGTTATGTCAGAAAGGGCACCCAGTGTTAAACAATATAACTTCCATACCTGATCGGTCGAAGTCTGGGTTAAAAACGACTACGAGTGGTGCCGAAAACCTGGGCTACAGTCACTTAAAGAGGGACTGGAGAAATGTGTGTTCAGAACCAGAGGCAGAAGGGGAAAAGGCAAGAGTTTGAGACTATGAGTAGGGACTGTTATTATATTGACAGGAAAAGCTAGAGTTGGTTGACATGAGGCAGAGAAGGTAGGTTGATCTACTATGTAGCAAGGAGATCTGGTGGAAAGGTGGCAAGGCTAGAAGCTTTGACGCAAAGTTGGTCTATCATGGTACGGATAAAAAGAGAGGTGGAGTAGGAGTAATCTTGAAGGTGGAGTTTGCTAGGAATGATCTGGAAGTGTAGAGTCAGATAAAGTGATGAGTCTGAGGCTAAATATTGAAGGTGTAATGTTGCTACTGGCAATACCCACAGAGAGTAAGAAGAGAAGGAAACATTCTGGGTTGAATTAAATGCAGTGATACTGAATAGCCCCACAGGCAAGGAAGTGGTGACTGGTGCAGACTGCAATGGACACATTGGGGCAGGCAATAGAGGTGATGGGTAGGTTTGATATCCAGGATAGGAACAAGGGGGGACAGATGGTGGTAAACTTTGAAAAATGATGGAAATGGCTGTGGTGGATACTTTTTTTCCAAATGAACAGTTACAAATGATAACTTGTAAGAGCAGTTGGACGACTGTTAAGAAAGATGATAAAGAGGACGAAGGTAGAAAAGAGGATGAAGTGGTTGTCGCTGAATAGGATGGAGTGTTGTATGGTTTTAAGGGAGGAGCTGATAGAGGATGGCTCTGCGTGGCTGGACAGCTACAACTAATGAACCGTATTTTCCACACTATAAGGCGCATAGAATAAAAACTACAGTAGTGGCTGGGGTTGCATTATGCATCCACTAAATGGAGCTGCGCTAAAGGGAATGTCAACAAAACAGTCAGATAAGTCAGTCAACCGTATAAATATAATAAAAAAAACAATGTTCTGGCAACTCTGTTCACTCCCAAAACAAGTTTGTGCATTCACAATACGGTACTGTACGTACCGGTAGCTCTTACTGGTATTTGCGCCGCCTTTGTTGAAAACAATGTATTTCCAACTCAATTTGTCACAGCTCAAAGTGTTTCATAAAACAAAAGCACCAAGAAGGACCGTCTCTAAATTCATTGATGTTAAGTTCACGAGCTAGCACTGTTGCCTTCATTCGAATAGTGACTGGTGACACTTCTACTTGCGTCTCTCTGTTCAAAAACCCTCTGTTCAAGTTGTCGTCTAACTCTAGCCATCTCGCTTTGTTCCCTCAGAAACTCTGTTTGGTCTTCTTTACTTGGCGCACGTCATCTTGTTGCTTCCTCCACTTCCGTACCATTTATTTCGTTAATGTTGAATTCTCTCACTGCTGCTCTATTCCTATGTTCTACTGCATGACTGATAGCCTTGAGTTTAAACTCTCCGACGTAAGCATTTTGGGGTCTTTACACACGCACACACACACACACACACACACACACACACACACACAAATCGAAATTAAAATGCACGGTTCGCGCAGTCATATATCCCAGCATGCTACTTCTTCTACTGGAGAAAATTAAGTCGGTGGCTGCTTCCCATAGTTGCAAGACCTCTTGCGGCTCAATATTGATCCATATATAAGTCGCACCAGATTATAAGGCATACTGTCGGTTTTTGAGACAATGAAAGCCTTTTATGTGCGCCTTATAGTGCAGAAAATACGGTAATCAGGCCGATGCGTAGGAGAGTACTCAGTGTGTTGTCTGAAAAAAAAGTACACTAGGAGACTTGGTGGTGGAATGAAGAGGTTCAAGATCACAAAGAAGAAGTGGAACACTATGGAGACTGAAAAGAGCAGACAAAAATACAGGGAGATGCCGCACAAGCGAGGGTAGCTGTGGCAAAGGCCAAAGAAAGGGTCCATGATGACTTGTATGCCAGGTTGGATAGTAAGAAGGGAGAATGGTTTATGAACAGACAGTTCAAGATGGAACAGAAGTGCAGCGGGTTTGGGTGCTTAAGGATATAGGGAAATGTATTAGCAGGTGCTAGAAGAGTGACTGGAAAATGTAAAGATTACATTGAGGAGCTGATGAATGAGGAAAATGAAAGAGGGCAAAGGGGCAGTTGTGGACCACAATGTGGCAAAGATCAGAAAAGGTGAAGTGAGGGGGGCATTGAAGAGGATGATGGGTAGAAATGCAATTGCTTCTGATGATCTACCCGGAGGCAGCAGAGATGTTGAGGCTTAGGAGTGACAAAGATGGATGGAATCAGAAATAAGTCCATCAGAGTGGCAGCGCATGCTAGATGTTTTGGAGATAAGGTCAGAGCCACCACCTTATCATGGTGGAGGGGTTTGCGTATCCCAGTGATCCAAGGGGCTAAGACATAACGGTCTTTACGTCCCTGTTAGGTTGATGACCCCAATGATGAAGAAAGAAAAATACCAACACGTTTTCTCTTGCCCAGACGCAGGTCACAGGGGTCCCTCCTTGGAGCCAGGTCTGCAAATGGGGTTCGATATTATATGTGCCTGGTCACTGAGCATTCACAAAGGGGCTCAGCTGGGTTAAACCCGAAAGGACATCATGGGCCCCCTTTTCCTTGGGTTCACAACCCATAGGAGGGGCAAAGGGTGCAATGTGAGCTGGGTGGGGACCAAGGTGGGGGAACCTTGGCAATTTATTACCTCTCCATTGGGGAAGGAACCTGAGCTGGTACTCGAGACTGAGATGATATAGTGATATAGTCAGACTCACCTCACCCCCAGTGCCCCCAGTGAGAGGCACCAGGCAGGTTAGGCATGCTGATTGCCCCCCGACTCACCGCCTGTATGTTGGGGTTCAACCCGGTGGATGAGAGGGTAGCCTCCCTCTGCCTTTCAGTTGGGGACCAGGTTCTGACTGTTTTGTGTGCCTTTGCAGCCCACACCAGTTCAGACTACCCACCCTTTTTGAAGTCCCAAGGGGGGCTGCTAGACAATGCTCACATGGGCAGTGACAGTGGTACCTGGAAAGAGGTGATTGAGAGGAACTGTCCTCCTCTTCAGTGCACGAGTGTTGTCTTGTTACAGAACTTCTGTTCTCATCATGGACTGTCTATGTTCAGACATAAAGATTGTGAACATGTGCACCTGGCACCAACAAAACTTTGAAAGCAGTTTAATGATCAACTCTGGTCTTGTCAGACTTGAAGCTCCACGTTCTGGTCACATGAGTCAAGAGACGATTGGAGTTGTCAACTGATCACCATCTGGTGGTGAGCTGGCTCTGATGATGTGGGAGGATGCTGGTCAGACCCAGTCAGATCCAAACATAAAGTTAAGGTCTATTGGGACCGTCTGACAAAGTCCCCTGTCAGAGAGAGTTGCAACACCCACCTCCAGCACAGCTTCAACCACGTCCCAAGGGAGACTGCGATAATTGCGTGCGAGTGGGCTGTGTTCCACTCACATCTTGTCAAGATGGCAGACTGGAGCTGTGGCCGTAAAGTAGTCGGTGCCTGTCAAGGCAGTAACCCCCAAACCCATTGGTGGACCCCAGCAGTGAGGGATCACGTCAAGCTGAAGAAGGAGCTCTCTTGCTGAGCCTTTCTAGCCCCAGTGGGGTTTCATAGGCAGCTGACAGGTATCAGCAGGACAGGTGGTATGCAGCTGTGGCGGTTGGCAAGGCAAAATCTCAGGCGTGGGTGGAGTTCAGTTAGGCCATGGAGAATGACTTTGGTTGGGGACTTTTACAGTAGGGATGGTGGGCTGCTAACCTTGATCTGGGATGTTGTGGATCAATGGAAGGAATTCTTTCAAGGTCTCCTCAAGCCTGACGATACACCTTCAATGAGGAAGCGGAGACCGGGAACTTTGGGGTGGACTCTCCTACTTCTGGGGCTGCAGTTGTCTAGGTAGTCAAAAAGCTCCTGGGTGGCAGGGCCCCAGCGGTGGATGAATGTTGTAGGGCTGTCCTGGCTGACATGTCTCTGCAGCACCATGTGGAAGGCAGGGGTTGTGCCTCTGGATTAGCACACTGGGGTAGTGATCCCCCTCCTTAAAAAGGGGGATCAGTGTGATTTACATCCTGGTCGTGGAACAGTGGCCCAGCTCCATGCCATCAGCAGGGTCCTTGAGGGCGCATGGAATAATCTCCAACAAGCCTGCTACATGTTTTTTGTGTTTTGTGTAAGAAGGCATTCGACAGTGTCCCGCAGGGAATCCTGTGGAGGATGCTCCAGGTATTTGGGGTACCAAACCCTGTAATATGGGCTGTTCTGTCCTTGTATGATAGGTGTCAGAACACTGTCCGTATTGTCACTTGCCAATACATTTCTGGTGAGGGCTGGATTCTGCCAGAGCTGCCCTTTGTCACCAAAGGGTGGTTGGAGGTGGTAATGTTGTGGAAGAAGTTGTCGCTTTGTGTGCCATCTGTGAGTTCTCTAGCGCCGACCAGAGGGCAGTAGTTCACACAAATGGTTGCCAGGGACGGAATTGTCTATGACGATGTTTGCCACTCTGGTAGCAGGAGCTGGCAATGTCCTTTGGCTAGATATTTAACTGCCCAAGATCTTTTGGGCTTTGTCCATCACCCTCTGCAGTCCTCTCCTGTTGCCCACTGTTCTTCCTGAATACCACAATGTCATGCAGTATGTCCGGATGCTCTCGATGGCTGCCCTGTAGAAGTTCACAAGCAGCCTCTCATTCAGGTTGTTTTGCATGAGTATTCTCAGGAGGTGGGGTTGCTGCTGGGCGTTCTTAACCACTGCTATTGTGTTGGCAGACCAAGGGAAGTTGTTGGAGATGTGTGTGAATCTGGAAGATCAGAGGGTTTTCAACATATTTCCCATTTATGTGGAGTGGGGCTAGCTCTGTGCCTCCTCTCCTAAAGTCAAGAACAATCTCTTTTGTTTTGGTGGTGTTCACAATATTAAACAACATTAGCTTGTTTACTGCACACTACTTTGCAAGCTTGCATACCTCATCTCTGTATGCTGACTCATCTCCATTTGATATGAGTCCAACCACAGTGGAGCCATTCGAGAATTTAATGTTTTTGAGAGATGGGTAAGGGAGCAGTCATGTGAGTGTAGTGTGAACAGGAGGGTGCTCAGTACACAACCTTGGAGGGAGCCAGTGGTGAGTGTGATGGTGTCTGATCATTTGTGTGTGGTTTGTTAAAAAGTTATTGATCCAGTGGCAGAGGGAGATTCAGCCCAGGTGAGATAATTTCCCCACCAGTATGTCGACCAGTTTGTGACAGAGACAGTTTGAAGGTGAAGACATCAGAGAGCTTGTTCACGAACTCTCGTATTCTACCAGGGCTAGTTCTTTTCCTTGGGTTCACTGTCCTCAGCACCTATCTCACTACATGTTCCTGGACTTTGGGTCTTTTGAGGGCCAGAGAGTCTGACAGCCTCAAAGCAGGCAAAGAAACAGCTGAGGTACTCAGCCAGCATGGCATTGGGCTTTATATATGTTAGTTTATGACTTCTGTGGCTGGTGATGTGGTTTATGCCCTGACATGATTTCCTTGAGTACTCTGTGAAGTGGTCCTCAACTTTTCTTTTGTATGTCACTTTGGCATAATCCATCTTTTTTTGGTTGGGACCTGGCTGAGCAGTACAGTCATGTCCTCCTATCCGCGGGCGGATTTATGTTTTTTGAGCTGGAAACTTCAATAGCCATTCATGGTGTTTGATTTGGGAAGACCCTGATTTGTTTACGATAACAGTGTATCTCTTGTGTTTTGACATATTACCATAGCATGTCTGTATATTCGTGGAGGTCGTGGTGATCAGAGGAGGGTTTGTGAATACATTGGTGGAAAAATGCTGGGGTTGGAGCTGCCCAGCAGGGGGGCCAGAAAGACCAAAGAGAAGATTTCTGGATGCAGTGAAAGAGGACATGAAGATAGCAGGCATGAAAGAAGATGCAGAATAGGGTTAGAAGGATTTGATTTGATTTGATTTGATTTGATTTGATTTGCTATGACGAACCCTGAAGGCAGAAGCCGAAAGAAAGAAAAGAAGAGAAGACATGCAAACTGACAAAAAAGCTAATAAAAACTCTGAAGTTTATCAGCCAATGACCATTACCTGGGGGTGACAGTATATGTATTCATCAAAACATTCACAATTCATCATCATAATTACCCTAATCATTAACCTATGGATATATAATAGCTTCCAATCTGAAATTTTTAATATATAATTTCAAAATCTTGTTATTTTTGAGGTTCATTTGAATTAACTTAACTCTCAAACATCACTAGCAGGTTAACGCAAGCATAAAATGATGGTTACAGGCACCGATCTCTTCCATGGACGGATCTAAGGGCATTGAAAGTTAGATGTTTCAAACTCAAATCATAGTAAGTTGACTGTCCTCAACTGGGTGTTTAACGACACTAATGAACATGAATATAACATTCATGTTTTAGATATGAATACTGTAAGCTGAACTTAACATTAAAATTATTTTTAAAAAAACATTAAGAAGTAGCAAAAGTAGACAAAGTTCTTAATTTGTATATTTTTTTACATATTTTTACATATTTGGTTTTACATATTTGGTGTGTTTCTTCAGTGGTAGTTACAATAGTGGTAGTTACAATAGTAACTACCACTGAAGAAACCATTTTGCCATTTCAATAAAATGAAGAGTGACAATTCAGTGCTCAATGATGGGGGTGGTTGGGGGGGTGGGTGACTGCTTATGACCTGTATAGTCACAGAAAGGTCTTTGTAACACCCAAAATGAGGACCTTAATGAAGTAACAGCCAACTAAGCAATAATTGGGCCTCACTGAAAAAGTGCCTCTGAAAGGAAAATTTGGACAACATATGTGATTATAACCATGTAAAATTCTATCCACCCTATTTTTTGCTCATAGACAGTCTTCTTATTATTACTCTTCTGCTTTTGGCTTTTCACTTCAGGGGTCGCCAAAGCAGATCAACTTTTTCCGTCTAAACCTATTCTCGGCATCTTCCTCTCTCACTATGTCCATAAATCTTCTCTTTGGTCCTCCTGTAAACCCCCTGTCTGACAGCTCAGATTCTAGCATCCGTCTACCAATATATTTACTATCCCTCCTCTGTACATGACCAAACCATCTCAGTCTGGCTTCTCTGACCTTCTCTCCAAAACATCTAACATGTGCTGTTCCTCTGATAGACTCATTCCTGTTCACTCCCAAAGAGAACCTTAGCATCTTCATCTCTGCGACCTCTAGCTCTGCCTCCTGTCTTTTTGTCATTGGAACTGTTTCTAGGCCATACAGCATTGCTGGTCTCACTACTGCCTTGTACATTCTTCCTTTCATTCTGGCCGATAGTCTTCTATTGCATAGTAACCCTGACACTTTTCTCCAGCCATTCCTACCTGCTTGAACCTTTTTCCTTACCTCTTTTCCACAATCTCCGTTGCTCTGGACTGTTGACCTTAAGTACTTGAAATCTTCCAACTTCTCAGTCTCTAATCCGTGTAGCCTCACCGTTCCACCTGGGTTCCTCTCATTCACACACATATAACACATATATTCTGTCTTGCTGCAACTAACCTTCATTCCTCTCCTTTCCAGAGCATACCACCACCTCTAGATTTTCCTCTACCTGTTCCCTGGTCTCATCACAGATCACATTGTCATCTGCAAACATCATAGTCCATGGAGATTCCTGTCTACCGTCATCTGTCAGCCTGTCCATCATCACTGCAAACGAGAACGTCTCAGAGCTGATCCCTGATGAAGACCCACCTCCACCTTGAACCTCTCTGTTACACCTACAGTACACCGCACCACTCTCACAGCTAGCATACATGTCCTGCACCAGTCTGACATACTTCTCTGCCACTCCAGACTTCCTCATACGATACCAGAGTTCCTCTCTTGGCAGCCTTTTCTCGGTCTACAAAAGTGCAGCACAGCTCCCTCTGACCTTCTCTGTACTCTATTAGCATTCTCAAAGCAAGTACTGCAACTGTTGTACTCTTTTTAGGCATGAAGCCATACTGCTGTTCACAAATGCTGACCTACGCTCATACACTTTATTCCTCTATAGTTGCCGCAATTCTGCACGTTCCCCTTATTCTTAAAAATGTGTACCATCACACTTCGTCTCCATTCCTCAGACATCTTCTCACTCTCTAAGATCCTGTTGAATCATCCAAACAGAAACTCTACCGCTGCCTCACCTAGACACTTACACACCTCCACAGGTATATCATCAGGACCAACTTCCTTTCCACACCTCCACAGGCATATCATTAGGATCAACTGCCTTTCCACTCTTCATCCTCTTCAATGCCTTCCTCACTTCACTTTTACCAATCCTTGGTCCTTTGCAGCCTGCAATAGTCACCTCTTCTACCCTTCCCTCTCATTCATTTTCCACATTAATCTGCTCTTTAAAGTAATCTTTCCATCTTCACTTTACTCTTCTGGCACCTGTCAATATCCCCATTGACAGTAACTAAGCGTTTTCACAAACCCCAACTCAAAAGATTTGAGTACAGCTCAATTTCTACACCCACAACTGAATGTATATCTAACCACATAGTGACATTACAATGACAGAGTAACACTGAAATAATTTATCTATTGCGCTTTCTGTCTTCTAATGCCTATTGTGTTCTGGTGTATGCACACTTGCCAAATTGTCAGGGTGTAGAGTAAGTCTTTCCCAGGGGTATCAAAACCAAGTGTTGAATGTTTCGCAGCACCAGTTGAGGAAAAATGTCTAGTTCGATGATTCTGTAGTTGCCAGTAAGGAGGCTAGGCAAATTACATTTGTTCTCTTGGGAGGAAAGGTTGGATCATTTAGGTTCAGGCTCAACAAAATTCACGGTCGGAGCCAGAAACTTGCAGTCAGCAACATGTCTAGCAGTAGAACGAGCAAGTGAATGGTTGTGGTTGAGGAGGAAGCATGGTATCTGGGGAAGTCGCGAAGGAAGGATAGTTTGTTTGTATTCAACAGATCATGGTAACATTGCTGGAATTTCTGTTTGTGTGTTTGTTCTTCCATTTCCACAGTTCACCCAAATCTTTACAAATTTGAACCCCAGGAATATGAGGAAGTGCAATACCAAGTCTGGAAAAGCAATTATATTGTGACTGAAAGTGATTGTGTCTGCTATCCCTTTCTGTTTTTTAAACGCTGGCCTTTAATACAGCAAAGGTCAGAATACAGGAGCACTTGAAATTTTTAGCATCTGGTGCTTTGACACTTAAGTTGGAAATACAGCCATCCCACTACTTGTTCTAATTATTAACTTTTGCTATTAGTACCATACAGATCAGAATAATGGTAGAAATATCACTTTCAACACCAGCTATCTTACAATTAAGAGTAAAAGTTTCTGTTTGTTTAAGTGACAGCTACCTGATATAACTAAAAAAAAACAACTTCAGCAATCATACTGGAGGCCAGCCAATCACGCATCCCTAATAGAATGTTCTAAATGACCTTTGTCTGCGGAGGTTCTCAGTCATCCAGGTCATGGTGGTCGAAATCTTCTTGACACGGCAGATTAACAAGATATTCAAGAAATTCCAGTCCTGTTGCCATGACAAGAAGTTTTCAACAAGAATTCTAAATGGCCTATGCGGAGCATATACTGATCAAAAGAGCGAGTTTTATGAAAATAATACTTATAGTTAATATTACTATTCAAGGAAACCTAAGGATTTTATTAGTTTGAAGAAAACTGTTGTCAATTCTTGTTTTATATTGTAAATCATGACTTGAAAATCCTGAATTTTACAGCCTCCAATAAAGAGCGGGAAAACAAAAGGAGCAGCATAAGACATGGACCAGACAAAAATATAGAAAAGTATCTAGGTCATACATGTCACCTCATTAAAATGAGCACAGGCCATCCAACTGACATTCAGACAGTGCCTGAAGCAGTTTAGAGCTTCACTGTGAACTGATGCAGAACAGTGAATTCTGAAAGGAGAACTCACGCCAGTAAATTTGGATACATGGGACACTTGGAATCAGCTCACTTGGTGTTTATCCCCAGTTTGCTTTTGTTGACTGAATATGCAGAAGAAAGTTTGTGCAACATTTTAATGTTTGTTACCACTTAGAGGATGAAATATCTGGTTCTAGTAAATGGAAAATTGCCCACAGCATATTATATTCTTTAATCTGATATTTTAGGTTCTGTGACAGTATCTATACTTGTTATTTTTCTTGTTAATTTTAGACTATTTCTAACAAACAATGTTCAAACGTTAAAAACGTTTTAAAAAAAAACATTTTGTGGCAGAAAATATGTCTTTAAAAAAACAAACATTTTGTGGCCTATATATTTTTACTGTTGGTATCATACTCAAATTCTACCCTGACTATCTGACCACAAACAAGTGCCCTATTAATCAACAAACCTATATATTTAGAGGCAAGCTATAAGGTGAAAAACATCATTATATAATATAATATAATATAATATCTTCTTCTTCTTCTTCTTCTTCTTCTTCTTCTTCTTCTTCTTCTTCTTCTTCTTCTTCTTCTTCTTCTTCTTCTTCTTCTTCTTTCAGCTTTTCCCTTCAGGGGTCGCCACAGCGAGTCAACTTTCTCCATCTAACCCTGTTCTCTGTATCCACCTCTCTCACACCAACTACCTTCATATCCTCTCTCACTAATATAATATAATATAATATAATATAATATAATATAATATAATATAATATAATATAATATATGTTTGTGAAAAATATCTTGCATATAAAAATATTACAGCCCAAAAACTCTAGCTCAAATGGCAACATAAACAAACGTTTAATTTTTTTTAATGAAATGTGTTCCACACACTAGCAAAAAAATATAAAGGAAAAGGTCAACTTTTACTCTACATCCGAATTTATTAGCATCCCAGACATTTCCAACGGAGCCAGATATCATAAATCAATTAATCAGACCATCTAATAAATACTCACATTAAATATTTTCCATCAAGATAATGGAAACCATCAGCTTACAGTCCTTCCATCCAAAATGATGAGCAACGTCTGTAGCACATACTGTAAAGGCGTCAGAGAACAAAGCTTGTTCTTTTACCCCAGTTGGCCCCAGTTAGGCAGAACGATGTCTAGTTATGTTTTTCCTTTTATGACTCATTTTGTAGTTATAAACCTCATTATTTTTTGAAGCTGTCTTCTTCATTCACAGTGAAGAACTTCCAGAAAGAGCATGTGACTAGCGTGGTATTGTCTGAATAGTGATATGAACTACAGTGATGTTTATGTGTAAATTAGGTGTACAGAATAAATTATAGAATGAGACATCATCTAGTTGACCATATAACCTATCTGGGCCCCTTGTCACACAGTGGATTCTCATATAAAAGACAGGACACCTTCCTCACTATCGGTCCATCCACCTGATAGTTTGTTGTTAGTTCTTCAGAAAAGAGATATGACTGAACAACAGGAGTAAGAGAAAAGGTATGCAGGTGGGAGACATAATCATTCTAAAGACAACCCTGTGATAGAACATTAGTGAGCCCCATATTAGAATGATAATTAGGCTAATGTAGTTAGTTGGGGGGGAAACAACACCTATGAGTCAAAATTAGATTTTGTGAAAGCTTGTTGAGTGCATACAGTGTAGTTCATTTCACCGTAATAAGAAATTAAATTGGGGATCAATTGTGTGTGGTGAGGTGGATAGTGTGTCACTTACGGCTGAGAGTGTGCCGTCTCGTAACGCTCAAAAGCATGACTCAGGTCGTGCTTGTTGTTCATGTAACACTGGGTGCACAGGTCATAGTCAAAGCACACCTTGCACTTCCATCTCATTCCCATAATGCCGTGTTTCTTGCAACTGTCACAGATGATGTTGGAGTGACGCACCCCTATAGTTCAGGAAAGAAAGGTTATTAAAGAAATGTCAGTGGAGGTTTAAATCCAGGATGCTCGGGGTTTCTATTATATGTTACAGATAAATGTCTTTGTAGTGCATTTACATGCGCGATATCGTAAGATGCAAGCTATTTTCCACAGTATTCTAAGGTATAGCTGTGTCCTTATCGCAATTCCTAAATTCAAAAGCGGAGGAACCAAAGCACAAACAGCATGACAACCCCCCCAACCCCTTAGCTCTTTATCACTTTTCCTCCATTTCTCTCGCTTCATTAACTGAAGAGCAAGTTTCTGAAGCAGAAAAATGGTGTTTTAAATGAAGCAAAAAAATAATGAGTAAAGCATTTGTTTGTGTCATTCAAGTCAAAAACACTGTGAAACGGCTGATGATTGGCGATGTATCCCCCTGGATAAAGACTGGCTTTTAATATGTGGAGGAATCCAAGGCAATGCACTAGCATTTCAAAACAGAAACATGGGAGGGGGTAATCACAGTTGACCTGGAGAGAAAAGGAGGGGAGTGTTTCCATTTATTTGTTTCCATTTATTTAGAATTTTAATCAAATCAGATTGAGAGATCCATTAAATGACCTTGACTAACGTTCAGTTTTTAAACTGTTAAAAACTAAGATGACAATATTTGTTCATAGGATGGAAAAATGAAAATTCACAAAGGGTATGGATTTCAGTAGAGGAATTAAGCAGAGCATGACAATGAGTAAGTTTGTCTACATTTAATATTCAGTAATTACTATTAGATAAACCTGAAATTAAACCAACCAAAAGGCTGATTGACTTTGAAATGGGATATACAAAACTGGAAAACAAATTTAGGATGATCCTAAGACTAGGCATCAAACTTAAACATCAACAGTCACTGACTAATCAGTATCAAAAGTCAAAAATTTAGCCATGATTAGGTTTCTGCTGTGAAACTTTAGACAATACTTCAATTGCCTTGGTATAAAACATAATTGATAACTCTGATATTTTTCTTTTTACAATGAAGTATTGCCACAAATAGTCAAGACTTCATATAACCACAAGGCTTGGTTACTTACCAATTTGAGCATTGTCATATAGCAGTAAGTCGTAGGCTCCCTGGTAGCCGGTGCGATAGTTGGTCCTTGTACCACTATCCCACTGCACCACTACAGTCTTATCAGGTGTTGTGGTGCTGCCTTGCCGCCCAATCTCCACAACGGTACCCACATGGCCCTCACCATCATCCTGATTTCCCCATTTCCAGTCCAGGCCACGCACAACACGCATGCCAACCTCCATGCTGCCTTTGCTCGTAAGGGGCCTAGGGGTAGAGTGCAACGGCCGGGACCTGGAGGCACGGTCACTTCCCCTGCGACTGCTCCTATGGGGCTCCCGAGTGCCAGCCTGTGTTGATGATGTTGTGGGAAGGGCAGTTTCTGGGAGCAGATCAGATGTGACTGTAAATCAGGAAAGATTGGATTCCAATTAAAGGACAATCAAATATCAATGTGACAGATAATCCCCACCCCCAAAGCAGTCAGAGGAATTTGTGTCTATTCTACAATGTTTAGTACTTGAAAATCATACAGCCAATCTGTATGCAACTGGCTGCTAAAGGACCTGTAAAGCAGCATGCCAACTGTCATTAACCGAGGCATTGGGATTTCTTCAAGCTGGTAGATCATTTACAGCCACCCTTGCTGTGTAATGCCACAATTTAGAGCGAATAACTGACTAATAAAGTCCTGGTCTGCAACAGACACACAAACACACTACCACACACACTTATCCATAACCACCGCATTCTGTTTGGCTTTATCTCTGCCCAAAAGTTTAATGAAAACCCTTAACTTGGTCTTTACCCAAAATGTGCTTAACTAACAATCATAAGGTGCAAGTGGTAAATATAAACCTATAATGGAACCTGGGTATCTCAAAGGCAGCAAAAAAAGGCTTGCGGTATTTTAAAACTGCTGTTTCATACTAAAACAACTCCTCAAAAAAACAGCAACAGTTGGAAATAACAACTACAAACTAACCCCTAGTTTCTATAGATTTTCTTTTCTGCACTGTATGTTAACTGTAGTTTTGAAGAAAAAAGTAAATGGTTTCATAGCCATATCAGATAAACATAAGCATTTAAGACAAGCCATGCCATCCAGTTTTCTACCCTGGGAACAGAAACAGTGAGTGATGAAAGGGGACCCCTCAACAGATGGTGATTATGAATGTCCTATCAAACCTTAATATAAACTCACGATTACTTGCAAACACCCGACTGCAGCCTTTCAACCAAAGCAAACTAAACTAAATAGAGTTATAAAAATGACTTAGCCTTGATTAGCCTTAATTGTAGATATATGAAACAGTTCAATGGATTCACTGATTCAGACTAAGATGATAGAGGTAGACAGGCAAGACGTTATACATTCAACCTTGACTTGTGTCTCCAGTCGTATAGTGTGAACTGTGTTTTCAGTAATAAAAGGCAGTAGTGCTCATATGGATGCCTGTTTCAGTAACATGGACAGGAATTCTTGGCAAAGGAGCTCGACTATCTGTGGATGTCCCTTGGATTCATTACTCACATGTGCTATGTTAGATTATGTTCACACACACAGTGAACTATGAACAGTTCTTGTTTCTAGTTGGGTTTTTTTCTAATAGAAATTTAAGTGGAAATTGAATCTATTATGCTTCCATGAAGTGGGAGTCCACAAGACAAGGATAAAACAAGGATAAAATAATTTCAGGTCTACTGTAAGTTTTCTGATGGCAGCTTTTGAAGAGACTATCTGCTGCCTCTCAAACAACAGTTCGGAAAAAGGACTCATTCTGCCACAAAGCGAAGATTCAAAAACCTAAAAAAAAATTCTCTACAACTGGCAACTTCAAGATACATTTCTTTAAAGATGACCCATTCTCAAAAGGTTGGATTAACAAGAGAAAGTGGAAAATGTACTGTAACTCATGACTAGTAAGAGTCAATCTGCAAAAGCTCTGGGTATTAACTGAACGCAAGCAAGGCTGGTCTTTTTAGAAAGAAAAAACAGTTACAGTTATGTCATGAATAAAACTACATGAAAAGATACCTCCTCTTCTTCATTCACTGTTGGTGAATGGAGCCTTGGCCAGGAGGAGTTAATGTCATCAGACGGACCCCTTTGATCATCAGGTGTTTCGGCTCTGAACTATAACACCCTCCCATTGGTGGTGGCCAAATCACTGCCCATCTTATCCTCATAGCTTCCAGCTTGCTTCCTCCCTCCTGTTTTATAACCAGCAAGAGGCTCTTTCTGCTGCCTCCCCCATCCTGTGAGCTTTCTCCTCCCTTCCTGTCATTCTTATGGCTGTGAGCAGTTTCTTCACTAATTGTGCCCTCTGCAGCCTACCTTGACTGGGAACAGCCATGTTTGCCAACCTTTTGTCTCTGCAGTCTTTCAAGAGGTCCTGGTATTTTGCCCTCTTCCTTTCAAAGGCTTGATTCTATCCTTCCTCGTTTGATGAAAATGATCTTCTATGACTCTTCTAACCACAGTATCACATCTGGCCTCAAGGTTGTCTGGACTACCTGGGGGAACTACAGCCTTCCCCCCAGGTCTACCTTCATGTCCCATTATTTGGCGTTTTGAAGAAGACTGCCATGTCATTTGTCATTTCAACCTGGATGGATGCTCTCCTATGTGGTTTGCATATCCCTCCTGCTCCAGTGTGTCGGCTAATGCCACCTTATCATGGCGCCATCTGTGCCTACCTTGGGCAAGTGCTGTTTTACACCCTGATAGGATGTGCACCATAGTGCCCCTTTCCCCACACAGTTTGCACAGCGGGTCCTCTCGTTACCCACTTGTGCACTTCTCATTGCACTTGTAGCTTGAACCTGTTTGTTCGATTTCCTTTTCTAATCCCAATGCTGGACTTCTATGACTTGAACCCTTATTCTGGCCCACGCTGTCAAGCAGTCCAGACCTGTAAGCACAACAACTTTCCCCCACATGGGTGGTGGTTGTCATGGTAAGGTAATCCATGTAACCTCTTATTGGGGGTTGCAAAGTGCATGACTTCCAGATGAATAATATTGGCAATATTGTGCATCCAGTTACAATCCCCTTAAAAAAAAAAATAAAAAAAAACACTTAAAACCCATCTCCAAGTTTTGCCACCTTGTTAACTGGGCCAATTTGAATCATAACTGGATGCCCCCAAAGTAGCTGTTGACCATTCCCCTGATGTGCCGAGGGATGTGATGGTGTTTTAAACCTGCAAAGATAAGGGCTTGAGGGATTGAACCATAGGCACTGGCAAAATCCAGCCAGGCAATGGTAAGGTTGCCTTACTTGATTTAGGCTAATGGATTATCTCATTGATAATTTCAGTGTGTTCCAGACATCCAGAGAGTCCTGGGATTCCATCTTTTTGGATAGAGGTGTCAACATATCCATTCTCTGTCATGTATGTATCATCCTTTTTGCAAGGAGATTTTGCCTTCAGCACTGAGGAGTAATATTGTCTAGAATTGGTTGATGGTTGACAAGCCCTCTTTTTTCAGCACAAAACAGCCTTAAACCCTCTTCCAACATGATGGAATAGTGACCTTTTTCATGGTCCTTCAGCATAGCTTCCAAGAAGAATTTGGCACAGATCCTGTTCTGGCCTTCACCACTACGACTCCTTCCAGGATGGTTCACCAATGTTTAGCACTTTTCGAAGATATCAATGTCTGGGTTAGCTTCCAGGGCATGATTTTTGACGGCTTTGGGTCTCCAACCAAGAATGCCTACACATCTTCCTTATAACTAGTCAGCAATCCAGACTTTGTTTCTCCATGCAATTAGCTCATGAACTTTAAAGTGTCTTTGGCGAACTGAGCTCTTTTGTTTTCCTTCTCTTTTTCCTATTCTGAATGTTTTCTGCTCTCCGTATTCCCTGCAGTCTGACCAGTCAGGTCCTTAATGCCTTCCTTTTCCTCAGCAGGGGCTCCTTTGAACCTTTTCTTTAAGGTCTTGATTTCCCCCTCAGGCAATGGATTTCTATTTCTGCATGGCTGGTGAGAGGTTTTGATGTTATGCTTCGCTTATTCCACTCCATAGCAGTCTCTTGCCAGATTGTATGTTACTGTTGTGAGTGTATTGACTTTCTTCTCAGCTGTTCCTGCTTGTGTGGATTGCAGCATTTTGTCAAGGTCCCGGTCTGGTTGGTACAATGCTTTGGTGTTATTCATCCTGGGCCACTTTATTCATTCCCTCGCAGGGTGAGTATGGTTATCTGGTATGGTTTTCTCGGGGGGGATTGGGATTCACTGAGTTGGGAACAGGTGTGCAGAGCTGCTCCTATCTGTTTGTCCCTGATGCTGGAGAGCTGCTCAGGCGAATGTGCTCATGCCTGAAGTGTGAAGCTTTGCCTGAAGCCCAATGCACCCATGCCAGAGACAACGAAATTCCTCCTTTTCCATCCAGTCTCTCCTAGAAGTCTCCGGTTGCCAAGAAATCCAAAAACATAACTACACCAAAAGATGCATCCTCTTCTTTAATAGCTGGCACGTTTGACGTGCCACTGAGAACTACCCCCACACGCTCATTAGCTGGCCTTGCCGAGTCAGCTGTTGTCAACTTTCAGCTTGTCCTCTCCCCCAAAAATGGCTAAACAAAAGATGGACTTTGAAAACAGTGGGCTTCAAGACAGCTGGGAGGCAGAGTTTACATTCACGCAGCTGTTGATTCATAACCGTTGAATGCACTCAGATCTGAGCAAAACAGAACAACTATGAGGGTTAAGATCGATGCATAACACAGCTGTGGGAAAGGATATTTTTGAAGTGGCAGGCGGATGTGTAAATGAAATGATAAATGATAAAGTCGTGCCACAGACAACAGTTGGAGTGCCTGCGATGTGCAGTTAAAAGAGTGGACTGGTCGGCAGGATCCAGGAGAAAATGTGCTAGGAATTACTTGGGAAATTACTCAGGAAAAGCTGCTTATTGCAGCCCATTCTCATCCCTATGCGTCAACCACCTGATAAATGTTGAGGTTATCCAATGCATTAGGAGGCCTTTCTCGTCATTTTTCAACAGACCTGGAGCGTCATGTCTACATCAACACTACTATTTCTCTCTTTCTAACCTAACGAAAATAAAATATTTATTTGCAAATATTTTCCGAATAAATGCAAAATATTTTGCATGTTTGAGAAACATTGCGCTCTTCCAATGACGCAACACCCTTTGAGAAAGTGCCTAATGTGCCAGTATGTGATGCGTGGGAATGTGTCGTCAAAAAATTTGGAAAAAATTGGAACTTCTCCAGGTTCGTCGAAAAATGACAAAAAGGGGGTACCTAATGCGCAAGTATGTGACGCTGAGGGAAGCTTCACCATTCGTCGAGCAGTTGACACATTTGAATGAGAATGTGTTTCTTATAGGGCCATAAGAAATAAATGCAACCGATTTTCTTGTATTTGATGTTGTTATTTCTTGGCAACAACTTATAAGCTTTGTCAATTCAAGTGTCTGGCTTAGACCAGAGAGCAGAAAACTGAGCTATAATATGTTTAATTTTTTTCTTGCTACCACAAGGCATATTGAATTG
This sequence comes from Fistularia commersonii, assembly GCF_037954325.1. Lineage (NCBI taxonomy): Eukaryota > Metazoa > Chordata > Actinopteri > Syngnathiformes > Fistulariidae > Fistularia > Fistularia commersonii. The sequence continues at coordinate 735,743 of NC_141317.1, forward strand.
TTTTTTTAAAGGAAATCCTTTTTTGGCTGTGGAAAAATGTTTTCATTACAAATTACCCTGAAAATGCTGCAGATGGTGCCATAAGAAATTGTTGGAACTGATCTTTAATTTATTTAATGTTTAATGTTGTTTTAATAGACAACCATTTAAAATCTTTGTGAGTTTCAGGGTCAATATGTACATTAAGTTAATTTCAATAGGTTTTTCAAAAAACATTGAACCCCTCTGGCCCTCGACTTGTATCGATTATTAAATTTTGGCCCACTGTGTATTTGACTTTGATACCACTGCACTATATGATGGAAAAAGGAAAACCTAGGGCTGTAAAATCTAAACTCATAAAATGAAAAAACATCACCCGTTCACCTATGTCAGTGGATGAGTAGGCTGGCGCTTGCACATACCTAATTTAACCGTAATAAAATACTGCAGCATAGAGCAAATCCTTTACAATGGCAGAGGTTAAAAACAATTAATTACCTCAGTGACAATGGCACTGACTAATCTTTTCCGCTTCTAATCACAACAGACTTAAGATGAGACACTTATTGGAGAATACTTCCATTGATTTGTTTTAACAGTCATGTCTTCTTAAAGGATCTAGAAATACTGACATAGACAACAACCATTCAACATGCTTTTAATGCTTACAATAGAATTTGTGTTTGAGGGCATCTGAGGCACCTGAGCCAGCCTCAGCGAGCATGGGCCTGTGTCTCCCTGAGCTGGTCCGAAGACTAGATAAATGCAGATCCCTGAGCTGGTCCAAAGACTAGATAAATGCAGAGGGTTGCTTCAGGAAGGGCATCCGGCGTAAACCAAAACCAAATATGCGAATCAAACCTAACAATCCCATACCGGATCGGGCGAGGCCTGGTTAACAACGACCACCATTGGTATAGATTACCTACAGGGTAACAGTGGAAATTGAGCTACTGTGGGTTGAAGAAAGAGAGGAGGAAGGTATCTTCAGAAGCAGAGAGAGAAGAGGAAAGGCAAGAGTCTAGGACTGAGAGCAGGGACTTTGAATATAGCGACAATGACAGGTAAAGGTAGTGAATTGGTTGAGATGATGCAGAGGAGGAAGTTGGATATACTGTGTGTCCAGGAGACCGGGTGGAAAGGTCATAGGGCTAGAAGCGTATGTACTATCATGGTACTGACAGAATGAAAAATGGAATTGGCATTAACTCGAAGGAGGAGTTTGTGAGGATTGTTCTGGAGGTAATAAGAATGTCAGATAGACTTATGAGTCTGAAGCAGTAAATTGAAGGTATGATGCTCAATGTTGTTCATGACTATGTCCCACAGGCGGGATGTGAGCAGAATATCCCCTGAGATGGGTTAGTGGCAATTGGTGCAGACTTCAGTGGACAGGGTGATAAAGGTGATAAAGAAGTGATGGGCAGGTTTGATATCCAGGATAGGAAAGCAAAGGGACAGGTGGTAGACTTTGCAAAAAGGATGGAAATGACTGGAGTGAGCACTTTTTTCAGAAAAGACAGAAACATAGAGTAACTTATGAGAGCAGAGGTAGGAGCACACAGGTAGACAACATCTTCTATAGACAAAGAGATCAGTGACTGCAAAATAGTGGTAGGTGAGAGTGTGGCCAGACAAGCTAGGATGGTGATTCATAGGATGACTCTGGTGACAAGGAAGATCAAGAGGATGAAGACAGAGCAGAGGCCAAAATGGTGGAAGCTGAAAAGGGAGGAGTGTTGTATGGTTTTCAGGGAGGAGTTGAGAACGGCTCTGAGTGATCAGGGAGAGGCTCCAGATGACTGGACAACAACAGCTAATCTGATCAGGGAGATGGGTAGGAGAGTACTTGGTGTGTTGTCTGGAAGGAAAATAGCTAAGGAGACTTGGTGATGGAATGAGGAAGTGCAGGAGTACATACAGAGAAAGCTCTTTGCAAAGAAGTAGTGGTATACTGAGGGGACTGAAGAGAACAGACAGGAGTACAGGGAGATACAGCGGAAGGTAAAGATAGAGGTAGCAAAGGCAAAACAAAGGTCATACGATGACTTATATGCTCAGTTGGACATTAAGGGGGGAGTGAATGATCTATACAGGTTGACAAAACAGAGGGATAGGGATGGAAAGGATGTACAGCAGGTCCAGGTGATAAAGAATAGATAGGGAAATGTATGGAGAGATACTAGAAGAGTGATGGGAAGATGGAAAGAGTGCTTTTAAGAGTTGACGAATAAAAACAGGGGAGAGTAGAAGAGCTGACTATCATAGACCACAAAGTAGCAGAGATTTATAAAGGTGAAGAGAGGAAGGCATTGAAGAGGATGAGGAGTGGAAAAGCAGTTGGTCCTGATGATATAACTGTGGAGGTATGGAAGTGTCTTGGAGAGGCAGCGGTAGTTTCTGGCTAGATTATTCAACAGGATCTTGGAGAGTGAGAAGATGCCTGAGGAATGGAGAAGTGTGATGGTGCCCATTTTTAAGAATAAGGGGGATGTGGAGAATTGCAGTAACTATAGAGGGATATAGCAGATGGGCCATACAATGAAGTTATGGGACAGAGTAGTGGAAACTAGACTGAGAGCAGAAGCAAGCATTTGTGGGCAGCAGTATGGTTTCATACCTCGAAAGAGTAATACAGATGCTTTGAGTATTTGCTTTGAGAACGCTAATAGAGAAGTACAGAGAAAGTCAGAGGGAGCTGCTTTGCGTTTTTGTCGGCCGATAAAAAGCATATGACAGGGTTCTAAGAGAGGAACACTGGTATTGTATGAGGAAGTCTGGAGTGGCAGAGAAGTATGTTAGACTGCTGCAGGACATGTATGCTAGCTGTGAGAGTGGTGAGGTGTGCTGTAGCTGTAACAGAGAGGTTCAATGTTGAGTTGGGACTTCATTAAATGAAGTGTTTGCAGTGGTGATAGACAGGCTGACAGATGAGGGTAGACAGGAATCAAGACAGGATATGTGTGTGAATGACAGGAATCCAGGTGGAATGGTGAGGCTACAGGGAGTGGAGATCAAGACGTTGGAGGATTTCAAGAAGTTGGGGTCAACAGTCCAGAGAGTGTGGAAAAGAGGTGATGAAATGGATTCAAGCAGGTTAGAATGGGTGGAGAAAAGAGTCAGGGGTACTATGTGATAGAAGACTATCGGCCAGAATGAAAGGAAAGATGTACAAGACAGTGGTGAGACCAGCAATGCTGTATGGCCTAGAAACAGTTACAATGACCAAAAGAATGGAGGCAGAGCTAGAGGTCGTAGAAATGAAGATGTTGAGGTTTTCTTTAGGAGTGACCAGGATGGGTAGGATCAGGAATGAGACAGCAAATGTTAGATATTTTGGAGAGAAGGTCAGAGAAGCCAGAATGTGATGGTTCCCTCATGTACAGAGGAGAGGAGGGATAGTGAATATATTGGTGGACAGCTTCTGGAATTGGAGATGCCAGGTAACCTTTATGGACATAGTGAGAGAGGATATGAAGTTAGCTAGGGTGAGAGGAGGATACAGAGAATAGTGTTAGATGGAAAAGGTTGATATGCTGTGGCGACCCCTGAAGGGAGAAGACAATCTATCTTATCTTATCTTATCTTATCTTATCTTATCTTATCTTATCTTATCTTATCTTATCTTATCTTATCTTATCTTATCTTATCTTATCCTCTCCTCTATTCCATCCAAAATCACAGCTTGGTCTCATCTCGGAATTTTCATAATATTGGAGTCACTTAACATGTCAGCATGTAGCCAGGGAAGCTGTCGCAGGGTGCCGTTTTCCTATTGATATCTTCATGAATATGGGAAAGACAAGGATTGAGATTTGGATGCTGGAGCATCCTAGAATGACAAATTATATTAAATATATTATTGAGACACATATTTAAAACTGTCCATACATAGCAACACATCCATACCATAGTGCTGATGAGCAGACACAACACTAGGGACTCACAGTATGACACTGTCTACAAAGACCATACTTATCTCAAATCTTTATCCTAGCTTTCCAAAATAGATGTTAACTCAGTTGTTTACTCAGACACACCACAACTGCTAAAATAAAATAAAAAAATCAACTGCATATATTACCTATGAAATATACCTGTCTAAGAGTACCTTCTACAGCCAACACAATTTCAAAGCACTTTATCATAATGACATGACACCCCTTTTCTTATTTCACAATTTCAGATTTGGAAGTTTATTTATCTAAAACGATGGGCTTTCACAAAAAAAAAACTGTCTGAGACTGCTGCCCGTGTCTCTTCATTATCAATATTTAAGCTTCTGCATACAGTGCATGTGATGTAAATAAGTCATTGTTTGATATGAGTGGTTAAAACAATAACTACCATAATTTCCGGACTACTGAGCTCAGCTGAATATAAGCCGCACCAGCTAAAATTAACAAATAAATAAATGGGGCCACACTTGTCAATAAGCTGCAGGTGTCCATGTTGTAACATGAGATATTTACACAGAAACATTTTGTTTCACTTTTAATTGAATTCATACTAGTAACATCCACGAAAACATGACCGAAATGCTTTTTTTTTTTAAGATTGCCTGTAATACATCTGATGAAAAATTAATAATTTTATAATATTAAAAGAAAATAACAAAATGAAAAGTCGATCCATGAATCCATTTCCTATCCCCGCTTTGTCCTACTCCAGCTGATCACTACCTTGGTCTTCCTCCTGCACAGTAACACCATTAAAGTTGTCTTTGTCAGTGTCTGAATTGAGCATTCCAGAATTTCATGGTAATTTCACTGGTCCGATGAGACGAGGCTAAATGTTTAGATGGCATGAAGCTTGTACGCCCAAAAAATTTGCTGCATCATTGTTTAAACCACAGTGTTCAAAACATTTGAAAAAAGTAGCAGCTTAAAGTCCGGAAATTACAGTACTTTTTTAAATGACGTGTTGTGTCCACATAAGTTGCATTTCCACAAACACATCAAATGGAAAAGCAGTTTATCCTTGATCTTTACAAGTGCGTGTGTGGCTACATGATGGAAAGTGGTTGTAGGTGAGGAAGGGATGAGATTGATCCTGAGGAAGTGAGTGTGGCCCTAAAATTTGTATTCATGAGCTTGTTGTGCAATACCCAGACAAAGCTTCTCTAATTTTCCCAGCTTGACTTGAGAAAATACACACACATACAATTCTGAAAATTACCATCTCCAAACAGCTACCAGCAACTTGTCTTTAATGGCAAACTCAGTGTGGTAAATGGAATTTATTTAGCATTATCTTGCGTGGTACTCCATAAGTACTTTATATTGCTGCCTCACTCCACTGCAAACTTGCGCATATACACAAGCACACACAAATGCACACATGCATACATGTGGGAGCACAAACACCTCAAGAACAAACTAGCACCTTAAGAATACAAGATGAAACAGACTATCCACAGAGTTATGGTGTAGAACGGTGTGCACAGGGCTACATAGCTATTATTTATGTGTGGAAAACAGGAACAGCAACTGTTTCTATTTAAGTAAATGACCCCATCAAATAATCAGCTTTTTTGTGATTGATCACTCAATCTCCATTCACATCTCCCGCAAAACTGGCTGGTTTGTTCAAAGCTAAAAAACATCTATGACTGCATGATTCCCTGAAACTCTGACATCAGCATTTATTATCCTCTAATGTCAGAGTTGTATACATATACATGTACATATACATATACATATACATATACATATACATATACATATACATATATACACACACAAATAGCGTCAGGGTGTGATGCTCTATATTGTGCGTGTTTGGAAGAAAAGGAGTGAGTTAGAAGAGGAGAAAATTCTGGACTGAGTTAGATTAAGTGATGCAGAGTATCTCCAGAGCGGAGGGTGTGGTAATAGGTGCAAACTTCAATACCCATGTTGGTGCTGGCAACAGTGGGGATGAAGAAGTGATTGGCAGGTTAGATATCAAGCATAAGAACACAAAGGCACAGATGATGGTATCCTTGGCAAAAAAAGGATGGAATGGCTGTAGTGAGTTATTTCTTCCAGAAGAGGCAGGAACTAAGGGTTACTTAGAAGAGCAGCAGTAGGAGCACACGGTTAGCCCACATCTCATATACTGTAGACGATGTAATCTGGAGATGATCAGTGCCTAAAAGTAGTGGTAGGTAAGAGTGTATCGGGACTGCATAGGATGGTGATTTGTATGGTGACTCTGGTGACAAAGAGGATGAAGAGGACAAAGGCAGAGCAAAGGACAAAGCAGTAGGACAAGGAAAAACAAAGTTATTGTGCAGTTTCAAGGAGGTTTGGTAGGCTCCAGGTGGTCAGGTGGAGCTTCCCAATGGGTGGACCACTACAGCAAATGTGATCAATGAAACAGGTGGGAAAGTACTTGATGTGTCATTTGGAAGGAAAGAAGATAAGGGAACTTGTTGGTGAAGTGAGGAAGTGCAAGACTATATACAGAGAAAGACGTTAGCCAAGAGGAAGTGGAACACCGGTGGTAATGAAAAAAGAAGGCAGGACTAAATGGAGATGTAGTGCAAGGTGAATGTAGCGGTGGCAAAGGCCAAACAATGGGCGTGCTGTTACTTGTTTCGAGGAGGGCAGTTGGGAAAGAGAGACAGCATTATACAGTGCAGGTTGTGCTGTAAACAGAGATGAGTGACGGGAAGAACATGCGGCAGGTTTGGGTGAATAAGGATAGTGTGATGGGATGAGAAAATGAAAAAAAATACTTTGAAGAGTTGATGGATGAGGTAAATGAGAGAGAACACAGAGTAGAAAAGGTGACTGTTGAGGCCAACAAGGTAGCACAGATTATTAAAGATGAAGTGAGGAGGGTTCAGAAGTGGATGGAAAGTTAAAAGACAGTTTATCCTGATGATAAACAGTGCTGTTGGAGGTATGGAAGCATGTGGAGGAGGCAGGACAGATTTTGACCTGATTGTTTAACAGGATCTTAAAAAATGAGAGGATGCTAGAGGAATCAAAAAGAGTGCTGGTTCCTATTTCTACAATCAAGGGAGATGTGCAGAATTGTAGTAGACATAGATTCAATAAAGTTGATGAGCCATAAAATGAAGCTTTAGGAAAGATTAGTGGAAACTATACTGAGGGCAGAGATGAGCATTCATAAGTAGCAGTATGGTTTTATGCATAGAAAGAGAACAACAGATGCAGTATTTGCTTTAAGAATGTTGATAGATAAGTACAGAGAGGGTCAAAGGAGACTGCACTGTGCCTCTGAAGATATACAAAAAAAACAGGGTGTTGAGGAACTATGGTATTATATGAGTTGTCTGGAGTGGCAAGTGGCAGTACAAGGTGGAATGAGACTGAATCAGGGATCCGCTCTGAGCCCATTCTTTTTTGCTATGGTAACGGACAGGCGGACAGATGAGGTAAGACAGGCATCTCCCAGGATTGTGATCTATGCATAAGTGATATCCATCCATTATCTTCTGCTTTTTCCTTCACTTAGGTTGCAGGGATACTGGAGCTTATCTCAGCTGTCATTGGGCAAGAGGCGGGTAAACCCAGGACTGGTCACTAGTGGGCAGAAACTGGAGAACCTGGTGGAAACCCACACAAATACACGGAAAACATGCAAACTCCACAAAGAATCAACCCAAGGTCCTCTGTGCTATGAAGCTGAAGCACTGATCACTCTGCAACCATACTTAATGCATATGTAATATACTGCTGAAAAATCAATAAAAGGCATTTTCTTAAACATCTACAAATTAAATTGAAAAATAATTTACAAAACACATTGTTTAGGGCAGCTGCAATATTTTTACTGACATTAACCAAAAATCACGAGTAAAGGGCCTGATTAGATACTTGAAAATAAAATAAATAGTAAAAACATTGAAAATCATTCCAGGTTAAATATGTAGCATACAACAAGGACATCTTGAGTTACTGGTAATCAATCTACCCTGGCACACAGTGCACAAGATAGAATAGGATGTCTAACTGATGGAAAGAGGATTCCAGATACCATGATGTGGTCATACTCTAGTTGAAAGCACGATGCTAGACCAAATCGAAAAGTAATGATTTGGTAAGACACTAATGTTGGTCTTATGTCTGTGAAAATCTGGCTGTTGTATTGTAATTTAAAATTAGCAGTGCCAATTCAATCATTGAACAATGTCTCTGATCCAAGTTTAGGTCACCAAGTTATACGTAAGGGTTAAGGGTGTCGGCCAATGACATGGCAATCAATTGGGGAAGATATGTTATATTTGTACTTCACGCAACCTACACAAGGACATCAGCAAACTGCACTGATGTAAATCATGGGCAACGTTAAAATGTAACATGATTCATATGCATTACTATCAGAAAATAGCTGTTAGCCAATAGCATGATAATGAGATGTGCACAACTGTGTGAAGCAGCAGAGACCTACTAAAACATGGCGTAAAGGGTTTATATCTTCAATCTAATGTCAAATAAGAAAAGGTTGTCTGCTTGTGCTACTTTTCTATATCCCTGCCACTGGATATACAAGCTAAGCTGAGCACAGTCCGCAGACAAACTGTAAGACTTCTGTCTTGGTGTTCGAAATAAAATATAAAGCCATTGTCTGTGGTATATGCCGGATGCATCAAGAGGGTTGGAGGACTTTCAGAAAAATAATAACAATCTTGAGTAATATAAGAAATATTGTTCACCATGGGCAACAGTGCTAAAGTAAGAAACCCCCATTTTCTATTTCAGGCAACACAGACTGACTTACACTTCATCCCTGACTTAATGCCCCTCACTATAAATAATTCTATCAAGCAGAGCAAGACAGAATGTCAAAAAATGTGCGATTTAGATATATAGGCACATGGCTTTGAAAACAAAAACAAAATTGTGTCAAAGTTTTTCTATTTTTTTTTTTAATGTATTTCTTTTTTCAAAATATTACAACATTTTCCAAGAAATAATGTTGCATGTTTATCCAGCTTTACGCTGTTACTATTTTTAACTTTGTTAAGATGTCGTAGCATTTATGTCAATTAACTTTAAATCTCTCAGTTTAATCTTAACTTAAATCTCTCAAAAAATTGGTGGATAACGTTTAGATGTTTCTTTTTTGAGTGAAGTGTTGTCTAAAAGAACCATTACAAAGCCCAATGCCTGAATCAAAATAATTTATGAATAACTTGATATTGATAGTGAATATTCCCAAGAATACAGAAACTCTAAAAGAGCCAAAATTGATAAGTGCACTATATCAATGTCTGACAATTTTGTGAAATTACCCTTGGATATCATACTTACTCCCCATGATCTTCAGCCCACTTTTGAACATGTCTAACAGCTCAATTCCAGTGTGTTGGGATACCACTGGGCTTGTATGTTGATTCCAGGTCGAAGAACAAATCTGAACTATAGGCTCTGTGGAGTAGTCATTTCACGAGGGGGGGGGGATCACTGGTATTTGGTTTTCAGTGAACTTTGTCCTTTGTTCTGGAACATGAAGCTTATTCTACTCCATTTTTTAACTTTGGTTTGAGATATGTCTTATCTGCCAAAATGCCATGCTGATCAGCACTGTAAAGAAATAACCAACTAAGCAGCTGAGCTGATCATACAAAAAGGACTGTGTTAGGCTAAAGACATCACTTTACAGAATAGTGGACCATTGTCATGTTGAACAATGACTTCTGATAGCATTTTTGTTGTTTTCCTAAGCAAGGCTCTACCAGTCCAGGTTCAAAGCTAAAGTTAAATGACAAATCAATATTGAGTCACAGATTGAAATATGGTTCAACGAACCATATACAATAAAAATAAAATCGAAAAGTATGCATTCTATAATTCTATTCAATACCTCACAAATTGAAGTCTAAAAAAATGAAGCCAATGTGGATATTCCATCAACTTTTTAATAATGACATCACTGGTTACAAAATGAAATCATATTATACAAAGGCTACAATATGGGCTCAGTTCTCGGTGGATTGTTGTGTCATTACACACTTTCCTCATGCTTTTATCGTTTAAATATAGATTTTTAGGGCTTCGAAGAGGGAGTAAAATGAATGATTGACATCCATAGGGTTTACACTGATGTTTGGATTGTATACAGTTGATCAGCCCAAATCTGCCCAATATTTGTTTTATGTCTGCTGTGCAGTACAAACTGAGAATGCAATTTATGGCAAGACATTACCCCCAAAAGCAGGCTTAAAGGGAGCACCTCAATGACTTGTTTAGTTTTGCAACCAAATAATTTCAACAGTATTGTTTGGTTATAATAGAAAAGTGTCAATCAACTAACTCCTATGACGGATTTAATTTTGATGTTTGCACCAAACATAAAACAGCTTGTGAAATGTAAAGCGGCGTCTGCATGTCGAAGATACGGAAATAGCGAGAGTAGCAACCATGCCCCCACTTTACAAAGCAACTTGGGATGTATGGTATTTGACATATTAACTGCATGTGGGTTATTTCAACACCTGGTTATTTACCTGACCTGTAAGTAAACTCCCAATGTGTACCCTAGAACAGAAAAAAAGCAGCCCTATTTCATTTAATGATCAAGGAGATGACTATACTGCATGTCGTTGCCATGCACTTGTACATGTATAATGACAATAGAGTTAAATCTAATCTAGTATGTGTGATCTCATTTATTTAATCTCCTTTACTGCCAAAAGACTAAGACTGAAAAATAGAATGTCCTCTACCATTTATGAAAATAAAAAGTCTATAATTCCAGTATTTGACAATCAAGACCCTGAAGCTCCCTCCTTTCCCAACATGGCTCTAGTATTGGTTTACATTTTAGAATATTGGTGTGCAGCAAAATGAGAAGGATCAACAAGAACATCGAGGCAAGGGAAGCAGGTCCTTTTCTCCCCTACATTAATGAATCAGAGGTTCATGTACATGAAATAAATAAATAAATAAATAAAACTCTTGCTGGTCATACCAGCTTCTGGTGAGACAAAATATGCCTCCAAAGACACCCTGGTCTGATGTGCTCCTTGAATGAACTGGCTGTGGAGGAGAGTATACAAGGGGAGGAGGAGATGTTCCAGAGATGTGATGTTAAGTTGTAAGCAGTCTTACAGAACCAGTGTCCTGCTGTGCAGGCGACCACCCTGGCTGTGGAGGATCTAAGCTGGAGGAGGAAGACGAGGGGGCACTGTTGCTGGAGGATGCTGTCGATATTTAGTCCTTTGTACGTTGTGTCAGCAAGGATTACACCATGGAGGAGGGGGAGAGGAGAGAGAAGAAGATGACCAGGGTGAGCAGCTGCCTCACAAATGCTGCATTAAGGTTGAGAGTCCTGTACTTTTGAATAAAAACAAGGCAAAGCCAAGCCGACTCGTCAAATGTTGTATTCCATCAACAGAAGACGTCCGTGCAGCAGTATGCACGTAAAGCCAATACAATGTCTATCAATCAATATGTGCGAACACATACAAGCGCATCAAGCTCATCATAAGGATGTACAGCCCTCTCTTTCATGGTCTACAGGGACAAAACTCGCACCACTGCCAATAAGCAGATGAGCAGATGATAAAGGCAAGGGGGAAGGGGCAATGCCTTTTGGAAGGAGTGTCACGGTGTTATTTTTGGGTTAGGAGGGGATATGCCCAAGGAAAAGAAGCAGGATTTCAAAGAATTTTTTATGAATGAACACCTGCCACAATTCTTATTTTCAATAGCAAACTGGTTTGTGCTGGAGAGCTCAGCCCCTCACAGTGTAAGCCAGAGGAAGGTACTCTGAGTGCTTTCTTAGCCTTGAACAATACTTCTTTTAATGTGGCCACAACTGTGAGGGACATTGACAAAATGTTTCCCAAACAGCCAAAGCATTTTTTCAGCTCATGGTGGCACATTCACTTGAATGTACATTGGACTTAACAAGAGAGGAGAATAAATGGAAGGGAACTTGGGAAGCTTGAGACCCACACTCATATGAGAAAATGTATTACATCAGTCTCCTGTCTTGTGAACAGAGCTGCTTTTGCCCATGTCAGATACTTTTATGTGTAGATCTCAGAAAAGTAGCACTATTTTTTATTTGACTAGAGGAACTGCTGAAGCACAGGCTAGTCGCAGCCTGAAGTACACAGAGCTCATAAACTGAGACATTGCCAATTGCCAAGACATTGTCTGAACACACCATCTTGTAGGTGTTCAGACATCAGCTTGTGTATTACAAAGGACTTGGAGGAACAAGGAATTGCTCTTAAATCAGTCATCTATGCTGAATGCCTCTGAGACGCTAGGTCTGATGGAGTCATGATGCATTACTGCTCACAGTGTTATAAAGTATATGTTGAACTAGTAGAGGACTAACTTTAGGCCAAGAGGCCATTGATTTGAATCACCAGTCCAGTTGGGAATAATATGATAGTGAGATGATAAATAGGTTTCTCTTCTGCCAACCAGAATAAAATATATGTATATATATATTATTATGGCATGGCAAAATGGATTTGAGGTTGGTCTGGCATTGTTTTTTTTTACCAGAGACTGATCAGAAAGTTATCATTTTTAGCTTGCTAAACATTTTGCTAATGATACCTTTGTTAGGGTAAATGTATCTGCCAAAGTGCAACATCTTGATTTAGAAATCATCTTCATAATTCATTATGGGTTGGATGATTACGCAAGATGACATTCTGATATATATTGCGGGGACCTTCCAACTTATCAAAAATAATAAATCTGATGTACAATTTACTTCTACTTCATTATATGTACTTGTTCAGCTTGTCAAAAAAAGTATTGTCTCCTTCCAGCCTGCTATGCAACAGAAAGAACCATAATTGGTAGTTAGAATGCTTCAAGGTATTCAAGGTATAAATTCGCATTCACCAATAACCGTTTAAGTCTGAAAAATCATGACTTTCATTTACAACAGTTTTTTTAATGCTTTGCCAGTCCTCAACCAATTTCTTCGATTTCTTTAAAGCAATTGCTGACCAATCATTACATGATTTCTGTGGATTTGAAGGAAGAGTTTTCCTGCTTTTTAAGTATACTAAATTACAAATTATTCCTTTAATTACCCAGGTGAATATTTGCTGAGGCAAAACTCCGATTAGAAAATCAGCTGAATATTAATTAAATTACCCGACTAAAATGACCAGGATTATAGCAATACCATGATTTGATGTTGGTTCAGTGCATTCTAGGGCAGAAAATATAGACCTCTGTTCTATTGAGGAAATAAAAACAATGTTATTGGGAGTCACTTTGTTTTATTAAACAATATTGGCTTTTTGCTCACATATGCAGGACTGTCTGTTTGGTAACATAATTTTTGTATGACATGTATGATATAACAACAGATGCAGTGAAAAGTGAGAGAATGATCACTGACTTTGGAAAAAAAGAGGAATGAAAAAAAAGATGTTTCAACATTGTCATGTCTGCAAAAGCGCAACACAGCAATCCTTTAAGGACACTGCAAAAATCATACAAGCCCAGGGCTGACTACGTAGAAAGGGACACCACATGAGTGCAATCCAATGTTATACCATGATTGATGTCTGAATGTCGTTAACTGTGAAAAGGCAACTGTCAGCTTAAAAATAAATCCATTAATTATCATTAGACTAATCAGATACATCTATAAATCCTTCTTAGCTCGAGTTACTTCAGACAGTACTCTTTCTAACACAAAATTCTCTGATCTATGATAAAATGACACAAAAAAGACATGCAGCAAACCTGTTGACCTACCATTTAAAAAACAGATGAAAAAATTTGTTGTACAACAGCTGTCCCTGTTGTCTAGTATTTGTCGTTTTTATTTCTACTTTATTCAACATTTACTTAACCAGGATAGAACTCAGTGAGATTAAAATCATTTTTACGAGTGCCCTCTTCAAGACAGGCAGCAGCATAGCCCACAAGCCAATGACAGCAGCAACATCATAAAAGCATTACAGTCACCACGGATGTCAGAATAGTTACACAGTAAAATAGACAACAGTAAACGTGTTCAACGAATGCAGACATGGTAACTTCCGAGCGAGTCTAAATCATTGAAAACATCTTCAGGGTCCAAGTCATTCAGTAGCCCTTAAAGGTGTTCAATGAGACCTGCTCCCTCAGATTTCAGTCATTTAGCGGAGTGTTCAAGTCAAAGGTAGCAGCAAACTTGAAACCACTCTTACCACTTTCCGTCTTGACAAACGGAATAGACAATAAAACCAATCCTGCAGGCTGAGACGATAAGAACTTGATGTTTGAATAATAACGACCTGCTAACTGAATCACTTTCCCGGCGCCTTTTTCATTCAAATCGAGATGCTCCCTGTATGACTGGGACTTTAAATGATGTAAACCAGCATACACTTGAAGCTTGCTGGTGATGGAGAATTTTGGAGCCAATATGGATCATGGTAAACAGATAATTGGCAACGACTGTAACTTCAGCTGCAGCATCGTGACGTACAACTGCCGTGCTTCTGACAGTTCGCCCATCCACACAGAAACTCGCTCCGTCTGTGTGATTAAGGGCTGTGCGTGTGCCGAACATCCTATGTCATGTTCCCAGCCGGTCGATGCTGAAAGGTGCTCCAAACACGACGCCGCCAGCCAGCGAATATTAATTTACCCCCGGGTCAAGTTAAGCCCTCTCTTGTTTCATCAGTAGCGTTGGAGACGGTCAACCGGAACGTGATGAATCAGATCTAACTTTCTCTCAATGTGTTAGACGCCCTTTATGGTACAGCACAATGCTGTTAACACGAAGAGGGACGGTAAAGGGCTTGTACGAATACTACAGCGGCTTGTCAAACGCTTACGCTAGCTAGCTTATTCATGTTTTGCCTTCCTTTAGGAAAATGAAAAAGGCAACTCATAGCATAGTGTAGCTACTCACCTGTTCTTTGTCAACAATGTTTATTTTGTGGAAGAGTATAATCCCACGTCATTGTCTCCAAACACCGCCGACATGGTTTGTTTTATCGTTAGAAAGTATTTACTACACAAGAAGGTTTTGCTGGACCCAGCCATGACAACACGCCCATGCATTGCGTCACTACTAATGCTGCCTTCAGGTGCTCCTCGGAAAGTACAGAACACTTTGAATTGGTAAACTGCTAAAGCGAATCGTAGCCTCGGGGAGTCGCTCAAGCGCTGGACGTTTTCTTACTGATTTCAGTGAAACGAGTAACCGATTTTTGCTATATGAATGCAGATATAATGCTATGAGTAACATTCTTTATAAAAGCATAGCGTTCTATGCACTTGGGATATCACTTTATGATGTAAGCTCTCCGATATGACGTCAGAGTCGGATGGTCCATCAAGCAGGCGTCAGACGGAGCAGATCCTCATAAGCACACGTACACATCCTATCCAGCGGCGGGCTAGCTTCGAAAAGCTTAAACGACCCTTTATTTTTTTAATTGTGTTTTATTGATTGTTTTTTACCTGATATTTGTGGATATTGCTAGAATTGTGAATTCCTTCGTGGGCATGAATAGAGTACTTACTGAACTCCAACCTGCAGAGGCACAAGTAGCAGTTGTTTTTTTTATCCACCACGCAGACAAGCACAAGCGCCCTAAGTAGCAGGAGTCCATCTCAATCTCGGGCATGAATCTCGAGAGTTGGTTATCCAACACTGCCCCCTGCTGACCCATGTACAGACACAATCACGCGTAGTTATTTTAGTAAGTTAGATATATCCGCCAAATATTAACAGCTGGATGGGAGGTTTTCTCTGATGACCCTTTTCAAGATTTGATGCTTGCTGCATGTTGATCGAATAGTGGCTGAAATACTTGTCGCTTAACTAATCTTAGCCAAATGCACCTATACTGAAGAAAATAAAAATGTTTTGTGATTGGACATAATGGAAACCATCCATCACTCCGAAGTCTCCAGCAGGTGTTCATGTGTCGATCTGGTGACTGACAGAGAAGGGGCAAAAGCAAAGTCATTCCACTTTTCCACTTTCATACAATCCTCATGCCCTTTATACATATATATATATATGTATATATATACACACACACACATATATATATATATACATACACACACACACATATATATATACATAAGCCAATAATGTAACGACTAATGGTAACAAAATAACTATCAATAAATAATAAAAAATATAGAACAAAATACAATATGTATTGGGCGATATAGTAAACCAGCCAAATTCAAATTAAAATGGTAAAAAAAAGCTGTCAACTTCTGATGTTCAGTACCTCTAAGAGTTTCATTTGTGTAAATATCAAAATGCTCCATTTGGATGTTGTTAATGCCAAATCTGCATAACAACTTCAGAATGTCTTCTATTCCTATTCCGTAATTATAGTTTTCCCAGACAGATGCTTGCTTTGATCGTTTTAATTCTACCATGCAGAAACATGTTTGCATTTTACACATTTAGTATACCCTTAACTGAGGGTATAAAGACCTAAGAAAATGTCTCTTTGTCACACTACACTTTATAATATTAATTTAGGACAAAAGTTTATTTCTTTGGCCTCACTGAAATAAAGACATGGAAATTGAGCATCTGTGAGTTTTATTACCACTGAACAAAAGAGTATTTGGATCTTGGAGGGGGA
Organism: Fistularia commersonii; assembly: GCF_037954325.1. Lineage (NCBI taxonomy): Eukaryota > Metazoa > Chordata > Actinopteri > Syngnathiformes > Fistulariidae > Fistularia > Fistularia commersonii. Next base: position 752,277 of record NC_141317.1, read on the forward strand.
TATATTAAAATGTACGATTCTATTGGTAGAGGACAAAGTTAAGGAAAAAAATGTCTAGTAGGCCTACTCTCCTCAGGATTTCAGCACTTTAAGAACAAATGACATAGAAATTTCAGTCCATTTAAGGTTAAAAAATTCCATCCTTCTACTGTGTGATAAAAATTCCATAACTCTATAGTATGATACCATGTTTTACCAACAGAATGGAGTGGACTTCATATTGAGGAAAAACAAAAATAAATCATCTGACTGACTATCTCTTCAGTGCCACAGAGAAACCAACAAACAATTCTACGTAACACAATTTAGAAAATAAATTAAAGCCAGGGAAATTCTTCAAATACAAAGTGTTACATGAACTAGTCTGCAATAAAACATCAAAATTGAATGATTAATGCTATGGAATTAGAGTAACGGCAAACTGCCAGGAGGAGCCAGAATGATGCCAAAAACATAGAAAAGTCCCATAAGGAGATTGAGCTTGGCTGTCTTATTGGGAATCTTGGCATAGCATTGGGTGCGAAACTGCTTCTCCAATGGGAATGCCATGGGCAGTGTGAGTAGAGGCAGCGCCATGCTGATGGTGTAACGTGTGGCGAGGATACAGAACAGTACATAGGGAACAAAGAGCAGAAGGTTGTAGAGAACGTAGGAGAGTGTCGGACCGATGAGGATGGCCAGAGTCACGATGCCTGCCTGCTTGTCTGAGTCCATATCCCTTGTGTTGTTGCTGTGAAGGATGGCCTCTGTGTTGAGAGCCAGCGGGACGGCGTACACAAGCGGCAGTACCGACAGGTAGCCCACTTGCACCGCATGGGCAAACATGACTGCCAATGGGCCAAAGGTGATGAGGATTACAATGTCTCCCAGGGCCACGTACTTCAAACCAATGCCTGAGGGAAAGGGCACATAAAGGTGACAATCCAACTTCAAATACCAAGATGCACACAATCTTTCTTTTATTCCTATGTGATTAGAGAACACCAATAATTTCAGGATAATTCAAAGACTAATCATATACCCATCCTATCCCCACTAAATAACACCTCATTTTGGATGGACAATATTATCAGCATATACTCCAAAAGGGACGATTCCAATGTAAAGTAAAATGTTGAGAAATCAGCTGAAATCTTGGACAGATATTAAGTTAATTCTATGTTTAATTTAGCAAATTTAGTCAATTTATCCAGATAATGTTTTCATTATGAACATTCTATATTGGAGTCATGCTGTCGGTGTAATCCCAGAGTATAATCCCACTATTGAAAGATTTTACTGCTTCAAAGAAGAAAAAGGATGTTGGATGTTGGTATCTATTATCAATGAGAAATCTGTAATCACGCACTGTCCTGAACATCAAGGTAGTATGATCATACAAACTAGGGAAAGTTTAAACCTATAAAAAGCATAGAATAACAGGTTTTTCTTCCTCATCCCAAATCACATTCTCTTGTGAGGCAGCTGTATCTAAAGCTCGGGTGGCCAGGCAGCCTGGCCCAAACATAGCTTGGAATTGACATAAATCTTCCCTGAATGACCTGCCATCAACCAACCCAACAGCAGAGAACGTTATATAGTGTTTCAAATAATACATACATATACCTGTGTTGTATTTGTATAAAGATGCACGGTGAGGTTATATTGGACCAGTACCAACAAATAGGTGTTCATTTGAAAATTACAGTAAAAACACAAAATCTCTGCAGCATGAGGATTTTTTTTTTTATATGTATATATTAATACTTGTATGTAATACTGTTTCTTCCGCTTGCAGGCAAAATTGCTCCCTAAAAACCAATGAACACTGAATCAAGGTCGGGCAATTTATGGTGATATTCAGAATTAAGGAGAAATGCTATTAAAATGTATTACTGAGCTTGAGAAAAAGGAAAAACACGCATATCCGCTGCCCGGTTAGGGATAGGTGCTGGATCAAAATATGGACTAAACGAAGCTTTGAAAAAATCTGCACACCAAGTGGGCTCCAAAAGTAAAGCAGATTCATTTATTTTAGCATGACGGTTACATCACGAACATGGAGACATGGAGGGAAAAACAGAAACCAACGGGCGAGTGGCTACTCCACATCGCCCCACAGGTCCTTGTCATTCGAATCAGATTGGCAGCACAGTAACATATCTGTTAAACCTATTTGTTAAGCATCTGAAGAAGAGTGGATTGTGACTTGAAACGTCATGCTAAAATAAATTCTCTTTACTTTTGGAGCTCTATTGGTATGCAGATTTTTTCCAAGGCAAGAAGATCATTTTAAAATGTTCCCCTGTGTCACCCAATCCTGTGAAGGTTGTCAAATCAGCCATCCTCAACAGTCAGAAGAGGAGATTGAGAAAAGGGATCAACATTGATGAGGCAGTCCCATCCTAAGGGGCAGAAAATATTACCTCTCTGGCATTCAAACACAGCTGGCACTGTGAGGAGTCTCAGTTCTGTCTAGACCAAAATTCTATGGTCCTGGATAAGCAAACTCCAAGAGCTCCAAAAACCTTTGAAAGGAAGTTTTGAGCTGTAAAACTTTTTGGTATCCTTTTTAAGATTAATCGTCTAAGCCTATAACAGACACTTTGCTGTTTTCTGTTTTGCCTCGCATCTGACGGTTATGAGAGCAAAATGAAACAGTAGTTATATGTTCAGTTGGCCATTTGCCCACAGGCCCATGTGTGCAGAATGAAATACTTTTTCTGCACCTTACAATAAACAGCTGACCATAGGGTCCTTAGTAGAAAGCTTAAAATTGAAACTGACATGTAATACTGTCAAATACAAAAGCCCCTTTTTCTTACAGTTCAGACAGGTTAGTTTTGTGCTGGCAGTCTAACTATCTTTAAGACATATTGAGATCGAGGGTGGATAATTCACATTTGAATGATCCCACTTGACACATAAAATCCCACGTTGCATTCCTAATTGTCACTAATAGTGAACAAACAAAAATCAAAAAGCAGGCCTGTCCAAGCAGAGCCATGCTGAAAGGCAGTGTTTTGTCTTGACATGTAATTTTGCTATGAGCCGATGGAATCAAGCAAACAAATTTGACATTGTACTTTACTTACCTCCTGTGTATAAAAAAGAGCTAGACAATCCCCCAAAGTAAATAAGAGCTAGGTGCTCCAGTCTAAGTGTAGACAGGAAGAAGAGAAGTGTAGCACACAAGCACCCTAAAGAGTACAACAAGGCTCCAAACATTACAACATCCTGAGGCGCCAAGATCTCATCCACAAGAGTTCTATCATCGCTCTTCTTGTGATCAATCCCTTTAGAGAAGTCATAGTACGTGTTTACTAGGTTGCCTGCCCCGTGTACGACAAGGACAGCCACTGCGCACACCATCAGGATGACCAAGTCTACAGATCCCTCCAGTTTGTATGCCAGTGCACTGCCAAGGGCCACTGGCGTGAGTGAGGCACTGAAACTCCATGGTCTCAGCGCTAAAACATACGCCGCACACTTCTGCTGAATGTCTTTAGTAACTCTGGCCATCCTCGACATGCAGTAATTGCTCGCCACGTGATCGTGTACCAAGTTATTCATTCCAGTCTGCCACTTTTGGCCATTTTGACCATTTGCACCAGCCAACACAAATGTCTCGATCCTGTCATATTTGTGATCTTTGGCCATTCCTCTGCAAGGTTTATAGTATCAGCAGTGATCCCGAACGCCAGCAATAGGAGTTCCTGGGGGAGGAAAAAGGAATTATGACTCAATCAAACAGTAACGGCACAACATTGTATACAGTATATAACAGTCTTAATAAAAAAAAGGGCCTACCAGCAAAACCTCAATATTGTAATTCCAGACTGAAAAGGGTCAGTATCATTGTTTGTTTACTCAGTTTACATCAAATGAAGGCTTGTCGTCGACACACCCATTTTGCAGCTCGCATTTTGTTGAGACTAGGTTTAAATATTCCATTGGAGAGGTATCAGTTTACTTGGAAGGTTATTAGAGGATTTTATGGTGACACTTTTACACATTATGGGATTTTACAAACAGGTGTTTCTCCTATGTTGTTCAAGGAAAATCACCAATCAGACATCTATTTTTAGACAACCGATAAAGTGGTACCAATTTTCAAAAGATATTTGGTGTATACATTTTAATGTTTACATGTAAAAATATGATGAATATGGCATCTTCCATAAAGACAGGATTGTTTAATACTAGCCTGATGACCAACGTGTCATTCACTTGTCTGACAATAAAACGTATAGAGCCGTTACTTCTTAAATGCACGTGAAATTCCCCGTATGACTGCTATCCACGCATCGGCCAGCGTTTGGGTCTGCAAAAGATCTTTTCACCGACTCATGAAATAGCAAAAGAAACAATGTTTCACAAATTTTGTAATTTAATCATTCATTACTTAATACTTGCGTGATGGTCTTATTACACAATACATTGAAGACTTGTGAATTGACCACTTAAGACGCAGATGGCTGACATGAGGAAGGTTATCGCCCTTGTCTAGGCAAGAGGAAGATGAACCCTGGTGCGGTCACAGGACAATAAGAAGCGCTAGTAACGGGCTGAGATACTAACTGAGATTATGAGATTAACGCTAACTGGTTAGCCGCCGAGCATACTGTCCAGGGACAGAGACAAGGAAATGCCTGTTGGAAAGTCTTACCTTCTATAGCTTCGATATCCGAAACAAACTGGACCTCCGACTAGTTAAAATCATATTCCTGTTCCCGGTGCTAATAGAGGCAGCATGTCAGCTTACGTGTCAATCTGGAGGGTATTTGACTGGTTGGCCAGTAACCCTGCAGCACCTGGATCGCCATTTCCTCCGCTTGCAGTGCGACGTGATAAAGGGGTCGACGAGAACAAGACCCGCGGAAGGTTCCGCCTCTCAGCCTCTTAGTCCAAGGACTCTCATCACGCTACAATAGTTCTCTTAAATATTACAACAATTTCCTATTGTACCAGTACAGTGGTTTACAGAAAGTCAACTAAGATAATGACAAATTTCGTAGATTGTTGACATTTTTAATGATCCTAATTTTAAAAATTGTGATTCATTGTTTGACTCACGTGACAATACCATGCACTTGCAATGATAGGTACAATGCCCAGAGGAGAGCTACGCACAGCATTTGTAGACAGACGGCATTTAGTGTCGTGGATGTTTTAATTCCTGAAAAATGCATGATTTTGTTACAATAATTCATCCATCCACCCTGGACTGGTCACCAGACAATCCCAGGGCAACAGACAAACAGACATTCACTCACTCATTCAGGAAAATTTTCCCAATTAACCTCTTGTAATGTGGGAGGAAACTAGAGAAAACCCACACGGACACAGCAGAGCATGCAAACCCTGCAGAGAAAAGTCCCCTGGTCAGAATCAAACCAGGGTCCTTTGTGCTGTGTGGCCAAACGCTAACCACTGTGTTGCCATGACACCCAGTAAATCAGTTTGAATACTAAAAAACAAATAATAAAGTTGAAGAAACCAGAGCAACATTTGTCAGCTCGGGGTGTTGGACCAGGTCAACCATAGGCTTGGCAATAGTGTACGGCTGTTGCAGGATGGAATGTACTGTACATGTGGCCTATGGAAACAAATTCGATTCGTATTGATATATAATCACATTTTGATACAGTTACTGGTTGCTCGAGGGCAGAAAAAAAACACGCATATTTTTGTCGTATCGCTTGGTATGAAGTCATCCAACTTAACAGATACTCTGTTAGTGAGTTTGCACAGCGGATGGTTTATATGTAATCAGTGTGCCTAACGTTCATCCAACAAGGCAGATTGATGAGGGTATCTGGCTGCTTATGTGTCACATTCAAAACACTTTTTTTTCCTTCGATGTTTGCTAAAGTACAAGCTATCCAAAATATATCATTTATCCCTTCATAGTGTTTGCTCACCTGGTCACTCAAAAATCAGCCCAGGTCGTTGATTGCAGTAAGCAAGTCAGTCTCAAGTCTTCGCACTTGAAGTTCCAGCTACAGTGTACAGAAAAAAACACTTTTATGAACCTTTTCCTGCGATTTCTTTCTTTTTTAATAATTCTGATCTTCAGTAGGTAAAGTTTTCCTTTTATATATCTAATAATAATATGGCATATTCACAATCATCAAACCAAATGTCTGTGAATTGAACAAAAGAAGCATCAATGTATCATTTTAACACAGATATCAGGGCAACCACAAGTCTGATGTGACTGATAGATTTAAGTCAGTCGGGTTGAAATAATGTTGACTCTTACGCTGATAAATGTCTGGTTTTGGACTGACCAGAGTCGAGGCAAACATGACTTCCATATATAGCAAGTCATGGTCTACCACAGGTCAACTTAATAGGACTAGCCATGTTTTTTTCTCAAATAACCCTCTATAACACAGACATGGCATAGAAAACATGATGAAAGCTTCCCTGAGATTACCAGTCAAAGTGTCAAATGAGAAGGTAGCTGAGTTCTTTTATTTAGATAGACATGCAGAAAATGCTCGCAAAATCGAAGGCCTTTGTTTTCAATTTGACGTTTCTGAGTGCTCATGATCTTCAGGAATGATTCCATCAGAGGAGCAGCATGTTCGATGTTTTGGAGAGGTCTGAGATGGTTGGGTCATGGACAGAGGAAGGAAAGTGAATATATTGGTAGACGGATGCTCGAATTGGAGGTCTTGAGGAAGACCAAAGATTCATGGACGTCGTACGAGAGGATATGAAGGTAGTTGGTGTGAGAGAGGAGGATCCAGAGAATAGGGTTAGATGGAGAAGGTGGATTGTTGTGACAACCCCTGAAGGGAAAAGGCGAAAGGAGAAGAAGAAGAGTGCTCATGATCTTCAAGGTTTAATGAAATGAGATGAAATGAGATGTTGCTGCATAAAACTCTTGTTCTTCTCAATAAGCCGTGTGATCTATCTTTAACTGAATCCCCGGCAGTTAGTCAAAGTGTTTTGATGGACGGAGCGCGTTTGGTTTTCATTAATCCGTCTCGACACTGACCCCGTGCCCCATCTCCAGTAATGTGAAACCAGTCCTCTGGTACGCGCGTCATGCAAGACGAGCGGGCTGAGCTGGCGTGGTGTGCGTTACTTCCACTCGGGTCCGCTGGCTGGACTGCGCTGCTGCACCGAGGTCTCTCCACACTGCCGACGATCGCCTGGAACAGCCAAGGGCGATGAAGTGCTGACGCCGCCACCGGAATATTTGTTGCACCGTGTTACCCGGCCGGAGGTGTGATGGCGGGCTCTGGCGTTCCCGCGAGGCTGCGGAAGAGTCCAGGGGACTCTGCTCTGCTGGCGGCCGCGCTGCTCAGCCTCCTGCTCGCAGGGATGCAGCGAAGCACAGCGTTTCCCCCCTGGAGGATCGAGGTATGAAAGCTCAAGCCGTGCTGAGCGACGGCTCACATAGAGTTTGAAAAGTTGGTTGCTTTTTGCCTCGTTCCGCTCCAAAACGCAAGTCAGGATCCAGTGACGGATAGTTTTACCAGTTCGTTTGAGAAACTGTCAGGATTTTGGTACACTCTTCTTGTCAAACTCGCCCTTTCATGGGTAGTTTAATGTAAAGATGTCTTTTTATTATCATCTGATACAAATAAACAATAATTTGATGAGTACAGTCTGTTCCAAGGAATCCAAAATGTTCATACTTGTTAAAATCGTCTGGTAGGCTTAGCTCATACTGCTGACTCCATATAAAAAATACATTCATTTGAAGAATTTCTGGCGTAAAGGTAGTAGGACCTTCACAAGTCAGGTTTACCAACCACTATGAATAAATAACTTCTTCTTTTTTCTCTATGTTATGGAAATGACTCAGACCGGCAAACATCAAGTGGAGAATCCAGGGAATTCAGAAAAGTGCATATTTACTGCAAAAAGATTATCTGTTGTAAATACATACTTTGTCTACCCATGTAATGTAATGGAAAGTTGGTTTGTAATTTATTAAACTCTGTGGAATTGGGTCTTCAGTATCTCGTACGTGCAGGATGAAAATTGTAATCCTTATTTCAGTGGTCTCTGGAATATCGATTCAACCCTTCCAGACTGCTGAAGGTCCACAGGGATTTTCCTTCACATGTTTGGACCTTTTGACCTCACCCTCACCACCAGATTGAAGGTTGACTCCTTCTACTGTTGCTGATTAGAATTTCTGTGAAATTTAAAAATTAGGAATTCATAGGTCCTCATAGGTCAAAATTAGAACCTTTTCTGACAACTAAGGTAAAGAATCAATTTTGCAGATCCATAAGAACATAGAGTCCTAGATCCCCTTTTCCCCCTTTTGCACTCTTTTCACCATTTTGGAAGGGAAGAGATAGAGGTGCTGCCTCTATTTTTTTGTGACTGGGTGAAGCAAAAACAGGAATCTGAGAATAGGGTATAGAATTCAAAGTGATGGGAGTGATTTTGATTTCAGCTCTACATTTTCAGCATTTTTTTCATTTGAATAAAAAGTAAGCTGGTTAAAAAGTGCTGTTTTAGATGCTTAAAAGCAGAAATATATACATGATCTAACATTGATTATGACAACAGTATAACCAGGTTATGATTTTTTTTATAAATTGACGTCAATAGTATTGTATGTTCAACATTGCAAGCCCCGGGAAACCTTAAGCTATCATCATTTAACTGAATGTGCATATGAGTAGTCAGTATTGCTATTATCAAGATAACTGGAGTGTCTTTCCTATCTCTTATCTGAGGCAATTCTTGTAAAGTCTCTTGGCTACATGCAAAAAGTAGCAGGAACCTTTTTTCGGAGGAAAGGAAAAAAGTCCAAGAAGAAGGTTGAAACCTTCACCACGGCACAGTGTGTAAATTGCTGCACATACAGAATATCTGTTTTCATATTTTATTAGAAAAGACTGGTCATCTACAAGGGATAGTTCAGCCAAAAGATAAAATTAAATATTTTTTTATTCTCACTGACAAAAAGAGAAAGTAAGAATGCATTTTTAGTCCAAACAATTTTCAAACTTAAAAAGACGAGCCCCCCTTAAAAAAAAACCCTGTGCCGTTGATTTTGTATAACTCAAATCTCTGAAATTGGTCAAGTGATACTGACTTCAAGACATGCATTTTACATCATGTTTGTATCCAAAATGTCCACAAGCATGCAGATAGGGCAAGTTTCCATTGCGACAACTGATCTGGGATCATAAGGTCGTATTTGCAAAAGTAGCGCAGGATCATATAAACAAGGAACTGCCCTTTCTGTAAACAGTAAAAGAATTCTGCAGATATTAGGGCTAAAATATGGTCAAAATGAAACCCACGTTTCAAAAATAGGTCAGGACTTCAGTCACATGTGGGTTGATTTGTTCAAAAAATTCAACTGACCTTTCAATAAGCCAAATATTTACTGTATGTTTATGTCTTCTTGAAATAAACTGGCAGGGTGCTAGCAGGGTTACACCCAAAACATGACAGATGTTAATGTGTGAAGAAACAGAAAAGAGGATTCAAGAGACAAGTTACATACAGTACATCTTGCCAATCTGCTTAAATCGTCCTTGATTGTTGGATTAGAATACATACTTGTTATGTTATCTGCAGTCTGTAATCCATTAGGAAGGCTTTATGCGACTGTTTCGTCTAACATTATAGACAGGTGTTGAACATTACTCACTGAATACATACATGTATGCTGGGTTCATAAGTTAACCAGTAATTATCTCTTTAAAGAAAACTTGTAGCTATGGTAGTTTTTCAGTGTGAATATTTCCCCTTTCCGTCACCCTTTGATTTATCTGTTCAGGCTGTTAGCCGGGTAAAAGACTTCATGGATCAAACTTATGGCCCAACTTCCAGTGTTGAAAAGGGGAGTCATCACCTAAACCTGTCTCCATAAAAAAAAGGGGGGGTTTTCACCTGGTCTGATTGCTATTATGAAACACAGGCACCAGGGCAAAATGTTCACTTACTGAATATTTATGAAAGCACTGGAATACATAGTATCCACACATCGCCAGTTAAAGCATATCCAGGTGCTGCGATTTGGAGTCAATATTTTTATTAATCCCCAAAGACACATCAGACACAATCCATCTGTGAAAAGGGTCATTCTTAATGTTTGGAAAACAGTTTTACTGCTGACCATTTTTCCTTTTCCATAAGACGAAATTCCAAGGAATGAAAATAATCCTTTATCCATGTTTAAGTAGCAATTAAATAACTAGAGTGAAGAGTTGTTTTACTGTAACGGTATGGAATTTCTGTCTTATACCCTTCCCAAGGCTTATAGTAGTGCTTAATAAAATAATTGTGTGCCGCACATTTCCTCAGAAGCCTCTGTCTTTGGTACCCAACTGTAGCTTCGAAAAGTTATGTCTTCAAATTTTTTCTTAATGCGTGTCCCCATAGGACCGCTTGAAGTCTTTAGGCTTTGTTGCGAAACATTGTTTCTGCAATGTTAATTCTTTTCATCTTTTATTTGTGTTGTGTCGAAAATACCCCTTCTGATCACCTTGGGTTCTTGACCCCTATTATGTAAATTCTTGACTTTTCCAGACTTTTCCTTTCTTAAATGTGAATTTGATAATGACTGCATGTCTGTGTGATGTAAACATTTCAAAAGGAGTAAGAAATGAAAAGAAATCAGTTGAGTAAAATGGTAAAGTTATGTAGCAGGTGGCTTCTGTGTCTGGGGTAGAAGGTTCACGACCACTTTCTTAGAACTGGATTTCAAATACACTTTGATTAACCGCAAGAAAAGATGTAAGCATTAAGTCCTGGGGAATATAATATTTGATGAAAGATGTATTTCTCTTCTGAAAAAATGCAACTGTCGCAATTATGATATTTCATTCCAAATTCGAACATTTTCCCAAAACTAACCAATTTTGTGATTTAACCATAACCATGTTACCTCAAAGTTTCAATAATAGCTAATCTTGCCAGATCACTATTCCTATGAATGTAGGAGAAAGTGAAGTCCCTCATCTGCAGAAACTCAATGTAGAGTATTCTCCAGGGATGTTTTTATGTATTTGTTTCTAAGTTGTCAGTGGGGTCTAAAAGGGATGTTGAACAGGAGAAGTTGTCACCAAAAGATCCCAGATGAGCAAAGCTGATTGGTTGCTGTTCTGTAGATAGATTTACAATAACCAAAACATGGACATCAGTGGCCTGTCAATGACTATGGTGTATCGCCCCCTCTAACCATGGCCTTAAAACCCCACTGATCTGTTGCTAGGTCGTTTTTAGGAGTAAAAATTATGTAAAGGGATTAATTACAGGTTTTTCTTTGTCCAAGGAAGAACCTTACACCACTGCATTGCTCATTGGGATCCGCAAAGACGCTCATTCACAAGTGCTTCATCTGGCCAGGAACAAGCGCTACACCCTCACCCCGGAGCAGCTCAAATGGAACAAGTTCAAGCTAACATACAAGTATTTATTTCCAATTATGCCTCTAGTTAAATAACATGTTCAGCCATGGAAGATAAAGAAGGGAGGAAAAATTCCCCTCAGACCCGAGGTGAAAAAAAGATAAGACTGATGTTGATTTGGGCAGAAAAAAGCACAGAAACAAATGTTTTTAGTTGGAGTTTGCATCAACTATTATTTAAAGTAAATCTCAAAATGTAATTGATTCTGTCACATCACCTGCCCAAAGGCCAGTGAAACCAATATTTTTCAGACCATTATTGAAAATTAAACCAGTATTTTCCAACCACATCCACCTGATCTTTTTGTTAGTGAAAATTGTCTACCGAATTCAATAGATATCACCCTTTTCTTCCTTGTCTTAATAAAGATGGCCACTGAAATTTGAAAATAGACGCAAGTTGAAAGTCATCATAGTACATTGACTGCCCACTTGATCACTATTTGAAAGGAAGCTGCCTTGTGGACCTTTGCTCATTTTTATCACTTGGCTTAAATGGCTCAATGTGTTTTGGGAGGATCCAGTGATACTTTTATTTTATCTCTTTTTAGGGGAGTTGTGAAAAGATTATCCCTTAAATTTAAACATAAGAGAAGATTAGATTCAAGTGGAATGGTTGGATCAAGATGTATTTCTAAGCCTGGAAACATTAAGGATTACTCAGCTGACAAGACACCGAGTCCACTTGGAGTCATTCCTGACTTAATAAAATTAGATCCTTATCTCTTTGGCAATGGATGACAAAAACTGAAATATGTCTGAGTTTGATTAAAAGGGCCAATATGAGTTGAGTCATGACTCATCTATATGAAAACATTGCCTTAGTAATGGGGCTGTACTTGAAGTACTTGTGGGAACTCCGGTCTGTCTGAACAGTGGCCATTGTGTTTTTGGCAGAATCCACCACTGGAGAGGAATGAGTGTACTGTAGAGGTCAGTACAAATGACACAATCCTTATGTTGTTTTTTTTTGAGCAGGCTGCTGTCTTATCCTACAAACCTGATAAATGCAAGTGACACACGCCGAGGCATTGCCAAGGCTTTTGGCATGTGGAGTGACGTCTCGCCGTTCAGCTTCAGAGAGGTGCCAGCTGATCAAGAGGCAGACATTAAAATCGGTGTGTGCTCCGCATGTGGCTAGATCACTCTTCAGAAGATGTCCTTGAGCTTTGAGCTCCAGAAGTGTTGACCTGCTTGTTTGTTTTTCTCCCAGTGCTGTATTTGCCATAAACCTCCAAACTCATAAATCATTTTTGTTCAACTGTATTACCCAGGGTATTCAGCATGCTTCATAATTCTTAATGGAAAAAAGAAATGCTTAACAATCCCCTACATGTCAGCCCATGATGAAGCAGTCAATCTTATGCTATAATTCTCCCTTTGGGTGAGGAATAGAATGAGCAGTTGGTATGATGAAGAATGGAGGCGGCAGAGAAATCTGTTTCATAATTTATTTCATTTATCACATGGCAATACAGTCATTTTTAGTGAGGATTTCTCTCCTCAGCTGTGATGTCTCTTTTTTTTTTCTTTCTCTCTCTCTTGGTTTTTGCAGGCTTCTACCCCGTAAACCACACAGATTGTCTGCAGTCCTACCTGCACCACTGTTTCGATGGAATCACCGGAGAGCTGGCTCATGCATTTTTTCCACCTACTGGGGAGATTCACTTTGATGACCATGAATACTGGATTCTGGGAAACATGCGGTTCAGCTGGAAGAAAGGCAGGATTTGTTTTCATTTGTTTCTTGAAGCTACAAAACATATATGCATGTGTTACATGAAGTCATGGCTACTGAAGGCTGCCTTGGTTGTACACAGCAACTGAAAAAAGAAAATAACTATCAGTATCTTTGCTGCAGGGGTTTGGCTGACAGACCTTGTCCATGTTGCAACTCATGAAATTGGCCACGTCCTTGGACTCATGCACTCCATGGACCCAAAAGCTATAATGCACCTGAATGCAACTCTGACAGGCCGCAAGCTAATCACACAAGACGAAGTGTGGGGCTTGCATCGTCTGTATGGTATGTGTGCTGGCCTTCTTGAGAATATCGATCTGTCTAAGTGATGCTGAGCATAAATCTTTACAAACAGATACCTGCGGTTATGGTTTAATGTACAGTAAGCTTACAGTCTGTGTGGAGCAGTGGCGTGCAGTCAGGGGAGGCAGGCGGGGCAGATTCCTGAAAAATAAAAAACTAATAATAATAACGTGAGATAAACATTCGTTTTTGCCCACTGGTCAGTGTTATTAAAAAAGGGGGACTTTTTACAACAAAGTAACAGCTTTTGGTAGACAAGGATAGACACATGGACTTCGTATTCAAATGAAGCATTCGTCATTCTTACGAAACAACACTCAGTCTCGAAGTTGTGAGTCAAAGCATTGTTTGTAAATCTTACAAGTCAAAGAGGATCTTTGAGCTTGGATTTCTGCTTGCTAAACCAGAAGCCCAAAAAATGTTGTTCATTTCTCCAGACGCATTGCTTCTGAGGTAGTCCAGAAACATGTCATATCTCACAGAATCAAGTCAAAGACACATTGACTCTGTTGGTCTTGAAGACATGAAGTAAGTCATCCACCCAGTGAGTCTTTAAAGCCTCTTGACTGGATAAATGTTGAAATCAGTAAAAAATGTCTAATTTATCTATACAATAATAACCTGATAATTGCAAAGTCCATCAGCTATGAGGCATTGGGAAAACTAAGCAAGAATGGCAGCTGCTTCTCTTTTCCTGTAGAGCAATGCGGATTGCTCAGCAAGTTTTTAAGTAGAATGATGAGAGAGAATGATGTGGCAACCTCCTCTCTGGGTTTGAGGACCCGTTCAAAGTTACCAGACAGGAGAGATGCAGTACAGTAAGGTGAAAGACTTAAACTGCTCAAGAAAACAAGCTGTGAATAATGTAGCTCCCGTTTGTTGTCAGTCGTATCTATAGAGACGACATGAGTTAAAAGTTAACTTCACCTGGCACACAGAGGAGGAGGCACGAATTCTGTCTCCTTCTGGTATCACACATATCATCAGTTGATTCAGTTGTCATGAACCTGCAAGTACAAACCCCCTAATCCATTTTTGGTTAAATCCAACCATTAACACAGAAATACTCTGACAACTGACATTGAAGACCAACGTTGTATTGAGTCCCATATAAACCACTCATGAGTCATTATTAATATTGTGATGAGTCATTTTCCTTGGAACTAAACAGAAGTCTTGTGTTGCTGAATGAGAACAAAGTGCTGTCTGATCCTCCCTAGTTTCTCTTCTCCCCAGGGTGTTTGGACCGATTATTTATCTGTCCGGCTTGGGCTCGGAAAGGCTATTGCGACAGCAAGCGCAAGCTGATGCAGAAGCACTGCCCTTCCAGCTGTGATTTCTGTTATGGTAAGGCACATCAGAAACTGAAACCAAGCAGTAGTCCAAGGGGGCAGACAGTTCTCTCAACTGAGCAGTGAACTGAGCAGTGCTACGAACTGTTTTCCAATGGAGCAACAGGAGCCAACAGGTCCAGCCGTGCAGAGCTGTGACAGGGGCTTTTATGGATTTGATTGTTACACAAGGAGTCTGTGTTACATTCTGGAGAAATACCGGACCCTAGTGGAGATATGCATTTTAGCTCAGGACAAGACTGAGAAGAGCCGGTACCTGTTAATTGATTTTCTAAAATGTACCGCTGCACAGCGAAAAAATAAATACTACATCAGTCAGCCTAACCCTCTTTGGTTTAGCTGTAGGACACATTAGTGTGAGGTGTCCTGTTGCACAACAGGAAATGGTTCCTGCTGATTGTTGTGGCTCTGAGATTTTTGTCAGCAACAAGGGACATTGTAGAGAGAGGCAAGAGGATACAATTCCTGGCTCACAGTAATCTGTTCCTCATTGTTGATTGGGAGATGTTGTACGGCTGTGGAAAATTCCTAAGTGACTCCAAACCGCTGGAATTTCAGACTGTGGCTTCAGGGTTAGAGACACACAAGGTCAATTTTGTATTTTGCGGTATTAAAGAGAGCAGCTGTATGTTAAGCATATTTTGAGCTGGTCTTGAGGCAGTTTGTTTACTCAGATAACCAACAGCAGATATTCTATTGATAAGAAAGCTGTGGCTCCATTGGGAAGGGAGTGGTGAACATACAAAAAAGAATTGTTCATCATGTAAATGTTTTTCAGAAGTGCAAGTTATGAATGTAGCGTTTGAGGTATCAAGCAATCTCCTGTTATATTTTGCTACTTTCATCCCCGAGTGATTGTTATAGGGTTGACAACAGTATTAATCATCTTATATTTGATTGAAGTACTAGCCACCAAAATGATCTGTTCTATATTTCCATTCAGAATTTCCTTTTCCCACCATGGCACCCACACCAACACCTCCAAGGACAAAAACTAAGCTTGTTGTTGAGGGCAAGAAGCTAACTTTTCGTTGTGGGAAGAAAATAGCGTCGAAGAAAGGCAAAATATAGTGAGTATTACTGCTTGCTCTCTTGACAGTTCCCTTTTGCAGTGTGCTGTGATAGTAAACTGAACGCTGTCCTACATCTGCATCCCATTTCAGTTGGTACAAGGATGGCGAGCTACTGGAGTTTTCTCATCCTAACTATATCACTTTGAAAGATGACCACATAACTATAGTGGCCAATGCCATTAACGAGGGCACATATACCTGCATCGTGAAGAAAAAAGACAAAGTTCTTACCAACTACTCGTGGAGAGTACGCGTGCGCTTCTGATTGCCACACCAGCTTGTCTGCACACTGAACAGGAGGCACACACATTTCACATGGTCGTGAGCAGACCTCATTCACTATGGCACATATTTCTGTATTCTGTATCTTCCACACAACTGTATCAAGACTATTTGTCATATTGTAAAAGCAATTTCAAATATGCAAAAAAAATAAAGTTTTGTGACTTGAATTTTTGTGAAAATAATTATACACTTTATTTATGAGAGCCTTTTCAAACCCAAGGTCACCTTACAAAAACTTGAGAAAGTTAGCTGATTACAAAAGTTAAAAGATTTACAGCAGTTGGAGTCGAAATTACAGAGAGGAGGCAATTTTGAACTGATAGGTTCTAAGTTCTCACGTAAACTGAAGGAGTCGGCATTTCTGACGTCTGGGGAGTGAGTTCCTGAGCCATGGAGCAGGGCAGTTGAATTACTATGGGTACCATATCCCATGGTAATAAGGCAAGCAGAGGGAACAAGTTGAGTCATGGATGAACACCAGACAGTGGAAGCTGGTAGCAATATGATGCTAGTAGGGTTGATGCAATTACTGGTGCGTATCAGGATGCTGCCAAAATGTGAAGTGTGTTGGACAAGCTGTAGTTGCTTTTTTATACAGTACCTGTGCAGACTACAAAGGTTGTTCTGGATTAAACCTGCATACTTATATAATGCTACATTATAGTGGGGCTGAGGGATAGCAGGAGATTCTTGGAGTCTCGGGTGGAAAAAAGGTTTAATCAATAACTACACCTTAAGTCATGTTAAAATGGCAAAATTGATCTTATCATAAAGGAGATTATTTGGGTTTAAGTACCGTACCGCCCTATTACACTATAGTCTTTTTGTGGGTTTGTTTACATACATATTGAGCAAACTGAATTAATCAAACCAGGACAGACCATATTGTCTCTTGCCTTAGGAACTATTTGGAACTTGCTTCAGTGACTACCTGAGGAAACAAGCAGCTGACCTCCAAAGACAAGGCTGCAAGCCTGACAAGCAGCACTCCTTCCAAAAATATTCAGCACATAAGATGTTATAACCTGCAGCGAATGCCAGTGGAGGTAGGGTTCGGATAAAAAGTTATTAATGAAGCTTTCCATTTTCTAATCTTGCATTTCAACAACTGGATTTTTCCTGTATGCACTTCAACCAGCTGGCATTCTTGTAGGAAACTTAAGCTTTATGTTTCTTTAGTTCAAAATCCAAATATGAATTGGTCTAAATAAATAGAGACATTTAAAAATAAAGGCAGAGCTATGTCTGGGCCTCTGCTCCCTTGAAAGTATGGAGACAAATTGTGCAGTGCAAAGAATGACATCACTTTTGGATAGCTTCAACAAAGTTGGGTTCAAGGCTGGATACTTTCAGGGGATTGACTTCCTCTCGTTTTTTTCTCCTGATGGAGTGCAGTTGTTTGCTCACCTTTGACAAATTTAAAAAATAGAAAAAAAATCATCATAATTCAGGGGAAGACTGCAGACAAAACCATTTCAAAGTTTATTTTTAGAAAAAAATGTCCTTCTGACACAAACTGACATTCCTAAGTAGATTTTAGACATTATGCTGGATGGAAATCTAGTGCCTGCATCATTATACAGTAGCTGAGGAAGCCAGGAAATACCAGCCATTCAAAAAAACCCATGCCTCTCTCAAGTATAAAAGGGCAGATAAAATGAGTCAAAACAAAAGAACTAAACTTGCAGTAGTCGATAGTTAGGTCCCGTAAGTAAGGGTTAAAACTGTCACATTAAAAATGGTGACACAGTTTGTAACACAGAGAAGCAAAAGAAGTGAAGGAAGTATCCTGGAAATCCAATGTTTGAGCCGCCAGTCACGCTGTGAAACAGTCCTGGCAGTTGCAACTCATCAGAAATTAATCTGATTTATAATAGTCTTGAAATTCTCAGACAGTCTAAGAGCCCATGGCTGCGCCTTTCTTGGTCAGATAGCAAGGTGTCCTGCACTTTTGGGCTCAGAATTTGAGGCTGAATCCAGGACCAACTGCTGATGCTCCTTGGTTGCTGGTTGTCAGATGGAACCCCGTGTCTTTAATTAGATCATCATCCCCCTGAAGAGAGGAGAGAAAAAAATTGACTCTTGGAAAATGGCAGTTGAGGTAGAACTAATATCATTAAAATTTGTACTGTCGAGATGACCAGTCCTACAAGCAGTTTTCTATGCAAACCTCACAACCTTATTTGATTCACATTGATACATTGTAACTGTAAGGAGAAAGTAATGTCAAATTTTGTTTATGTAGTGCCAAATCAGAGTTGTCTCATGACATTTCACATTTAAAGCAGGTCTAGACCACACCTGGACCTCAGTTTAAATTACAGAAAGCTATTTTTCCAAGGTTTCAGTAAATTGTTGATTTCCATCAAAAGCCTGCCCATCCTGACTGTGAGGAGAGGGATTATTCTAGTATGTTGACACAGGTTAAAATAGACATGGGAGGGGGTATCTGGATTGGAATGTGAAAAGGTAAAGCCAGAGAAAAGAAAAAGAAGTGAAACCTGGATCACATGGACTGAGGGTCATTTGGAAGTTACCGGGGGCTGGTTCTCCTTGTTCGGAGGGTGCAGATGGGCCTGGTCCATGTGTGCATTGATCTCACTACAGTGTTACAAGTTTGTGAAAAGTTGTGTCTGAGGCTCCCTCCTCTGTTCAGAGATGTTTTTTTCCTGTTATAACAAAGATGGCTTCTTTGACTCCTCTCTCCAACCGTCTGTCTTCTCTGGCCTTTATATGCACATTGCTGTCTTCAAATGAATGGCCCAGTGCAGAGGTTGTTTGGTCTCTCCAATGTAGATGCCATTACAATCCTCAGTACAAGTGACAGCATACACCACATTTTCAATCTTATGCCTGGGTGTTTAGTCCTTGTGGTACACCAGTTTTTGCCACAGGGTCTTGTGGGGAATGAAATGTACTGGTGTAGTGTTTGTTGAACCACCATATACCAAGATACAACACATTAGGAAAACCCTGAGATCATTTGGCTACCCGAATTGGGCCTTTGTCAAATCAGAAACCACCAGACACACGACCATAGAACAGGAGGAAGACAAGAACAGAACAAAGAACATCGTCATACCATATGTTGCTGGTGTTTCGGTAATACTCCAAACGCTGTATTATCGGTGCATGTCAAATCCCACAAGTTTCACTCCTTTGTCTAGCTTTACTTTTTCATTTCACATTCCAATCCAAGTAATCCCCCAAAAGTTGCTCTTTTGTCCCCATGAATGACACCCTCATTAGCATAACAACCCCCTTAAAACTAGTTTCAGCCAATCAACTCTTCTATTTACATAACAAGCAACCACAACCTAGATCCCGCCAAAACCCTGGCAGTTATATTCAGATACTTCCCAAGGGTCATTAGAACCAAGGAAACCTCTCGGATCAGGGGTGACACGTCTAAGTGAAGAAATTCAAGCCATCACAAGAAGTCAAAACAAAAGCAGGCCTTAAAAATGCCTTCTGGGTTGGTAGGAATGTTGTTGAAACATTTGGAACTAAAGGGTGCACATCGTGGAAAAAAAAGCAGGAAACAGCCAGACACAAACAATGTCAATGTTCAGAGCCTGGTATATAATAATGAAAGTGGAAGGTTAATTTTCTTACCAGGTGACTGTAACCTAGGCCTCCCTCGGGTGGACGGGGGCTGGTCCCTCTTTTCACTCTCTGCTGCTCGCTCTTGGCCGGCCAGGTAGGGAACATGGATGGGTCAATGGGCAATGGTGTCTCACGGAAGTACTCGTGTTTGAGAGCTTCATCTGATAGAATCCTCTTGCTTGGGCAGAAAGTGAGGAATCTAGAAAAGATTCAATGATCCAGTTAAGTTGGAAATATTAATGCACTGATACACACCCGAATGCAGGTCACACCCCTCTTGTAGCCAAGCCCAGGGGCATGGTTCAATGGCAAGCGCCTGGTGGCCAGGCCCCATGGGTGCAGGCCCGGCCACCGGGTCTCTTCAGAAAATAAGGATGAGGTACATACATGGGATAGTCGACTCTAGGATTCAGTGGGGCAGCGTTGTTTTTGTCTTCATTGAGGAACAGTGGACCAGCACTACGCTCTTTGCACAATCCTTGAGGGTGCATGGGAGCTTACCCAACCACTTTACAATTATTTGTGGACTTGGAGAAAGCACTCAACAGTGATGTGGGGAGTCCTGTAAAGGGTGTTCCTAGAGTTTGGGATACTGGATTCCAAAACACGAACCATTCTGACAAAGTATGATTGGGGCCTGAGCTTGGTCCGTATTCCCAACAGTAAGTCAATTACATTTCCGATGAGGGTTGGACCCCATCAGGACTGCTCTTTGTCACAGATTCTGTTCATAACATTTATAGACAGAATTTTTTGGTGCAACAGGAATGTCGAGGGGATCCAGTTTGCTGTCCTCAGAAATGTGTCTACTATTTGCAGATGACCTGGTCCTGTTGACTTCATCATGATCTCCAGCTCTCACTGGGGCAGTTCGTGGACAAATTTAAAGCAGCCGGAAGGAAAATTAACACCTCAAAATTCTGAGGTCATGGTCCTCAGCCAGAGAAAGGTGGAGTCTCCCACCAGGTTGCGGAAGAGCGCCTACCCTAAGTGGAGTAATTCAAGAAGCTCAGGGTTTTGATTTACAAATGAGGGAAGAATGGAGCAGGATACTGGCAGGCAGATCTGTGCAGCGTCTACAGCAGTGGTCCCCAAGCCTCGGGTTACAGACCGGTGCCGGTCAGTGGATCAATTGGTACTGGGCCACCCAAGAAATAATTAATTATTTCCATTGGATTTATTATCTGAGTCTGAAAAATCTCTATTTTGAAAAATGACCGGAATCTCTCAGTTACATCTCGGTCACTTGAGCGCCAAAATGTAACCCACAAGCTAGCAGGGAAAAGGTCTAGTGAAGAGACAGAAGAAAAGCCTACAACTTCCAAGAAAAAGAATGATTTTAACAGACAATACCAGGAGTTCAACTTGAAATGTGGATTTATCATAACAGGTGATTCCACAGACCAAGCCACTCAGCATAATATGCGGCAATGAAGCAATGAAGCCTTCATTATACTCATGTTATGTTTTTGGCGCAATGTTTCGAGGAAGCTGCTAATAAAGTTGCATATGAGTTAACAGTGAATTTACATTTATTATTACAGTCGCAATATAACCCCCCCCCAGTCCGAGGTAAAATTGTCAAGCGTTGATCACTCCGCGGTGATAAAAAGGTTGGGGACCACTGGTCTACAGTAATGTGGATCAATCTGTCATGGTGAGAAAAGTGGAGCTGAGCAAAAGGACAAAGCTCTGGTTTTGTCAATCTACATTCCCACCCTCACTTATTTTCACAAGCTGTGGGTAGTGACCAGATCATGGATAAAAGCAGCCAAATTTAGTTTCCTCAGTTATCTGCGAGGGGGCTCAGAGTACAGCCGCTGTTCCTCTGCATCGAGAGGGGCTACAGTATATGGGGCGGCTCGGGTTTTCTCCGCAACCTGACCCCACATCGGTGGTAGCGGATGGACAGATGGACGGATAAAACACAGTTAATGAGATTGGTGCAACTTTAAAGAACATTTTTAATTACATCATTGTCATTTTGATCCGTATTCCCAACAGTAAGTCAAATACATTTGTAGTGAGGGTTGGACTCCACCATTTCATTATCATTTTGACCACTACATACTTACTTCTGTAGCCCCTAAAATGTTGCTGATGAGAGTCACAAGGAATTGAGCACTACCATTAGCCCCCGTTCCCAACACGGCTCACAACTGGAGGTTGTAGGAGCAACACAGCTAGCGGAGTGTATTCAAGCAACACAGCTTGAATACACTCAGTTTAAATTAGGTTCCTGTACTTAAAATCCAGATAGCCTAAATAATCAAAGAAAGTAACATTTAAAGATCGGGTCTTTGGAACTTGCTTTATACACTGAGTACTATAGGCAAGATATGAAGCCTTAGATTGTGAGCCCAGTGGGCCTGAGTTAAATGGCTGTGACAAGGTCAACATCAGCAATTTGCCAACCTGTTGAACAGTAAAATTTAGGCCTGTAACTGTCTCAACTGGACATTTCCATATGTGGTAAAAGTTCTAACAACTGATGAATAACAATCGGTGCCAGAGAAGTTTACCCGCTGGCACCAGCACAAAATACAATACTTGGTTTGGGCTTAGAATTCCAAGAATGTGTCTTTCATCTGCACCTGGAAGCTTGTTACTTGCTAATCTCCAGGAATAAACCCTGCTGCTTTTGACTGACATACTCACTTACACCTGGGAAGTCATGCCATGAAAAACTACTAGAACAATTATGACTATAAACATTTGGATAAATTGCATTTTGAAAGGTTAACTGATCTAAGAAAAACATACAACAATATTTACCACATAATATTTCTCGCATCGGATCATCATGCAAAAAAGGTTACTGAAAAGTCTGAAAGTAGACAATAAAAACGATACACAAAAGTCAACAGCATGTTCCAGCTCATCTTTTGAATGGTCACCAGAGCTTTGACGCAGAAGTGTGTGATATTTCAAACAGTTCTGCAATGTCTACCTGCCAAACAAACCCTCTATTCAGCCCTGTCAGAAGTTTTCAAAAGAGCACTTTACTATGTGATGAACTCTGGAGGTCTGAATCTTTCTTTACATCTTGACAAGTGGAAGGTTTCAGCAGAGCTGGAGAGATGCCAAACATGCGCTGAACTGTGACACCTTGAGCTGCTTAGCAGACCGGTTGTTACTGTATGGCTTCAGTGGGATAGGGTATGAAAAGTTGAGTTCTTTTTTTTTGCCCTTTTAATTTAGTAAAACCAACTACAATCACACTCATCTGTTCACCTATGGAACTATGTTTTCCCATACTGAGGATTATCAGCACAGTGGTTGTGTTTATAAAAGTGAACATGGGTATGGAACTGGACTGCAGAGGAATGCGGCAGTAACTTAATACACGTTGTGAATTAAGTTAGCTTGCCAGAAATCTAATGCCTGAATAAAGCTCTGGGATGACAATTAAGACTATGACAGCGAGGAATGCAAAGATCCAAGTAGGGTACTCCAAATACCATCATTGGAGTCATGCTGATAGATACTGATGTGTCTGATAATTGACTGTCATTGACATAATTTCATTATTGTAGCATCAGGAATGCTTTAAAACACTGACACTGCTATTGAAATTCCAAATAATATAACTAACAAATACATTAAAATGGTCATACTGCTGACCCATGAGGTATACTCATCATGCTTTGACAGGTAGTGATTTCACTACAACACTACTAATCATACACAAAGGATCGACAACAGTGAGACTACCAGTCCGACTTACTTGTTCATTAAGTCGAAGCCTTGGTCTGAGAGTAGCGCTCCAAATCGCTTTCGCAGATTGTTGTAGGGATACTCTGTGAAACTCATCTTCTTCACAGCGGGTAACTCATTGTAGCCAGGCCAGATTTTCTCACTAGGCGATCCCAAATCCTACAGAATACACCAACAGTTTCAGCAAATATTCAGGCTTGTTAGTCTGAGGAGCTATGGATAAGTGAAACTCCAACTCTGGCTTGAGAATCAGTGTGTTACTGAAATATGGCAGCAGTGAAGTTGTACGTAAATTTAAATACTTTACTTCATCACTGGTTAAATCTGCAGGAGGACCTCAATGACATCAATCCACGGAGCAGCTGCACTTCATGCGGTTTGAACTACTGAAAATTAATCAAGCTACTAGGTTGGGTTTTTTGATTTTAATACAACTTCATTGGCTAATGTCAGACAGGAGCTCCCCCAAGTGGTGTAAAATAAAATTAAAAAATACTATGAAACCTAATAAATTTCATACACATACCCCTATCCCCTTCTCCTGCCGAACAGCATCAGCTCCTAAGGACTAACCTCCCTCACCCCACTCCCCATCTCCTCAAACCCGGACACAAACACAACCACAGGCAATCCCCCCGCCCTCCACCACACCATCCCATCCCCCTCGAGCACAGATATGGTCACCATTTGCCCCCCCTCCTGCTGTTCACCGTGAGCCTCCACAGACAGCCCCCCCAGAACCCTACTATATCCATTGGAATATTGACATACACGCAACCGCTACTGCCCACCCACTCCCACCCACCAGCAGCCCCCACGGTCAGTATTCTTCCACATCACAATCCTCTATCCCCCCATCCCCCTGAACACAGATGCAGACACTCCCCTTCACCCTCTCCCCAACCACAGCCTCACCCTCACCTCCAGCCAGGTACAGAGGGAGTTCTCCTGGTTGAGGCAGAGCAAACCCAGTGGACCAGACATCAGCCCAAAGATCCTCAAGGTATGTGCTGGGCAGCTTTGACTTCTCCAGTGCCTCCAACAGCATCAAACCCATCCTCCTCAAGGACAAGCTGCTGAGTACGCAACTTCACCCTGACATCACTGCCTGGATCCTGGACTACCGCACAGGACGGCTGCTGTATGTTAGGGTGAGTGACTGTGTTTCCGAGGCTGTGGTGTGCAACACAGGAGTGCCCCAAGGTACTGTCCTGTCGTCATTCCTCTTCACCTCCGACTTCCGGTACAACTCAAGTTCCTGCCACCCCCAGAAATGACAATGACGGAATTTCCAATTACTCTTCCATTGTTGGATGCATCAATGATGACACTGAGGAGGAGTACAGAGGTCTGATTGCGAGTTTTGTTGAGCGGAGCAACCAGAACCACCACCGACATCTTCAAGACCAAGGAGATGGTTGTGGACTTCCAGAAGAATCGGAGGAGACAGGTACCAATCACCATCCAAGGTGAAGAAGTGGAGATATTGGGACTCCTACAAGTACCTTGGGGTCCACATCAACAATAAACTGAACTGGTCACACAACACTGATGCACTACAGGAAGGGTCAGTGCAGGATGTTTTTCCTGAGGGGACTGAGGTCATTTGGTATCAGTAGCGGGCTCCTCAAGACCTTCTATCAGTCTATGGTAGCCAGCGCACTCTTCTTCGGTGTAGAGTATTGGTGGGGCGGTGCCAGGACAATAGGCTCAATAAGATAGTGAGGAAAGCCCGCTCGGTGGTGGGACTGAACCTGGACCATCTTCAAGTGGGGAGTGTAAAGGACAAATTGGGAGCTGTCCTGGATAATCCCCCCCCCACAGCCATCAGGCTGTACAATAGCCATCTGAACAGCACACAACTCCGAGTGGCGTGAGTCCACCTGTGCTGGCCACCTGTGCTGGTTCCACAATTCCACAACCTCACTTCCTCATCCCACTCACGAACTCATCTGTTCACATGTCATACCCTAACTCTGCTGTCTTTCTTATCCTTGTTTGTCCCAGCCAGCACACATCCTGGCTATTTTGGTTTATTTGTTTTATTCATCGCTATTGTCACTCTAATTATATTGTCGTTTGGTTCTAGTTGCGTATTTTTCACCCTCACTGTTCCTTTATGTTATCCATTGTTATCCGTGATGTTGTTGCTGCTGTCTATCTATTTGCGGATGTCTTGTTATCTTCTGTCTCTCTATTTATATTTATATGTATTTATTATTCATATTTATTATTTAAAAAAAAAAAAAAACTGTTAGGCTGCTGTAACAAAGGAATTTCCCCGATGGGGATCAATAAAGCTTCCTATCTATCTTATCTTAATATGATATGAAGGTAGTTGGTGTGAGAGAGGAGGATACAGAGAATAGGGTTAGATGGAGAAAGTTGATTTGCTGTGGCAACCCCTGAAGGGAAAAGCCGAAAGAAGAAAAAGATCTATCTTATCTTAATATGGTAAAAAAAAAGTAAAAACTGCAAATGCCAGTACTATTCCTTTATGGTTGGGGCAAAATCAGGACATTACCTTGAATATCTTGTTTATTTGGTCAATTTCAGATTTTCCAGGGAAGAGAGGTTTCTGGGTAAGGAGTTCGCCAAATATGCAGCCCACCGACCACATGTCAACAGCTGTTGAGTACTCCTGCGGAAAGGAGAGCACATACTGTGGCAGTCTGCAGATATGTAAAGTAGACAGTTTGCTTGGCACAGTCTTACATTCATCTGTCTCATTTGTGAAAGTCAACTTGGTTTGATGGCTGTTGGACTATGCTGTTTTCCTGCATTTATCATGTGCTTTAAAACTCAACTTGCATTTCAGAAGTAATTCAGTATCTTAAAATGCCAAGTGCTTTGCAGATGCTGTCATCTGTTGGAAATATATCTTCAAATAAAAAAGATAAAGATGATGTTACCACTACTTTAAGTACATGGGCTTAAAAATCCCTCAGGTCTTGGAAAGGCAGTCAGTCTTGGTCAGATGATGCAGACAACAAGGAATGAGCTTCAGTTCTTACCTTGGCTCCAAGTAGCAGTTCGGGGGATCTGTACCACAGGGTAACTACAACAGGAGTGTAGGGCTTCAGAGGAGAACCATATTCCCGAGCCAAACCAAAGTCACCAATCTAAAAAACAAGTTTTCATATATTTTTATTTTTCAGACTAGTAACTTAAGCCCACCGCAGTCTCTCTTAACTGATACTAGGAAATTCATAAAAACTACTGATAAAGAGTATTTGATTTCCCTCAGTAAGTTATAACTTGCAACCTTTTAAAGTTACTCTGGCGGGTTCTTCAAAAAAACATCAGTATCTGGGAATAACTGGTGATAGTCAGAAAGCTTGACAACCACAAAACTTCAAAAACACCATGCCAACATGATGACAGGGTGGTGCTGAGGCTACTATTAAATAGCATGATCTAGTAGTAAATACTATCTGAGGATGGGTAAAAAGTTACTGGAAAAGCAATGTAAAATTTTCCTTAATTACTAGGGAGGCTTCATTGTGCACTTGTGTTTTTTTCAAGTCATCAGATCTACCTAGAACTACTTTACTCTATTTTGCATGAAGAAAAACACTGTATAATTCAACTGCTCTCAGACACCGCCCATAATATTTTGTTAACCTTTGGTCTTTTATCCCCAGTGTTTGATAGTCCGAAATGACTTGTCTCATTCCAATACATAGAGAGTGTGTTCGGGATTGCAAATATAAAACAGCTACCTGTATAAGGGGACATGGCCCTATCCTTGGCTGCAGAAGCTGGCTCTTGGAATGTGGATTGCCACCTATCTAGTTTGGAAGGCACCTGAGGTGGTGTCGAGGCCTAGAGGTTCAGGCTAGATATAGTTCAACTCGCCAACTCTTTTCAGAGTCATTAGGACTGCTAGATAGCACTCCTACCAGGGAGTTCCTCATTGTAGTGCATGACTTCAATGCTCACATGGGCACTGACAGTGAGACCTGGAAGGGCGAGATTGGGAGATATTGCCCCCCTCCGATCTTATTCCGATCACTGTTTTTTTTTTTTTAAGACCTCTGTGCTTGACAGACGGTCCATAACAAACAGAGGCCTTAGGGAACACCCAAAGAACACTGGGGGGACTATGGGTCTCTCAGCTGGCCCGGGACGCCCCAGGGATTCCCCTGGAAAAGCTGGACCAAGTTGCTGGGGACAGGGAAGTCTGGGTCTCTGCTTTGGCTGCTGCTTTCATGACCCAAACCCAGATAAGGAACAGAAACTGGATGGATGCCTTGCTGTTTTAAGTTTGGTTTCGCCATAGACTTGCTGACATGGAAGCCCACCTTGAGGATACCCTTGTGGCTGAGCAGAAGATTGGATGTCTTCAGGTCACGATGGAGAATCCAGTTATCATGGAGATGTCGAACTCCGCGAAGTAGCTGTATCATCAGAGTCTTAACTTCACCTGTAAGACAGATGTTACTGTAAAACTCGCTTGACGTATATCAACATTCACTGCTTAGCTCATTAATAAAACAGGATCTTGTGAGAGCAATGTTAAACTTAAAGAATAGTGACTTTACTTCATTCAGGTCTGAGAGACAATTAAATTTCTATTACCTGGCAAGAAAGGCTGCTTCATGGTTTCCATCAGACTCTTCAGATCATGTTCCACGTAGTTCATCACAATATAAATCTTGTCCATATTGCTTCCAACAACTATTTCCTAATGGGGAAAAATACTGTAATTTAAATATAGAACATTTCAGGCTCCTCAACTATACACATATGGACACAATTTTTGCTTCCCCTCTGTTCATGAAAGAAACCACCACAATGGTACCTTGCAACAGAAGAACTTAATAATAAATAACAAATAACTGAATATTAACCAATTGGAGTCAGAAATGCTTTTTAATTTTGGCTCAACAGAATGCTTTAAAAAAATTAACTAGTGAAACAAGCTTGGACAAAAATGACAGGCCCCTAGACATGTAAAACTAAGGTACGTCCTCCGATTAGCATCACAGGTGGCTTATAGACAGTCAGTCTGCCTATTTAAAGGGTAGAAAGTAGTCACTGCGCTGTTTGGTGACATGGTGTGTACTACACTGAACATGGACTACAGAGAGCGAAGGAGAGAATTGTCTCAGGAGATTAGAAAGACAATTATAGACAAGATGTCAAATAGATGTCAAATAGAAGAAACAGATAATATGAATGGTAACTAAAGAGTCAAGAGTAACTTCTAAAGAAGTTAAAGGTGAAAGCCAAGGTCAAGGTACATGAAGAGGCTCCCTTAGTGAAATTATGATTGAAGCAGCATAGCACAGTACAGCACACACAGATCAAAGTTGAGATGATCTATAAAAATATAAAGAGGGGAGGACAAATAAATATTTTAGATAAGAAAGCTACATATATAGATAGAAAACTACCTTCAATTGTAAGTTATTTCACATGTAAATTGTATATTACACATTCCAGCACATCCTTATTCACAATAACATCCCACATCCCCAACCAATGATTTCCTATCCATGAGTGTCAGATTGCATCATCCGTTACTGTTTGAGCCAAAGTAGATGACCAAGGAGGACAACACTGTTGAAAGCAAATCATAAAAAATGCAAGACTGGTATCTGCCACCAGCATATTGACCACAAAGCTTCTGGGAGAATGTCCTTTGGACAGACGAGACAAAGCTTGAACTTTAGAGGAAGCGCATCCACTCCATGTTCAGATGAGAAAATCAAGCATACCAAAAAAAAGTACACTAATGTGAAACGTGGAGGAGCTGTTATGTTCTGAGCTGCTTCGCTGCATCTGGCACAGAGTGTCTTGAATCTGAGCATGATGCAATGAAATCGCAAGACTACGAAGGCATTCTTGAGTGAAATGAGCTGCCCTGTGTCAGAGAGCATGGTCTCTGCCGCAGGTCATGTGTCTGCCAACAGGATAATCACACAGCTAAAAAAAGCAAAAACAAAAATGGCTAAAAGCAAAAAATTGGACTACTCTGAAGTGGCCTTCTATGAGCCCTGATCTAAAGCCTATTGAACATCTGTAGAAGAGCAAAATATGCTGTCATTAAATATGCTGTCCGCAGAAGGCAACCTTCAAGCCTGAGCAGTTTGCTAATGAGGAGCGCTCCAAAACGCCTGTTGACAGGTGAAGAAGTCTCATTGACAGTTACGGAATCCTTAGATAGCAGTGATTGCCTCATTTAAATGATCCTGTTGAACAACAACTCAAAAGCAAGGTCTGATTTTCATTGGTCAATTTTCAGTATTTTTTTTTTTTATTACTTTTGTCAGTTTCACATTATTTTAGTGACCAACAATTTTGTCCATGCTTGTAAAAAATATAACTTTCAAATATTGGATTTTTAATGTTGCCTCACCCTTACTGTGACAATGTTTGGGTGCTGAGCTTTCAAGATTGTATTAATTTCTCTTAAAGAGGTAATAGGGAAGCCTTCTTTCTCCTTTTCCATCTTTAGCCTCTTCAATGCCACAATTTCATCTGCAAACACAAGATCACATTTAGTGTTTGCCAATAAACATGAGATTTCAGCAGGAAAGGGAACCATGTTAATTACCAGTCTTTTTGTCCTTGGCTCTGTATACCACACCATAGGTACCCTCCTCTATTCGGTTTAGACACTGGAATTCCTCAACACTGCGGCAACCCTGAACAACAACATAATTGATGCTTCAACATACTGCTGACATGAATATACTAATACCATGTTTGTTGCAAATATGGTTTACTCTTTTTATTCACTTATAGGGACCTGTAAAGCGGGCAAGTATTTGGGCAGCTCCTTTTTCAGCTCCACGGGTGAAATAGGAGGAGAGTCTGGGATGTAGTTCTCTTCTGGAGTGGGGGAGCGGGAATGAGTCTGTGATTGAGGTGTAACATCACCCTCCCCTGCATCTTCTTCCTCCTCCTCCATCTCTTCACCACTTTCGTCAGTGTCATGGTCAAAACGTGACTCTGGTACTATGGTACAGAAGCTGGCATTAGTCTAGTACTGGAAGAGCATCTTAGTGAGTCAAATAGGATATCAAATTTTGTTGAGAACATCACTTTTAAATTAGGATATAGATGTCATGTCATTCATATGTTGCACTGCATTTTAACATGGGAAGACAAACATTTAACAATGACATAGTAACTATACAAATATTCCATATTGGTGGTTTACTAACCTGCAGGTATGTGATTTCCATTTTCCCTGTCCTCATCAAAGTCTTCTTCTGACTGTTCCTCCTCACTCACATCCTCTAAAAAGGATCAAGTTAGAATGTTAAACCTACTTGTCTGTGAAACTGGACTTGACAGATATGAGTCTTCACCACCTGCACTTTGCTCAGACCTCCCGGAGCCTGACACTGATTCTTCCTCCCCTTGCTCTTCTTCACCCTCACTGGGACTGCTGGATTCTTCCTCCTCCTCTTCCTCTTCCTCTTCTTCCTCTTCCTCCTCCTCTTCCTCCTCCTCCTCTTCTTCTAACTCTTCCTCTTGCCCCTCAGAGCCTGATTCTGATGCTTTGCAATGAGAAAGGATAAATTTCTTTTGAAATGTGCATATTCTTGAGATGCCCGGTCAGTGATTGTCTTTGATTTATCTTCTTGATAACCATATAAAAACAGTTGACACTGAGGCAGGAATGTGTATCAGTTTACAAAGACGTAATCACTGTGAGCAGAATGTATCTCCTTGACTCACCTAAGGAAGATTCAGCAGGGCTGGATTTTCTTTCGATGTCACTGATGTCCTGGAGGTCTGCAAGCAAGTCTTGACACTCTGGCTTCTCCTCCTTCAATGCTGCATTCATAACATGATGTAAGTTATCCTCAAAGTTTTGACCATGCAGAAACTGCTCTATAGCGGTAAAAATAAACAACCCCAACACAATAGTAAACTTACACGCAATTTTACGTGTCTCACTATGTTCAGGCCTGTCTCTGGGAACACGTATGGGACTGCGGCTACGGTGACTTTGTTTTGGTTTGTCATCATACTCATCTGGCAACATCCTATGGTGTGATGGTACTGACAACAGAAGAAAGTCATATTAATCTCTATGGCAGATTCAAACTTCGCTGGTCAGAAAACAAGACAGAGGCACTTTGTAATGCTCTCATCTCCAAAACCAATATACCAGTCATATAAAAATTTGAATTTTCACAAAATCCTGTTCATTACATCATTCAAAATTTTCATCAAAATTTGCTTGATTCCATGGCTGCCCCTAAGATGAAACTTTTTTTTTTCTTTGTCTACGCCTACTCCCGAAAAAAAAAAAACCTTTGACCGAAATTATATAACTGGAGGATGATTTTAGCTTTCAGTGTTGGAGAGTAAACCAAAGCAACAAAGTAAATTAGGTAATGTTTACCGACCATCTCGTCGAGCCTCTCGCTCTTTGCGTCGCTCTTCAGCCCTTCTCTCTCTATCTTTCATTTCTTGTTGCTCTTTCTGCCGCACACGCATTTTTCTGTCCCGCTCACGCTGGCGTTCCAGCTGCTCCAGCCGGTCCCTGTGGTCCAAAAAAAACCCAGGAGATTCCAGTCGAGGTCTGCCCAGACAACCAAAAGCCCAGCCTTGTCATTATCATTGAAATTGTCAGAGTGATTAAATATGTAAACTTGCTCAAAAAGCATTCTGTACATCCCAAATATACCTGTAATGGACAATAAAGTATACAAGCCTACAATATTTGTTGTTTAAAAAGTAACAAACCATTGGGAGACATCCGGAGCATTATAACATTTCGGAAGTTGCTTAAGTCAATACAGATCTTATTAATTAACAGTACAGGATTAAAGTAACAAATCTTATTAGTTTTAAAAAAATGCATACACCACAGGTTAATAACTAAAAATGTTTTCATTTTAATCCCAGTAAAATATTTCAAACATATAAAGTCTTTGAGGAACCAATGCCCACCTCTCTCTGCGTGAATGAGCCCTGGCCTGTTCTCTTCGTTTTTGACGTTCCCAGTCTCGCCGGGCTTTGTCTTCTTCCCATTGACGCTTTCTTCGATCACTCTCTCTCTCTTTTTCTTTGTCTTTCGGGCGTGAGTGTTTCCCTGCTACAAAAGCAAAACACTTGGGTGGCTACAGATGAAATAAAAATCTGTCCAAACCTGACATATTTATCTGTATACCATAAGCTTGCATTTATAAAATTTAAGCAGCAATACCACACCTCCCTCTGCAGAGTGACTTCGATGGCGCCTTTTATCTTTTCTCTTCTCATCCTTTCTGTGGTGTGATTTTTCTTTCCTTGCTATTTGCTGTGGGGGCTTGATTGCTAGAGATTCATCTTCCTCTCCCCTGCATAAAAGTATACACAAAATTTGTCAAATATCTTTGAAATCGATATCAATAGTAATTCTAGACAGAAACTGAGTAATATTATGTTGATGCTATTAACTTTTCAGCCTTAATGAGAAGTGACTTTTTTAACACGATCGTACAGATCTTGCCTCAATCGGACAATGCAGAGGGATGATTTCAAATAATTGTCACAGAATATTCATAACTATGATTGAAGCGGTTTTGTCCAGTGGCCACATGACTAGTCTCTCAAAAAGTTAGCTAGTCCGAGTGAAATTCAACTTATCTTCTAATCTATGAAAGAGGCTTTGACAGCTAAAGCGACAAACACATTATGTCTAGGACAGGGTAAATATTATATTAGTTAAACTGAAATTAAAATTATGCACATCGCTCCTATCTTTCTCCTGCATATTCTGCAGGCAGTGCAGAACAGATCAATCTCTTCTTCAAGACAACGGCATAAAATCATCCAAGGCATACAGTTCAGCACTAAATGATCTGTATTAAAAGAAGCAAGTGCATTGATCAATAATATTAGAAGCAGAACCATATCAGCCAACAGAAAATTAAAGTCATATTTTGATCTGGCTGCACAAAACGCAAAAAAAGGCAAGCACTCAAAAAACAAAACTCAGACCCAAACTGTTCAGAAACTAATCTTTTCCTTCCACTTGAGCCAGCCCATTTACTAATGTGTATATGCAGGTCAGCCTGACATTCAGGCTGCTAAACACATTTTATGGTCAAAGCAAATCCCCTCACTTAATCATGAACCGACTGATCCAGTCAAAGGTTATCAGCCTGTAGTGACCTAAATTGGATTTTCGCAGCAAGTTAAAAAAGAATGAAAGCCACAATGCAAACACTATCAGCAAAGGGCTTGTACCAATTCAATCTCCACTAATAAGAGCATTTATCAACAACTGGGACTAAATAAAAATGAAATGACCTTCTGCTGTAAATAGAGGCCACCAACACTTTGACTTCTGTTGTCATGAAAGTGAGACTATGTTCACAAACAATATAGAATATGTTATTCATCAATTAAGTTATTTTATTTCATCACTCTATTACCTGGCTATACAACTGTCACCCACATAAATTTTACATTAATCACGGTGCAAACCAAATGGCCATGAGAACTGGTCCTCGACAAGTCTTTGTGCTTGGATATTTTTCCCTTATTTCAGGAAAGATCAATGGCTGTTGAACAATGAATGATGCTTCACCTTTGAACCATGCAATGCTCATTGTTAGTTAAAAAAAACACTACGCATACTTTCACAAAAAACACAAGATATGCTTCTGTTGCCTCTTCAATTGCATACCTGTCCTCTGTTGAATCTTCCCGGGTATATGGGGAATTCCGAATTGTTATTTCCATCCTTTGATCCCGTAACTCTCCTTCTTCCGGAGTCTCTCGTTTGGCTTCCCGATCATCCGCCTGTGAAGCAAGGCCCGGTGTGAACTGCGGAAGACAGGAAAACATGTGGTGAACACTCTAGGTTGACATGATGGTATTTCATTTTAAAAATATTTTACGTTTTTTTGACGCTTGGGATCTGCTCTCTCTTGCAATTCTTTTCTTCGTTTTTTCTCTAGAAGGATTTCATCAAGAGTTTTCACTTTCCAGGTCTCCTTTTCGTCCCCCATCAGCGTACAATCTCAACCGTCTGGGCAGCACACAAACAATTTTAAGCAAGACAAGTCAGCACAGCATGAAATCAAAGAGAAGAAAATGAACCTGAAGGCCTGGGTTTTTTTGTCCCGCGTGCAGCTCTTTGAACTCTCATTGTGGGATTTTGTTCGCTGTCTGGAAGCTTAAGATCCATATAGTTGTCTAAGTTTTGGGGGGGATTGTGATATTTCTAAATCTTACAACAGCCCAAATGTAACGTTTTGGTTAAATCAGGGTCACTCGCCTGTCTTTGCAAGTTTGATACTTCTGTTTTTAAGTCTTGTCCGAGTGCGCTCATACACGCACCATGTGGAACAGTTATGTTCAATTATAAACTTCGTGTAGATAACAGAAACAACAAATAAGCTGACATTGACTAATTTTAATCGATAAAGATATAAATACGACAACTATCAGTTTGCTATTATGTTGCATGAGTTAGCTACCTAGCATAAATCCCAGAGCCTTAAACAACATTATGATAGCTTGAATATGTAATTAACTCCATAGTGGCATGACAACACAGAGGGAAAACACAGCGATGACTGGGTCTCCCTCCGTGTGACCAGGTGTTGAGCGAATTAGTGGATGCTAAGAAAATTAGCAGGCTAACGATAGCAAGCTAAAGTTAGCGTAGACGACTATTACTAGACAACTGTATTTGACGAGCCGCAATGTTGAATAAAATACAGGTTGCAAGTCTGGAAGTGCTACTACCCAAAAACCCCTAAACTGGCTCCGAAACTCTCCTTAAACCGCCAGCTGCGAAGAATAGTAACAATAATCCCAGAGCGCGTAAGGTCATCAACAAACCTGAAATATGCGCAGCGGTAAACTGTCACACCGGAACCGGAAGCATCAACTTCTTCTTCCTTGGGTTTTTCCTTTTTTCCTTTTTTTTCTAATTATTTACCTATTCATCCATTCATTCATTTATTTATTTATTCATGTTAAAATTTCAAGTAACCGAATAAAAGCACTTCTGACTCCCTTCTATTTGGAGTGTAGGTGGACGTTAATTCGTCTTACTGATGGGATTTTACTTAATATATCTAATAAAAAAATCGACCCAATTGAAAGGTTATTAATTACTTAAATAATATGATCCCATGTTATTGATGTTATAAGTATTCATATTTCATTCACTTTAAGAACAAATGTTTTGCCAGTATATTCTCCAGGTAAAGAAAGTTTCATCATATTGACACCAGACAACAGTATGTAGTAACATTATAATAGAATATTGTAACAGTGAGCAATTTACTTATTGTCTCTTTGGAACTAATGAATCATTTACATTAATACAAAACCACTTAACAACTGGGAAAATAGATGCTTTACTGACAGTTAGTGCTGAATGCAACCACAAGGAGGAACATGAGAGCTGGTTCAAGATAAATGCAGAAGTTTGTCAGAAAGGCATCGGACATAAAACTTGTGCCTCGCTAAATGTATGAAATCAATCATGAATTCCAAACTGGATCAGTCTAGGTCCAGGAAAACAAAGACCACCTCCTGTGCTGATATTCTGCAGGGCATAAGTAAAAATTGGGCTTCTGTGGGTAAAGAAGGGGAAGAAAGGCATGAGTTGGGGACTGGGAGTAAGGACTTTGAATGTTGGGACTATGAGACGAAGTTAGTTTGGTGACATTATGCATCAGAGAACAGTGGATGTACAGTGTTTCGAGGAAACCATGATGCTGGAAGCTTAGGAGCAGGATTCAAGTTATTGTATCATGGTATTGATACTAAGATAAAAGGAATAGGAGTTATCTTGAAGGAGGAGTCTGTTTGTAATGTTATGGAGGTAAAAGACGTGTCAGATGGTGTTGATGAGTCTGAAGCCAGAAACTGAAGGTGTCATACTCAATGTTGTTTGGGGTTATACCCCACAGTTCGGCTGTTGTGAGTGTTTGTACTTCACAGGTGGGATATGAATTAGAAGACATGGAGAATTTCTGGAGTGGGTTAGGTGAGTGATGCAAAATATTCCAAGGGGTGAGAGGTAATAAGTGCAAATTTCAATGGACATGTTGGTGCAAGTAATAGAAGTCATGAAGAAGTGATGGGAAGGTTTGGTATGACCACAGAGAATAAGGGGGTGGTAGACTTGGCAAAAAGGATGGAAATAGCTGTGGTACTTTCTTCCAGAAGAGGCAGGAACACGTGGTCGCTTGTGAGAGCTACAAAAAATTCTCAAGCATGGGACCATTAAAGTGCATCTTGTCTCACTTCAACTGAGAAGTAGGAGCACACAGGAGCGACTACATCTTGTACAGATATAATCTAAGGGAGATCAGTGACTGCAAAGTAGTGACAGGTGAGAATGTAGCCAGACAGAAAAAGATGGTGGTTTGTGGGATGACTCTGGTGGCAAGAAAAATGAAGAAGACAAAGGCAGTGTAGAGGACAAAGTGCGAGAAGGGGACCAAGTGTGATTTAAGGGAGAAGAGACAGCCTCAAGTTGGTCAGGAGGAGATTCTAGATGACTGGACAACTGCAGTAAATTTCATCAGGAAGACACGTAGGAGAGTATTTGGTATGTTGTGTGGAAGAAAAGTCGAAAAGGCGACTGTGGTGGAATGAGAAAGTGCAGGAAAAAGTGCAGGAAAAAATTCTTGAAAAAGCTTTTGACAGGGTGACAAAACTGTGGTACTTTATGAGGAAGTCTAGTATGGCAGAGAGCTATGTTAGACTGGTGCAGGACATGTATGAGAGCTGTGAAACAGGAATGAAATGTGCTGTATATGTGCCAAGGGAGTTGAACGTAGAGGTGGAACTGCATCAGGGATCAGTTCGGAGCCCCTTGTTGTTTGCTATGATGATGGACAGGCTCACAGATGAGGTTAGACACATGTCCCATGGGTTTTGATGTTTCCAGATGAAACTGTGATCTGTAGCAAGAAGTGGGGAGCAGGTGGAGGAAAATCTCAAGAGATGGATGTATGCCCTGGGCAGGTGGAGGTGAGGGTTAGCAGCAGCAAGTCAAAATAACTGTGTGAATGAGAGGAACCCATGTGAGGTAGGACAGTGAGGTTAAAGGGAGAAAAGATAAATAGGTAAGTACTTGGAGTTAACTGTCCAGCGCAATTTAGCGAATGGATAAAAGGTGAGGAAAAACATGGAGGAGTCAGCAGTGAAACCAGAAACGTTGCATGGTTTAGAGACAGTGGCATTAAAGAAAGACGGGAGGCAGAGTTGGAGGTGGTAGAGATGGAACTGTTGAGGGTCTCTTTGGGAGTGACCAGGATGTATAGGATCAGGAAACAGTTCATCAGAGTGTCAGCACATTAGATGTTTTGGACAGGTCAAGAGGGTTAGATGGAGGCAGATGATTTGCTGTAGCAACCCCCGAAGTGAGCGAACGAAAGAAAGATAGACGGAATGTGTATGATGAATATAGCTAAGAGGTTAAAAACTAATGTATTTTACTTATTTTCATATTTCCTTCATGTTGTCTAAAGTAGAGGACGTATGGTACATAATGTTAAATTTTGTAGTTCCTACAAAAAATATTTTACAATAGTTGTCAAATGGAGCATTAATGTAAGGATTTACACAAAATCTCAACTATGTCAATAATTAAATTCAAAACAGAGAAGCTATATAAAGACAAACCACATGCTAGAAGATAGCTTATAAGTCTGCAATCTTTTGAAAGTATCATACTTTGACAAACTGGAAGGTGTTTGGTGTTTTGCTATTGTAAATTAACAGCTCCCTGTATTTCTTGATGTTGCATATCCCTGTTTCACATTATTTGTGAGTTTGTGATTGGTAAATTTTCTCCAACTTTTCCAGTTGTGTGAGCCTCTGTTTACAAACCTGTGCATTTGTCAAGATCAACCTTTTTGTGGCACTTTATATAATTATCATATGCAAACTGGCATTGGCTCCAGCTCCTCACAACCCTGTGATTAGAATATGCGCAATAGATAATGACTACTGGTTAGATGTTGTTTCTTAATCATCACATTAAGGTCTACCAAAATAGTCCTACCTCTTGACCCTCCAGTGCAATTCTTGGGGGCATTCCATGAAATGGACAGATTTATGCCAAAACCATTACATCCTAATGGCCCTCTTCTTTACACTGTCTGAGAAATCTAATTTTGAGGCCACATGTCTAAAATTTAATAGCAAATACTAAGGAGCCGCTGTCGTGCTGGCTCTCAGCCTGTACTTTGGCCAGAAATCTGTTTGACAATCCTGTCCAGCTCTGGGTCATTTATCTTTTTGAGTATTTTAACCAACAGGCATCCAAGACTGGAAGCCTCAAGTGAGCAATAGTCAACCAAATTTCCTGCCTCTGGCCAGCAAGTTTCCCTGGTCCTGTCTTCCAC
This sequence comes from Fistularia commersonii, assembly GCF_037954325.1. Taxonomy (NCBI): domain Eukaryota; kingdom Metazoa; phylum Chordata; class Actinopteri; order Syngnathiformes; family Fistulariidae; genus Fistularia; species Fistularia commersonii. The sequence goes on from NC_141317.1 coordinate 791,069, forward strand.
CTCTTTGGAAATGCATATATTGAAAGGTGTGTCCAGGTCCTGTTCCCTTTTGTGCTGCACCAGTCATGAAGTTTCACAGTTCCATGGGTTTCATGTGTTAGTCCTTCTTCTTCTTCTTCTTCTTTCGGCTTTTCCCGTCAGGGGTCGCCACAGCAAGTCAACTTTCTCCATCTAACCCTATTCTCTGTATCCTCCTCTCTCGCACCAACTACCTTCATATCCTCTCTCACTACGTCCATAAATCTTCTATTTGGTCTTCCTCGAGACCTCTTGCCTGGCAGCTCCAATTCCAGCATCCGTCTACCAATATATTCTCTATCCCTCCTCTGTACATGACCTAAGACATTCAATTTTCATTTCATGTATTTCAAATGTAAATTTTGTAGTCTTTTGTTTGTGTATTCCACACGCTTCTGTAGCATCACTAATGTTGTTCCAATGCCATGTTTCTCTATTTTGTTCCCCTTGCTTCTTCTTCTTCTTCTTTCGGCATTTCCCGTTAGGTGTCGCCACAGCGAGTCAACTTTCTCCATCTAACCCTATTCTCCGTATCTTCCTCTCTCACACCAACTACCTTCATATCCTCTCTCACGACGTCCATAAATCTTCTCTTTGGTCTTCCTCGAGACCTCTTGCCTGGCAGCTCCAATTCCAGCACCCGTCTACCGATATATTCACTATCTCTTCTCTGTACATGACCAAACCATCTCAGTCTGGCTTCTCTGACCTTCTCTCCAAACATCGAACATGTGCCGTCCCTCTGATAGACTCATTCCTGATCCTATCCATCCTGGTCACTCCCAAAGAGAACCTCAACATCTTCATCTCTGCAACCTCTAGTTCTGCCTGCTGTCTTTTGGTCATTGTAACAGTTTGTAGTCCATACATCATCGCTGGTCTCACCACTGACTTGTACACCTTTCCTTTTATTCTGGCTGAAAGTCTTCTATCACATAGTACCCATGACACTTTTCTCCACCCATTCCAACCTGCTTGGACCCGTCTCTTCACCTCTTTTACGCACGCTCCGTTGCTCTGGACTGTTGACCCTAAGTACCTGAAATCCCCCAGCTTCTTGATCTCCACTCCCTGTAGCCTCACTGCTCCACCCGAGTTCCTCTCGTTCACACACATATATTCTGTCTTGCTGCGACTAACTTTCATTCCTCTCCTTTCCAGAGCATACCTCCACCTCTCTAGATTTTCCTCTACCTGTTTTCTGCTCTCACTACACTTTGTTCCCCTTGCTGGATCAGTGTAATGAATAGTGTTTCTGTGCAGGCACAGAGTATGTTCGGTGGATGTCTTAAGTTGATGTGTATCAGTATTAAAATGTGGTATTTTTTCTAAACGGTTTTTGACAGCTTCACAAGAAAGTGTAGTTCCATGAATTTAAATGTTTATTTATTTGAATCGATCATCCTCTGCTTCATCTTCATCGCAAAACTGCAGGTCATGACGACATGCAACATACTGGGCCATGTTAGGGAGTCTGTATACCACGCAGCAGCTCAGTGCACTGCGGGCGATCTCCGTGTTACAGACTTCATTCCACTCTCCACTTACAACATTGTAGCTCTCTACGTCATTGCAGGTAGAGATGCCATTGTAGCCTCCTACCACAAAGATTCTGTCATCCATTACTGTCAAGCCAAAGTTACTGCGCGGATTGAGCATGGAGGGCACATCATGCCACTGGTCAGTCCGAGGGTTATAGGCCTCAACGCTGCGCAGACGTCTGGTCCCATTAAAGCCACCGAGCTATAAGTGGAAGGATGAAAAATGGAAAAAAGGCGGTTTGTCCTTTTTAAAAACATCTGTGTCTTATTGATATATGTGTCTATGAATAAAGTTATACTCTTTCTGACCATCGTATTAGAGGTGTTTGATGAGGTGAACTGACATTAGGTTAATTTAAAGGACCATATATTGAACTAATAGTGCAGTATATATATATATCTTGTGACAGTTTGGTACTGTATTTTGAAGTGTCTGTGTTGTGTTGGTCTTGTCAAGAGATTGATGGGCTTACCGCATAGACATGGCCTGCATAGGTTGTGACACCAATGCCACTACGCCTGCTGCTCATGGGGGATATCATTGTCCACTGATTGGTGACTGGGTTATAACATTCAGCCAGTGATAATGGCTCCTCTCCATTGAAACCACCACAAATGTACACCTAAAGTGGAATAAACGAGTCCTATAAATAATCTTTTGCAGAGCTCAATGACTTGAGGGATTTTTTTCTTCAAAAATACGCTACTTTTATTGTATATGTGCTCTAAACTGAAACTATATTGGTGATTATAAATTCCACTCACCTTCCCATCATAGGCTGTGCAGTTGGCATCACTCCTCCGCTCATGCATGGGTGCGATAAGTGTCCATTGGTTTGTGATGGGATCATAGCGCTCAGCAGTCTGGAGTCGATCATGCCCATCATACCCTCCAATGGCATAAATGCATCCATCCATCACAGTGACACTGACATAGCAGCGGCGTGAATGCATTGGTGCCACCTCATGCCAGATGTGCGTGGCTAAATCAAACTTGTGGACACTGCTGAGCTGTTCAATGCTGTCAAAGCCACCAACACAGTAAATTGATCCATTGAGGACAGCACAGCCGTGGTAAGCCCTCGGTGCATCATTGTGATCATTGTGAGCTACAGCGACCCAGGAGTCAGCACGGACATCGTACGCCTCAATCCCATTGATGGGACCGTCTCCACTCCAGCCGCCAATGGCCAACAAGATAGAATTGGGCAAACGTGGACGGGCCAAAGGAGGGCAGATAACAGCGCCAGGGAGTCTGTTTCTTCTTGGGTCAGCTAATGATCTCATGGCCTTGAAGATGATTGGACAACACTCTTTGTTTGCCTTCACTAGCTCATTTTCATTTACAACCTCTTTGATATATGATAAACTCATCAAAGCCAGCCTGACCTGGAAAGAAACACAAAAAATGGAGCACTACATTAGATAGTGCAGAATGACCAGACAGTCACTTCCATATTATCAGCTGATTTAAGCCTGTCACGTGGCATTACATTTATTTAGGGACCATTTTGCAAAATGTCAGAAAATACTGAATATCACCATTCTTATTATTTGCATATTTGCATGTGAAAACATTGAATACATTGTTTTGAAAAACATCTTGAGTTTCCCTGCACCACCTTTAACTTACAAGTTATTTACAAGTACTTTAAGTACCAGTACTTTTATGATTTCATCATCATAAAACTCATTGCAATGCAGATTCATCATTACCCCCAGTTTAAGTAAGCTTAGAGATGAAAAAGCAAACAATCATTTTCTTAAGCAACATCCAATCAACATTTAAATTCCCATTAAAACCCGTGTCAAATACTGAGATCTTAACAAGAATGATACGGATGTCATATGGATGTTCATCAAGAATTTGGTCAAATTGGACAATGAGCAGAGATAATTCTATTAGGCCTTGTAGAATTTTAATAGTTAAACTGTGTTTTTGTGGTTATGCCAATGATAACTGATCATTTTAATTTTACAGGACTTAAGTAAGGTAGGCATGACTATGGCCCTATTTTCTAAGTATGAAATATGCAAATATAAATATGCTCTTTGCTCCCTTACCTTGGACAATAGCAGAGGGAGATGTTTTTTGCGTTCTTCGGGTATATGGTTAATCCAGCGCAGTATGGCCTCAAACACTGATTTCTCTTCTTTTACATTCAGTTGGTCATCCTCTATGAATTTTACAATTTCCTGTGCAGGGAGCTGCAGAAACTCTTCTGAAGTGGCAGCAACCTCCTCAAAGTGAGCCAGTATGTATAGGAAGGCCTTATGTTTCATTTCTGGGTAGTGAATGTCTGTGAACATGTAAATGCCAATGCAGTTGACTCGGTCCAGCTGCTCCAAAAGAAAGTTGGAGCACGATTTTAAAATGCCCATTACTCTAAAATGGGCAGCTGCCTCAAAAATGTCTTGGACATTCTCATTTGTCACAGACACACAGCCAGTGTAGGCAAACTCAATAATAATCTTCATCATGTCAGGTGCCACTTTGTGAATTTCAAAAACTCGACGATCTGGGGTTGACCAGTGAGTGAAGAGACTTCTGTGGGCCAGGGAGAAAATTAAATTTTCACATCATACTCACACAACAAATTTACATTTCATATAACCCCTTTAAAAACAGATGCAAAACAGTTAAAATTAATGTCTAATAAAACAATCAGTGAACCACATGATTCAAGTGACATAACGGCTAGATAGTTACTTTAAACTTACTTTGGGACTGAGAAGTCCTAAAATTTAAGATGTCTGAGGTTCAGGCTATGTAACTTATATTAAGAAAACTTGTCAAATGCCTTGTTAGCAAGCTCATTACAAATTATCCGTGACATATAAACTTTACCTGTCACAGCATGTGTGAATGAACTAGATCTTTTTTTCTTTCCCCACCTTTTATATACCATTTAACACAACAATATGTATGAACTGACATTCCGTTACATGCCTTGGAGTACAAGGTTTTGCAGCAGATATACAAAATTGCTGTTTGTACCATATTTTTTTTATATAATCAGGAAAGATTTTAACAATGCTTCTGCAATACCAATGGGATTTTAAAATAAATCCGTGCACTAAAGATCCCAACAGTGTACCATACAGGCAGCAGTAGGAAGATTATTTTCCTGCACAGAGCAGAGACAACTTTAACTTCTGTCCTGCTCCCCTGAGGATTCATGTGACAGAACATTTATGTACACTGCATATGTAAACTTGGTGCCCTATTGATCCAACCACTGGACACACAGGCTGTCAAACTACAGGTTATTTCCCGTGTCATGTAGTTAGCAGATGAAGTCTGGAAAGTGCAGTCTTAATATCAAACGCAGCAAGTGCAACCCATGATCAGTGTGATTAACAGAGCAGATGAAAACAGACCTTTTATTTTCTTAAAAGTTTGCCAGTTTGCAAAGCCCAGATATGTTAATGTAGACCACAGATACTAATCCAGCCCTTGTAGAATAAAGAACAATTCACATATAAATGTGTCATTAAAACCCAATCAGTCACGCGTATCTCTCAAATCTCTCGCGCGTGAGCAGATTTGTTCTGCTGAGTGGAAGGAGCAGCATCATGTTCCCAGTTTTTCATTATTTTGGTATAATGACCATTTTCTTATATATACCCTGCTACATAAAATAATGACTACAGTAGTAGGACTAGAATGCTAAAAAAAACACTTGAAATGGTTTGATTGTAGCTAGCTGACAAACTTTAAATCATAAAATTAATCTGAAGCCATGGAGTTGCCTTAACATTAAGCCCACAATCCCAATGTCATTCCATACTTATTTTCTACATTTAAGATTTATGTGAGAGTAGTCTTTAACAGAGCACTTACCTGAAATAAGAACTACAGTTAGATAGAACAATCTTGTGTGCTGGAAATTCAACATTATCCACTATGATCACCACGTCACAAAACTGTTGCTCCAGACGGAACTCATTATACAATTCAATTTCCTGACTCATCTTTTCTCTCTGATGTGAGAGCCTCCCCTCATTGTATTTTAGAATTCCCTTGGTGTAACACTTACACATTTAATTTAGAGTTTTGAAAATGATCTGTATTATCTCAGTTATTAATCCCTTCACTGAGTGGGGTATTTGGAGAATTCTTCCACTATATGACATCACAGTGGAATGTCTGATGTCATATAAAAAGAACACAGTCTGTAATATCACTGTGAACTGAGACTGCAATAATCCTATCTTACAATAAATCAAGAAATGTCCACCACCAGCACCACCCCAACGCCCTATCTTTAGCACTTCTCATAAAAAAAAAATAATTAAAAAAAAGCTGTGATATCAAAAAAGTAAAAAATTGATAGTTGAGGTGTTAGGGGTAAATGCTACAATTCCTGCATGCTGTGAAACAGGTAGCTGTGATGGCAAGTATGGGATGTTTGATAGCACTAAAGGATATTGTCACTTGATGGCAACTCAGTGTAAGCTATATGGAGCCCCTAAATGAAGGACATCATGACAGTTTTGCGATGTTATAGGTAATTTACAGTTGAAAGAAGCTGGTTGGTTCCTTCTTAAAAGCCAGTTCAGACAGCAATGAGAAGAAGAAAATCAAATCAGTACAAAAAACCACATTCAATTTGCATTGCTTTTCTGGGGGAGAAACGTTTACATTCTTGACTGTTTATTTCTATCCGTTTGAGGAATGACCTTCAAAGCCATGAAAACACCACACCTTCTCATCAAAGTACTGAAAAGGAAAAATCCAAGAATTATTTTTTTTCAATTTACTTATTTTCAAATTTTGATAGATGCTGCCTTCAAATCACAAGGAAAACTTGTGATTTGACATCAGAAGAACCCTACGAACTTCTCTTACAACAAGGCCAATGCTTTATTTCTTTCTTTCTTAAATTATATGAACTTTTCATATCTTTTATACAAGAGGCAGGTTTTGTTTCAAATGGTTCCGGTTTATTGGCGTCCACCGAATCACTTTTATTACAGAAATATACTACCCCTACTGGTAGTGAAGAAAAACTCTGCAGACAAAAGCACCACACGGCAAAAAAGATAAAAGATAAACTAACATCTACAGTGATTAATTCTGGGTCATAAAGAGGTTGTATTGAATGTGGACATTTTTGTTAGTATTGTTTGTTTTAATATCATATTTCTATCACAATGAAGCACAAAAAAAGGTGGTCTTTTTTTTGCTTACACTCTTAAAAGTAATATCCAAACAGACCCAAGGAATTTGAATCCCTATCAGTGACTTTAATGACTAAAAAAACCAACATCCTTTGGTTTAACAACCACTGTTGAAGCTGCCATAAATCACATATTTTTACCTGACATACTCTAATTGCCGATTTCCATCAGACAACAACCAGGACAGGACCTGCAACATGAGTGACTCTAAAGACTGCATCAAACCTGCCAACACCAAAACACCCCTCTAAGTTCGGAAGATAAATATCTCCTAACTTTTCATCATCAAACCTTGATGATGGGCGATTCAAAGATGAGCAACAGAACCCAATCCTGTTATTCTTGTCTTTAGAGAACCTCCTTTCAATATAATTTCACCTCAGTGACTTGGAAAACAATTTATTCAGAGTGTCTACATTTGGGTGTGAAAGAAAATTAGTTTGTAAATTGGCCACCTATTCAACTGTATGCATTTGAATTATATTATTGGGACATAACATTGGGTATTTCTTAAAATCTTGAGTATGAGCCAATTTTGACTCCTCGGTCCATGCAGCATCACTGCACATCTGTCTGAGTGTCAGTCGCCAATCCAGGCAGCACCCAACAAGCCCAATCATAAAAAATATGGATGAAGTGGCTCACCAATTTTGTCAGTATCATACAAACCTGTTGAACATGGTTCTGATTTAACCTACTGAAAAAATATGCACTTTAAGTGATTAAATGATCTTATGTCTTTATTTTGTCTTTGCCTGTATTTTCATACTTGAAAAAAATATTGAGGATGTCATCTAAGCTTTTCTCCATGTTCTCAGAGCGGATAGATTTTTAGGTTGATAATCTTTTATACAAGACAGTTCCTTGCAAAGAAAACCTCAAAACTTTTTCCAAGTACAAATATGAAAATAACTGGCCTTGTTCTAATTCCAATGCCAGTGTCCAAATAAAATATGAAAATAAACAAGCTTTTCTTATGGTACCTTGAAGCTTTCGTTGACAACTAAGAAAATGCTTGATAAAGAAAAAAGGTTCTTATATTGGCTTTAAACAGGCAGGACGACAAGGTCTCACAGACCATATAACCACCAACAAAAGGCCAAAGTAAACCCAACAGTTCACGATCTTCACAGTGTAATAACATCCACTTAATGCAAGAGCTAACAACCAAGACTCATCCTTTTGATGAATCCAAAATATATCACACAAGACCTTTTACAATCAACTTGTTTGCCTCACCTTTACTTCTTCCCCCTGCCTCTCCAATAATGTGACCAAAATTTCCAGCATTTAAAAACAAAAACAAACAAACGAAAAAATAACTAACTACCTTGCTCAGAGCTGGTGGAGTGGAATCCTTGGCGAGTGAGCAGGAAAAAACAGGCTGACAAATGTCTGTTCTTTGCAGTTTTGGTTTCACCAAACCTTTACTCATGTCCTTTTGACCCGTCCTGCAGCCTGGGCTAACTATTCTGTTGAGGAGAACTTTGACTGCATGTCCTCCCTTAACAGAATGACCACTAGCAATATTATTTTAATCCAACATGGGGTCAGGTTTAGGTAAAGAACAGGATAGTTTGTCTGAGCAAAGACTCCTCAGTCGGTGGAGAAGAGATCTCCTGCTGAGGGGAGTGGAGCAAGTCCCCCGGTCACATTGGGTAGAAGGGAGAGGTCAGGAAGACTCTGGATGTGGGACTTGAGCTCTTTCCTCACCTGGGTTACCCTCGCCAGCTTCTGCTTGTATTCCTGCAGATAAACAGATTACTATGAACAGACGAATAGTAAAAATGCATCACAGTTAAAATGTATTGTAGAATAAAATAAATACTACGAATGTATTAGAAAAATAAATTGCAGTATTGAGTGCAATGCGATGTTTAACTGGCTTAAATTTTGCTAATAAGTACCTGTAAATAAACAGGTTACCTCTGTAATAGAAATTCCGTTTACGATAAAAGAAGAAACTTACTGTGACAAACTGGTATTTTTGTGCCATTAAAGATATCGAGCAAAAACCTTCAGATTTCAGCTTGAAATATTTATTTGGCATATTCAGAATGAGTGCATTGAACCTACCCATTTTTTAATGTAATTTAAGATCCACACCAATGAGCTGAAACAATATTCTTCCATACAGCTATACTACATCTTATACACATTAGGGTCACACAACGGTTAACCTCAATCAAATGTTTGTCTTTTCAATCTCATGATGGTAACCAGAGACACTCTAACGTCAACTATGACATAATTGAGAAGGAATCAGAAAGGCTGACTTCATTGCGCAGGTTAAGGAAAAAATATAATATAGCAGGGCTTTTTGTTGATGTGAAAACGTACATTTTTTATGATCCAATAAATCACTACACAAAGACATCAGCCTTGTTTGCAGTCAACAGATAATTGAAGGTTTGTGTGTATGACGCCTTGCCTCAAGTTTCTTCTCTCTTTCTGTGAGTGCCTCTTTCTGGCTGCTAATGTATTCAGTCAGCATTCGAGCAAGCTGCCTGCGATCCTCCAGCTCTGCAGCGAGTCGACCATTGTACTCAGCCAGCAGCAAGCAGGCTTCATCCACTGTCTTCGACAGCTTATCTGCAGCTTCTTTGTCTATATTGGCAAAAAAAGTGGGTAGTTCATGTTACAGGTATAGCATTTACAGAGGCAGCTAAGTGTTACAATATTTGTCTATGGGGGTTCTCAGTTCAACAGGTCATGGTTAATAGAATATAAAAGAAGAATAGAATGTGCCTTTAATGGTCCCACAATGGGGAAATTTCAATTCAAGACATCTTCAAGGTAAACATCTTAAAGGAAAGAAATCAAGGGTAGTTGCCACAATAAGATTTTGACAAGGATATTACAATATTGTCTGAAGGTATGTGAAAGACTTTGCAGAAGGCTACATGGCTGAAAAATCTGCTCAGGTTTGTGAGGAAATAAGTCTGTGTCAATAGGTGGCAGTAGTTTGTATTCATAATTCATAAAGGTAAATCCAAGGACCAAAGAGTCAGCATTTTACAACATTTTCATGTTTCTTTTTTAAGTAATTTGTATTACAGAGGAGATGTGAAGTGTTACCAGTTATTTTCTCTAATAGAGAGACATCCTGGACCTCCTGTGGTAGGGAGGCGATCTTCTGACGAACAGCCGCGTCACCCGATGCAGCATTTTCCAAATCCTGCAGGGCTTTCACTAGCTCCTCTGTCTAATGGAGTTACAGTGTAAAAGGGAAAAAGGAGGGAAAGTAAAAAAATAAAGGTATACACAGAGGATAGGTATGAAGGTGGTAAAGCATTGCAATGCAAGACAAATCACTATTTTATTTGAACAGCAAAAATCGATGTCTTACTAGCTGAGTTGCAACGCTGTCTGTGTTGCGAGGTGAAATATGGCTTCTGTAGTCATCATCCTCATCGTCTTCGTCTTCCTGGATCTTCTGGTAGCTTCTTTTCATGGGCTTCTTGTCTTCTGCAGAGCCAATTTACAGACCACATAAGAGTGAAAGACTTGATTGTTACCAAAGTAGCTCATTTACATCCATATTACAAGTGAATTCCTTTCTTCAAAGTGAGGACCTGTAAAAAGATGCTAAGTCTTGTATGAAAAGAAAGAGTGGAGTAAAAAAATAACATGAATCCCCAGGCTCCCCAGACAAACTCCAATTCTCCTTCTGTTTGATTATCCAGGAAGGTTCATAATGCTGGGTTTACTAGATTTCATGAGGGGTGCTAAGAATATGTATACACATTTCTCCGGACCTCACTCCATGCTCTAAATGCAAAGTCATCAAGAATCGAGAAGCATACATAGGCTCTTTTCCATCAAGGAGTCTTAACAAAACTTTTTAACTTCCATCAGCTGTATAGGCATTAGATAAGCTGAATACTGTGATAAATTCAGAAGGAAGTGTGCCATATAGACATATTCCAGGGCACTGAAAGGACTGATCAAAATATTTTATGTTATAAAATAAAAAATCAAGATATTACAAAATAATCATTAACTACTGCATTCTCATTAACAGTAAGCTTCTAAAATGGCTTAAATATTGTACCACTTATTGTTTTTTTTTTTGCTATGACGCATTCTAAAGCAAAGACAAAACTTGAAAATTGATCAGTCACATTGAAAGCAGCAGTCCAGGTTGGGACTTGGAATATATGGACTAACAACATGGACTTTTCTCTATTAAGTTTCCTGTTTCTACTGGTTGCAACAGTTACTGTTAAACTTGTATTCCTCAACAGTTATATGTACATTCATCAAAGGGAATCTATAACAAGTCAAATAACCTGAAGGCCTGGGGCTGTTTGAGTCTTCAATTGCCAGTTTGAGTTGCTGAATGAAGTCACCCCTGTAGAGGCTTCTCTCTTTCCAGATGTTGAGCAGTCGTTCCATGTGCTTTTTACAGCTCTCATCAGCTTCACTACAAGAGAGTCACATAAGAAATCACGACCAATTTAGAGGAGGTAAAACAAAAAGACACCAACTGTAATTTCTCCAAATAGCATGTGTATCATCTAGTCATCTTGTCATATATTCATGAAGATTTATTGACAAATCACATTTAAATTATTTTCAACTACAAAACAGTCCCTCATCTCAAAGGATGACAATAAAGGTAATATTTGTGGGACTTTGGGATACAAACATCCATAAATAAATTCCAGTCCCCCATCAACAGAAGTGCTTCACACACACTGTCATAGTGGCACACAGCATTGCATAATATCTACCTGGCAACATGGGAGCAGGCATCCACAAGGACAGACTCAAAGTCTTTGGTAAACTCTGGTCCTTTCTTCTTGCTGTTCTGGATGACATCGTTGGCCAGATAGAGAAATGTCAGCTTCCTGCTGCTTTTAGCTGGAGGACATATACATCTCCATTCAATTACTACAATTCAACATGTAAGAAGGAAAATCATCTGATACACTGACAGATTTTATTTGTCGCACACACTGATCATGTCTTTGTAAATTTGACTATATTTAATCCATCCCGGAGGAAGACTTGTCATCATTGCTCAAAATTTCAAGTAAAATGCCAAAACACAGAAAATCATCTTCTCCCATATCAAACTCAATACAGTAAAAAGACAATACACTAAAGAACACTGTAAAACCAGTCCGATCTTGATTCTTGCTACACGCTCCTAAAAAAATAGGATATGGGAACAGATGATTGGGAATGCTGAAGAACGGTCTAATAAAACGTGGCTGGAAAGTTCCACAGACACAGAAGTTAATTGGTAACAGGTGATAACATCATGATTGGGTGTCTAAAGGGGTCTTTGAAAGGCTCAGTCAAATATGGGGTGCAGTTCATCGGCAAATTAACTTCAAGCATATGGTCAAATATTCCAACTGTGTAAACAAGACACCATCTACATTCAGTTACATCATCAAAAGACAATAACCAACAATGATTATCCATGAAGTACAATTCCCAGGCACTGCAGTCCTATAAAAGGATAATAATACACAGCAATGTTTGGGCTTCCACCAGTGTGTCTGCCATTGAAAATTAGAGGGTATATATAGACAGGAATAATTTTTTAAAATATATCTGCTATATACTGAAATAATGGTTTTCATGAAAATGAAATGGATCATCTAGATTGCGACGAGCACAGCATTTAAATCCAGGACTCCTTAATGGTGTGGATCTGTGTTTGTGCCTGTAGCGTGGGTAATATGCACATTTGAAGGCATCATGAGTGCTAAAAATGCTGATTTTGGAATTATATGCTATCATACAAACATCTCCAGGGAGCTCCTTGCTTGTTCCGGCAAGAAAACTCAAAGTAGCATTCTCTATATGATTCCACAGGGCTTACAGGTCAGTGAAGAAATTTAAGTGGCTAAGGTCCAGTTCAGGCCTATCCCTCATTAGGAATGAGTAGTAATTAAAGAAAAACTATGTTTAAAGAAAGATATGACAACCAAAACTATTGAGCAACTATTGTTATCTGCCATTAGAGGAAAATACTATGGCCATCTAAATTAATGATGCCTCTTCTCAAATCACTTAAACTGTGGTCATTTTTGATAGAGATTGAAAGATACACATGCCCTGCCCTACATCTGTACATCTACAAGAGACATTGAAGCATATCAGCCTGAACATTTACCATCAATTGAACTTAATTATTCTGCAAATGCTGCTTTATTTACATTTTGTTTAGTTTCCAAATCGTTTTCAAAACTGGCTTGCTAACTTTTCTCCAAGTATACTTACTTTTAGTAAGTCACTTCACATCATTTCATATTATATTGTCAGCAGACCTGGCCAGGCTGGTTTTGAATCAAATCAAAAATGTTTTTCTTCTTTCCAAAACTAACAACACGGATATTTTCGGAAGCTGTTCAACGCCAAAATGCTTGAAAGACCAAATAATCAGTAAGTCCGTTGTTGATCTGATCGTGATTGTAAGAGTGCTAAAATATATATAATTGTCTGGGATGTTTTGTGTGTCAAAAATAACTTCCGTTTTTGCTGTTGGGATGCAAAGTTCTGCAGGGAGAGTGCTCGAGATCCCTACCTTTCTTCAGCTCTCTGTGCCACACTTTGACGATGAGGGCCGAGTGTTTCCGGTGGTGGATGATCCACAGAGACAGAGTCTGGACGCTCTGCTGCGAGCTGCTCAGCTCCGATAGCTTCTTCTCCAGGGCCGACTCGGAGAAAGACGACATGTCTGTGTGTTTACTTTTTGTTTCCTGGCGACCCGACAGGCCACGGCCCACTCTAAAGCCACTGCGCTCAGGGATAATCGGGAGAACCTCGTTCTGTCATCAAAACGGAAGTTCTGTCGCTGCTTTCATAAGAAATATACATGCAACTTCAACTGCCTGCCGCCCACTTCTCACTTCTTTATATTTCTGATGTGTATTGATTAAACCAACGGAAACTCCCGAGGCTTAAAAAGCACACCGGTCTGAGCATCAATATGCTCACTGTCGGTTTGTTTACTGCCGCCGAAAACGTTAGCTAGCAGAGCTAAGCAGCCATCTGCGTAGCGTGTCTACCAGCCAGTCTGCAGTCAAATCCGACTTTAGAGCATAAAACTATATAGTACGCGTGTGGAATAAATATGTAACCACTCATCACATTCTACAAAAGTGCTCAAAAGAGATTGGAGATAGACTCACAGTTTCTCTCTGATTCCTAACTAATCAGGATTCCCTCGAAAAAATGGCAGAGTGCACTTTCACCTCGACATGCGCGGCGCACATTAGTGACGACATCACCCCCCCCTCCCATTCAAATTCCAGAATCCCAAGTGTTTCAAGTCATATGCACAGAGAGGAGACATAATCGTTTCTTTGCTGTCCGCAGTGAATTTCAAATAGCATAACGTAAGTATGAAATAAATACAGAATAGCACCAAAGAAAAGCAAGTAAAGGCAGCATATAAAAGATAAAGTCGACATGGAAACTTGAGTGGTGTACGCAGGACTGTCGACCAGCTTGTTGACTGTTGTGGCATGGTCACCAGTGGTTGTGCAAATCAAATATGTGCTAATTGAATTGGCAAATTGAAAAAGTCAACAATTAAGTCAGGCTGTCTATGAATTTTCCGAGGTAGTCCATGGCTGCTTGATGAGTTTGACAACTGTTGCAAATTGTCAGCAATGAGTGTGCAGATTGAAAAAGTACAAATTGAAATGTGAACCGTCAAGTACAGTTGATTCTTCTGAAGAAGTCCATAAACTACTGTCAGTGTTAAGCTGTTTGTCTGAAGACAATGTCCCTTGTAGAACTCATTTATTACAGAAAACAAATCAGCACACAAACACTACAGGAGATGATGACAAACAAATGCTTATAGGGAAACTTAACAAAAAAGTTAATATCTCATTGAAATGTTTCTTCTCTTTGCAGAATGATGAACATGCACAGTTTGACTTTAATGCTCATTTGCAAACAGGTAACAATTGTATTTACTAATGTGAGGCAAATCTCTGTCTACCGTTATATTCAAAAGCCACAAGTATGATGTAGAATCTTGGTTTCCAACATAAAAGTTAACAGTTGAAATGACATGAACATATTGTTGAGCAATTTCACCCTCGGGGATCAATAAAGTATTCTGAGTCGAATTCGGATTCTGATTGACAAACAGTTATGGAGAAAGTGTGTCATTGTGCGGAGCGGGTGGTTTAGGTAGTTTAATTAATACTTTAAATGATAGAAGTAGATCTTCACTGGAAAACCCAGTGATTTAAATTACTAATGTCCATTTTTATCTTGGACATCATTTACTGTGAGCCTTTTTAATGCCCCAGGATTCAACGGGAGTTACTCAAATTCTTTGCTGATCAATCCTCTTTAAGATATGAAGTCAATACACTCACCATTTTACAGCAGTCAAGAAACAAAAGGCTCTCAAGTAAACCATAATCCATATGACGAGGGATAAACACTGGAAAGATCTTCCTCTTCTTTCGGCTTTTCCCGTCAGGGGTCGGCACAGCGAGTCAACTTTCTCCATCTAACCCTAATCTCTGTATCCTCCTCTCTCACACCAACTACCTTCATATCCTACCTTCAAATCTTCTCTTTGGTCTTCCTCGAGATCTCTTGCCTGGCAGCTCCAATTCCAGCATCCGTCTACCAATATATTCTCTATCCCTCCTCTGTACATGACTGAACCATCTCAGTCTGGCTTCTCTGACCTTCTCTCCAAAACATCTAACATGTGCTCTTCCTCTGATAGAGTCATTCCTGATCCTCTCCATCCTGGTCACTCCCAAAGAGACATCCTCATCTCATCTCAACATCCTCATCTCTGCAACCTCTAGTTCTGCCTGCTGTCTTTTGGTCGTTTTAACAGTTTCTAGTCCATGCATCATCGCTGGTCTCACCACTGTCTTGTACACCTTTCCTTTTATTCTGGCCGATAGTCTTCTATCACATAGTACCTGAAATCCTCCAGCTTCTTGATCTCCACTCCCTGTAGCCTCACCGTTCCACCCGAGTTCCTCTCATTCACACACATATATTCTGTCTTGCTGAGACTAACTTTCCTTCCTCTCCTTTCCAGAGCATACCTCAACCTCTCTAGATTTTCCTCTACCTGTTGTCTGCTCTCACTACAGATCACAATGTCATC
This sequence comes from Fistularia commersonii, assembly GCF_037954325.1. Lineage (NCBI taxonomy): Eukaryota > Metazoa > Chordata > Actinopteri > Syngnathiformes > Fistulariidae > Fistularia > Fistularia commersonii. The sequence continues at coordinate 806,927 of NC_141317.1, forward strand.
CGCAAACATCATGGTCCATGGGGATTCCTGTCTAACCTCATCTGTCAGCCTATCCATCACCATTGCAAACAAGAAGGGGCTCAGAGCTGATCCCTGATGGAGTCCCACCTCCACCTTGAACTTCTCTGTTACCCCTACAGCACACCGTACCAGTGTCTCACAGCTAGCATACATGTCCTGCACCAGTCTAACATACTTCTCTGCCACTCCAGACTTCCTCATACAATACCAGAGCTCCTCTCTTGGCACCCTGTCCTTTTGCTTTTTCTAGGTCTACAAAAACACAATGCAGCTCCCTCTGGCCTTCTCTGTACTTTTCTATAGTATTCTCAACGCAAATACTGCATCTGTAGTACTCTTCCTAGGCATGAAGCCATACTGCTGTTCACAAATGCTGACTTCTGCTCTCAGTCTAGTTTCCACTACTCTTTCCCATAACTTCATTGTATGGCTCATCAACTTTATCCCTCTGTAGTTGCCACAATTCTGCACATCCCCTTTATTCTTAAAAATAGGCACCATCACACTTTGTCTCCATTCTTCAGGCATCTTCTCACTCTCTAAGATCCTGTTGAATAATCTAGTCAGAAAATCTACCGCTGCCTCTCTTAGACACTTCCACACCTCCACAGGTATATCATCAGGACCAACTGCTTTTCCACTCTTCATCCTCTTCAATGCCTCCCTCACTTCACTTTTACTAATTTGTGCTACTTTGTGGTCTACAATAGTCCCCTCTTCTACCCTTGGCTCTCTTTCATTTTCCACATTCATCAGCTCTTCAAAGTACTCTTTCCATCTTCCCATCACTCTTCTAACATCTGTCAATACATTTCCCTCTCTGCCCTTAATCGCTCGGACCTGTTGTACATCCTTTCCATCTTTATCTCTCTGTTTCGCCAACCTGTATAGATCATTCTCACCCTCCTTACTATCCAACCGAGCATACAAGTCATCGTACGCCCTTTGTTTTGCCTTTGCTACCTCTATCTTTACCTTTTGCCGCATCTCACTGAACTCCTGTCTGTTCTCTTCAGTCCTCTCAGTATCCCACTTCTTTTTCGCTAACCACTTTCTCTGTATATACTCCTGCACTTCTTCATTCCACCACCAAGTCTCCTTATCTACTTTCCTTCCAGATGACACACCAAGTACTCTTCTACCTGTCTCCCTGATAACACTAGCTGTAGTTGTCCAATCACCTGGAAGCTCACTCTGACCACCCAAAACACTGGAAAGATATAGTACAACAAAAAGGAAGATGTCAGTTGGGTTTGGTGTCAGAGGAAAGGGACGCCAGGGAGGTTGCACATGCCCAGTCAGCATGGAAACGGGAACCCCTTGTTGCAGTGAGTCGAGCAATGCAGGGGCAAATGGCAGACTCACCCAAACATGCCATGAGAGAAAGTCATTGAATGTGCAATAGGCGATTGTTCAGTTGTTAATATCCGACTTAACAGTACACTTGCCCGTTGTTTGTTGGATACAGGTAGTCAGGTCAGTACCATCACTGGTCAGTTTTTCAGTAAGTAGTTGTTTTTAGGATGATGACTCCATGCTTGCTACATCTAGTTGGCTGAAGTTAACTGCTATAAATGGGCCTGATATCCCGTATCAAGGCTTCTGTTGAAGTGGAGACATTTGGTTTGAAGATTCCAAACTGTTTTTTTTTTTTCAGATTTTGAAACTGACAGTACAGCTATAACAGAACACTGCATCGTTGGTATGAATGTGATACAGAGGAGTCAGCATCTAGTAACAGTGGAGTTTGACAGCGTTAAAGGGTTCTTTAGATCCTGCTTGAAGGAGTGTTGTCCAGTGAATGCAGATGTGCACTGTTGAAAAGAAAACGATGGCCAGAGTCGCAGGTAGAGACAAAGTTAGGATTCCAGCTGCTTCTGTGGCAACCGTCATGGTTGTCAAAAAGTGTGCTCTGAAAAGATGCTCATCTGATCAATGAACCTGGAACCCTAATTGCTCCCCTGGTGCTGGTGGACAGCAGCCTACTGCTTATGGTTCATCCATGATGGGTCTCATCAGATGATATGTGGCTATGTCCAGGGATGAGGCTAGGTAGTATCTTTCCGGTTGACTGTGTTGAAAGTGATCAGACCCGTCAGGTCAAGTTTCGCAAACCTGTGTGGACACTAAAGATGAACAGGTTGACTTAAAAGTGCAGTTGGACAAACTTGACATTGGTGGCACAGCTGAAGAACAAGCCTCTTTGTATGCTTTACTGACAAAGTACATTGACGTTTTCACTAATGATGACAATGACCTCAGGTTTACAGACAAAGTAAAACATGAGATCAGGTTGGTTGATGACACTCCTGTCATACAGCCTTATAAGCATGTCCCACCCAAATGGTACTAGGAAGCAAGGTCTAGGACAGGGATGTCCAAACTATGGCCCGCGGGCCGCAGTTGGCCCGCGGATCAATTTTTATTGGCCCGCAGCAAATTCTGAAAATATAGGTGAATATGGCCCGCACATGACGTTTGAGCTCAACTCTGCTGCGCTACTCAGTTTCAACACTAGATGGTGCCAGTAACGGAAAAGGTGCTTCTCCATTAAACAAAATTAAGCAAAGAAAAAAATTTACCACGAGTCACCAGAAATGGCAGCACCGGAGAAACGAAAGAACCATCTCTGTGAAGTCCTTCGTGTCTCAACCACCAAACATCCCAGCCATCCTTCAGTCCAAAGGACAGCATCACTGCTCCCACTGAGAACAATGTTCTTCACATTATAGGTGAGTTAGAAATACACACAGTAGTCATGTGTCAATATGTCACCTCTAGTGTGTGGCCCGAGCCTTTGCTTATTTTTCTGTATTCTGCCCTCACCAAAAAAACTTTGGACACCCCTGGTCTAGGAGCTATCCTATATCAGCAACAGAATGACAGGAAAAGAGTGATTGCTTGTGCGAAGAGACAGCGAAGAAGTGCAGAAAGAAATGACAAAAACTACAGCAGCATGATGTTAGAACTGCTGTCACTGAAGTGGGCTGTTGTGGAAAATTTTAGGGGATGTCCACTTGGTTCAAAGTTAACAGTAATAACTGATAATAACCATTGTGTCACCTAAGAATGCAAATCTTGGTGCCACCGAACAGAGATGGCTGGTTCACTTGGCTGCTTTTGATTTTGAAGTTCAGCATCACCCAGGACGGTGAAACACTGCAGCAGATGCACTGTCAGAGCACCTGCTAGCAGGGGAGCCACAGCCTGACCCAGATGACAAACAGTTGGGTGATTGTGTGGCCATTTGTAACTTTATTTGGTGGGGAACACCCCTTAAGACAGAATTGGTCAATGCAAGGATTAAATGTTGTCAAGTCAAGCAAATTAGGGCTCTACAAGCAGGTGTGTGACAGTCTAGTGCTTGGAGCCCAACACCGACCCCCACAGGCTATTGTAAGGAAGAGTTACTGACATTCCAGAGTTGGGATTCAGTCCTTAGTGTTTTTCTTTTATGTTGGAAACGTCCGCCAAGTTCAAAGGAGAGAAAATGTCTTTCCAGAGCTGTGAAAGCAGTGGACATATATCAGAGAAAGAGATGGATTGATGTACAGGGTGTGTAAACATGAACGCCATGGAGTCTGTTTTCAGTTGCTTGTTCCCAACTGTTTGCAGAAACAGATAATGGAGAGTGTGCCTGACTCCATGGGCCATCAAGGCATTGAAAGGACACTTCAGTTGTTGCGGCAAAGAGCATACTGGGTAGGAATCCACTGTGGTGTTGAACAGTGGGTTAATAACTGCCAGCCCTGTATTTTAACCAAAATGCTGCACCCTAAGATTCTATGAAGTCATTTCTGGTATCTAGACCACGAGAATTGGTAGCATTGGGCTTTTCTGTCCTCGAAACAGTTACAGTTGGTAGAGAAAATGTTTTGGTGATCACTGAGTGATCTCATGCTTTTCCCACCCAGGATCAAAAAGCAGAGACTCCAGCAAAAGTGCTGTTAAAGGAATGGTTTATGAAGTACAAGGCACCTGAACGGTTGCATTCTGATCAGGGCTGTAACTTTGAATCAGAAGTCATTGCTGAGCTCTGTAGATTGTATGGAGTAAAAAAGACAAACACAACGCCACATCATCCCACTGGTAATGCTCAGTGTGAGTGTTTCAATTGCACACTACAGAAGTTGCTGCACACACAGCCAGCTGAGAACAAGAGGCGTTGGCCTGACCATTTACTAGAGCTCGTGGATGCTTATAATGTGACCCTACAAGCAACAACCAGCTATTCTGCTTATTATCTGCTTTATGGGGTTGAACCACATCTTACAGTTGATGCGCTTCCTGCAAATGAGCATCCTGGCAACAAGAAACCTGACTGGCTGGCAGTTCATCAACAGAGGTTGAGAGATGCTCATGCAAAGGCGAAGGAATACACAGAGCAGAGAGCTGAGCAACAGATTGCTTTTGAAAAGTGACAAGGTCCAGAAGTGGACATAGGTCAGTAGGACATAGGTTACAGCAAAATGCAAGATGCTTGAAATTCAACAGTGTACCAGGTTTTGAACATAACAGGAACCACTTATACTGTTCAGCATGCAGGGGGAGGACTTGTCAAAAGGTTAAACGAGATGTCCTCTGACCATGTGGTCATCAGCCTGTGTAAATTCCCAGAAAGGAGGCAGAACCAGTGAGTGAGCCAACAGTGATCAGGGACACGGAGACTGAGCCAGAGAAGTCAGATGAAGGCCGAGAAGAAGGGGTAATAATAGAGGAGGTAGCCTTTTGGTTAAACCAATGGTTAAAACAATGATGCAAAGAATTCACCTATTAGGGAATGCAAGCACATTTCAGTGAGTCTTGACTTTGAAGTAGGTTCCTTTTCTGAACTGAAGGAAGTGAAGATCAGGATGAACCAGAAACTGTAGGGTCCAGACGGCAGTCTGGTATGCAGACTCCAACAGTTTGTTAGGGACACAAACTCTCTGAGCCAAAGGTTCAGCGGCTAATATGTCCTCCTCACCAGAGTAAAAGACTAAATGCTGAAACTCACTCAAATGTGCATCATGAGCCCAGATCAATTGTATACTCCATGACTGTGAGTCCTGCAGTGTTGTCAAACATTATTGCCAGTCTGGTAATTGTGTTCAGAGAAGCGCTCAACGAGGTTAAGTTGGGTTACTCTGTCATCGAGGGCACTGACAGTTAAGCTAGGGCAAATATAACCTGCTGCCCCTCCGTATGTTCCTTTAGTTTTTTTGTTCCTTGTTTTTTGTTTTCTTGTTTCCTTATTCCTCCACATTGTAGTTTGTTCAGATCTTGTACATTGTTGTTACTTTTTTATTTTTTATATTTCAGGAAATAAAGGACCCCAAAAATTCATCTGAAGTTTTGGTGTGTGTGTTTTCCCCGGCTTCATACATATATATATATAAAATGTATAATTTCAAAAAGTTTCATTCTTATTGGTATTTACTGAACAATATTATGAAGTGCTTTACACAAGGAATTTAAATGTACACTACAGATCAATGGAGATAGAAATTTTGGGAAAAAAAAAAAAAAAATTGGGCTGTGGCACAGTGGTTAATACTTTCTGCCTCACAGCACAAGGAGACCCTGGTCGGATTCCTGTTGGGAGCCTTTCTGTGTGGAGTTTGCATGTTCTCCCCATGTCTGCGTAGGTTTCCTCCCGTTACCCACCACAACACAAAAACAGATGCAGATGGTTGATTGGCTGATCTAGGGTTTTCCCGGCCTCTTGTCCAATGACAGCTAGGATAGACTCCAGCATCCCTGCAACCTTTGGTGCAGGATAAGTAGTAGATAATGGATGGAAAAAGGGGCAAAGTAGAGAAATCAAAATGAAAAGAATTCAAGTAATAATATAATGTTAAAATGATTATTCTAAATTCCTCAGTGCATAAACTTAACATTTTAAAAGGCATTTTACAAACCTTATACATGTATACAAGATGTACAGTGGGGCAAAAAAGTATTTAGTCAGCCACTAGTTGTGGAAGTTCTCCCACTGAAAAAGAATAGAGAGACCTGTCATTTTCATCATAGGTATACTTCAATTATGCAACACAGAATGAGAAAAAAAATCCAGAAAATCACATTGTCTGATTTTTAAAGAATGTATTTGTACATTTTGGTGGAAAATAAGTACTTAGTCACCAATTTGCAAGCAAGATTTCTGGCTCTCACAGATCTGTAACTTCTTATTTAAGATGCTCCTCTATCCTGCACATGTTATCTGCATTAATGGCACCTGTTTGAACTGGTTATCAGTATAAAAGACACCTTTCCACAACCTCAAACAGTCAGACTCCAAACTCCACTACGGCCAAGACCAAAGAAATGTCAAAGGACACCAGAAACAAAACTGTAGCCCCGCTGGGAAGACTGAATCTCCAATAGGTAAGCAACTTGGTGTGAAGAAATCAAGTGTTGGAGCAATAATTAGAAAAATGGAAGACATACAAACACCCTCAGATAATCTCTAGGGCTCCACACAAAATCTCAGGCTGTGGGGTCAAAATGATAATAACAACGGTGAGCAAAAATCCCAGAGGCACATGGGGGGACCTAGAGAGAGCTAGGACCAAAGTAACAAAGCGTACCATCAGTAGCACACATCGCCGCCAGGGGCTCAAATCACTCTGCTTAAGCCAGAACCGTACATGTCCAGGCCTGTCTGAAGTTTGCTAGAGAGCATTTGGATGATCCAGAAGAGGATTGGGAGAATGTGCTATGGTTAGATGAAACAAACTCAACTTGTCATGTTTGGAGGAGAAAGAACGCTGAGTTGCATCCAAATAACACCATACCTACTGTGACGCAGGGCAGTGGAAAAATCATGCTTTTGGGCTGTTTTCTGCAAATGGACCAGGACGACTGCTTCGTGCAAAGGAAAGAATGAACAGGGCCATGTATGGTGAGATTTTGAGTGACAACCTCCTTCCATCAGCGTGGGCACTGAAGATGAAACGTGGCTTGGTCTGTCATCATGACAATGATCCCAAACACACCACTCAGGCAACGAAGACGTGGCTTCTGAAGAAGAATTTCAAGGTTTTTGAGTGGCCTAGCCAGTCTCTATATCTCAACCCCGTAGAAAATATTTGGAGGGAGCCAAAGGTCCGTGTTGCCCAGCAACAGCCCCAAAACATCACTGCTCTAGAGGAGATCTGCATGGAGGAATGGGCCAAAATACCACCAACAGTGTGTGAAAACCTAGTGAAGACTTATGTTTGACCTCTGTCATTGCCAACAAAGGGTATAAAACAAAGTATTGTGATGAACCTTTGTTCTTGACCAAATGCTTATTTTCCACCCAAATAAATTCTTTAAAAATCAGACAATTTCTGGATATTTTTCTCCTTCTGTCTAGCATAGTTAAAGTGTACCTATGATGAAAATGACAGGCCTCTCATCTTTCTAAAAGGAAGAACTTGCACAATTGGTGGCTGACTAAATACTTTTTTGCCCCACTGTATATTTGCTCATTAATGTGTATTGTTTCTTATTTTCTAATTGCTATTTTTAAGCAATGGGCACATCAAATGTTCTTGTGATTTTCAAAACCATCATTAAACCTTACTTAGATTGGGAAGTGAGCAAAACTAATTGCAAAGATTGAGAATTGATTACTGTAATTGTTCGTTACAGTATTCAAAAACCAATGACTGAATAAAAGCTTGAGTCAAAAGAAAATTGATTAAAAGTGAGAAGGAGCAGATGGTCCTTTCTTGAACTACAGGAATGATCCATAACGGATTAGTTTAAAACAGTATTTAATATGTAACCGACAGCGACAAAATAATTATTAATGTTGTATAGGTTGTATTAGCACCGGAAATGTAAATGATTTCTTAAAAACGCTTTTAAATATTGTAGAATATTGACTGTGGACACAGTAATATTGAACAGTTAACCATATATGTTTACTTGCAATCTGCACATGCGCAGACTCTCTGTAGGCGGGCTCATGTCTGTTGGTACGAATTGCTATCATCACCTGTGCTCTGCTCTTCAGTAAAGTAACTAAGTGCTACTCTAATATCTCCGGTCGCCTTTCTACGCAAAACACAACAAATATCAAATATCACGTTTATTGATAAAATTGATTTTCCTTTTTTTTTTTTTCTTTTTTTTTTATTTGAGTGTCTCTTGTTTAGAAAAACGGATTCTCTATAGACATGAAGGGAAAAAAAGACGGAAAATTCCAGAATTTCCTTGCTTTGAATTTAACTTTGGCCAGCAGATGGTGCAAAATACTCACACCTTCGCCTCACAAGCACACACAAACACAGGAGGACAAACAAACACACGCACAAGGAAAGTCAATCTGGGATTTTTACTTGACACTCAAAGTACAAGTGATCAGTATAACTTGAACTAGAGTAAAGAAATGATCAATGCCATTAATTACAAAAAACAACAAAGTTATCCAATTTTGTTTTTTTTACAATTACAGCTTTATATCACAATTAATCATAGAATACTGAATATATTCCACTCAAGAAAGAGATCACACAGTATAATCAAAGTTAAATTCCCAACTATTTGGTACTTATTTTCATCTCCTAAACGACCTTTAAATGAATAAGCTGTCATTTCAATCCCTGAATACAAAACAAACCCACGCCTCAACTCTGTATGTTCTGAAGGAAGTCTTCTTTTCTCTGCTTGGAGAATCCACAGAGCGCCTGCTGTGTCACCCTGAGCAGTGTCTGGACAGGACCGTTCTGCTGCCGGCCTGTGCGGCCCCTCTCTCCAGTGCTCTACTTGTCTTCCGGCCAGCTGTCTTCTCATGACTTCTAGCTGTGCAATAATCCTCATGCTCAACCTGAACACGCCTGTAGCCAAGTCTGCCAGAGGCTGCACTTGCCTCCTGATGTTGGCATCGTTGAACATGGCTGCAATGGACTCTTTGTGCCATTTTGGCCAGCCATCGGCTCTGGACTGCATCCTCAAGCACCCTCTATTCATGGTCAGCTTCACTGTGTGTCTGGCCTGCATTGCTGTGCGCTCCATTCACGTTGCCTGCATTTTGAAATTTGCATCAAAGCTGCCACCAGGCTATGACAAGTGGGCCACAGAACATGGTCCAGAATTTACAATCTTTGTCGTTTCTATGATTATCTTACTTGTTTCTGTATTTTGTGTGTTGCTCAACCCTCCGCATCCATTCAACAGCATTGTCCTGGAGTGCAGTAACACCCTCTCCCCTGGTGTAAACCGTACGCTTGCCTATGTGTCAATGCTCAGCATCCTTTCCTTCTCCTTCAGCGAGATGGGAAAAGACCTTCCAGCCAACTACACCGAGCCAACGTGTGTAACCTTCAGCCTCATGGTGTACATGATCTCCTGGATGAGTTTCTTGACAGTTTGTCTTGTCAGCAGGGAGCCGTTCACCACAGCCACACGTGTTTTTGCCATACTTTTTAGTGTTCTGGCTGTCCATGGAGGCTACTTCCTACCCAAGATTTATAATATTGTCCTGAACCCACAAATAAATAAGACTGCCCATTTTCAAAACTGCATTCAGATGTATAACAAGAACGAACAGTGAAGTACAACATTTACTGAAAGTAGACAACAATTTGGCACAAATAGGAAAGAAAATGGCAACATCAAGTTTGAATAATCGTAGGGTTTAAGATTTTTGAGGATTTGTATGTATATTATGACATTTTACTGGCCTCGTCTCCTGGGCATTGTTGTTGTCTGTAATTACAAATAAGCCAGATATAAATCACAGTGCTGGCATTAAAGAAAACACAAAAAAATCTTACAACTAGAGTTCATGTGTCTGCTACTGAAATTAAATGATGTTTACTGATCAACAAGGTTAACACAAAATGTTTCTATTGCACCACTTTTGAGAAAGACAGGTGATAATCATGAATGTCTTTGGAGAAGTAAGAAATCTTATAGCATTTATCTTGTCTGTTTTGTCTTGTGTAAAATAATATTTTCAAAACTATCTACAAAGAATACATTTATTTAATAAAGGTCATATGATCATTTGAACAGCAGCAAAGCAAATGTTCTTACAATGTACAAGATCTCATTAAATACATTAAGTAAAGGCACTTCTGACCTGTCAAGTGTGAGACGCATGTACATTCACGTGAAAACACACACACACACACACACACACACACACACACACACACACACACACAGTGCTGCTGTTAGCTGTTGGTTGGAAGGAGAGATGAAAAGGCCTTTTGTGGGTGGGAGGTCAGCCCTATTGACAAGTGGATGTGTGAGTAGAGACTGAGGCTGGCATTCCCACAGTCTGTCTGTCCAGTCACAGCTTAATACGCTCTGTGAACAATCAAAGTGTGCCATGGCTGAACAAGCATGAGTTTTATTGTCGAAAGACAAAGAGCACCAGTAGAGTGCTGTTATGAGGGTTTTTCTTCTCTACTTTTAAATCACTATTAAGAATTTAATACAGGTGTTAGGTATGAACATCAGTTCTCTGTGGTTCATTTTGAGCAGGACTGACTAATTCACTTTGTCCACTTTCCTGTACTGCACACTTTTTTTGAGTATTCTTAACCATTTTCCTGTGTAACGTAAACAATATTTTTCTGCTTAGCATTAAGTAATAGCTTGAAAATATTCCATAATTGTAAGGCTTTTTTAAGCAAATATCTCTTATATCTGACGTAATGCCTCACTAAATTTTTGATAATCTATGTGTGATTTTCATTAGACTGTCTTTATAACTTACATTTGTTTTTTTATGCCAAGCCTTCGTCATGTTTGATGTAATGTCTTGCAACTCAGTGAACAGCAGCAATACTTTCAAATGCATATCTTTTCAAAGTCTGTGGCACTTGCTCAGAGAAATAAAAAAAAAAACTTTTACAAATATTTGTAAAAATTATCATTTGAGGGGACAAACTGAGAAACAAACTGAGAAACAAACTGATGCAATTTCCAGACTTTCCAAAATTTCATGGATGTTCATGAGATCAGGTCTGAAACAGGTTCCCCTTCACACTACCTGAACACCAAATCTGGTCTTGTGCTCCCTGATCAGGACATCAGGAGCGTACATCCGTGTTCCCCAGAGTAAACCATGTGTCAGAGAAGATCCTCCCCCTGATAAGAGCCTAATATATGACTGGATGGGTGGTTTTATCTGTCCTGGTCAGGCTGTTAGTTATTGATGTGTTTGCAATTGTTACAAACCCTGGAATTGCCAAGTCACAAGGATCTGTTATGTTAATGTATTCCCGTTAAAGGAGAGGAGACAAATACATGCACAAATGCACACTCTGGGTCTTTTACAGACATGCAGCAGGGCTTTACATTTTGGGTAATTGATTCTTCTTCTTCTTCTTCTTCTTCTTCTTCTTCTTCTTCTTCTTCTTCTTCTTCTTCTTCTTCTTCTTCTTCTCCTTCTTTCGGCTTTTCCCGTCAGGGGTCGCCACAGCGAGTCAACTTTCTCTATCCAACCCTATTCTCTGTATCCTCCTCTCTCACACCAACTACCTTCATATCCTACCTTCAAATCTTCTCTTTGGTCTTCCTCGAGATCTCTTGCCTGGCAGCTCCAATTCCAGCATCCGTCTACCAATATATTCTCCATCCCTCCTCTGTACGTGACCGAACCATCTCAGTCTGGCTTCTCTGACCTTCTCTCCAAAACATCTAACATGTGCTCTTCCTCTGATAGACTCATTCCTGATCCTCTCCATCCTGGTCACTCCCAAAGAGACATCCTCATCTCATCTCAACATCCTCATCTCTGCAACCTCTAGTTCTGCCTGCTGTCTTTTGGTCGTTGTAATAGTTTCTAGTCCATGCATTATCGCTGATCTCACCACTGTCTTGTACACCTTTCCTTTTATTCTGGCCGATAGTCTTCTATCACATAGTACCTGGAATCCTCCAGCTTCCTCTCATTCACACACATATATTCTGTCTTGCTGAGACTAACTTTCATTCCTCTCCTTTCCAGAGCAAACCTCAACCTCTCTAGATTTTCCTCTACCTGTTGTCTGCTCTCACTACAGATCACAATGTCATCCGCAAACATTATGGTCCATGGGGATTCCTGTCTAGCCTCATCTGTCAGCCTATCCATCACCATTGCAAACAAGAAGGGGCTCAGAGCTGATCCCTGATGGAGTCCCACCTCCACCTTGAACTTCTCTGTTACCCCTACAGCACACCGTACCAGTGTCTCACAGCTAGCATACATGTCCTGCACCAGTCTAACATACTTCTCTGCCACTCCAGACTTCCTCATGCAATACCAGAGCTCCTCTCTTGGCACCCTGTCATATGCTTTTTCTAGGTCTACAAAAACACAATGCAGGTCCCTCTGGCCTTCTCTGTACTTTTCTATAGTATTCTCAACGCAAATACTGCATCTGTAGTACTCTTCCTAGGCATGAAGCCATACTGCTGTTCACAAATGCTGACTTCTGCTCTCAGTCTAGTTTCCACTACTCTTTCCCATAACTTCATTGTATGGCTCATCAACTTTATCCCTCTGTAGTTGCCACAATTCTGCACATCCCCTTTATTCTTAAAAATAGGCACCATCACACTTTGTCTCCATTCTTCAGGCATCTTCTCACTCTCTAAGATCCTGTTGAATAATGTAGTCAGAAAATCTACCGCTGCCTCTCTTAGACACTTCCACACCTCCACAGGTATATCATCAGGACCAACTGCTTTTCCACTCTTCATCCTCTTCAATGCCTCCCTCACTTCACTTTTACTAATTTGTGCTACTTTGTGGTCTACAATAGTCCCCTCTTCTACCCTTGGCTCTCTTTCATTTTCCACATTCATCAGCTCTTCAAAGTACTCTTTCCATCTTCCCATCACTCTTCTAACATCTGTCAATAGATTTCCCTCTCTGTCCTTAATCACCCGGACCTGTTGTACATCCTTTCCATCTTTATCTCTCTGTTTTGCCAACCTGTATAGATCATTCTCACCCTCCTTACTATCCAACCGATCATACAAGTCATCGTACGCCCTTTGTTTGCCTTTGCTACCTCTATCTTTACCTTTTGCCGCATCTCCCTGAACTCCTGTCTGTTCTCTTCAGTCCTCTCAGTATCCCACTTCTTTGCTAACCACTTTCTCTGTATATACTCCTGCACTTCCTCATTCCACCACCAAGTCTCCTTATCTACTTTCCTTCCAGATGACACACCAAGTACTCTTCTATCTGTCTCCCTGATAACACTAGCTGTAGTTGTCCAATCATCTGGAAGCTCACCCTGACCACCCAGACCCTTTCTCAACTCCTCCCTGAAAACCATGCAACACTCCTCCCTTTTCAGCTTCCACCACCTTGTCCTCTGCTCTGCCTGTGTTCTCTTCATCTTCCTTGTCACCAGAGTCATCCTACAAACCACCATCCTATGCTGTCTGGCTACACTCTCACCTACAACTACTTTGCAGTCACTGATCTCTTTCAGGTTACCTCGTCTATACAAGATGTAGTCTACCTGCGGGCTCCTACCTCCGCTCTTATAAGTTACCCTATGTTCCTGTTTTTTCTGGAAAAAGGTGTTCACTACAGCCATTTCCATCCATTTTCCAAAATCTACTACCATCTGTCCCTCTGCATTCCTACCCTGGATACCAAATCTGCCCATCATTTCTTCATCCCCTCTATTGCCTTCACCAACATGTCCATTGAAGTCTGCACCAATTACCACTCTCTCATTTCTGGGAATATTCTGCATCACTTTATCTAACTCATTCCAGAACTTCTCCTTCTCTTCAGATTCACATCCCACCTGCGGGGCATAGCCACTAACAACATTGAGCATTACACCTTCAATTTCCAGTTTCAGACTCATAAGTCTATCTGACATTCTTTTCACCTCTAGGACGTTCCTATCAAACTCCTCCTTCAAGATAACTCCTACTCCATTTCTCTTCCTGTCAGTACCATAATAGTACAACTTAAAGCCTGCTCTAAGCTTCTAGCCTTACTACCTTTCCACCTGGTCTCTTGGACACACAGTATATCCACCTTCCTTCTCTGCATCATGTCGACCAACTCTCTACCTTTTCCTGTCATAGTCCCAATATTCAAAGTCCCTACTCTCAGTCCCAGACTCTTTCCTTTCCTCCTCTCTCTCTGCTTTCAAACACGCACTCCTCCTCTTCTTCTTGTTCTTGTTCTTCGACCCACAGTAGCCCAATTTCCATTAGTACCCTGTAGGTCATCAGAACCAATGGCGGTTGTTGTTAACCCGGTTCACAACCGATCCGATATAGTTATGGTTGACTCGCATGTTTGGTTTTGGCAAAAGTTTTACACCAGGTGCCCTTCCTGACGCAACCCTCTGCGTTTATCCGGGCTTGGGACCGGCACAAGGAGACACTGCTCCATGCCCCCCCAAGGCAGGCTTGGAGAGACACGGGCCAGTGCTGCCCTGAGGCTGCATTTAGGTAATTGATTATTGGTGAATGAAAACTTGTACAGGGATTGAACAATCAGCTGTTAATAAGCAAATACATATTATTTATCCAAAAGCTTGAATGTGTTCCACATTATTTTAAATTAATTTTCTTTTCAAGTTGTCAATTCTGCATGTGTGTGTGTGTTGTATTTTGGTACTTAAGTTATTTAGATATTTCTTAACCGACGGGTTTGTTCACAATCAAGACCTCTTCATGCTTTTCTTTCAAGACTGGCTATTATAAGATATATTATCAGAGCACAAAATGACTTCTTCCCTGGAGCCAATCCGTCCTTAATTGTATGGAATGAGTGCAAGAATAATAGTAATTATTGCAATTATTCCCAATATCACTGTTACGGTTTCCCCCAGGAGGACAGACACAGGTACGTAGGATTGCAGGTAGTTTAATGGGCTTTCAGTCCAGGATGTTCTACACAAGTAGCGTTGAGGACAATACGAACTTCTCATACTAACGAGATCAGACAATGACTGTAACTTCGGGTCCGCCTTTATACTCTGGCCTGATTATCGGGATTGTTCCCTGGTGCGGCGTTGTCACCAGGTGCGGATGTTACGTCCACTAGGAATGTTCGCTAGAAGCAATGTCTGTTGTGTTCTCCCTGTTCCTCCCTCTCCCTTCTCTGATTCTAGGTGGGCATGTGACGTTGTGTGGCGGTGAGGCAGACAGGTGGAAGCAATTGACAATCAGCAAACAAGGCGCAGCTGATTGGCCACACCCATCCTGTGCAGCTTAAAAGCCGCACACACCGGATGTCTAATCGCCGGAATGTCACATTCCACAATGATGACCGTTGGGTCACACATGCGACTACCTGGTTTTTGTTAGGTCCCCCTTGCCAGCTCAGCTTCTGTCTGTCAGAACCCCTGGATCATTCCACTGGTCTGCTACACCATCATCCAACTCCACCGCCACACACCGTGCTCTGCCTGACTGGAACCCCCTGCTTGACTCACTGCCTTCCCACCAGTTGAGTACTGTAGGATAGTTTAGATTAGGAATCCTTGCCTTACTGAATTTGCCAGTTCATTCGTTTGCCTGTTTGTTCGTAGCCTGTTCGATAATTGATAACGTTGGTTTGTATCGCCACTTAGGTCTGTTCACTGGCGTTAAAGCTAGTCGCCCTCAGTTTGTTAGCCTGTTCACTAGATTTTGTAGTCGCCTTTAGTTGACCTGTTCACTAGTGTTGCTAGTCGTCCTTTGTCCCTTATTCAGTTTTTGTTTGGCTCCATTTCTGTTTGTATTTTATATATCATTAAGTATTTATTACTAAATTCTGAGTCCTGCTTGTGTCTTGTTCTGCACCTGAGTCTTTGAATCACCCGTAACAGTACGTTCTGGCCAAGATGAACTCGGCGGGCAACAAGACCAGCGCAGAGACAGCGCAACCTGAGTTAACCTTACAACAAACTATAGCTAGTCAAGGAGCCATCTTAGGTCAACATGAAGCGTTGCTGCAGAGTCTTGTTGAAAGCAGTAGTGCTGTAATACACCAAATCTCCCAATTAACTAGTAAAATCGCCCAGTTAACTTCTCAGGTGACACAATTGGTTAGTGCCACCGTGAACCCATCAGGTGCAATTAGTTCTGCCAGTTTGAATGTTCCTCTACCGACACGTGAGCCGCATGTTCCAGTCCCTGAGCGCTTTAATGGTGACTCAGATTCATGTGAGGCTTTTTTGACTCAGGTCCCTTTGATTTTTGAGCTGCAGCCTCTTTCTTATCCCTCTGACCGAGCCAAGGTAGCCTTCTTAGTTAGCCTACTCACTGGTAAGGCGAGAGTGGGGCACAGCGGTTTGGAGGCGTCATGAGGTCATCTGCGACTCCTACCCCGCCTTCGTGGATGAAATGAAGAAGGTTTTTGATCATTCCATCAGGGGTCGAGATGCCAGTAATCTCCTGATGAATCTCCGTCAAGGAAATCGCAGCGTGGCCGAGTTCTCCGTTGAGTTCCGTACCTTGGCGGCATCAAGTGGATGGAATGACGAACCTCTCCAGGTCGCATTCTATGCAGGCCTGCATGATTCAGTGAAAGACGAATTAGCCACTCGGGATGCCACCACTAGTCTGGACCAGATGATCGCTTTGGCGATCCGAATCGACAATAGGATGAGAGAACGTCGCCGAGAGAAGCTAGGGTGTTCTACCCCAGTTCCTCAACCACCAGCTGTTTGAAAGTCCCATATTCCTGATCCAGAACCCATGCAGTTGGGTCACACTCAGTTGTCTGTACAGGAGAGGCAGCACCGCAGGGACCCCAATGCTTGCATGTACTGTGGAAAGGCTGGTCACTTCCTCATCGCTTGTCCTCTCCGTCTGGTAAAAGATAAGGCTTATCAGTGATTGGGGAATCACTGGTGAGCCGAGCCACCCTTCCATCCCCACCTCGGCTACAGTGCGAAGCCTCCCTTTGTTGGCAGGATCAGTCAGTCCCTCTTCAAGCCCTGGTCGACTCTGGAGCTGAAGAGTTTTCTTGACCGTCAGTTAGCGCTCCAAATGGGAGTACCTGTGGAAAATCTTGTTAAACCATTGAAGATTCGAGCCTTAAATGGCCTCCACTTTGCTCAAGTCACCCAAAAAACAATTCCGGTTACCCTGTTGATTGCTGGAAACCATCGAGAGACCATCTCCCTCTACCTGATCGACCACTCCAGTTCTCCGTTGGTTTTAGGCTACCCCTGGCTCCAGCTACACAACGCACACCTGGATTGGAGAAAAAGGGAGGTGATATCCTGGGATCCTCGCTGTCATGAAACCTGTCTGCATTCAGCTCTCACACCTGCCAGTCCAGTTCATTCACCTCTCCCCCCTGCAGTAGACTTGGAAGGAGTTCCTCATGAGTACCATGACCTAGCTCCGGTTTTTAGCAAAGAAAAGGCCCTTTCACTTCCACCACACCGCCCGTATGATTGTACGATAGAGCTAATTCCTGGAGCCACCCTTCCCACTAGCCGCCTGTATAACCGCTCAAAACCTGAACAGACTTATATCCGAGAGTCCCTGGCTGCCGGAATCATCCGGCCTTCGTCGTCTCCTGTTGGTGCGGGATTCTTTTTTGTTGATAAAAAGGATAAGAGTCTTCGTCCCTGCATTGACTTCCGGGGGAATAAATGGGGTCACTGAAGAATACATACCCTCTTCCTTTGATAAATTCAGCCTTCACCCCTTTGCACGGTGTAACCATCTTCACAAAACTGGATCTTCGCAACGCTTACCATCTGATTCGGATTAAACAGGGAGATGAATGGAAGACTGCCTTCAACACCCACCTTGGACATTTTGAATATTTGGTGATGCCCTTTGGTTTGACAAATGCCCCAGCAGTTTTCCAGAATCTCATTAATGATCTTCGGGATATGATCAATCGGTTTGTGTTCGTTCACCTGGATGACATTCTGATCTACTCCCAAAGTCTCGCTGAACACCAACAACATGTCCGTTTCGTACTTGAACGCCTGTTGAAAAAAAAACGCCTGTTCGTGAAAGCTGAGAAATGTGAGTTCCACAAATCCACAGTTTCATTCTTGGGCTACATCATCTCAGCTGGAGAAGTGAGGATGGATCCACAGAAAGTGTCAGCAGTACAGGATTGGCCAATGCCAGAAACCCGCAAGCAACTACAACGCTTCCTGGGGTTTACAAATTTCTACCGTCGTTTCATCCGAGATTGCAGCCCCCCTACCGTCTGTTCACAAGACCTTTTCTTGGACACCCGAAGCAGACAAAGCCTTCAATAATCTCAAGGACAAGTTTAGCTCCGTACATTCTCAGTCAGCAATTCATTGTGGAAGTAGATGCTTCCGACATCGGAGCCGTCCTTTCTCAACGTTCCCCGGTTGATCATAAAATCCATCCATGTGCCTTTTTCTCCCGTCGCCTCTCTCCTGCTGAGGGAAACTATGACGTGGGTAATAGAGAACTGCTTGCGGTGAAAATGGCACTGGAGGAATGGCGCCACTGGCTGGAGGGAGCTGAACTTCCGTTTGTTGTCTGGACCGATCATCGTAATCTGGAGTACATACGTTCGGCTAAGAGAGTTAAAGCCCGTTGGACACTGTTCTTCAGCAGATTTAACTTCACCCTGACGTACCGTCCCGGATCCAAGAACATTAAACCTGACGCCCTCTCTCGTCAGTTCACTACTTTGGAGACTCAAGGTGAGCCTATACACATTCTACCTGAGACCTGTGTTGTTGCTACTCTCTTGTGGGAAATTGAATCCGTAGTTCAACGAGCTTTGGAGGAGAACCCGGATCCGGGTGGTAGACATCCAAATCGGCTGTATGTACCGGACTCTGTTCGTTCTCAAGTCCTCCAGTGGGCCCACTCGTCTAGGATGACATGTCACCCGGGCACCTCCTGGACACTAGAGGTACTCACAAAGAAGTTTTGGTGGCCAACTATTGAAAAAGATACTCGTGAGTTTGTTGCTGCTTGTACTGTTTGTTCCGCTAATAAAACTTCTACTCAGCACAGGTCTCCTACACCCTTTACCAGTGCCTCGTCGACCTTGGTCACATATTGCAGTAGACTTTGTCACTGGGTTGCTTACCTCTCAAGGAAATCCCACCATACTGACCATTGTTGATCGTTTCTCTAAGTCTGCCCATTTTTGTTGCCCTGCCTAAGCTCCCTTCCTCTAAAGAAACGGCTGACCTTTTGGTTTTACATGTGTTTCGCCTCCATGGGATCCCCGTGGACATAGTTTCGGACCGGGGTCCCCAGTTTACCTCGCAGGTGTGGAGAGCCTTTTGTTCGGCCTTGGGAGCAACGGTCAGTCTGACGTCTGGGTTTCATCCCCGGTCCAACGGTCAGACTGAACGAACTAATCAGTCCTTAGAGACATTTCTCAGGTGCATGACTTCTGAGAACCCCTCTGCATGGAGTTCTCTACTTCCCTGGATTGAATATGCACACAACTCTCTGTCTAACTCTTCCTCTGGACTTTCACCCTTCCAATGTTCTTTAGGATACCAGCCCCCTATGTTTGCTTCTCAGGAACAAGAGATCAACGTTCCTTCCGTCCAGGGATATATTAGGAAGTGCGAAAGGACCTGGAGACGGGCCAGACCTTCCTTATTGAAGGCCTCACAAAGGATGCAGAAGCAGGCAAATCGACATCGTACTCCAGCTCCTAAATACTCGGTTGGTCAGAGGGTTTGGCTCCGGGCAAAGGACCTTCCACTCCGTGTGGAATCCCAGAAGCTGGCTCCCAGGTTTGTGGGGCCTTTTCCCATTG
This sequence comes from Fistularia commersonii, assembly GCF_037954325.1. NCBI lineage: Eukaryota > Metazoa > Chordata > Actinopteri > Syngnathiformes > Fistulariidae > Fistularia > Fistularia commersonii. The sequence goes on from NC_141317.1 coordinate 826,617, forward strand.
ACCGCATTGTTAACCCCAATGCGGTACGGTTAAAATTGCCTGCAACTATGCGGATCCACCCCACGTTTCACGTCTCCCAGGTAAAGCCTGTTAAGGAGAGCCCACTGGCCCCTCCCATCCGTCCCCCTCCTCCACCCAGGATCATAGACAATGCTCCTGCTTATATGGTCCGACAACTGTTGGCCGTTCGGAAACGGGGACTTGGATTACAGTATCTGGTGGATTGGGAGGGTTATGGACCTGAAGAGAGGAGCTGGATTCCTTGACCATACGCTCATTAGGGACTTCCATAAGAGGAGGCCTGATTGAGCAGTTCGTGCACCTCCAGGTGCGCGTAAGGGGGGGGGGGGTACTGTTACGTCCACTAGGAATGTTCACTAGAAGCAATGTCTGTTGTGTTCTCCCTTCTCTGATTCTAGGTGGGCATGTGGCGGTGAGGCAGACAGGTGGAAGCAATTGACAATCAGCAAACAAGGCGCAGCTGATTGGCCACACCCATCTTGTGCAGCTTAAAAGCCGCACACACCGGATGTCTAATCGCCGGAACGTCACATTCCACGACGACAACTGGCTCACACATGAGACTACCTGGTTTTGTTAGTTCCCCCTCGCCAGCTCAGCTTCTGTCCGTCAGAACCCCTGGATCATTCCACCGGTCTGCTACACCGTCATCCACCGCCACACACCGTGCTCTGCCTGCCTGGAACCCCCTGCTTGACTCACTGCCTTCCCACCAGGTGAGTACTGTAGGATTGTTTAGATTAGAATCCTTGCCTTACTGAATTTGCCAGTTTGTTTGTTCGTAGCCCGTTCGATAATTGATAATGTTAGTTTGTATCGCCACTTAGGTCTGTTCACTAGCGTTAAAGCTAGTCGCCTTTAGGTGACCTGTTCACTAGTGTTGCTAGTCGTCCTTTGTCCCTTATTCAGTTTTTGTTTGGCTCCATTTCTGTTTGTATTTTGGCTATCATTAAATATTTATTACTAAATTCTGAGTCCTGCTCGTGTCTTGTTCTGCACCTGAGTCTTTGAATCACCCGTAACAGCGGAGAATAATTGCTGTGCCGCTTGCCCGGGGACCTGATGAGTCGTGACAATCACCATGTTAGGAATTGAGCGTTGATTGTCAGACATGTTAAGATCATAATTTCTTTGACTTTTTGGAATAAAGAGAATTTAGACTACAGTTTGAAAGTTGCTCTCCATAACCACATGGAAAGACACCAATATTTGTTCATGATAACAGTAAATCTGCCAAACCTAAGATATTTTATTGATCCACATTGGGGAAATTCTTTTGTCACAACAGCACAGCAATGATAGTATCAATAAATAGGAGTATAACTAATTCATACAAAATCAGACGTTTTATGATTGTATCTTTTTTATTGTTTTACAAGAGATTTCAGCACACATATACAGTAATAAAACATTAACTTAATCTGGATATAAATGACATACACCATCACACACAACAGCTGAAATTTAGTGAAGTCCAAGAAGAATATTTTCAACATGGGCAGTCGGTAGAAGTACAGATCTATTCTGGTACATCAAGCAGACCGGAGATTACACTCCACTGGAGTAAACAATATGACAAAGCCAACTGGAAAACCAACCTCAAGCTTGTAACACAGAGTGAAGAGCAAATGTGAATCAAAGAGACAATCTTCAGTAGACTGTGAGCTTTTGTTGATTTGTCCATCAATATGAGGAGACAAAGAATCTCACCAGGAGCAAGAGGAAATATATTTTCTACTAAGTGAGAGAGAGCGCATCTGTCCTCAGGTCTCAAAGGGTCAGTGTGTGTCCAAGTCTCTACCAGGGCCTCCACACAGGGCTTCTGCTGCCGCTGTGCTGCAGCACAGTCAGTCTGAGGGTGGTGCGGACAAGAGAGGAGCTGCGGGCTCTTTGGACCTGGAGGAGCTGCTGCTGCTGGAGGCACTGCAGAGGAGGAGGCTGCGTGTTGGAGTCTGCAGAGAGGAAATGCAGAGAGTCTCTCCAGCAATGGGAGTAGCCCAGGTTGTAGTTACTCTGTCTGGGGTTCGGCCGCAGCTGCTGCCTCAGGAAGCTAACAGTCATTTCCAGAATGTCAGCCTTCTCTAGCTTGGAGTTTGGTTCCTGGTTGAGGAACTCCTTCCCTAGGATGATCTTGAGTTGCTCAATGCAACTGTTGATTCGATCTCTGGGAATTTTCTCCACGACGGGTTTTCCTAACTGGGGGAGACAGCAGACAAGTTTGTTAGCTTTTTGTTTGAATTCCTTAATCTGATATTTTGTAAACAGATATGCATGGAAAAGCACTGGACACCACTCACTTTGATGCTATCTTTCTCAGATGATTGCGAGTGGTGGCTGGAGGAGTAGCTGGTGGCGCAGGGGGACATCTCTGTGCAGAAGAGGTGGGCAGCTTCTTCTGGACTGTGGTGTTCACTGTGATGCCCCTGCACAAGCTACTCCTGCTTTATAGAGGTGGATTAGCATAACAAAGGCGTGCGTCTCTGCCCGAGACTTGTAGCATAACGATAGACGTGTCAATAATTCAAAGGTTGTGTGTCTGTGCTGGCTATGTTTCCAAGATAAGGAACAGGTAGTCAACACAATGCACACTTTGAACTGGCTCAGGGGAATCGCTAAATATATATACTATATTTATAGTGATGTATAGCTATACTTTATCTTTTAAACAAACATATTTTAGGAGGAGTAGGAGGAATCGGAGGAGACATATACCACTCACCATCCAGAGTGAAGAGGTGAAGATAGTGAACTCCTATAAGTACCTTGAGGTCCACAATAACAATAAACTGGACAGGACACACAACACTGATGCACTCTACAGGAAGGGTCAGTGCAGGATGTTCTTCCTGGGGAGACTGAGGTTGTTTGGTGTCTGTAGCGGGCTCCTTAAGACTTTCTACCAGTTTATGGTAGCCAGCGCACTCTTCTTCGGTGTAGCGTGCTGGTGAGGTGGTGCCAGGACTGGTGAGGTCAGTAGGCTCAACAAGATAGTGAGGAAAGCCGGTGGTGGGACTGAACCTGGACCATCTTCAATCGGTGGCAGTGGAGAGCGTGAAAGACAAACTGGGAGCTATCCTGAATAATCCTTCCCACCCCCTGCACCACGAGCTGTGGCTGATGGGCAGCTCCTTCAGCCATCGGTTCAGAACCGAATGCATCAGACGCTCCTTTGTGCCCACAGCCATCAGAATGTACAACAGCAGTCCGGACGGCACACAACTCTGACAGGCCTGAGGTGCATCTGTGTTACCACAACCTCACTACTGCACTCATTCACTCATGTCTTGTCCTCATTCTGTTATCTATTTTTACCCTTGTCGTCTTTGTCCTTTTAATTGTTTCTTTTATCAATATTTATATTCAAATTTAAAGTAATTCCTGCAGAAATTGGGAGGGCAGTATTATTGATAGAAACGTTGTCATTGAAATAAGAATATTTTGAATCTTCAATTATATTTATTAGACATCAGCTTTTATAGTGGGAATACATGGAAGTAAATGCAAATTAAACCTTTCTTTATTTTGCATGAAACTGTTGATCCAAAAATAAGGAAAGTATCCTGAATTCACCAAAGTACTATCTATCTATCTACACTGCTCAAAAAAATAAAGGGAACACTTAAAAAACACATCCTAGATCTAAATGAATGAAATATTCTTATGAAATACTTTGCTCTTTACACAGTTGAATTTGCTGACAACAAAATCACACAAAAATGATCAATGGAAATCAAATCTATTAACCCATGGAGGTCTGGATTAGGAATCACACTCAAAATTAAAGTGTAAAAACACACTCCAGGCTGATCCAACTTTGATGTAATGTCCTTAAAACAAGTCAAAATGAATCTGTGTTGCTTCCTGAGTGGACACTATGATTTCACAAAAGTGTGATTGACTTGGAGTTACATTGTGTTGTTCAAGTGTTCCCTTTATTTTTTTGAGCAATATATCTATCTATTCCCAAAATACAGAGCTTCTGTGATGAGAATGTGTGAATGTGATGGATTTCTAACTGCCAAAAGGTCAAAATAAAACTTTGGACTTTGGACAAGGGGAAGTCATAAAACCATATACACCGAGAGGGCTCTCTTCAAAGAAAATTCCTTTTCTCCCCCCAAAAAAACACTGCTGCACAGACATCTGGACGCTCAAAGATAAACCAGACAGGAGATAAGAGAGAAGAGGCAGTCGGCCGATCACAGTGTTAGTCTGCAGGTGACGAGACCTTTCTAGAATCGCTTGCATTTCTTCAGTCGTTCTTAAGGAGGGGTTTAGGCGTGGACTCCGGATCAGTCGTTTCCACGACAACGCATGCGGAGCAGCCAACATGAGGCTAATGAGCATGTGCGAATGTCGGCGGCCCCATAATAGAGGGCAAACAGAGGTGGGGGGGGGCCTTGAAGACGTTTCACCCCTCATCCTTGAGGCTTCTTCAGTTCTCATGACCTGTAGGGAATTTCCGAATATAATGATCAGCAGGAACCAAGGGGGTTATTAAGGGGGTTGTTATGCTAATGGCGGTGTCGTGAGTTGGGGCAACTTTATATATATATACATGTATGTAACATATACATGTGTATTTACAAATACATGTATATGATTACTCGTTGTAATTTTGTGTATAAGTACTGGTTGCTGTACAGTAAAACATTTATTGCACAATAAGACAATGTAACTATTGCAGTGGATTATTGCACATGAAGCCTCCACCGACAGCCAACTGACGCCGAATGTCTGACGCTCAGAGTGAGGAATTAAACAGTCTGGTGGCTGCCGGGAGGAGTGATTTCCGATGGCTCAGTGGTGCATTTTGGTGGGATCAGTCTGGAGGTGAAAGATCTCCTATACCTGACCAGCAAGTCCTGGAGTGGGCTGGTCACAGGGTCCAGGATGATCTTCACCTCGTGTCAGAGGGTCTAGCTTCACTCCCATGTGACTGGCCTTTTGGATCAGCCTGTTCAGTCTACTGGCATCCATTATCCTCAGCCGGCTGCCCCAGCACACCACATCATGGAAGATACTACTGGCTACCACAAACTCTGTGAATATTTTAAGCATGGTGCTGCAGATGTTAAAGGACCTCCGTCGCCTCAGCAGATAGAGTCTGCTCTCGCCGTTCTTATACAGGGCGTCCGTGTTCTTTCCTCAGTCTAGTTTGTTATCAATGACTACCCCCAGATACTTGTAGTCAATCACAATGTCTGCACTGACCCCCTTAATGAAGACAGGGGTCATCGGCTCCTTGGTCTTCTAAGGTCACATTGCCACATTGAGCTGTATATGGTTCAGCTCACACCATGTGACAAACTTGTCCACAGCACCTCTGTACTGAACCTCATCACCATGGCTGATACATCTGACCACTGCCAAGTCATCAGAAAATGTCTGGAGATGACAGTAGCTGTGCAGTAGCTGAAGTAGGTGGTGTAGAGGGTGAAGAGGAACAGTCCACAGTGGGGCCCCAGTGTTGCTGACCACTCTGTCTGACAATGCTGCTGGGTCACCTTCATCGTCGTCATCTTCTCACCCAGTAGAGCCGGACAGATGGTGTTGAAAGTGCTCAAGAAGTCAAAAAACATGACTCTCAAAGTGCTCGCCGTCTCCTCCAAATGGTTGTAGACGCGGTCAAGCAGGTAAATGATGGCGTCCTCAACTCAGGCTCATGTTGAAGACGTACTGGCACAGGTTTTGAGCACCCAGGGGCTCGCCACCTTGCCAGAGTGGAGTTTCCCCAGCTTCCAGTATATGTAAATGTAGGGGTATATGATGTTTGTTTAACACACTTTGGAGTTTCTCCGAAACACCAGCAACATATGGTATGGCAATATTCTTTCGTTTGTTGTTGTTGTCTTCCTCCTGTTCTATGTTCCTGTGTCTGGTTAAGACCTTCACCGATTTGGTGAAGGTCCAATTTGGGAAGCCACGGGATCACAGGGCTTCTCCTAATGAATTGTACATTAGACACAACACATTAGGAAAGCATGAAAACCCCCTTAGACCTAGTTTCTGCTGATCAACTATTACATTTACACAGCAAGCCACTATAACCTAGACCCGCCCAAAAGAACTGACAAAACTTCTCGGATGAGATGTGAAACATCTTCAAGTGAAGATATTCAAGTCCAGTTGCCAGATTTCGACAAAAATTCACAATGACCTGGATCACTGAGAACCTCCACAGACAAGCTGAAGGATCACGATCTCGGAAACAAAAATATAAGCTGAAATGTCATCTCAGATTATCACTCTTTGTTGTCATTCTGTCATTAACCACTAGAAACAGTGATCGACAACTAAAAATATTTAGAGAAATACGCAAAATGTGCAAGAGCACATCGTGCATTATGTGAGCATGTATACTTGCCTGACACTTTTTATTTACACCAATCTACCTTCAAAAACATTTTGGATACTCTTAACCGCTTTTGTTCCTGAACATGACATTCACGCTAAATATCACTTATGCACCCAGAAATGTTTTGCTGTATTTAGCTGAGCTGAATTTGTTTTGGTGTGTAGTCACTGAATGCAAACAGCATGGTTTTTAGACAGATTATTCAGTAACTTCCCCAGAAAACTGGTTCTCTAATCATAGATTATCTCCTTTCTCCTCTTAGGCTTTGCTGGGGTGGAACTGTGTTACATTAGTGTTAAATTAATAGCATTCTAAGGGGCCGCCAGCATGCCTATGAGGGTCTCCATCACCATCCTGCCCCAGATCTGAAGTCAGTGGACACTGTGAGCAGTCCAGTCTCCCTGCCAGTTCCTAACACCAGGTTGAAGGACCTAAAAAAAAGAAAAAAAAGCAAGCGGGAGTGTCAAAGTTTTGTCACTTGTTGATTTTATAAAATATTCTATTAACATGATGTGGAATTTATATATTTATATAATACATTTATATAATAAAAATGTTAATTTGACAATGAATTGTAATAAAATTCTTTGTGACAGTTTCGTTTCCTTGTCAGTTTTGCTTATGCTTTTGCTGATTTAGTCTCCATTTATTCTAATTTTCTGGTCAGTTCCTTGGTACTTTTTCACAAATTTTATGGTATATATTTGTTTTCATTTTAAGTTAGTCATCAGTTTTACTTTTATTGGTTGATTTTTTTGCTTTGACTCATGCCTGTTACAAAAAATAAATTCTCATGCTTTAATATAATTTTATCAATTATCAATTATTTGATTTGTATTATTATGTATTTCTTGATTATATTTGAGCACATTCACATGTGTGGCTTATTGTTTATGGCTATTTGTGGCTTTTTAAGCAATTTCGCCTTTGGAGGTCAGTTAAGTATTCTGATTCTAATAACCACTGATTGTTGATACATATGTGTGAATGCATACCTCTCCAAAGGAGGTGCACTATATGAGTGCAGTGTATGGGAGCTGGGGATCCGTTTATGAGTGTGCGTTGTGTGTGTGTGTGTGTGTGTGTGTGTGTGTGTGTGTGTGTGTGTGTGTGTGTGTGAGAGAGAGAGAGAGAGAGAGAGAGAGAGAGAGAGATGACGAGTTCCCCTCCCACCAGCAGAGCCCTGAATTCCTGCCATAAAGTCTCGATCATCCCTCAGAGCTGCAGTCCAGAGTGGCTTCCCGTCAGCCATCTCTCTGTGAGTGTGCTGTCTCCTGTTTCCCACACTCTGTGTCCATTCACAGGAACAAAAGAAGTGTGTCTTGTTACACATCACATTAGCTACGGTGTTTGATCTCTTGTTGAAGGGAGGAGGGGTGGTGGCTTTAGTCAGACCATCTGGCCAGGCCAACTAGACCCTGAGAAAGTTCCAGGCATGCCACATTCTCCACAACTTCTGCACACTCTAAATAGTTGTGAAAGACTTTAGTGGCACTTGAGACATAATTCAAGCAGCAGACAAGGAGCCACCACCACCCCAGAAGCAGAATGCAGTGGCTGCAGGGGTGTCGGCATCCAACAAGGAGAGTCTTTTGTGCACCTGTTCTCATGCAAGGCCAGATGAAACTTTTATGATCTTTGTGGGAAATACAACATCACATCAACCAGCACAAAGCAAACAATTCCTTAAGCGGTGCTTATTTGTGTTTTCAAACTTGCAGTTGTTGTTTTTTTTTTATATATATTGAAAGGATTCAGTTGTGCAGTTTTGTGTAATTATAAACAGGGATACAGTGATCCGCATTTTCTGCATCACATCATTCTAGTACTGACATCACACATTGAAGATATTGGACAAATAAAAGTCTTTATTGTTGATGTTGTGTTTCCAGACATTCTGTATTTTACCAGGAAATTGCCATTTTCAATTTATATTTCTCAAACATTATTGAAATTGAACTACTTACTGACTTTTTCAAACGTATGAAGACTGACATTTTTTTACCACATAGTTTGTGCATGAAATGCAAAACAAATAAAAACAGAATAATTACTTGGTAATAGCACATCTGTATTTCTTATGTTGGGTGAGTACGCTATTTGTTTCAGCAAGGTGTTTACAAATGGCAGTTTAGGCAAAAATTCATCCATACAGAAAAAAATCCATAATTCGGGAGGAAAAAATGGTATATAAGCACATGGTGTTGCTTTCAGTGTCTGCCATGAACAGTTAAATTTTTTTATTATTATTATTCTGCCTGCATGTATTCCCTAAAGCAAGAATTTTCATCTTAAACTTAAAACATATTCAGCTTCAAATGACTGTAGCCTATACTTTCTATTTTGGCGGAATTGACCTGTTGATTCCTTTTGAGAATCTATGTACATGCATTCAAGTGATCAAACACGATCCACTTTGAAGTTTTATAACACCTTAACAGCTGAGAGTATGAACACACTGGCATTTGAACACGAGTTCTTAAAGGCAACCATTTTTTTCAAATCTGCAACCCAAACAGCAGTGCTTGCTGACCTCTTTCATCAGTCATTCATCAGTCATTTCATCATTCAAGCTCAATATCAAGGAGTGAAAAGATGCAGCATTACGACACGGTTTACAAATGCAGAGTTTTTAAAAATTCAGGACGTCATTGTGGTTTTTGTTCAGCAAAACTTCATCAGGAAATTTCATTTATTTTCAAACAGAAACAAACTTCTCATAGAAGCAATTCAACTGATTCTTCCACTGAAGACAGGTATCAACAAAGGTGCCTTATAAAGGGAATCTGAAACATCTGTCTAAAAATCAACAGGTTATCAACAGGTACAAATTTCACACACAGGCCAAATAATGGTTACAAAGAGTCATTAAGTATAATCATACTATGATTTACAAATGAGTGGATCCACAGGATCTATTTATGGGATTTTTTTCTTTCATAAACACAAATGTGATCAGATCAGAGATACTTGATGTCAAATAAATACAAAAAAAATCAAACTGCATCTCAGAATCTTCACACATTTGAACACAGTTCAATAGAACAAGCGAAACAAACACAATCGCAGGATACCTTGTATCCACACTTACAATAAACACAATCACAGAGTCAACACTCTCATGTCAGACATACAGGAAGATATTCAGTAAAACCTGAATCATTTGAGCCATTCCAAAGGAAACCCAGCACATTGTGCAACAGTATAGACTCTTCTGGCAAAAAAAGAAGAAAAGGACTCAAGGGAGTCTCTACGAGTGGTCTGTGCCATTCACAGACATGCTCTTGTCCTCTGTTTGTGGAGGTGACTTTGCTCCCATCCTACCAGGGCCTCCACAGAGCACAGCCAGCCTGGCTTGGACCCTTACTCGAGCTGAGCTGATGGTGAGGCGAGCCGGGAGGGGAGAGGCTGTAGGGACTGTTCCTGCTGGGCGCCTGCAGGCCCTGGAAATGGCAGAGCAGCTGTCTGTGGGCTTGAGTCTGGACCTTGCAGTGGGACAGGAAGCCGATGGCCTCCTGCACGCAGTGAGAGTAGCCGTCTCTGGCAGTCATTAGACCAGACGGCACGCTTGACTGCTGCTGCTGCCAGCTTCTCAGATAGGACACGGCCATCTCTAAGATGTCAGCCTTCTCCTGCTTGGAGTCGGGCTGTTGTCTGAGGAACTCTGGACCCAGCAGGGACTTCAGCTGCTCGATGCTGGTGTTGATGCGATCTCGCCGCAGTTTCTCCACCATTGGTTTTCGCAGCTGAAAATAAAAAGATCCAAACATTCAGTCCCCGCAAGCACGTTGAACTCCACATTGCAAGAACATGATTCAAGAAAAATAGAGAGGTAGGCTTTCTAGACGTGTTGTTTACCTTGTGAGCTGGAGCTAGGTGTTCCTTAGCAAAGGTTGCTTGGCCATAAACAGTGGGAGCCATCACTGTGAGGAAGAGCCGAATCTGCTCGGTCAGAAGAGTCAGTCGAATCTGAGCTGCTGACTCTCCTGCCTCCCCCTGTATTTATACATCCAAATCTCCATATGAATGTGTGGGTCTTGAGCTTGTTGGAGGTTCTCACAGTCCCTCAGCCAATGGCAGTGCTGGGAAGGGCTTTGAGGAACGCCGGGCTGCCACATGCTCAATGAAGTGTTTATAGCTGTGGGGACAATTGAGTGTGTCTCCGGGGAGCAGGTGGAGGAATAGACTGTGAGAGAAAGGGCCTGGGTGGGGTGGCTGGGTGGGGAATGGGAGACTGACCTAGTGCTTGTGTTGATATGGGAAAGTGGTGACCCCAGAGAGAAGCATGCCGCTCTCGCATGTCATCCCCACTGCCACGTAATTGAGCACAAAGTGCCTCTGCCACTAGGCACACGTGGGTGTTACAGGGGAGCAACCTTCAGAAAAGACTAACATGTAACCACTTCCAGCAGTTTGACATGGTGGACTCGCCTCACCAAGCTGTGCAACAGTTGAGATGCCTTCACACAAGCAACCTAGATAGCATCAGAATGCACTTTAGAATAGGCCGTTTCTTCTAACCTAATAAAGGCCCTGCATCAGAAAACAAGTCGGAGCTACTTTCTTTCTCTCTCTTTGCGCTTCTTAACTTAACTTTTCACATGGAAGTGAACCCATTCCTGTGGCTCATAACTTTTTGCTGACCAAGTTCATTGCACTTTGGTTTTAATAATATCGAGTTTACAATCTGCATGATTTCCAGATCACTCTGGCTAATTTTCAATCTGAGACATACTAGTTTGTGATGGACATGAAAGTCCTGCATAGCTGCCGCTTCTGTCGACAGTAATACCCTACCATTAATCAAAAGTAAACTGTGAAACTGCTGATCCTTTCTTCCACTGTTAACTATTGTTTTACTTTGATAAGTGGTTTCTAACCTCCACAAAGGTATGAATTATGAATTCTGTCCACTAAAAATATGGCCACAGATGGTGTTACTGGAAAATTGGTACTCACTGATGTAAAGTTGCTGTGAAAAACACTTGAGCAGCTGCCTCAAGACACAGCCTGTCAGCTTGGATTTGATGGTAGATGATGATTACAAAGTTTTATAGAGGCAAAGTGTCTGACTGTAAACTGTGCTCACACTTCTGGAGCACAGGCACACACTCCCTCCCAACCACACACAGACAAATTCACAGCTGGCTGGCTGGCCTGCCTGCCGCTGGCCACGTCTCAGTCACACGCTTCTTTCCTGCATGAGTGGGACGTGGGAGACGCTGTGGTCTGGAGCTTCCCACACTTCAGTGTTAATGACACTGAGGCTGGCCACACAAAGGAAGTGTGCCCCATTGAACAAAGATTGAGTGACCGGCCCGCTCTCAGCACGCACACACACACACACACACGCACACACACGCACACACACACACACAGAAAGAGGAACACAGGACTGTCAACAGGGCTTCCAGGCACACCATCTGGACCAGTCCTCTGCTATTGTCAGCCAATCAAGCATGGGAGATGTTCACCGTGAGAACTAGAGGTTGAAATAGAGACAGAAATTTAAAGAATAGGCTGGATGTGTGTGTGTGTAATATGGCAACTCTTGTGGACAGTTTACTAAAATTTGGAATATGCCTGAAATAAAGAAGTAAATAAGGACAAAGAGGACTGCTATACTACATTTATGGAGATTAATGTACAAGTAGGACACACGGAACAAATGGAGACACAAGAAATACCTCCTCCTGATAGAAAAGTGGTGATTGTTTTTATTTTGCTATTTTTAAAAGGACATAGAATAGTACCTTGCAGTTCACATGTCTGTTCAACATTTAATTAAGAAGACATCATTCTTATCAGTCAGGCAGATGTTTTCCTCCAGATATCACTCACATCAACCGGACAGAATGAGAAGCCCCCTCCCCATGTTCTCGCCAAGGAGGGGCCCCTCCCAGCTTTGTGTCTGGCTTGGTGCTGTTGCATTTCAAAAGTTAATCGAATTTATTCACATCCTCTGGTCATATCCCTGCTTTGTCATTGGCTCAACACTGAGATCCAGCCTCAAATTAAATGGAAGGGACAGTTGCTCTAAGTATAAATGGAAGGTCTGTAGGTAAAATCAGAATCTTGAGGGATTTATCTGATGCCACGTGACTCACAATGAAAGATCAACACACCACGTAACCTCAGATTCTCCATCTTTACTTCCTTTTGCATCGACACACACATCAAAGGTTATACTGGGGTGAAGTGTATTTTAAAATTGAATGGTGAAAGAGTATGACTCATGAACTAGTTTTATTAAGCTGAGTAAAAGACTACTTGAAAAATTTGATGGATACTTAAGGGGTTCAAGGACATTGTGTTGCAGTCAAAGGAGAAATCTGAGATGGACATAAGAAAAATTTGACTATTAGTCAAATGTTTTTCCCCTTTGGGGAGGTTTTATGATTTATTTCATATTACATTTCTTTCCCCCAGCATGTGCAAGATGAAGATCTTGGAGAGGAAGTGCACAGACAGAGAAGTGGAAGATCTGCTCAGTTCTGGTGCCAATTCACTGCTGGGATGTCAAGTTCTAACATGTGGGATAGGACGGTCTCCTTCTTTGCCCTTACAAAAAGTCATGATTTTTTACAAGTACTTCACCAAATCCCTCTGGCTCTTCCCATCCCCGGCTAAGGATGTGGCTCCACTTTGCTGCCAGTAATGAGACCTTGAAGCCTATGTAATAGTGCATCAGAGAAAAATATTTTTTTCAGAATGGAAAAACTGATAACAAAGCCGATTTTGAAGCTCACTCTCTAACTGTGTTGCACCAATATTATGGTTTCCACTGTAGCAAGTGTAGAAAATTGGAAAATTGTTTCCTGACCGTTTGTCAAGCACTTAAAATGGGCCAGGGGAAGTGCATTTCATAATCAGCCCAAGAATTCCTGTTTAAGACTTTTAAGCGTAAGTCATATTTCCCCCTGTACAAAGCAAAGCTGTTTTATGCAGATGCATGTTACATGATTTTAAGGCATCCTGGCTGGTGTCATTTTTGTGTGTGTGACTGTGGACAATGCAAACTCAAGGGACACTTTCTCTATGAAAATAAAGTCTCAATGATCAACATTGTTACTGACAGATTTGCCATCAAGGCAGTGCTTCATGAAGTTATACATTTACAGTTCCTTTCTAACACAATAGAAGTATATTAAGGTGCTGAATAAGTGTGAATTGTGGAATAAAAGACAAAGAAATAGAAATGATGTACAGTTGTTGGTGCTGACTGCTGAGACCTTTCAAGCTGTTACCATCAGATTTGTCTTCCAGGCAGTGCTTATTGATCCAAGCAGTTACTCTGCTGTTCAGAGACTTCACTTATGAACAATATTTGAAATATAGTGTCATTATTATTTTCCAGCTATAAACCATCTAAAGAAAAAGTTCAATATTTAAGATCAAAAATGTTTTTGAATTGGCAAAACATTGAGTTAACTGTAAATATTCCCCGTCTAGTTCCATTGAGTTAAGTCGGTATCATCAATTTATAAACCATTAAAGACTGATGCCATCTGTTAATGTGCTTGATTATCTTCTAAATAGACATTTGTTTGATTTTGAACAACACTGCATATTGTTCAAGTAATCATTAAGATATACATTCAGTGTTATTTTTGATGGACTCCGTACGAAACAACATTGCTGAGATCTCGACTCAAGAGCACAATTTATGGAAATTGGGTGCATTTTCTTTGACAAATATGGTACCCCTTGTCTTCTAAAGATGACAGGACAAATTGAAGTCTCAGTCATTTACGGATTCTGTAGCTATTATGTCCATACAACACTGTAATGGTGTGCTGAATGAATACTCCTTTAAGACACATGACATTAACAAGATGTTCACAACATCTGGATTCTGTGGCAAAGATGGACACTGACAAACCCTCATCTTATTCACACTATTTACTTCTCCAAGTGTCAAAAGTTGCCTTTGGCGAATAATACCCCACTAAGTGCAATCTTTGGTTCAGATGGAAACACTGGTGCTTTGTGAGTGATGACTCAAGAAGTGATGCATCTCTTGGAATGGAAACAGAAAAGGTTACCCTGGATCACTTGGAATTATTACGGCTTTATTAATCATAGGCTAAATTCAAAAAGCAGACATTCAGCAACATTTGAACAATTGTAGCAGCGGGAAGAGGCAAATTAATAATAAGCTGAGTGTGCTCCACACCATGCATTCAGCTTAAGAACGAAAGTATAAATATTGTAGCTGTATTTTGAAATGCTGATCAAATCACTGAGGTCAAAACTCAGTGGCACTTTGCTTTTCAGAATTCTGACAGTTCTGCCGGTGGTTTCAGGAACACCAAAATCTCAATTCCAAGAGCACAGAGGCCCGCCAAATAAAGAAACTGGTGAAAAGTAAACTGTGGAACAAATAACCATTAGGCAAAGTAAATAAATGTTAATGTGATAGAATGGAGGTCTGCTTTATTATTAATTTAGACAGCTCTGACATATTGCAACATATGGAATCTTACATGTCCAAAGATAACTTCTCCAAACAACAGCGTTTAAGAGGAAAACAGAACATTATTCATAATTATTTTCCCCATTTTGCATCTAAGGTTTGATAAGAAACCTTTACCAAACACACGAAATGAAAAGAACAAACTTATTTTTTTTAAATCCACCACTCAAATTCCAGTTAGAACCTACATGAACACCAAAGAGCAAAAGCCCTGAACAAAAGGACATTAGCTCACAACCATGTGACATGGGAACAGTCTGCCATTTTAAAAAGCTCTGTCCAAAAACAAACAAACCGAAGAAACAAAAAGGAGAACAAGATAAAATCAAATGCCACTATGATGCAGTGGGTCAACCCAAAACACAAGTTACCTTAAACATTTCACTCCAACTGGTAGGATGGGGAGGGATTTGAACAAAACAAAAAAAACAAAAACAAACAAAAAAAAAAAAGGCCCCGCTCACAGAAGTCCCATTAACCTGATAACCCGATTTTCATTCCACTGCAGCCACTGTGAAATGTCGCATCCGGGTAAACACTGGTGAACTTCATAAAAGTAATGGCGGTTCACTTGTGTTTGGTGTGTCACAGTACCACTCCTCGTCAGGCTAAATGGAACAGACCCATACTTAATGAGTTACACATGTGTTTATCCTGAAGTGACACAGAAAAGTGCTGTCAATGAAAAACAAAAATGTCTTGCACTCAATCATCTGTATTGTCAAGCTTGCCAATAATCTTGACAGTTACAGGCAGACGTATGAATTCTGTTTTAGTGTGTTCCCTTTGCTCCGTAACAGCACTGTGTGTTTGATTGACTGTGTGGTTGTTGCCACAGGTGGCTCATTTTTAGACTACTCATAGTTTCTGCTTCTTTTTGTTGATGTCATACAGAGGAGGAAGGTGAGAAGAAAGTATGGTGTATATACGGTGTTTCTGTGTAACAGTTTTTAAGAAAACAATTTGGTTAGGTGTCCCAATGACATTTGTTGAGTGGTTGTGTTTCAAAGGTTCTGAAGTGAAGTGGGCGATCAGGGTAAAGAGTTCAACAAATCCTGAAGGAAGAGGTCTGGGTCAGCAATGTCAGAAAGGAGACCTAGAACACAAACTTAAGTTAACATTCACTCATTCAAAGAGTATTTACACAACAAGTGTATGCGGGTTACACATTTATTAGTACAATATCCATTATCCATATCAAAAATACTTGAGAGAAATGGAAAAGAGAAGCACAGCATCACTGATCTGAACATAAAATTAAATCTAATTAATTAAGATATTCTTTAAATTATTTATTGTTAATATTAAGGTAATTTCTATCCATTTTTTCAGGTAAATTGTTGATGTTTCGCTTTCCCCAGATTTTTTTTCTTTTTTCCTTGATCTATTGGTAATGTAGGAATGATTATTTTTTACTTTATTTTTCTTTTTATTTAAATTTTATCTTGATGTGTTCTGGCAGATTTGAGCAGATTTTCAACTCGCTAATTAGCATTGTAATAATGGAAAAAGTGAAAGACATTTGATCAAGAAACATATTCAAACCTGAAGAGGAGCCTGTGTATTCATACTGACCTACAACATCAAAGAACTCTGAGAGGGATTCAGCAGGCATGAGTTCATCTTGAAATGCCCTCAGCACACGCTCTGAAGCTTCATAAATGGGCATATCATTGTGACGGATGTACTCTGCAAGCGAGAAGGACCAGCCCCCCTCTGTGTTACTGGTTGGAACTTTCTGCAAAGCCAGAAAGCAGAAGGAAAGGTCAGTTTGATAGATTATGCTGGAAAAGCTGAGATTACTTAAAACTGCTCCAATAACGCGAACTGACATTCTACCTGACGGTCACTTGAAAAAGACATGAACAATCTAATAAAGAAGAGCCCATAAAACCTTAACCAAATGCAACATCAATATGCAAATGGTTTTGAAGTTGTTACCCTGAACATGTCATAGACCAGGTCCACCAGGCCCCAGAAGAGAAGAGGCGAGCGATAGACTGCATATTCCTTTGGTGCTTTATCAGTGAGTCTGATGACAGGAAGAAGGACAGGATTGGTGAAGGAGCACATCAGCTGCTGAATTTCTTCATAAATCCACCCATCACATACTTTCCATGGCATTTGCAGTGCCTTTCGCACACAAAGGTGCTGAATAAGTGTCAATTGTGAAATGAAACACTAAGAAATAAAAAAAGATGCATACTTGTTGGTGCCAACTGTTGAGACCTTGCGAGCGTGTGCGTTCACCAGGAGTCTTCGAAGGAAGTATATCCGTGAAGTTCTCCAGCGTTCCGGAGGCATGACGTGCATGGCCAAAATTGTGAAATAGTGCGGTCCTTCAACATCGTACGAGCTCTCCACCCATTTCTCAAATGGCTGCTCCTGGAAGCTCTGCAGGTTCTTCTCCTCCCGAGATGTAGCCCTTGTACTGTGAGGGGAGGGAAAGGTTGGCTTCCATGAATTAACCAGATTATGATTTTTGCTGTCAAGTGTGCAAATCTACATTACAACACTTGTGAGGACAAAACTGCATACGTGTTGAGCACATAGAGCACAGTATGGATGATGTAGGGGATTAGGTGAATGTTGCTTTCTCTGCCTCCTCCTCCTGTGTCCACACTGAATGACTGTTCAGTAGCAAAGCGAAGGAACAGCAATTTGGTATCTTGGATGTTGAGTTGGTACGTGGGCTCCCGCTGGCCTGTGCACTCCTGCAGATATGTGTTGTGTCTGTGTGGTAAGAGAGAAGTCCCAGTTGTTAGTTCATATGAGTAAAAAATAAAGGAAGTATTTCTCATTGGCATGACAGCTAACACTTGACTTCACCTTGCTAAACATGTAGCAAATGCTGATTCTGGCACATGTGGCCCCCAGACAGGAAGTAGCCCATTGCACTTGGTGTTGGCATTCTGGAGAGCAGCACTCTCCCATTCCTCTCGCCCCCTAGCCAGCCTTCCACAATAAAAATAAAAACATCAAGTTACACCAAAGAGATTTAAAATACTAATACTAAATTAAAACCGACAAAGCTTTGTTGCTACCTGACAGCTGCCAGATGGCAGTCATAGTGGACTATGTTAAAGTGCGACACAGTGCTGTAGCCTTGTTGTTTGCGAGGTTTGTTTTCAAAGTCCTCCAGGGGCACACGCTTTGTGAAAGTGTAAATGCCTAGGACCTTGGTGGGCTGAGATAAAAGGAGAATAGGACCACGACATGAATTAAAAACACAAAACCTGAGAATATTACATGTTAGCCTCATCATCTGAAAGTGGCTCAAAGTGACTGGACTGAACACTGCAAGTTTAAACCAAGACAAAAAAGACCCGGTTGACTGAAAAACAGACAATTATTAGCAGGCAACTTATTCTCAAATGAGTTTTGCTCAAATTAAAGAGTCAGTATACCTGAAACTTGTAACCTTCTCTACAGATACAGCAAGTCAAGCCTGGTTCCTCTATGAGCTCCTCCATTTGCTTCAACAGGGAAGTCTTTGTCACCACCTGACCCTTCTCATTAGTCTGCAAGTAAAATACAAATGAAACATTGAAATGACAATATACTACCAAAAACCCAAACACAATCAAAAATAATTTATGACAAAATCATAAAAAGATGAATGTGAACGCAGACATGGAGCTCATACAGCCTGTCGGAAGCTGTACTTTTTTGAATTATCTGGGGAATCTGCTTTTTTGCAGCTTCCCAAAATGTTGTTTCAAAGAGGAGTGAACTGTAGTGCCCCCTAGAGGGTCATAATTGGAGTTGTTGCTATGGCAGTATGTTATCAATATGGAAAAAGTTGAATTCAATTCGCAGAAAGACACAATAAAAACAATCCAGAGTCAAGATAAACAAAGAACTGTACCGTCATGCCCAGAGTTCCCAGGGCTTTCTGTCTCATTGCCATTGCCATACGCTTCTTCTCAGCTCTGGTCTCCCTGCGAGCAGCTTCAATCTTTAGGTTTACATCACTGTGCTCCCTTAGCGCTTCGAGTAGGTTTTCTGCCAGTGTGCCAATGCCTTCATCACTGGATACCTGCTCCAGCTTGTGCAAGTTGGATATCGAATCAGTGCCGATGAGAACCTGTAGGTAAGAACACATCCAGTCAGGTGATATCTTTTTTTCTTTTTTGGACCTCAAGAAAGATTGAAGCAATCACATGTAGGCAGGAGAGAATATTTTTACGGTACATATTTTTAACTACAGCTCTCTCGGTTTTGTAAAGGGCTTGACTGAAGAGATAACTCAAAAATATTACCTACCTGTGTGGGAGGATGCTGGGTAGCCAAACCTCGGAGCAATCTGAGAATGAAAGGCAGCGCTGGCCGTGAAAGGAACTTCTTCCACACATCTGCATCCAAACTAGACACAGAGGAAGAAAGTGTCTCAGCCAGTTATATTAAATAAGCAGAACAAAAAAAACCTCTTGGAATCGAAGAGACCCACTTTTTGGCATTTGGGATATGTTTCTTCATATAGTCCAGAGCGCTTTGTGTGATTCCTTTCTGAAGAATGAGGTCTTTCAGTTGATGGCCATTGCTGTTATTTTTGATTCCAGCCGCAATCTTACAAAAGCAATCCAAAAACACTTTGTCATCTGCACTATGTTCCTCGTCATACCTTAGGAAACAAAAGCAGGAGTCAGGTTTAACTTTTCACAAATTCTTATATAAGGACATACCTATATTTGAATTTCTCCCATTTGTGGATGTTTACACATCCATGCTCACTTATCAAAGCTGCAACATGGTTTGAAGCGCTCCACTAAGATCCTCATCTTCTCGAGTTCACCAAAGGACAAGTATGGGATGATGCGCAGCAAACCCTGCAGAACACTGGGGTTCGAGCGCACAAATGGAGTGTTGATCTGGTCCAACAGCATGACCAGCTGGTCTTTGTCTCCAGTGAGTAGTAGGTTACCCTGAAAAATATTGTTTTTCAACATTTCAAAAAAGATTTCTCAAACTAGCTTTATTTAAACATTGCCATATGAAGTTCCTGATCCTTTAGTCACAGGAGTCAATGTAATTACCTTGTCCTCTGAAATCTCTGCATTTGCTTCATCCAGAATGATCTCCATGATGCTGAGAACTTGCTCTGCAATCAAAGCTCCTCCACTGTCCTTGCTTTCCTGTTCTGCCACTAAAGCCTAAAAGAAAAATGACCTTAGGATGTTGTGTTCTCACACAAGATTAATAACATGAAAACCAAAAAAACAGCTGGTGTCCACACGAATGTGACACACTTAGTCAAAACAGTTACAGCATGACTTACCAGGTTTAGGGTTCCCAGCATTACATTGAGTGTGTTCATCTCTGGTTTGACCAGCTGCTGTCTGTTGATCTTCACCTTTACACAATAACTGAATAACTTCAGCAAAACCTGAGAATAAAAATGATAAAAGCTAAGTCAGTGAAAAGAGTGTCCGTAGGAAAGACATACAAAGATCAGAAAAGGTAATCGGTACTCAAAGTTCAAATTTTCTAACACTTCATGAAGATCATAGAAATTAGCATTTTATCTAATTGAAAAAGGAAATGTCAGGAAAAGGATGTTTGCATACAGTAAGTAGATGTCGTCCTTGCTTAAAATCTTTAATTCCAGATAGACGGTTGAGCATGCACTCCAGCCCTCCACACTGAGCCATGACTCCTGCCATTTTATAGACCTCTTCATCATCCTCCTCCTCATCTATAAAACCAGGAAAGGAAAAAAAAAAAAAAATTCCGTATAGTGAAGTGATCTCTTCTAGACAAAGGATGTTTAAAATAAGATACATAAAGCTAACAGCTAAAATACTTTTGCAAATTATGAGTATGTGGTAAATCTGACCTGTGGTTGAGTCAAGCGACTCAATGAACTCCTCTGTTGCATCGCCCAGCAAGCCTCTCATTCGATAAATGATTCTCATTGGCTCACCCTTAAAAAAAATAGAAGAGCCAGTAGGCTACATTATTTAATAGGTGGTGAGTGTGTCATAGAAATGTATATCATTTCAATTTTTAGAAGGACCAGTCCTTTGTGACAAATAAAAAGGATACTTACCTCATTTGTGGGGCACCAGACCTTCTTGTAGACTTCTGCCACTGACAGATCCAAGCTAATGATTTTGTTGTTAACTAAAAGCTAGGAAACACAAATAAACGATGAAGGGGATGGAATTTAAAATTAAACAAACTTATGAAGTTGAGCATGAATTTTACCTCCATTCCACTGTCATCTTCAAGAAGAGCTACCAGGTCGCAGTCCTGACAAATCTTGTTCTTGATGTCCCTCATTAAAGGGCCGATGCCAGGCTCATTACTGCTGTAGGGGTTTCCTGGCATGCGGCCCTGTAGGAAGTCTTCCTGCTGGGGATCCTTTTCCAGTGTCACAAAGAACTCTGTAACCTCATTTTCCTCCTAAATCACAAGGGAAGACAAATTGTCAAGATGAAACAGAATTCAATGTCTCAATATTCATCTTTTTGAAAATAAACTAGAGAAAGGTTACTCACAGGATATATGATGCTGCACAGTCTCTCAAAAATGAAAACAGGTGTTCTGTAGTCATCTAGATTGTAGCGCTTTGCCGTCTCTATGCACACTGCCATAAAAGCTTTGGTTTCAGACTCAGTACCTATGAAAAAGAAAAAATGTTTTTCAGTTTGTTACTTAATATCTTTTACTCATAATTGCATTTTATTTCTCTTTTTTCTTTTTTTTGCTTCTATTTAATTATCATAATCGTGGTAAAACAATTGCCACTGGGTGACTCAAAGTAGTATTAGTCAAAGTGATTCAATGAAGGTTTTTTAACATTAAATAAAGAGCAAGGTTATAATAAAATAGACCAAAGGATAGCAGTTTTGAGCTATGGTGATATCGTTCTGTCAGCTGATTGGGAGTAGGTGCAGACCTGTTGTCATGTCCTCCAGCATCTCTAGCAACATGTCTTGAGTTTCGTCAATGAGTTTGGTTCGCTGTACAACCAGCTTCCTCAGACACAGGTAGCCATTGAGCACTGTGCCAACCAACCTACTCTTGAAATGTCGTTTGATGGACTCCACCTCCACAAACGATGAGAGCAACCCTGCAATACAGAATTAGTTTGAATTGCATGGAATGAATTTGAGAAATAGCATCTACACATGATGAGCATCAAGGGCACATCCCAAGGACAGCAACTCGCTCACCAGTCAAGCTCTTGAGAGCATAGCCCTGCTGTAAGTCTGTGCTCAGTGTGGCCTCCTCCAGAGCCAAGAGATTGGCTATTTCCTAAGTAAATGGCACATTGAAGAATATAGTTCTGTTACTGATATTAATTTAAATCAAGTTTTATATGTGAAAGGATAAGAAATTACCTTTGTAATCAGGTTCCCAATGTAGGGCAGGACTCCACGAGCAGCTAAGTAAACTTTCCAGTGTGTTGGCTTAATAAGTTTCTGGTAGAGACCCAAGTACTCTACCGCACATTCTCCAGCTACACTCAGCTCATCCAGATAACTGACAGAAATGCAGAGTATAACTTAGTGTTTCAAACTGGGGTTTCATACTCAAACCGACTGAACATTTCATTTTCCCCTGTATTACAATCAAAAATATTGACATTCCTCTGACACTGGCATGTATTCGCCACAAATCAAATTGGACATTACTATCTGACCTGGTTTAAAAATCGCAACATTAGATTGATTAAAATTCAACACATTTGCTTCTGAAATTATATTTTAAGTATTTTGACAGGAATTTAGACAAACAATGTGTGGCTTTAATGACTTGCTGATGTTCTGATTACGGTTCGTACCTGGTGAGCAGGTCTAGGACCTGTTGCTTTCGGCTGGGAATTGTTGTAAGAGCCTCCACTATAGTGCAAGCTGCCTGCCTGGCTGCCTGAGTGGCAGGTGTAAATAGGACCTACAATAAATGCAATATAGGAAAATTACTTATTTCAGGAAGGAACTTTGAGTAGTAATGTAATAAAAAATTAGCTGGGTGATTCATAAATAAAATCTGATGTGACTTGACATACAGGCTCCATCTGAAAGCATGTATACCACTATAAAGTAAAAACAAGCAGAGCAAAAATAGAACTTCATTTTACCTGGCGTAGCCAATTGTTGTGGCTCAGTTTGAGCAGGCGAGGGAAAAGGCTTTCACCTTTTCTAGACCGCATGAACTGCTTCCACTTCCACACATACTTCTCCAGAAGGTACTGCCGCCGCAACTCAGCCTTCCCTTGTGGTTTTGCCACTGTCTCCTGGCCTACAGTTATTGCAAAGGTTCAAGAGTGAGCATCTTCTTGATAGTTTGACATATTTTAGAAATTTCTGCTTTTAAGATGATACTTACATCTTGCAGGGAGGCACTTTTTCCAGGCCTCATAAGATGCTTTAGGATCTTTTTTGAGCCACATTTGGGTCTGAGCATGGATTTCATTACTGTAGGGCCTCACTGTGGTCAGGGACTCAGTAGCAGCATCCTGAAACAGACAGATATTTTGGTCATATACTGTGAAAAAACATGAGCCTCTTAAGATGATCAGATAAGTTGCTATGTGCTATGTAACAGTTACAATAACTAAATCAAATACAATGTTATTTGTTCTTTTTTTTCCGACACTTCTACTGAAAATTAATTCTGTTTTAAAGGGAGTCATTATGAGTACTGGATCAACTACCCACCTATGTGAAAGCTAAATTGCAGCTTTCCTCAAAGAAACCAGACAGACAGGTATACATGTAGACCAAAGGAAAAAAGAATACTCACCTTGTTCTTCTTGCTAGTAGGAGCTGGCGGTTTGATCAGTTTCTGCAGGATTCTCAGGCACATCAGAGTGATGTTCTCTACCACTACAGGTGTCTTTATGTTAACTGACATTAGGAACAGACTGAGGGCTATATGAAAGAAATGAAATACTTTAAGACATAAATCTCACTTTAAATTCATTACAATTCTGATTTAATACTTAGGTTGATAGACTAGTCAAACTATAATTATAGAAATATGTGATTAGAGACAAATTTATTTTAAAGATCAGCAAAAACAGTAGCCTGCAATACATAGTATAAAATGGGCAACTCTGAACAAGGCGGACTGTTTTTAATGTAGTCTGACATAATTTCAACAATTCCTGTTTTTATTTTCTTTCTAAAACTACATTATCAGAAAATGGAAAATTGTTAAATAGTCTTACCACACCGCAAGCGTAATTCCCAGCATCCTCCCTCTTTTGAAATTGAATCTGTCAGTAGCAACATCTCATATTGGAGATTACTAACCTGGAAATATAATCACTATGTTGTATACGATCAACAAAGTCTTCAAAGTTAACCTGCTTCACACTAAGGCCTTTATTCTCAGAAATAGCATAAACCATAAAGAGCAATACACAGAATTAGGCAAATTTATTAGTAGAATCTGAAAATGTTTATTTCTTTCTGTTAAAAAGCATGAAAATGGGCATTACCAAGTCAGGATTAGCCCAGTGTCCTTTGAGAGCAGCTGAAACCTTGGCAATAATGAGATCATTCATCTGTTGAGTGGCCTCTGCATGATCTCTGAACCAAGAAAACACAAGTTAATTATAGCATACATTCAATGTATATTGTCATCTAGTTTAATTGTAACTACTACATCAACCAATGTAGCTGCAGGAAGATATTCAGACCTGGTAAGAAGACAGACTAGCTGGCGAACTTCCTCTCTCATGGCTGCAGTTCCTCGCCTCAAGTTATACTCAAATAGCTCACGGATGAGCCCTTGGAGGACCAGTATCTGTCTTAAGGCTGGGTTAGTGGCCAGTGCACGGAGCAATGTGATACAGTGACCAGTAACAGCCGAAGCACAGCCATAGCACTTGGTGGATGAAGTGTGACCACAGCCCAACACTGAGAGTGCACGGTACTGACTAGCAGTGAATGTAGGTAGGTGGCTGCCGCTGCTTCGGGAGGACTTTGTAGCAGCCTCTCGCTGCTGTAGGTCATATTCTAGAAGTTCTTTACGAGATGCAAGAACTTTCTGTGAAGAAATATTCTTGTATGTTATTATCAAGAGAAAGCAACACAAAACCCACTTACAATAATACTAGGTATGACTATTCGGTAGCGATTCTTCACTAACCTGTATAATTTTGGAAAGTTCATCGAATGAAGTCTTGCAATCTCCACTATACTCTTGAGCAAGCTGTTGAATGTATCTGTTAACGTTTGCAGAGGAAGTACCAAGGCCTGCACCTGCTCCTGTGTCGTCCTACATTCAACAAAAAGAAAAGAAATACCATGGAATTATACAAAAAATACCATGCACATCCAAAGCAGTGTCTTAAATTATTTTTCAATACAATAACACATACTTACAAGAACAAAGGATCCTTCACATTAGTCAGACCTCAATTTTTTTCAAGTATAACATTCAGAATATATGTACCAGTAAGACACTAACCTGTGGTTTCTCCGGTGCTGCCTCATTGACCTTTGATAAAAGGCTCTCCAGTTGGGGCCGATGACCCATCAGCTGGTGATAGACACGATCTGCTTTGTCAAGCAGGGTGTTGATATTTGTCACAGCCTACATAAGTACAAAAAAATTAAACAAATAAAAATGGAAGTGCGTACAACAAGATTCTGACTGACTCAACTGCTTTTGTCACCCTTATTACTCTCCTGTCTTTCTAAATAAATGCCTACCTTTTTCCTGTCTTCTTCATTCTCAATGGGATCCACAGCACAACATGGTTTTGCATAAAGCATGAAGTCAAATCTGGCATATTTGCAAAAACCACATGCATTGCACAAGAATGGATCTTTTTCATCATAGTTAATAGACCTACAAGAAAAAAGAAAGTAGTGAATCAAATCTTGGCCCCCTTGGCCTACTTTTTCTATTTACACACCAATAGACTCAAACTGTATCTCACCTGCATTTGTGGCACTGATACACATTCTCACCGCAGTTGCCACAAACCCCTGGGTTCGCGGGGACAGACGCACTGCACCGTGGACATTGCAGGGTCTCAGTGGAAGCTTGGTAGTTCTCGTAAAAATCT